>NC_064643.1:299105472-299752416 GCF_023864345.2 Schistocerca serialis cubense | reverse complement strand
TTCTGCACCGTTATAGCACTCCACGATGATTGTTGGAGTGACTCATTAACGCACGCCACCTAGTGGGAATGTCGGAAACTAACAGTGTTTGGCGGGAATAAAACTTTACGATTTACTGCATTTAACGCTGTATCAAAAGTTTCTATAAGTTATTTACATTTTTTGCAATTAAGGTTACTTTTGTAATAACTAAATTATAAACACCCTGTATATTAATATAGCAGGGGATAACTTCCGTAAAATACAAGATTTATTGGAATATTGTTTCAGTTACTTTTATGTTTATTTTTACCATCACTGCGCGTTAAATGGTCAAGCTATTATTATCATCTGGATAAGATACTTTTACACCGTTGAGTCTGGTTTGACATAAATACGTATCTTCTGTTTGGCAGACAGCGCTGTGGCCGGGAGGTTACGTGTCGTCTTTTATGCACATCTAGGGTAATATAGGATGTAAATTTTAAGTTGACAAACCAGAAAAACTCGAAAAATAAGCTTTACACGAAAAAATGTGCAGAATCCAAGGTTGCCGGCCGGAGTGGCCGTGCGGTTCTAGGAGCTCCAGTCTGGAACCGAGCGACCGCTACGGTCGCAGGTTCGAATCCTGCCTCGGGCATGGACGCGTGTGATGTCCTTAGATTAGTTAGGTTTAATTAGTTCTAAGTTCTAGGCGACTGATGACCTCAGAAGTTAAGTCGCATAGTGCTCAGAGCCATTTGAACCATTTTGAACCAAAGTTGATTATTTTCGAGGAGGACATCTGCTGGTGTTAAAATTAACCCGCCGCCCCAACTTTAAAATTTCAAATCGGAAACCCCATTTTTAATTGCGGAATCAGATTCTACATAAAAAGCTACGTACGTTTTGTCTTAAACATTTGTTTTGACTCTTGGTAGTTGGCGCTGTAATTCAAGAAAATCCATGTTCTCATTTTTGTGTGGAAAATGCTTAAGGATAATTAAAAGTACTTATTTACTTCATAAATTTTGATTAGCTAGAACTGAAACTCTCCCTCTCTTCCCATAGGGTGGGGTTTGAGAGAGAGAAATTAGAGTTTTAGAAATATTGGCCCAAATATTAATTTTTTCCGCAGATTCGGATAAGTTTTGTTTGTTTCGTGGTCATGAGGCCACACAACTTTTAATTATCAAACATATAATCTGACTAGCTAACTAACTAACCAAGCATCCTATTTAAGTATTTTTTATTTATCCGTAACCATTTTCGACGCAAGAATGAGAACATGAATTCTCTAAAATTACAGCGCCAACTACCAAGAATCAAAACAAATGTTTAAGACAAAATATACGTAGTTTTCTATGTAGAATCTGATTCTGAAATAAAAAATGTGGGTTCTCATTGGAAATTTTAAAGTTGTCTCCCACCCCACCCCACAGGGGACTGGGGTGGCGGGCTCATTTTAACACCAGCAGATGTCCCCCTCTAAAATAATCAACTTTGGATTCTACTAATTTTTTCGTGTGAAGCTTATTTTTCAAGTTATTCTGGTTTGTCAACTTAAAATTTACAACCTGCATATTTGCTTCTACATCTACATCTACATTTATACTCCGCAAGCCACCCAACGGTGTGTGGTGGAGGGCACTTTACGTGCCACTGTCATTACCTCCCGTTCCTGTCCTAATCGCGTATGGTTCGCGGGAAGAACGACTGCCGGTAAGCCTCCATGCGCGCTTGAATCTCTCTCATTTTACATTCGTGATCTCCTCGGGAGGTAAAAGTAGAAGGAAGCAATATATTCGATACCTCATCCGGAAACGCACCCTCTCGAAACCTGGACAGCAAGCTACACCGCGATGCAGAGCGCCTCTCTTGCAGAGTCTGCCACTTGAGTTTGCTAAACATCTCCGTAACGCTATCACGCTTACCAAATAACCCTGTGGCGAAACTCGCCGCTCTTCTTTGGATATTCTCTACCTCCTCTGTCAACCCGACCTGGTACGGATCCCACAATGATGAGCAATACTCAAGTATAGGTCGAACGAGTGTTTTGTAAGCCACCTCCTTTGTTGATGGACTACATTTTGTAAGGACTCAACATGGCACCCGCCTTACCAACAATTAATTTTATGAGATCATTCCACTTCAAATCGTTCCGTACGCATACTCCCAGATATTTTACAGAAGCAATTGCTACCAGTGTTTGTTCTGCTATCATATAATCATACAATAAAGGATCCTTCTTTCTATGTATTAGCAATGCATTACATTTGTCTATGTTAAAGGTCAGTCACCACTCCCTGCACCAAGTGTCTATCCACTGCAGATCTTCCTGCATTTTGCTGCAATTTTCTAATGCTACAACTTCTCTGTATAGTACAGCATCATCATGGAAAAGCCTCATGGAATTTCCGACACTATCTACTAGGTCAGCGCGAACTCCATCTGCTTGTCAGTGCCCACTACCCAATTGGTGACGATGGCAAGACGATTGAACCGCTAAGTGAATAAAGTAGTGTAACAGTAGTGCTTGTAAATTTTCGTATCAGTCGCAACCCTCGACATGCAGGTAATTAGGGGTGACACTCTACTAAAAGCTGCCATGAAGAGTAAAACTTGTAGAGGAACACGGAGATTATAATAAATACAACTCACAATTGAGGACATTTGGGTGTAACTGTTCTCTATGATTAAGAGAAAGGCATGTCGTGGCGGTTTCCGCAAGACGGGTCAGAAGAAGTATTGAAAAAAAAAAAAAAAAAAAAAAGAAAAGAAAAGACACTATGAAAGCGTCAAGACGCAATATGTCAATGTTGCACCATGTTTCGTAGTTGCTGGAGAACAGTACAGTGCTTCCAGTTACGATCAAGCCCACTTTCAGCTGCTTCTACTGGAATTTTATTGTGAGATAACCTCAAACACGATAAACAATATATTAATATGGTATCTATTCTTTCGGAGATTATATATATAGTTAAGGCTCACCGCCTATTTGACCATCTTCTTCTGTGTGGATGCACACTCAGTGCCCGAACTTTTACGGGAATCGGCGGTAAAGCCGTGAATAATATGATGGGCAGGGGCACTATGAATATAGTGCGGGCCAATAAGTTGCGAATGTGGGCCTCACGGGAGGCGTGCCAGAGATGAGTCCCTGCAGTCGCACTATCCACTTTGTCCTCGGTGGCTCAGATGGATAGAGCGTGTGCCATGTAAGCAGGAGATCCCGGGTCCGAGTCCTGGGCGGGGCACACGTTTTCAACTGTCCCCGTTGACTTACATTAACGCCTCTATGCAGCTACTTACCTTCAGGGGCCCTATAACCTGTCCATATTTCCGCACCAGTGCCTATTTCTTGATGATCTGTTTTCAGAGATCTGTTCAAATAAGTTAACTTTGAAAGGTGAAGACCGTATTTTGATCCTCGATGGTAAAAAATGTAAAAAACAAAAACAAGGACACTCGTCATGCTTGAAAGAGAGAACGCATAAATATTACGCTGAGGCTAGAATTTATGTGGGCGTTGGCTGGCACTCCGTCCCGAACAGGTGTGAAAGGGTGGTGGCGAAGTATTAATTTGTGGGACGAGACGAGCCAGCCGCTGACGTGGGCCGCAATTTCTCACGCGACCGGAAATAATGGGACGCCGCGAGCCATTAGGCGGTGAGCGATTCCCGGGCGCGCGAGCGCGCCCCGCCGCCGCTTCTTGTAAAGTAGTTCTCTAACTCAATTAGCGACGTGGAATGCATAATGCGTTTTGCTCACGGCTGCTGAATTAATGAAGTATAAAACGACTGGTGGGACGTGGAATGCGATGCATATTTTATGCGCTCTATGGTAGTTGGGCAACGCTAAAAACAACAGCGGTCTCCCACCTCGCACTTCTTCAACACTTTTTCCGCCGTGTTTCACGCTTGCTTGGAGACTAAGTTTAATTCGACCTGCATACCAGATTCTGTTTCGCAGCTGGCGGCGTCCTGGATAGTGTTTGCACCGATTGTGCTCTTCAGAAAGATTCCCGTCGATAATGATCAGACACTAAAAGAGCTACCTATACCATTTTTGTGGAAATAGCTATTCACAGCTGATTCACGATTTTGGAGAACAACCGAAATTCTGTTCCATATAAAAGAGATACAGTACTTCTGACAAGGCATTGTCAGGTCTTCATTAAATCTACTTTCTCATTCTCTTACCCAATGAGTCCTTTCAGAATTGCAGTATCTTAATATACTGTCCTAAATTCTACTCTTTCAGAAATAAATATTTCACAAACGAAACGAAAATGGCACGAAGGAAGAAAAACTACACACAACTCTTGCGATTGGCAGAGGAACCGTTACCACTTGGAGTGCTCCAATATTGACTTCGAAGAAAAAGTTAAGAAGGACCATATTTATCTATGGACTAAATAGTTTCTGTGATAGCACTCACCGAGTAGGGGTATCTATGGAGGGAAAATGCAACACTTCGCACGTAGCTAACACCAAGCCGGAACTGTCTCGTGACTTAGTGATTACGATGTTAACTGAAACTTCAGTATTAATCTTGATCACTTTGTGCCCTCAGCCAAATAATATACATGTATTTCAGATACAATATGTTTGTTTATGCGGAAATCTTCCGCAGTAGCTGTTAACATCTTTTACTATAAGTTACGCGTCTTAAGATGATTGCAGTCTAATTAAAAAGAATTACACCAGGCGCTTTTCGCTTCTATTTACAAAGCATCTTTTGTTGTTATTCTCTAAATTGGATACATATGTGTGTACATTTTTTGATTGTTTTAGGTTAAAAACAGTGTTTTCATTATAAAGTTGATCTGTAAGTTACTTACGGTGTTTCTTTACATAACCTGCTCCTTCCCCCCTTGCTAACAGTGCTTGGTGTCGAGCGGCTTCATTTCACATCTGCGCTTCGCAGTTTGTGGCATTCTGCAGTATTTCCTGCGTTGTACTATTTACAAGTGAATTTCATAAACTGTTTTTCGTTCTACACTGCCACAATGTTTAAGCCTGTTCGTTTGTTTTCGTTCACATTGTGAGTTTTGCCAACCTATGAAAGGATTTGGTGTGTGTGTGTGTGTGAGTGTGTGTGTGTTGGTGTTGGTGGCGGTGGGGGCGGGGGGGGGGGGGGGGAGGAAAGACAGGGATGAGGCTCTGGACAGTGATTATAGGACAGAATGTGTACTTGTGTACTTTTAATGTTATATTAAGTGGTCAGTCAGTTTAAAGAGTGTGTGGTTTTCCAAGTTGATCTGATCATTTATGAGTTGTTTCTTTTTTGTTACGGTCTTTTTTGGGTGTTGTAGTTTTCTTGTGAGGTGAGGAGGTGTTTTTTCTTGTTGTTTATCCTTATGATCTCCATGCCTGTGTCTCTGGTTGTAATTTTATGTTGGTGTTGGTGTACATGTTTTGCAAAAGTTGAATGATTTGTCCTACACTTGCGTGCTCTTACGTGTTCTTTGTATCTGGTGTCAAATGTCCTCCTGGTTTGACCTATGTATCTTTCATCACATCTATTGCATTTCAGTTGGTATAATCCTGATTTCTGATATAGATCAGTCTTTCCTATTGCTTTTGGGACGTATTTCTGAATTGAGTTGTTGGTTTGGTGTGCTATTTTTATGCCTTGTTGTTTGAAAATATTGGATATTCTCTATGTGTATTTGTGGTTGTATGCCATTGCGTACCGTCTTTTACTTTGTGTTTCTTCCACACTTTATGTTGTTCTTATTCTTGTATTTTGTTTATTTTTTGCGTGTGTTTTTGTCCTTGTATTGGTGAAGTTGGGTGTTTGTTCTTTTCTGTTTCTTGATTTTCTTATACAGCTTTGTTAGCAAGTTCTCTTTGCATCAATTGTTTGTGGCTATTTGTATTGTAGTACTCATTTCTTTTTTGTAATTGCTTGTATCTAATGGCACTGTGTTTAGTCTGTGGAGCATGTATCCAAGTGCTGTCTGCATTTGGGAACTGGGATATTGTGATTTCTCATGTATAATTGTGTCTGTTGCTGTCAGTTTTTGGTATATGACAAATGTGTGTTGGTTGTTTCTAATCTTTGTGGTGATGTCCAATAAATTTAACTGCCTATTTTGATCTTTCTCTATTGCAAAATGTATCTTACCATGAACAGAATTTATGTATGATCAATTTCATTGTTTGGTTCATCTATCGGACATAAGATGTCGTCCATATATCTAATCCAGTATAGGATGTTGTACCTGTTTGACACTATTTTGTTAGTTATAATCAGTTCTACATGGTTCATAAATATGTTTGCTATGGTTCCAGACACTGGAAATCCCATTGGTAATTCTTTACAAAGTGAAGCGGTGCCACGTTGCACTATTAGCTGCCATAATTTGCGATGGCATTCTTCGGCTGATTCGAAAGCGGGAGAGGACGTGTCCGAACTTATACAATAAGCAGTTAACGAATTCCACAATGAATATTCACTGCGCAGCAGTGTGCGCGCTGATATGGAACTTCCTGGCAGATTAAAACTGTGTGCGGGGGCGGGACTCAAACCCAGTCCTTCGTCTCTTAATTACCGAATTTCTTTCCAAAATCCTACCTATGGTTTGCGCAGCGTGTAATTTCAGGCACAGGAGCAATAAAACAGGGAATGTTTCTTATTACGAGTGCGTAATGTTGAAAACATTCTGTTACTATTTTGTACATCTGTCTTATACAACGACACAGAAGGAACTCGCACGTAATTAACTTTACGCGAATATTTGAATCTATTATTTTACCACAGATTCCATTAACGACAACTTACTGACGTAGAAATTGTTTATTACTATTACAAGAGAAAAGTTGTTTGTGACAAATGGTACTGGCTTCAGTTCTTCACTTTTTGAAGCAACATTTATGTGTGAAGCGCGAGAAAATGTGACAGTATTACAAAGCTGTACATAAAATTTTCGGTTTTCCAAGTCACCTTCAAAAAAGTAATGCACAGAGATGGCCACCTACAGGAAGATATGACAAAGAAATCTTTGCCAAACTCATTCGTATCCCATAGTAAGATAATATTTTTGTGTTCATGAGTGGTTATAAAGGTTTGACACAATTTCGTGGTGCTATGTATTGACCACGTTGTCAGAACGGATCAAAGCATTAACAGTTGAGTCCCTCGCTAGTTTCATCAATTTACATATTGTTCTGTATATTAACCTGTACTATATTTCATAGACCATGTCTTCTACTTGTATATGCTTCGCTACTGACCGTCTGAGTTATAGTACTCGTCTGAAAGCTACAGTTACTGTCGAGAGACGATGTATATAAGCTTTCAGTGTGCTTTACTCTCATTCTAGAAAGAATAGTCTTCAAAAACAGAATGCGTATCCTTCCCTGCAATTGAAACACAGGGCTCAGTCTACTATTACTTTGGAGAAAGCCTGCAGAAGTAATGGGTATCGACTAGTGGCTGAGGTAATCAAGCCTTTTGCTGTGAAATCTCAAAACTTTTAGGCTATTCACTGCGAATTTAAAGTTTCCCCATTCCAACTTAGACTATGGATACACTCTTGGAAGAGGAGCTGTCAAGTCACCATTAAAGGCTTTTTATCGAAGAACAGGACCTCTAGTTAGACTTACGTAACCACGGGGATTAATGTGGTCGATTTAGTGACAAAATAACTACTTACAACCCGTTAACAAGCAAATTTCCTGTGATATGATGACGAAATGAAGTCACAGTCCGATCAAAACACGCATGAGATAAACGGCAGATGTCTTGATTCTAGGCAAACAATACGTAGCAAAATTTGAGACGCTGTGGTGCGTCACACTGATTGTATTCAGTATTCCTATGTCAATAGGAGACAGCAATCATTCACACATTCATAATCATTTTTGCTTCTTTTATTTACTAACTGACACGTTCATGATTTCATGTTTAAGTAAATCACAACTGTGTATGCAGTATCGGCGTAAAGAAATGTGTAAAGAAGCGTTGAAGTAATAACATAATGTAGAATGTGCTCGTAAATGTCGGCGACCAGTTTTAGAATTTAGTAACTGTTCTGTTTTCATTATCCAATATTTTTTATGTTTTATTGGTTCAGTGCGATAGACATAAGGATCATAGAATTAGACATGCCAGTCACGAGAACCTCAGAATTTTTTTAAAAAAGATACATGTTATCACATGTAATGTTCACTGTAGATGCAAAAATGTCAAAATTAGTGTCGCACGAACGAAGCCTACAAAACAATAAGTAAAATTTTTGTATCATTCGATAAACTTCTGTCAGTGTTGTCGTGACCAATCTGTTAGCGATCTCACTACAAAGAATTTAAACGAAAATTAGCTATCATACTGGAAAAAGTAATCAGGTTTCCCAATAAAAATAGTGGAACACAGAAATGATTACAAAAAGTTGTAATTTGTTTAATGAAGGAATACCGAGTTTTAAAATTTTGTCTGGGGGCCAATAAAAGGAGTAAGAGAAAAAAGGGATAAAACGACAATATTTGAGTTAATGAGGGAGCAGCGCGAGTGTAAGCAAATCCGGAACATATTTTACAAAGTAATTAGCAGCGTTTCCATTGGTGTCACTTTTTTCGCTTATACACGCTGCAACATGAACTCATAATTCGCCAAACCAGTGAACTCGTTTTTAGCAGATGCTTTTTAAAGTTTACTCAAACTCATTAACTAACAAGTACCCTCTTTCATGGCTGTAGAACATCCACTTCTAGCTACAGCTGTCAACGATCTTTCATAACATTACTTTTCTCTCTGTCTTCAGATACCTGTCTAGGTACATAAAGAGAATCACGTGCATTCATGTAGCCATATATAATGTGTGCTCTGAGATACGCATTTGGACAACGGTGAAATGCTAGTAAGTCGTTCTTCATGCTACTAGAAGACTCCAAACAACTGTAGAAGCGCTGAACCGATTTAGCCGGCCAGAGTGGCCGAGCGGTTCTAGGCGCTTCAGTCTGGAATCACGCGACCGCTACGGTCGCAGGTTCGAATTCTGCCTCGGGCGTGGATGTGTGTGATGTCCTTAGGTTAGTTAGGTTTCATTAGTTCTAAGTTCTAGGGGACTGATGACCTCAGAATTTAAGTCCCATAGTGCTCAGTGCCATTCGGACCATTTTTTTGAACCGATTTACCCTGAAAACAAAAAAAAAAAAAAAAACCAGTTCCAATTTTGGCCACCAGCGGCAAGTCCGGCGCTGTGAATGCAAGAGAGACGTGTAGAAATGTCCCGATATGTAATGGACGAGCAAGTGAGAAAAGCATAATGTTGATTTTATAATAAACCGCCGCTTCCACAATTTGTTCATTATGAACACTGGAGTCGTCGACGAGGTATTGTGCCCGTAAAATGACTTGTTTAACACTTGCTTGCAGCAGTTCCAGTGGATTGAGAGCAACGTTTTCCTATACATTGGCTTTCAGTTCAGGAAGAAGGCAAACGTGTTCCTGGTAAACGTAGTCTCTTAGATATCCCCAGGTTCAAAAGTCAGATAGATTCAGATCTCGCAGGCCATGCATGTGTCTGGTAACCTCTGGAGTTAACACGTTTGTGGAGGGCTGCGTTAACCCAATATTTCACAGGGTGTACGACATAAGGCGTTGCCCTATCTGTCTGCCGGCGTGGCCGGGCGTTTTAGGCGCTACAGTCTGGAACCGCGCGACCGCTACGGTCGCAGGTTCGAATCCTGCCTCGGGCATGGATGTGTGTGATGTCCCTAGGTTAGTTAGGTTTAAGTAGGCCTAGTTCTAAGTTCTAGGGGACTGATGACCTCAGAAGTTAAGTCCCATAGTGCTCAGAGCCATTTGAACCATTTTTGTTGCCTCATCTTGCAAAATAACAGTGGTTTCCACACAGCTGCGCACTTCCAAAGCAGGAATCACATGCTATACAAAGAAGTCTCAATAACGTGTAGGTGTCACGGGGCACCGTCTGTCGGACCCATTGTCTTCAAAGAAGAACAGACCGAGAATAAAGGTGTTAGCGAATCCACACCACACAGTCACACACGGCGAGGGGAATGGCTCTTCGTGTACAACATACTCTTTAACGGTACACCAAGTTCGGCAGTTCTGTGTATTCACTGTACACTATAGCCTGAAATGTGCCCTGTCACTCCGTACATTATTGCCCGGCCAGATGTCATCAACTCTCACCTGGGCCAAATACCGAAGACTAAGTTCAGAACGTTTCTGCGGATAATGAAGTTTAGTTGCTGCACCATCTGGATCTTCTGTACGTACCAGTGTGAAATAATTTCCGTACTGTAACTCTTCAGGCTTTCCCGGCGATCTAATGACATCTTGGGTTGTCGGGTGTTCTGCCGGATATCAGCGTCGTACTTGCACGATATTTCGGTCACGTAGCTCGTGGCCTTCATCAGGTGCGACCTGAGACTGTCTCAGGTCGCACCTGATGAAGGCCACGAGCTACGTGACCGAAATATCGTGCAAGTACGACGCTGATATCCGGCAGAACACCCGACAACTCAAGATGTCAATTTCCGTACTGTTGGCCATGGGATGGACAAATGTCGTGACACTCCACGAGTGCTAGCACAGCCGCGCTGGCTGGTCCCGGCGGAGGTTCGAGTCCTGCCTCGGACATGGGTGTGTGTGTGTCTGTCCTTAGGATAATTTAGGTTAAATAGTGTGTAAGCTTAGGGACTGATGACCTTAGCAGTTAAGTCCCATAAGACTTCACACACATTTCAACATTTGAGTACTAGCACTATTGAGAGCACGCGCTGTGCTGTCAGTTACGGCAATGGCAACCTCGTCAGTAGTTTTCATCGCGATGGGACGCTATCCTCTTCCAGGTGCCACAAGTGTGCCGCGGCGGCTACAGTTCATTTTATCTCTGTCGTCCCGGTACGTTCTTTCACTGGCGCCCTACACGCGGCGCGAATTCAACTTGCAGTTTTCGTAAATGATCGCTGGATCAGAGAACCTAAAATTTGCCGGCAGTGGGCTGTGTGGTGAGAACGGGCTGCAGGGGTGGAGCGTAAGGGATTCCGCGTGGTTTTCGCGCACAACGGTTCCTTCTGCAGTTAGTTCTCCTCTGGGTAGTGGCAATCACACTGAACTTTCGACGGTATCCTCCTACGGCATTGGTGGATATTTTCAGGGGAAATTAGAGAATGTCCCTGTGTTGGCGATTAAGTGTACCACTGAGACTTTTACTTGTCGATTACGGAGGTCATAAGCCGCGCAGGATGTAACGTAGCATTACGAGTTGTCACCTTGCATTGAAAGCGTAGCTTGCCGTGGAGCCGGGAGGAGAGCTATGTAGGTTCTCACACTGGCACAGCTGACGCTGGATACTGGGCCGAGCAATACGTTACATATACTCTCTAAGAATCTGAATAAGTGCTATTAAACATTAATCGATCTTTTCCGTACTTAATGTACCAAATTCTATGGGTACACGATCATACCGTTAAAATTTCAAATCAAAACTTCAGTACTTTCGAAAATTTAAATTTTTACTTAAAACATATAATAACCGTGATGACGTTGTCAAACTGAGTTAGGGACTGTAACACATTCAACTATAGTATCAAGTGAAACTACAACCAAGAGGATCGGTTCATATAATCTACTTTTATAGAATTGTATAGAATTTTATAGAATTGTCATTACCACAGATGTCAGACATTTAAAAGTACTTTGGAAAATTATTATTTCATCGTGTTTTTGCATGTATGATTGTTTTGGACAAACTGAGAGAATGAATGAAGGACGTACGTAAAGTGAGAATGTGATATTTTATTTACACTATGTAAATGTATGATAGTTGTTGTGCAATAGGGGAATTTGTGACGTATGTCTGCGTGAGGTTGATTTTGTAAAAGGTATCCGGAAGGGGCGTTGAGTATTAAATTTATTAGTAATTTATTTTTTTGGAAAGGTCTCGTATTTAGTTTTCATCTAATTTTATTTAGTTTCGGAATTACGAGATTTCTAGTCCAAATTACTTGTGGTAATCTGATTGGCTGACATTAGAAATACTGCGAGTATACTAGTACTGAACATAATCTGATTTGTCGCTTAACATACTAGCCAATAGGAATTCAGCATTTCCCGCGCGCCTGAGTAGGGATTTGTGCCGCAGATCTAAGAGTCGAGATATTCGCTCGGGAGTTGGTTATGTTAAACCGCGCTGATCAAATTTGTAATAAAATGAAGAAATTCGCACGTTTGTTTGGTTCTCGTGTCGCTGACGAAAAGCGACAATAGCACTGAATATTTCGAAGTTTGAGCTTTGTGAGTGGTTTATTTTAGGAGATATTCGCTTGTGAACATTTCATTCGTCCATGAACTCCGCGTGGCATGTTTCTTGCAGATTACTAGACATTATGGCGAGCACTTCTTTACAAGAAGCCTACAGAACGACTGCATGTGTTAACTCGTAAAGTAGTCGCGGATCAGAGTCAGTTTAGGACGTTCAGAATATCTGGCCGGACTAAATATCTTCTGGCTGCTTCCAGGTGTTGAGCTTGCAACAATGACTGTCGGAAAAATTGTATAATTGATGCTCGGATATTTAATACGGCATTGATAGTCATTTTCCGCGTTTTAAAGACAGCAAACCAACTTAAAGGAAATGCTAGACATTTTAACAAACGAGTCATTAAAGAACACCGAACGCTTGGTAGTGTAACTGACTTTCAGCTACTGCCCTTAGTCCTTTCGTGGAAGATATTTAGTCAATTTTCGTCAACGCTGCTTTTGTCGGCTGAACCATTATCTACCATCGCAGTGTGAAGAGACAGACAATCTGAAATCTAACCAGATAGGTTGACTGATTGTTTAAAAGATAGTAGGAGCACAGCCCGGCCCAACGCAAGCACTTTAAAATTCAATGGTTTGCTAATGAAACTAATCTTTCGCCTTGTGTGTATGGTTACTTACTGTTTGAGCTTTAGTGTTTATTCGAGTTCTTTACTCAGTTTCATTAAGTTGGCCATAAGCTGTGTAGCACTTTCAAATTCAGTGATTCACTTGTGAAACTTAACTGTCGCCCCATGTATGTGGCAGTTTGTTGTTAGAGCTTTAGCGTTTAAAGAAACTCTTTACTCAGTTTTTTTAACTTGGTCATGAGCAGTGCGGCATAATTCTTCGTGGCAGAGTTGGAGATTTTTTTACGTTATGTAAGCTCTGTAATTTTACCTTTCTGTTAATTTAAGGGGAATCCCCTGTATTAACATGGGTGTTTTGTAACTAGTTTCTAGATGGCTATCAAGCCAGAGGACTGATTCAAGGAAACACTGTTTGTAACGTGTAGTCACTAAGTATTTACTTGGAGGGTTGATGATGACGATGATGATTTTGGTTTGTGGGGCGCTCCACGGCGTGGTTATCAGCGCCTGTACAAATAACCATTTTTTACTGCCGACTTTCGCCACTTTTCTGAATGATGGCGTAGAAAATGCCCGACCTGCACAGGAATCAGAACCCGGGACCCCATGATTCTGAGGCAGTAACGCTAACTACCAGACTACGAGCTGCGGACTCCCTTAGAGGGGTAAGCTTAATCATGTATTTGTTCTATCTATTTGATGGTTCAAATGGTTCTAAGCACTATGGAACTTAACATCTGAAGTCATCAAAAATGGCTCTGAGCACTATGGGACTTAACATCTGAGGTCATCAGTTCCTAGAACTTAGAACTACTTAAACCTATGAAACTTCCTGGCGGATTAAAACTGTGTGCCGACCGAGACTCGAACTCGGGACCTTTGCCTTTCGCGGGCAAGTGCTCTACCAACTGAGCTACCGAAGCACGACTCACGCCCGGTACTCACAGCTGTACTTCTGCCAGTACTTCGTCTCCTACCTTCCAAACTTTACAGAAGCTTTGAGTACCGGGCGTGAGTCGTGTTTCGGTAGCTCAGTTGGTAGAGCACTTGCCCGCGAAAGGCAAAGGTCCCGAGTTCGAGTCTCGGTCGGGCACACAGTTTTAATCTGCCAGTAAGTTTCATATCAGCGCACACTCCGCTGAAGAGTGAAAATCTCATCCTGGAAACATTCTCCAAGCTGTGGTTAAGCCATGTCTCCGCAATATCCTTTCTTTCAGGAGTGCTAGTTCTGCAAGGTTCGCAGGAGAGCTTCTGTAAAGTTTGGAAGGTAGGAGACGAGGTACTGGCAGAAGTACAGCTGTGAGTACCGGGCGTGAGTCGTGCTTCGGTAGCTCAGTTGGTGGAGCACTTTCCCGCGAAAGGCAAAGGTCCCGAGTTCGAGTCTCGGTCGGGCACACAGTTTTAATCTGCCAGGAAGTTTCATATCAGCGCACACTCCGCTACAGAGTGAAAATCTCATTCTACTTAAACCTAACTAACCAAAGGGCATCACACACATCCATGCCCGAGGCAGGATTCGAACCTGCGACCGTAGCACCAGCGCGGTTCCGGACTGAAGCGCCTAAGGCCGCTCAGCCACAGCTGCCGGCTATCTGTATGATTCAAGTAGACATCTGGCCGTGCAATTTCGGTGTAAAGTTTGCCTGAATTCTTTGGGGTGACGTTAATTTTGTATTTTTATACTCCCTTACCAGTGATTTTAGATCCATTTCCTTGAGGCAGTTTTTTGTGAATAATATTTGCTGCGTATTTTAAGGTGGATTTTTTGGCCTTATCACCCTATCCCTTAAGCAGCTGGCGATTGTTGTTCATGTAATTTGTGACATCTTGGGTTGTCGGGTGTTCTGGCGGATATCAGCGTCGTACTTGCACGATATTTCGGTCACGTAGCTCGTAACCTTCATCAGGTGCGACCTGAGACTGCTCCTCGAGTGGACCTGGTCCAGTATTTATGCCTATGGCAACACTACACAAACAGAAGAACCAGAGACATGGAGATGGAAAACGAGCCCCTGACAGACTGCCAGGCGCACCAGACCGAAGATGGAACACCCAGAAGTGGGACTGGTGGGCGCGGACCGCAGGGGGAACATCCAGAGCCGCAGCGGACGAAAAACGGAGGGGCCGGTCCGCATCTGTAGAGTGTCGTCTACTTAGGAAATGTAGTGTTTACCAAGGAGGCATTTACTACTAACAGCAGATTATAAGAAGGAAAGAAGGTGCTTCACGTTTATTTATATGTCATCATGCAGGCGGTGGAGAAAGGAGAATCACAAGAGGAGAGCGATACTTAGCAAGTTAGCGAGTAAGTAGCGCGCTGGGCCGCTTGTAGCGGTCTCTGTCGTGAGACGGAGCACCAACGCTCCGGATGAGAGGGTTCGCTGAATCCGCAGAGGAACGATACAGATGTCGTGCTTGGCGTTGAAAACGAGCTAGGACGTATTCCTCTTGGGCTGCCTCTTGGAGATAGCGAGACGGAAACGTGGCAGGAACGTGAAAAATACGGCGGAGGGCCTTGTTCTGGAGCTGCTGAAGACGATGAATGTGCTTGTTGGCAGCGGTTCCCCAGACGGCGCTTGCATAATCCATCACAGGGCGGATAAAGAGGCGGTAGACCAGAAGCCCGTTCCTAACGGAGAGCGCAGAGCGTTCGTTGAGGAGGGGGTATAAGGCCCCCAGGCGTTGATGCACTTTAAGGCGAACCGCAGCGGCTTGCCGTTGCCACGTCAGTTGACGGTCCATGACGACTCCCAGGTAAGTGGCGGCGTCGCTCCACGCAATGTCCACACCAAACAGGCGGATCGGCGGGACTTGCGGCGAGAGTCTCCTGGTGAAGATGACGGCCTGGCTCTTGAGGGCATTAAAGGAGACACGCCATCTCGTCGCCCACGTCTCGAGGTCGGAGCAAGCATCCTGCAACCGACGGAGGAGAGCCGCTGGCCATCGGCTACGGGTGTAGAGAAGGGTGTCGTCTGCGTAGAGGGCCCTCTCGATGCGAGGTGATCGAGGGAGGTCAGACGTGTAGATAGAGTAAAGCGTGGGGCCCAGGACGGAGCCCTGCGGAACGCCCGCCGTTATCAGCCTGGTCGAGGACAGGGCGTCGCCAATCCGCACCTGAAAGCGACGTCCCTGTAAGTACGAGGCGAGGAGATGAACGATCTTCTTCGGGAAGCCCATGTCCTTGAGCTTGTACAACAGCCCGCAATGCCACACACTATCAAACGCCTTCGAGACATCTAAGAAGATGGCGCGGCAGAATTCCCTGTTGTTGAAGGCGAGGGTAATTTCCTCCACCACATGGATCAACTGGAGACAGGTGGAATGCCCCTTCCGAAAGCCAAACTGCTCAGGAGGCAGAATTCGGCGGTGGTCCAGGAAGTCCCGTAAGTGGTGCAGCAGGAGCCTCTCAAAGACTTTGCTGAGGTGAGGCAGCAGACTGATAGGCCGATAGTTGCGAGGATCCTGACGGGGTTTACCCGGTTTAGGAACAGCCACAACAATCGCACGCCGCCAAGCTATTGGGTAGGTGCACGTCCGGATGATACTGTTGAAAATGGTAGCCAGTATCATGAAGGCGACGGGCGGCAATTCCTTCAGGACCTGACAGGAAGGTCATCAGCACCCGGCGCCTTGGTGGAAGATAGGGCGGTAACGGTGGACTTGACTTCCACCGGAGTAATGGGAACTAGCAAATCGTCCTCTGCGCTAATGTCGTCCGCCAAGTACGTGTCCATGGCACCCTCGACGTGTTGAACATGCTGCAGATCGATGGGATCAGCGATGGGACGAAAATTCGCTTCAAAGACGTCGGTTAACGCGTTGGCTTTGTCCAAAGGTGCATAAGCGACGCCGGCCGGAATGTCCAGAGGAGGAACGGAGGCCTTCCGTTTGGTGAAAAATCGCACAGCGTCCCAGGAATGGGCATCCGGCGTAAAGGAGGCTAGCTGCGACGCCCATTGACGATTCTTGTGGTCAATGATGGCGGACTTGATGGCGCGGCGGAGAAAGTTGACATGTCGCTTCAGGTGAGGATCCCTCGTAAGCCGCCAGTCCTTGAAAAGCCGATTACGCTCACGAATAAGATCGAGGATGTCCGGCGGAAGACCAGGCCGCGGTGGCGGAGAACGCCGAGGGCGCGGCGTGGAGGAATCCAAGGCATTCCCCACAGCAGTGGTGAATTCATCAACCGCCCAATCCACGTCGTGGGCGTCGTCCTCAGGGTGAAGATGCACAGCATGAGAGAGGCGGGCACGGAAACTGTCCCAGTCCGTCCTCTTGAGGTCCCGACGATCGGGCTGTGACGACGGGGAGACGGCAAGCCTGAAAAGGACAGGGACGTGATCCGAATTCAGAGCGTGGATCGACTCCGCCGTGAGAAACTGCCGCAGCCCTTTGGTGATAGCAAAGTCCAGGACATCCGGAGCACCTCTGGATGGAAAACAGGTGGGAGTATCTGGCCCACAAGCATAGGCGTCCATCTGGTCCAGCACGCGAAGAAGTCAGCGGCCGTTATGCGTCGTGGTGATGGAGTTCCACGCAGCGTGCTTCGCGTTTAGATCGCCAGCGACGAAGAGGCGGCCACGAACTTGGAGCAGCGCACGAGCTTCATCCATGTTGAGAAGTCCACGTGGTGGACGATAAGCTGCGATGAACGTCACGAGGCCGGCAGAGGTCTCGACCGCGACCGCCGTCGTTTTGAAGGTCTGGAGCGGCGGCGTCGGCGCAGCATAGTGACGAATACTGGCTTTGACATAGATGGCAGTGCCGCCACCGGCCGTCAGCCGGTCAGTATGGTAGCACCGATAGTTCGCAATGTTGGCCCGGAGGGCGGGCTTGAGATGGGTCTCCGTGACAAGACAGAGATCTACATCATGGTCGAGGAGGAACTGCCGCAGGTCCAAGAGGTCGTGGTAGAGTCCGTTGGCATTGTAAGTAACAATGCATAGGTCCTCCAGTCGTCTAATCCCGGCCATGCTGTGTAGAAGGTACCTCGCGGGTTGCACTAAGTGCTCCTCGAACGGTCGCGTCGACCGCGGCTGCAACAGTAGCAGGGAGTGCCTGGATGGCCTTGGTCATCTCTGCGAGTGCAGCAAGCATCGTTTGAAGAAGGGTCTTCACGTCACAGTCGGCATCGAGGGGTTGACCCCTGGAGAGGGGCTGCCGGCCAGCGTCCTGAAGGCGTCGCGGTGGTAACGCTGGAAACGAGGTCTGCGACAGGTCCAACCCGGGAGCAGGAGCGGGGGCCTGAACCCCACCCCGGGCGACATCGGCAGCCGTTGGGCGCTGCAGGACGTAGGCACGGCGGCGCTCCATCAGGGTAGGCGGCTGTGAGCGATAGTCGGCTGCAGCCTGCGTAGACGCCACGGTGTTCCTGGAGGTGCCGCAGGGTGAACGACGCTTGGCGTTCAACGGTGGAAGTCCGCGTTGGCGGCGACTGGCCTCCTTGTGCTTTGGGCAGCACGGTAGTTGGCCGGGTGGTTGCCGCCACAGAGGCCACATTTTGCAGGCTCCTGCCGTGGGTGAGCGCAGGCTTTACTCTCGTGACCACCGCCGCATCGAACGCACATTGCCGGCATGGTGCAATGACGAGCGACGTGGTTGAAGCCCTGGCAGCGGAATCACTGCAGGACTCCACGTGACTTCCGAAGCTTCTCCACCGTTACGGCCAGGGCACAGAGCCTGGTCAGTTGGAAAATTTCACGATGGCGGTCCGTATCAGGCAGCACGACGACACGCAGACCCGACTTCTTGTTCGTGCCAGGGATCTTGTGGTAGTCCACAACCGTGGCCACGAAGCCAAGCTCCTCCAGCGACTCCTTCACGTAGTCATTTTGAAGGGAGTTTAGAATTCCTCGGATGACGACTGTCAGAACTGGCGGCCGCACCATCGGGAAGGTATAACATGCGATACCCCGGGAGCCAACCATATCCATGACGGTCATGTAGTCGTCAGTGGCAGTCAACGTCAGCTTAAGTTTGTCCCCGCCGGCCTGCTTAGCAGTGAAGGGCTGCTCGCAGTGTTGCTTCAGCCACTCGTACAACGTGCGGTAATCTTCAGGATACTGTAAGACGATGGGTGGAATCCTCTGTTGCGGCGGTGGCGCAGGGTGTGGCTGCTGCGGCGGTGGCGCCGGCGGCGCTGCCGCACCCGTCCCCGCGTCGCCTTCTTCCATAGGCTCAAAACGATTTTGCAGAGCGATCGCGTCATCAGGAACTTCCTGTCGATTTCGCGCCACTTTCTTCTTGGGAGGGCGGACAAACCCTTCCTCGTCGATTTGCGATGTGGAAGGACGTTGGCGTCCCTTGCCTCGCTGGCGTCTGTCACTCCTACGCAGGTTGGAAATAAATTGTTGTTCTGCGTCGTCTTCGACCGACGCGTCCGTAGAATAGTCCGCTGCAAAGTCTAGTGCACGTGCCGTGGTCGTCAATAGATCATTACCCGTCCTCCTTTGCCGTGTCGTCATCGTTGAAGTGCCTGACGGGGCCGGCGGTGGGGCAAGCCCCACCGCACGGCGGACAGTCCCCTCCTGAGCGCAGCTAACGTGGTCTGTACGCGTCGACATCCCCGTAGCGACTGAAAAACGGAGGGGCAACGCTCCAACAGGTCGTGGTGAGCGGGCGCGGACCGCAGGGGGAACGCTTGGTACCCCAAACCGTAGATGAAACCCCCAGGAGCGGGTTTGGTGGGCGCGGACCGCAGAGGGAACACCTAGAACCGCAGCGGACGGAAAACGGAGCAGCAACGCTCCAGCAGGTCGCAGGGAATGGGCGCGGACCACAGAGGAAGCGCCTGCAGCCGTTGGTGGAGGGGGAAGGCCATAGGCATAAATACTGGACCAGGTCCACTCGAGGAGCAGTCTCAGGTCGCACCTGATGAAGGTTACGAGATACGTGACCGAAATATCGTGCAAGTACGACACTGATATGCGGCAGAACACCCGACAACCCAAGATGTCATTAGATCGCCAGGAAAGCCTGAAGAGTTACATGTTATTTGTGTTTCTTATAGCCTATATCTCAGCTATGCTGTGTTCGTTAGCAACGCCTCTCAGTCATGTGAAGAGCTAGCCCGACGTTTCGGCGGTATTTGTCTAATCTGCCACGTTTGGGTGTTTACTCTGAATTACCAGTTCTTATCCTAATAACTGTAATTGTTTAAGAAGATAGTGCAAGAGTTATCTTTTACTTACTTACTGCTTAACAGAGGTTTAATTATGATTTCCTTTTTTATTTGTTATTGGCACTCATTTCTTTGGGTAGCAAGAAGAGGTAGTTATGTCAGTCTGTGGTTAATATTTAAAAAAGGCTTATTTTCATTTAACAACCTCTTATGTTCAGAGATATTTGGTGATCATTGTATTTTATTTTGTGCTATCATGTGTATTGTAAATAAAAGTGATCCTTGAAATGACCAATGATGCAAGAATTGTGGACCCACGCTTCCATGTGATTCTTTCTCTACAGCAATCTGTATTTTGAGGCTTCACCAAGCTCACCCGTGTTTTCGAATTTCATTATCATCTTCTCTAGACCATTAAATGATATGAAACATCTCCTCGGACCTTTTAGTAGGCGATACTCTCTCAATGCCGTACTGTAATTGCTGCCGTTCACATGAAATAATTTCACTAACAGCGCATTGTCTCTCTTCTCGATTGCCATACTGTTCGCTCACTCTATGGCTTGCATTTGACACCGTGGATGACATACTTCCATGTAAACAGTGCACAGCGCCAGATTTTCACCTAGTGGCTTCTACTGAAACTAATTTAGGCATAAATTGGTTTCGCTGAAAAACAAATTAGTTCCAGTAGAAGCTATCGTCGTCATACGATAATCAGCCCACATTTTCCCTCTGTGAGTAGCTGCAATTTGATCACCCGGTACGTTCTTTCTCCCGCAACCGGCTGCGCCACATATTCACAGGAGGCAGAGTGTTAACAGCATCGGACTGGACATACGCCCTGCCTCGCCACCTAATATTATGCAGCGTGATACAGTAGTCTTCGGAGCGGAGTAGAGGAGCCCACACAGACACAACAAATCAGTGTCATAGTCATCCCTGCATGCCTGCAAGGAACGTCATGGATACCTTTCAGTTGACGATCTACGATGTGAATTCAGTCAATGTTTGGTGTTCGTCTTTGACTGGATTTCTCAGAACATTATAACCGACTTGGGTTTGCAATAAGGACCTGCAGTATTTTCCATTGTTCATCCTTTGTGTAACCTCAGTGAGAAGTTGCTGTTGTGCACCAAACTCATAACCTGCACAGACCTAACTGGTGTTTGTATTCAAGTAAAGGGGATGGCAAATCTTACTCAGCAGCAATGACAATAACAAAGTAACACATGACCCCCCCTCCCCCCCCCCCCCCACACACACACTCTCAGTTATTTTTAATTTTCTACGGAAAGGTATATGGGGTAGCAAGGGGCTTTCAACTCGCTCCAGTAATCACTTCGAAGAGCCTGCGCTTGTAAGCACACAGCTAGAGCCAAAGTCCACCTATAGACATGTGTTGTGGCAGCAGGCCGTAGAAGACATGATGAGGTTACTGCGGCATCTCAGCAGCACACACGAAAACAAAAAGATCTACACTTAAGTAGAGGTAAATAGTTATGTCTTTGAAGCCATTTTGACTGTTTTTCGACCGTGACTATCTCAAGAAATATGTAAAGGTTTTTTCAAATTATCACTACAGCCACAAACTTTGTCAACTATTGTATTACTTATTTATTTATCCTGTAGAAGAAGAGCAAACTTGGTAAGAGGCCATGTCACTTTGGAAGCTGGACTGATGTTTTCACGAAAATGTTGTGTAACGGTCTCTCAATTTGTTCTTATGGCGTGGCAGTCTCGTTGTGATGAGTTGCGGTGTATCCATTTCCGTGGCTTTCTTGGTCTCTGTTCACTTCCACAGGATGACCACAGCATTTACGAAAAGACCGTGTAATATCAGTATGACCTTATTGTAAAGTTGTCTTTGTAATGCCATTTAGCCTGAAGATGAGGTTTAACCCTCGAAACATGTCGCTAAATGCCGGCCGAAGTGGCCGTGCGGTTAAAGGCGCTGCAGTCTGGAACCGCAAGACCGCTACGGTCGCAGGTTCGAATCCTGCCTCGGGCATGGATGTTTGTGATGTCCTTAGGTTGGTTAGGTTTAACTAGTTCTAAGTTCTAGGGGACTAATGACCTCAGCAGTTGAGTCCCATAGTGCTCAGAGCCATTTGAACCATGTCGCTAAATAAAAAAGTAATCCAATAGTTAACAAAGTTTGTGACTGATAGCGGTAATTTAAAAAATCCTTTACATAATTATCTGTCTACCTCGAACATTCTTATAAAAGTAACCGTACGGTACACTCAGGCATTCTGCGTCTCAAGCAGACGTACTAGACAGCGCCGTACGTCTCGGTAATCAACACACTAATGTACAGAACCCAAGCCATGGCGTACGTGCGCTCTGAAGTGAAAAATTCCGCACGAACAGCTACAAGAACGAGCCAATAAAAAAACGTTATCAGGACAGAAGACCGGAAGAAAGAAGGAAACGTGAATAATGACGAAAATGATCTGGTGTTCCTATCGTACGTTTGAACTCCAACAGACACGTTCGCCAGGCTCTTCAAAAAGCACAGTGTGAAGACGTGTTTTCACTCTGCATGGAGATTGGCGACGTGCTGTGGTTCATAATAGATCCATTAGGACTAGAAACACCTCTCCTGTAAATCATCATGCAATGCTACATGCCATAGTGACGCGTAGAAGAAGCGTGTATCGTCCGCCTCAGCTACAGATACAAGTCGACGGCAGCAGAGAACAGCATCATCGAGGGATACACATTCAACTTTGGCGGCGAGAAATGTGCAATGGAGTGTCATGGATTTCTGGGATTCTGTAATCAAGGACATTATAGAAATATGTGTTATCGTACAGCTTGTGAACGGAGACGTAGCATTCCATCCCAGCTCCGCTATGGACGACTTATTATAAAAAAATCGTCAGGTGCGTTCTATGAATAGAGCGCCAGCAACGAGCAAAACTGGTGGCCCTGCGGTCATCCCCCACTATATCACCTCTACGCCCACCACACACAGAAAAATCAAAGCGATGAATTCTTCTCAGCAATGAACCGAGTAACCGTTTTTCTAGGGAAGAGTTGGAGACCTACCCAACAGTGTTATTTACCCATCCCGGTTGTGTCTCTCATCTCCTGAAGTCGCACCAGATCGACCGATCGGAAGTGCAAAAAAATGCGCAACCGGGCATTAAGTCAACCATCTTTTGCTAAAGGTTTGTATGAGTACAAGGCAGGGAACAGTCATTCGTTAAAATATTTTCGGCCAAGTTGCTCATTCGATTGCAGAGATGTCCTGTATCAGGTTACTGATTTCCTCATATATTACCGTCTTTGACTAGTTTAGTGAAGGCGTGTCTGGTAGCCTCTACTTTGGATGTAGCGTTTACGGTCTAATTACAGAGCTGTGCGGGTCATATCGCGTGGTTGTGAGCCCTGTTTGAACGGTTGACAACGCATTCAGCACTCTGCCACTGGTGCTGTTCTTGGCTGTTGCCTCGTGGTGCCGCTTTCACGTTTGCTGTGGACGATTCGTGCTGCAGCTTGCTTGTGGCTGCCGGATATTTCTATTGTTATTTTGTGATGTCCATTATCACGCATCGAGCTACGAGTATTTCTTTGAAGCGCCGGCTTGCAACTGAAGCTGGCTTAATACTTTTTCAGGTCTTTAGATGTCTCTTCACTCACGTTCAAATTTCACTTCCGCTGTTAAACGAGGTGGTTCGCAGTCATTCATTTATCCGTACGGTAGGCATTGTGGCTGCACCACGTTACCGTTAATTTAAAGGTGTTCACTGTTTTCTGATGTGTCCAGAATTTTTCCTTGTTCAATGATTTATGTATATTGGCACTATATATCACATGGACCATCGTAGGAAGAGTGTATTCTTCCAATTGACGTCGCTTTTCAACTGGGTCTAAACAATCAGGCCTTCAGCTAAACTATCTACTACATATTTTTCTTCCCCAGTAACTTAATGAAATCCATGTTAAAGTTCGATTACAAACGTGTTTCTGCATTCACTCTCGAATATGTACTCTATTTGATCAAGAACCTTAACGTGAAAGCCCCCTTCAGCAGAAATATTAATCAGTGCAAATTGACATCAGGAGAAGTGTTTTCCTGTTTCTTTCTATGTCTTTAAAGCTCAGAAGGCGAGTAGTGCTGCAAGGACATCGAAACTTCTTGCTGTTTATCAGCTAATGTTTGACGAAGTTATTATATTTCATGTTCTTGCGTGGGCAGCGGTTTCGCTATCGCACTGAGGTTAACAACCCCGTAGCACTTGATCTACTTAGAAGGAAAATCAATTATATTTTCACCTAATCATATTATGAAACTCTTAGAGAACTAACTGTGATATTATATTCAGTCAAATGTTAAAAAAAAAAAAAAAAAAAGGTTCAAATGGCGCTAAGCACTATGGGAGTTAACATGTGAGGTCATCAGTCTCTTAGAACTGATTAAACCTAACTAACCTAAGGACATCACATACATCCACGCCCGAGTCAGGATTCGAAACTGCGACCGCAGCAGCAGCGCGGTTCCCGACTGAAGCGCCTAGAACAGCTCGGCCACAGCGGCCGACTCAAATGTTTATGTAGAGACGCATTTCTTTCCGTTGCGCAATGTAAGCATCCTCCACTCGTTGAATATGTTTATCAAACCGAGATCGGATAGCGTTATAAATTATTTCTTGGGAGAACTTTCGTATAAAAAGGGGCACACGTTCAGGGCATTTTACTGAAGTCACATTTTCCCATGTAGGGTAGAGTATTGTACCTCTAGATTAGTGGACATAGAAAGATACGAGGCTTTTTCGTCTATATTTCAGTTCAGTGACTGAGTTAAGAATCAAAGGAAGGGGCGCGCACCAGATGTCGGAGTAATCAGTATCCGCCTATTTCAACAGCTTTTTTTGTTTCAGATATGAGACTGCGTTTTGAACATCATTTGTTAATGTTCTAGGCATGTAAGTGCTGTATAATATACGAAAGCTATTTGTAACATGTTGTTAATTCTTCAGGAATAGAGTCTTATGTTGACTCAAGAGTTACGTACCCTTGTAATTATTTATACAACATGTGGACAGTTAAGTCACACGTCGCCGGGCGTGCACCGTCTTATACCTTGAAAGAAGGGTAGTCTTTTACCATAAAAAATGTGATACTTGCAAATGAACTGAGTTTCATTAACGTCTTAACAATTTTACTTGTCTTCTAAATGAATATTCGTGTTAATTTCAAATGGCTTCGGTTACTGATGTGTAGTAAGGTGCAAATGCAACATGTATACTACAAAATATGGTACTGACAAGATTTTTTTGATTGCAATGCTTTTAAGCCTGAGTAGATTATTTTTTCCTAGTTAAAAGACTATTTTGTACCTTGGGAAATGTTTTTAAATTCGGAAATACCTTAATTTTCAGGAGTAACTTTTGTAATTTCAGAAGAAGACTATAAAACATAAAAAGTTGCAATAGCTTATTACATAAGCAAACAAAAGCTTATTATGGTATTTGCTGAATTTTATGGCACAGGCTCTGTCTTGGTATTGCACCAAACAGCTTCGTTTTTTTGGATATGATGTCAAAAATAAACAACTAAAGAAACAAAAACTTTTAGTACTTAAAAAGTTTCTGAATATGATGTGGAGTATGAGAATTACAGTACGAAAAATGGATGCTCAAATAAAAAGTCACATGCGTGGAAAGTTAATGAACTGGACGTAGCGTCCATAACAGATCTGCCACAGAGTACCTTATTATAAAATTACATTTACGAGGTTGCTACATACTTCTTCGCAAGATTCATGACATGTTTGTATTTTTCATATTGAAATGGGAAAGGCAATTCACGTAACATTTTCCTTGGGAAAAGTTAATGTAGGTGAAGCTTTCTGTATTACGATATCACGATATGTAAATTGTGATGCAACCCAGTGCAGTGGGGTGCTCAAAGAATCTGTACTTTGAAATAGTAGTATTCACATTAGGAGCACATGTTGAACCGAAACAACTTATTTGGGTGGAACAAAAAATCTAAAAGTAGATCTTGGGTGACATCAGCGACAGTGAAGTACTTACACGCATTTAAAATGCCGGAATCTGATAACTGTATGGTGCAACGATTAAGCAGACCCAGGACATGTCTCGATCTTGCCACAAACACCCGACATCGAAAGTTCCATTCCCTACACATTTTCAGTTGGTCCCATGGACAGGTCTTTTTTGCACCACACGACAGAGCAATTTAGAAACTGTTCAACGTTAGTAAAATCTTATTTTCGGCCAAAAGCGGTCACATCAGGTTATTGCTACAGTATAATGCTAAAACCGGTAAATAAATGGGGCCTAAAATAAGAACGCCACAAACTAATTAAAATACAATGACAGAAAAAAAATCACAATTCCACCCCCCCCCCCCCCCCAAAAAAAAAGGAGATTAATGAAATTTTGGGAATACATTTGTCTAGAAAATATATTTAAAGGATTAAAGTTACAAGATGGCACGAAATGTGCCTGCGAGATAAGCCATAGAAGTGATGTGCTGGTACGTTAACGACCGCTGTAACGGCAAAAATGTTGAAAGCACGCATGCAATCGTGCATAGATTCTGTTGTACAGGCGCAGGGTGTCAGTTTGTGGGATGGAGCTTTGTGCCTGCTGCACTTGGTCGGTCAACACAGGGTGTTGATTCTGTTTATAAATGACGCTGTAGTTGCTGTCCAATGATGGCTCACATGTGCCTGATTGTATACACACCTGGTGATCGAGCAGGCGAAGGCATCAAGTCGACACTTTGTTGTCCATTTTGGGTTACAACAGCGCGGTTTGTGGATGAGAGTTATCCCGTTGGGAAGCACCCACTCGAATTCTATTCAGGAATGGCAGCACAGCCGGCCACTGTGGCCTAGCGGTTCTAGGCGCTTTAGTCCGGAACCGCGCTGCTGCTACGGTCGCAGGTTCGAATCCTGCCTCGGGCATGGATGTGTGTGTTGTCCTTAGGTTAGTTATGTTAAGGCAGTTCTAAGTTCTAGGGGACTGATGACCTCAGATGGTAAGTCCCATGGTGCTTAGAGCCATTTGAACCATTTAAATGGCAGCACAACATGTCTGAATCAAAAGAGTGACGTACAAGTTTGCAATCAGGGCGCGTGGGATAACCACGAGAGTACTCCTGTAGTCATACGAAATCACACCCCAGACCATAACTGTAGGTGTAGGTCCATTGTGTCTAGCAATCCTACAAGTTGATTGCAGGTCAACGAAATCGCACCCCAGATCATACGTGTAGCTCAATTGTGACTATCACGCACACAAGTTGATTGCAAGCCCTCAACTGGCCCACTTCTAACCAACACACGGCCACAACAGACCTCCACCCCGCTCGCTAACGAGCTCTCACTTGACACCTCTGAAGTCGCAAGTGGCGTTGGTTTGGGGTCAGTGGCATGCGCGTTACAGGGCGTCTGGGTCGGAGCTGTTGAAACATTCCCTTAGAAAAATTTATAAATTACTGTGCTGGTAAACCTGTTACGTTATTTGATTTTCAAACAGCTGATCAAAACTCAACGTACTCACACATCTCTCTCTTTACTTATTCTGATCATCACTAAACTGGCGCACCATATTTTTAACGAAACACAATCTGACTTTCAATAATCAGTACAAAAGAATTGCCCTGACTTCAAATAATCTATACCTTTCATGAATCACTTACCTCACAAAAATCTTCGTTACTTGAACTACTGCAATACAGCGAGCGCCAATACTGCCAGCTAAATAAAAGATTCTAGCTACTGGAGGCACTATCTACGGATAGGAATAGTTAGAAGAAACTGAAAGATTTTGATAGAAAACAAACAATGTATTTACCTTAAAAATGTTCAAAAGTCATATATCAATTCATGTCCTCCATCTTAACAAATTTCCTTTTTTCTGGTGGACACACGTTCAGATCGTCCGCTTATAGTAACCTCTCAAAACTCTGGCATCTCTCTCTCCACATCCACCACTACTGGCGGCTCACCTCCAACTGCCCAACGCTACGCGCTATTCACATCCAACTGCCCCACACTACACAAGCGAATATTCCAACAGTGAGTCCAACCAGCCACAGACTGCACACAGCACAGTCAGTGATTTTATACAGAGTGCTACGAAGCGTTACCAACATAAAAAACCTAAACAGCCTACTTACAATGTCACTGAAGTAACCAATTTGTAACAGTTCCTTGTGTCAATGTGGTGCCAACTGCTGCTCCCACTGCTGCTGCAGATGCAAAACAAAGCGCCAAAACCATACGCCGATCACTATCGTATTCCATCTCGGCAGTGCCATGTGGCCGTCAACAGCCCGCTCTTCTTCCGACCGTAGACACTCGTGACCAGCGCTGATAGCAATCATGTTCCGTGGCTAGGTTCCTGCAGTCTTTCTGCAGCACCGTAGAAGTAGCATCCAGCTTCTCGTAGCCATATTACACGATCTCGCTCCAACTCAACGAGCTGCTGATACAGACGTCTTCGTCGTCTTAAAGACATTCTTGACTAACACGAACTCGAAGGTAACGAAAGTTCACGACCGCTACAGCGTGTATTGAAAGAAACCTGATTTCCATCCCTATAGTAGCGCTCCTAGCGCCAATCTTAAGCGTCTAAAGTGCGCGTCATTTATGACGGCGGCCGAGTTTAGGTTCGTTCTGCGCATCTGACGTCTCAAAACACAGTGAGCCAATGAACAGAGAACGGCGTTGCCAGAGCTCGACTGCAGTACAGAGCACGGACGAGTGCCTTCAGTTTTAGAAACGTTCAGTCGTAAATAAAGTAACTGGACGAAAGCAATGTCTTGATAGCAGAATTTCTTTTATAGAAAGTTTGGAAAATGCAATCTTTATACCAATTGCTTCATATTCTATTAATTAACTAAACCAAACAAGCAATAAGCCTCCTAATTCAGGCTATAGCAAGGAAAGGTGTTTGTATCATTCTCACTAACCGCTTTTTCGCAATAAAGAACAACGGCAATTGTTTATTTCCTATTGTATTTCAACGAAGCGTGAGTAATTCATAGTCATACCAACAGTGTTTGTCGGTATTTTGCGTCCTAGTTTAAACTCCTCCATGAATCATATTAAATGATGAGCTACGTTAGCGTAATGGTTGAAATGTTTAGCTACTAAGCGGAAGGTTCAGAGTTCAAATCTTGCTCTGTGCTTGATATTTTCTTTATTTAAAAACGATATCTAAGTGTCTTACTTCATGAATTTTATTCGTTTGAATGTAATTTTTTGAAATTTCTAGTGGCAACTGAAATCAACCATACGGAAAGTATACGCTATGGCCTTTTACCTCTGTAAACTATTCAAAATTTCGTGGAGTGGTTTACTACATTTAGTTCTGCACAATAGCTGCGTTGAACATCGAAACAAAATTAAGTCATTTATGAGGGGAAGGTATCAGTCAAGAAGATGTGTAAAAATCAAATTTATGAGCCAAATAGTTTTTGTGAAATCGAATGATAAGTGTGTCAAAGCAGTCGGAACACCATGTGTCTGAACAGGCGAGCAGTGCAGTGATGACAAAATCGCGCACAGCGCGGAATGCGGGGAGCACGTCTCTGTAGCAGCGAAAGTGTTAGCAGCCGTGATGGCTTAACTTCATAAACTGCGCGCTCCCCCCCTAAACGTAAGTTTGCTTGGCGCGTGCAACTGGGAACGCAGCAATCTCCCGCGTCTGGGCGGGCATGCGCGAACCGCCAAGATAAAAGAATTAAACTATAGTACGAAATCTGAATAGACATCATCTTTCAGGTGTAGAAAGGGGGCTACCAACTTTCGTTTATGTCGCACAATTCCTTCTTGGTGTTGCGATCTTTTTCCGTCGGTGTATTTGTGGTAAATTAAATGTTAGTTCGGTGAGATCACTCACTGTTATCTCCTGTGAACTGTGAGACAGAGAACGCGTGGCTAGATGTTCGGTATGACAGAGCAGCATGGCTGGCGTCAGTGCCACCGCCGACGTGTGAGCGTGGGGTGTCTACAGTCGGCGCTGGACGCGCTGCCGACGTAATTGTCTCGTTAAGCGGTGCGTTTTCTCGGAACAATTAGGCCGTACCCGGCGAGCTACGCTGGCCGAACCGCGGCGGCAGTTCGCATGCGTAGCTGCCACTCAAAGGAGCAAAGTAGCGCCGCACACGGCCCACGCGAGCGCCAATTACTGCTTCGTGTTACCTCACAACGGAGCACTCGTCACCTCGCCTTATTGTGGGTTCTGCTGCACTTCGGCCCTCGGCGACTGCTAACTGAGTGGACAGCGTCGCAGAAACAACTTAATCCCAACGACAGGCTGTGACGTTGCGCGGCGTACCGAAGGAACGATTTCCGCCACCCAGTTTGTTACGTGTAGATGCGTGCGTAGGGCTCAACGCTACAACATCTCTTCCGAGAACAGTAACACAATATTGTCGGTCCAGTACACGTTTTGCCTTCCGGCGATGGTACCGTGGCAGGGGTCTGTTAACAAAGCAGAAGGTAATTGTTCACATTGAAAGCGTACACCATAAGCGTTGTGCTCACGTTACGCACGATTGTAATGCATCTTTAGATGCTTCTCAGGCGTTTTCGATAAATCGAAATTCGAAGTATTACGAGGGTGTTGAATACTATACCAGGGCGCCAGCAGCAATTTCGTGCCTACCTGTACTACGTTCACGTTGAAAGATTCTTTTATGTAAGGGTGACCCAGTAAAAGTGTAAAATTAAATTTTACCTGATATTTTGCTATTTGCATCTATTTTAATATCAAATAACACGCATAATCTGTTTGATTATGCACAAGTACAATGGCTATTTATTTACAACCTCCAATCGGCCGCGAAAGTAAAACCACGGTGGAAATCCTGTGAAGCTTTGCGGATATTATGTTGTGCAGTGTCTCTACACTGAGATGATAAAAGTCATGGTATTGTACTGTTTCCCTGGGTGGACTTGGGTTTAAAAAATGTGAACTAAATATTACGTCAAATTTTATAAACAATCTACAAGTACGCCAGTGATGAAGAGATAGAACTACAATGGACATGTTATTCCATGGACTCTTGCGCTCCTGTGCATGAAATATCTTTCCTTTGTCATTGGCTTATCTTATCTGCTTGGATTATGACCTAAGAGGACGTTCTTGTGTTAAGCTCTTCTTACTGTACCAGTTGATAATGTAAGTTGTACTTATTTTGTCAAAAGAATTTGTGTATGTGGTCAATCTATTGTAAATCTGATACCTTTATTGTCTTAAGTAGATATGGGCCTTAACAAAGAATTTTCATTGTTAGGCGCCACCTTAGAAAAATCTTTAACATTTTTCTTTTAGCTCATCTTCGAGACGTGCCATCGGTTAGGACAATTAACTCTATTCCAGATCCCGCGAGACCGGACGCAGCTACTAATAATTTAACAATTTTATTTACAGATTTTCTTTATAGAACAAGATAACATCCCAGGCAGAAAGGATCTGGTCACAGGATTCCAGTTCCATTATAGGATTTCACTAGTAGATGCTACTCTTGTTGTGTTATATTGGAGAATCGAGACGAAACCACGATGTATCGACGATTACGTAACTACCCTGAGAACTGAGCTAGTTTTCTGAGTGATTATACACGTCAGGCTAAATTAAACAACCTATTACACTGTTAATAATATTCCTACATTAGTTATTTCTCTTTTATGCTGAGCCATTGTATTAATGTGTGTTTCATTTTTGTGTAAGTCACTGCTCGTATTTTATTTTATTACATTACACTAATAGTCACAAAACAAATAAAAAATTAATATTTTATTACATTACAGTATACCTCCCAACGGCCAGCCAGTGTGGCCGAGCGGTTCTAGGCGCTTCAGTCCGGAACCGCGCGACTGCTACGGTCGCAGGTTCGAATCCTGTCTCGGGCGTGGATGTGTCTGATGTCCTTAGGTTAGTTAGGTTAAAGTAGTTCTAAGTTCTAGAGGACTGATGACCTTAGATGCTAAGTTCCATAGTGCTGAGAGCCATTTGAACCTCCTAACATGGTGTCGGACCTCTTTTTCACCAGCATAGTGCAGCAACTCGACTTGGCGTGGACTTAACAAGTAGTCGGAAGTCCTCGGCAAAAAGTTATTTGTGCACTGTTATACAGTTATTAAATTTAATAGTTTTCAGCGGTGTTTCGTGCTGTTTGTGGCGAAATAACGATTTAATAAACTTTTGGAAACGTTCGCTCGCTGTGTTTTTTAGAGTTTTCTGTTCGTTGAAGTCGTTTAGTAAATTTCGTGCTTTAGCTGACGAAAGCTGTTGATACGAATAGTACCCAAGATTGGTGTGGTTTCTCGATCTGATTACGGCTAGTTTGTCACTGCTAGATAAAACGAAACAGATCTTCGTAATATTGCAGCAATTGTAGTACATGCCACATAAGGGAGACTGTTTTGCCCAAATGGTCATTTTCATATACCTCATTTACATCAATAATACGACAGAATATAATTCACGAAATACCAATACCAAATGCGTATTAGGCTTACTACAATCAAAAAGTTCTACGTTAGGAAATTGTTTCACATTTATTCATACGCTCCAGTTTCTCAAGCATGAGATAGAAAAGTATTAGAACAAAATTTTTATATAAATTTGTAACCGTCATATTCTTCCATATAATTTGTGAGATCCCCCAATTTCCTCTCCATCCTTGCTCTAACAAACAATCTTCTCGTCACTAACTCTTTAACTGTTTCTGCCACTTTCAAAACTTTCTTTGGTAAGTTCACTAACCCTGCCAGAATCATCAGTTTAGTTTTCCCACTTTAATACCCCTGTTAAGCGTTATTACGTGTTCGTGCAACGCGTTTCACGCGCTAGTCCGAGAACGGAACATAAGCGGCTGCTAAGCGGGAACTGTACAACTTGCTCTTGGTATTGCAGACATGTGGAAAACAGTTTCTTTCAAAAGTTCATTTTCTTGGATACACCGAGAAGATTAATATGTAATCAAAAATGTTCAAATGTGTGTGACATCTTATGGGACTTAACTGCTAAGGTCATCAGTCCTTAAGCTAACACACTATTTAACCTAAATTATCCTAAGGACAAACACACACAACCATGCCCGAGGGAGGACTCGAACCTCCGCCGGTACCAGCCGCACAGTCTATGACTGCTGCGCTCCAGACCACTCGGCTAATCCCGCACGGCGGTATGTAATGTTTCTTATCCCTGTTATTCGTTTATTTCCATTCTGGTGGTCGGAATGCATGGATTCTGCTAATAATTATAAAAACGCTGATCATTCGCACACCCAGTCAATCACATAAACAAACAGCGATAGACATTCACCCGTTCGATTGTATTCGGCTCAACTCGTATAGCCCCTTCCCCTTTTGTCTGCGAAAAAGTTTTTTATTTATAGATACGACTGGGAGTTCACTGACAGAGGCAACACACACATTATGCACGGATTAAAAAATCAACTTATGATTAGTTCAGAAATCAACTTCGAAAGCTTTCAAAAATGTTCAGGAACCAACAGGGATGCGTTTCAAAATCGTATTAACAATCAACAGACCAACGTGCCCTGGATGCTAAGTGCTTTGCGAAACGAGTTTTTTTTTTCTCAATACTTCGGTTAGCTCCTCTCCCCCCCTCCCCTTAGATGCAGAACTGACGCTACATTAGGGATCCCTGTCTCCATCTCTTCCGTTACCTGCTCCTTCGCTCTTCCACCCCCATTCACCTGCTTCCCAAATTCCACGCACTCAACCGTTCCTCTACATTACCCCCCACCCCCCACCCCATTTGACGCCCACTCCTCCATCTTCTTTTGTACCCGCACTCTGAAACCCTAAACAACCTCGGACTTTCCTTCCCCTAACGCTGTTCCCACTGCAAATCCAATTTTTAGTGATTGTGCACTGCTTCATTTTGCTACTCTCTCTCTCTCTCTCTCTCTGTCTCGCACGCACGCAAATTTAAAACGACATTTAATTATTTCTTCCTTTTAAATTGTATTAAAAGTTTTCGTTTTTTTTAAAAAAAAAAAGCACTTTGCTGTAGAGCGAGACGTTAGTACGGCTTACAAGCCACACCCTTTTCTTCTGGAGCGAGAGTGTAGGAGTGAAGGAGACGAAAAATATGCCAGCATGGCAACATTTGCCAACGCAGAGTTTTTGGTTGTAAAACAAGTAAATTTACTAGAATACTGTAGCTTAAATACAGTCAATAAACCAAAAAAACGATAGATGCATGTGAGATGGAATCGTTTAGAGCAGGGGTTCCCAACAAAATTTTCTCGAGGACCCCCTCATCGAGCGTGATTGGTACCTTGTCGTATCACAGTATCAAGTACCTAAAAAAGTCAAATTAGGAGTCTTTTTATACGTTTTCTATTTTTGGTATTTAGAAAAAACGTTGACATATTCATTATTGAAAAAATATTGAGACGCAAAAACAAAAAAATCTGTTATCATACGAAATATATTTAATATATTTTTTTATTCTAATAGCATCTTGCGGACCCCTCTGGCATAGTCGCGGACCTCTGGGGGTCCGCGGAATACCTGTTGGAAACCACTGATTCAGAGAATATTAGAAACTGAGGTCGCAGGTTAAAAGAAAAACACTGAAGGTGAGGTGCTACGGTAGAGCAGAGCAGAGCAGAGTGCGGTACTCACGGCCGGCAGTCCCTGGTCTGCACGGCGACGCCGCCGCCGCAGGTCCTGGAGCAGGGCGACCAGGCTGACCACGGAGCCCAGTGGCCGGGCGCTCCCAGCCGCTGCTGCGACGGCCCGTGCACCTGCAACCGCAAACAGCACGTCTCATCACGAGGCACCGTGCGGCTTCAGCTTATAAGGCCAGCTGACGCTGCAACTGCCTTGCTCTTGCGTACTGAGTCCACAGCTTTCATACTTTTATATTATTTTTAACACCGTGGTCAGATAGCTCGCCAGTAGCCACAGTCGTCAGTTAACCTCAGGAGGGAAGTCATGTGCGGAATCTGTTTGTGAATCGCGTAAACGTTGTTCTTCGTATAATCCTACTTTGTGCATCGTATTTTCTGAGAAAGAGAACGGGGATTAGCTCTAGTTTTGCCTAAACGAGCGCGGAAAACCAGCTAATAAATGCTCTAAACTAGTCAGATTATCATACCAACACTCTATGAATTCCATTTGAGTTTATCTTACCTTTGTGTTCTGGAAGCTAGCACATTCCTCATTACGCTGTTTTAAATAGAGGGTCTTACGTGTATAAGTGCGAATATTTTTATAAGTGGTACAATCACAAAGAGAGCAGGTGTTGTGAGGTGTGAAAATTACCGAACTATCAGTTTAATAAGATAGGGCAGCCAAATACTAACACGAATTCTTTACAGACGAATGGAAAACCTGGTAGAAGCCGACCTCGGGGAAGATCAGTTTGGATTCCGTAGAAATGCTGGAACACGTGAGGCAATACTGACCCTAAACATACCTTAGAAAATAGATTAAGGATAGGCAAACCTACGTTTCTAGCATTTGTAGATTTAGAGAAAGCTTTTGACAATGATGACTGGAATACTCTCTCACAAATTCTGAAGGTGGCAGGGGTAAAATACAGGGAGCGAAAGGTTATTTACAATTTGCACAGAAACCAGATGGCAGTTATAAGAGCCGAGGGGCATGAAAGGGAAGCAGTGGTTGGGAAGGGAGTGAGACAGGGTGTAAGTAGGCTGTTTATGTTTTCTCTATGTAAGTAGGCTGTTTAGGTTTTTTTATTGGTAACGCCACCTCTGTATGACAATCACTGGCTGTGCTGTGGGCAGTCTGTGTCTGCTTTGCATTGTTGTAATACTCGCCATTGTAGTGTTAGGCAGCTGGCTGTGAACAGCGCGTAGCGTTGCGCAGTTGGAGGTGAGCCGCCAGCAGTGGTGGATGTGGGGAGAGAGATGGCGGAGTTTTGAAATTTGTCATGAACTGCTATATTTATATAAGATGATATCAAGGTAAATACATTGTTTGTTCTCTATTAATATCTTTCATTTGCTAACTATCCCTATCAGTAGTTAGTGCCTTCAGTAGTTTGAATCTTTTATTTAGCTGGCAGTAGTGGCGCTCGCTGTATTGCAGTAGCTTGAGCAGCGAAGATTTTTGTGAGGTAAGTGATTTGTGAAAGGTATAGTTTAATGTTAGTCAGGGCCATTCTTTTGTAGGGAATTTTGAAAGTCAGATTGCGTTGCGCTAACAAAATATTGTGTGTCAGGTTAAGCACAGTCATATGTATAAATTGTTCAAAGGGGACGTTTCATATGTCGACCCTTAGCCTAGGATACCTCACTGGAATCTTCTGATTTTTCTTGTAGTTTGTGTAATTAGTGTAGATTTTGTTTATTGCTAGTGCGTAACTGTAGAGAGAATCTCCTTTGTAGTTGCAGTCTTTCGTTGTTGTACAGTAAAACAGTTGTGGCATGCATGTAGATTTGCACCAAGTATTTCGCAGCTGCAATTAACTAGATATTATTTTCAGTGCTATTTTAATGTGTTCTCTCATTTTTGATCTTCAAATTGTGTTTTTCTGTGTTATCGTGTGAAATATTGTGACAATAATGGCGTCTGAAAAACGTAACACTAGGCTCCAAAGTAAACTGAGAAATGACAGTGAAGACGAAAGCAGTGTGTTGGCCCCACCATGTAATGAATTAACTAATATTCAAAGTAGTAATTTGGTAACTGTGCATAGGGAAATGGAGCGGGCGGCAAACAATGGCGTGGACAGTGAAACAATTAGTGAAGAGGGAAGCATTATCGATCGATCGGTCGGCAACAGCTCGCCTCAGGAATCTGAAATGATAGGACACAATTTTGCAAACACTGTAGATTCAGGTTTTGCGTCCTCACCGTTTTCTCAAATGAGTCAAGACACGTTTTCCGCTTGTCAAAATGTGAATGTTGCCGGTGCAAATTCACTGCCGAAAAGCACTGAGGAACATGTTTCAGACACCAGTGCATTGTTATTACAGTTAATGCAACAAATGGGACAAAGGCTACAAAAGTTAGACACAACGCTTGAACAAAATCAGAAACAAACACAGCAACAGTTACACACAATGGAACAAAATCAGAGACAAACACAGCAGAATCTTAAAAAGTTAGACACAATGGAACAGAATCTTCAAAAGTTAGACTCATTGGAGCAAACTCTTGAACAAACACGTGAGGATTTAACTACTGAGTTACATCACATTGAATCGAAATGTCAAAAAGTCTGTAATGACGTAAAAACACAAATTTGTGAGCATTTCCAACCTATTTTTTCGCGTCATGAAAATGCATTACAGAATCATGAAGCAGCCATAAAAGAACTGCAAACTATTGTTCATGAAAATCACAACACCTTGCAAGCTAAAATTGACTCAGTTGCATCTACCGATTCGGTTACGCAACTTGCAAAAACTCAGGAAAACTTAAAGGACACAGTAGATACTCTGAAACTTGGTTCAGAAAAACATACAGAGGAAATAATTTCACTATCGGATAAAGTAGCAGAACTTTCAGATCAGTTCACTAACTTATCTACAAAGGTAGATGATGATCTGAATAACACAACACCTGTAGCCTTCACTGACACTGAAGAGTATGTAGAAATTAGAAAATTCAAACAAAATCAAAATCAAATCAATACACAGAACAAAAGAGAAATCCGGGAAGTGCAAGATCAGTTGGCACAAGTAGTACAAGAATTACGTATTTCAGAGGATACTCGCGCCCCAATACGGGAAGAGGGACACAGAAATACGGAACAGCCACAAAATAATAACACAGGGCATTTCGGAAGTTATGAAAGAAATTGGCAATGTGCACCGAATTGTGAGATGGAACGGCCGACACGACCTAACAATGACCGATATGCGACTCGCCGACATGACGATTTTGACTATAAGCTGTTCATTACTACACATAAATTCAAAACATTTAAGAATTATGGCAACGACATTCATCCACAAGCATGGCTCCATCAATTCTCTCATTGTTTTCGTCCCAACTGGTCGTTAGAACACAGATTAGAATTTATGTGTGGCTACTTAGAGAATGAACCAGCTGTAAGAATGTGATCGGTCATTCACGATTGCCACAGTGAGGGAGAATTTTACCATGCCTTCCTCTCAGCATATTGGTCTCAAGCCACACAAGACCGTGTAAAACATAGCATCATGATGATGAAACACTTTGAACAGTCTGAATTTTCCAGTCTTGTGAAATATTTTGAAGACATGTTGCACAAGAATCAGTATCTTTCAAACCCATACAGCCCCTCAGAACTCATCCGCATTTGCTTACTCAAATTGCCTGAACATTTACGACATATTATTTTAGCAGGACGTTGCAAAGACGACATTGAAGCATTTCAGGGACTTTTACAAGAATTAGAAATTGACACTGACAATCGCGGAACGCGAAAGCAGGAACACAACAATTACAGGTCACATCCGTCGCAATTCCGCGATGAAAGAAGTAATAACTTGACACGACAAGGCTATTCTCACAACACAAATCGTGACCAAAACAGACACCACCCGTATGACAACCGTTGGCAGAGTAGTAATAACTACAGGGAAAGATCACCTCTCCGTGGTAATGACTATCACAGAGACAATAAGAGAAACAGACAATATGGGAACCAAAATAAATACTATCAAGGGAGACAGAATAACTTTAGACGCAAAGGATCAGCGCGCAGTTACGATTCAGGGAGAAATTCTCCACCACATGACCGACAAGGAAGAAACTACGGAATCTACCGACATTACGACAGACGATATGATCATAACGACAGGCGTCAATTTCATCAGAACTGGCGGGATTCTAACAGAGCTGGGCCCTCTCGTCACGGTGAATTTGTAGAAGTTAGGTCTCCAAATCCCAATAACGACGCGCGCCAACAAAGGGACAGACAATGACTCGCACCGCAGGCAGCCGCGTGCGGCCGCTGGCTCAGGGAAAAATAACAAAGACGCTAACCTTGAGAAAAGATTTAGCATTCTTTACCGATGTAAACAACATGATAATTGCTTTGAAGTTGAAAGTCTGCGTACTAGGAAGAGTAAAGGACTGCACCACACTTCACATGTAAAACCGTTTATTGAAAGATAATCTGCTTTTTAACTTAGTCTTTGTCATAAAATTTTTCGCTTCACATTACTAATATGCTTTGTCAGACTTAGAATCTGTTAACATACAACAATGTTTGAAGTTAAATATCCAATCAAGAACCAAGAGAACTTATTTAAACAGAAATGACGAATGCATTGTTATAGTAAACAGACGTCACAGTGTTATTGTGTGTGTACATTCTTGCTTGTTTGTTGCACGATTACGTAACGACTATAAGGCTCACATACTTAGAACATTTACCAGTACTGCTAATGAGATTTTAATGCAACATTTTGGTTACCTGAAAATACATTCTGTATTTAAAGTACTTTCTGTGAGATACCAGATGACACAGTGGTTAGTTAATGTGACAGCTACACGATTTTTATCACGACGCTACTAATGAGTGACAATTTACAATGTTGCTTTTGCGGTGTTTTATATCTGCACAGTTTTTCTGAATTCTTCTGGAAAGTAAAACAGGTTTTAGTAGTAACTTTTGTGGTATAGCAACAATGAGACAGCCTTTTTCGTGGCACAACATTACGTTACTGTACAGTACTTTCTTCATCACGCCAATAAGCATAATAACTACGATATCTATACGCAAAGCATTTCACCTTTGTTTATCATGAGGTAAGTACATTGGCTTCTGCAGAACTTAGCTTTCGGAGGAAAATAACTACGACACTTCCACAGAGATTATCTTACAACAAGATGCACATTTAGCGCTACAGGACACGCATTTGAGAGATTTTGTACTTAAGCCATTTATTTTTCAAGATTTTTGAATTACAAAGAAAGTTTTCCGTGATATATTTCATTCTATTGCTGTAATCTGTAACACCTGAGGGTATAATTACATTAATCCTCAGGGGGGTACACGCTTACTTTGTGTACCATGTGTTTGGCAAGCACAAGGAGCCCTAGCTAATATGGTATTTGCTTAAACAACTTTACACATCGGTACCATATTTCTCTAAGACAGAATTACACAGCTATCTGATCATTTAACTGAGAGAGACAAACATTTATTTTTACTACGTCAGTGACACATGTTTACGTAATTACACCGTTGGATAACTTCACACTTACGAAATTGTATTTTGTCTGTACTGTGTGAACTCTTCATATTTTTTTGGAACCATTGTGATACTATGAGAGCTTTGAAGGATGTATTTGGTAAAGGGATTATGATTTTTAAAGTACGTTTGAGGCAGCTGACACTTTTGACATGAGCAGAGAATTTTTTTAGGTTTTGAAATTATTGGAGGAAGCTACGACGATTTTGAGATTTGACTGAGGTGTTATGATGTTATTTTTACGACGACGATGTGTATTATGCTGCTGAGGTATGTTTATGATTAATAGGCTGAGGCTATATGAGTTATTTGATTATGCTTCATATTTATAATGACGAAATATTGACGAGTGTCGATGGATACGTATATGTGTAATAAGGTAAGGAGTAATGAATAGTGATTAGGGACTCTGACTTATGGAAAAGGATGTTGGAAACCAAGAATCATACTTTAGAATTATGAAATGTGTGTACATGTGTGAATCATGTGTGAATGTATCACAATGCCACTGAAAATTTTTTTGGACACTGTTATATTCATAGGATTTTGTTTCTACACATTTGCAACGTAAATTCTCGACACGTGAAATTTTGTATATATGACTGTCACTGTAGCGGAAACTGCTGTCGTAAATATTTCCGTACGAAAGTTAAGTGACCACCTGCACATAATGCGTCGCGGGCACCCAGCTGTGTCAGACGCCTGGAGAAAAAGCCATTATTGCGAGCCCTTTTCAGCGGCACAGGTAGAACAAAACAAAAGGGGAGGCCATTATCCTCGGAAATATTCTTACATCTGCAAACCTGATAATGACAAGTGTCTTTCTACGAGAATTGAGAGCTACTGACTTACGAAATGCCACATAGCTATTGAATGATATTTTTATGCTTTGCTTTTCATAGTTGCTTATTTCATTTGACATCTGTTTTCCAGCTGTGTTGCAGCATTGCTTTTATAAAATAAAATGCATTTGCTAATGTGAACACTTTCTGTCAACAGATCTATTACATAATTATTTTATGATCCACATTCTTTAAAAAAGGAGCACTTGGAAAGGAAAGAACAATAAGAAGGAACTAGTAACTGCATTCATAATTTTCTTTTCAAGTAATTGGTAACTTTTTGGTAGAATAACTTCTTGTGGTGCACCACTTTAATTACTTAGACATTAAGATGTGATTATACATTTCCCTTATCTGCATTGTTATCTTTACTGTAATATTTTTTCTGCTTGAGCTATGTCATGTTTAGATATAAGCTGCTGTTTGCCAGGCATAGTGCTACTGAACTTTAATTTGTGTTACTCTGCTAAGCCAATTTTACTACTCATTGATTTTTCATGTTGCTGCACATTGGCTCATATTAGTTGTAATTTTGCATTTTATCTGTTAATTTAGATTTACTGTAGCTTGCTTTGCAATTTTCCAAGTTTTTGGTCATTGCTGTTTGTGTTACTTATTTTGTGCTGCTGCATTGCCTCGTCCCTTAGTTTAGCATCTGAGCTCAGTAGATTTAAGTTAGCTTAAGAGGGGGTAGCCTCTAAGAGAATGAGTTACGATGAATTGGAAGAAATGCATTGAGAAAACAGGTTTAGGTAGGATTTTCTTGGAAATAAATGTTGAGGTAAGAAATGTGTGAACATATAAATACAGAAAGCATGCTTAGATAGAATTTTTTTGGTGGAAACAAAGGATGAAATAAGAGGTAAGATATATGAAGTTTTGGGTTGGACTGCAGTACCAAATGTTACACTGAAAACGAACCCTGTCCTTTCCTATTGGTGTTATCGCACTATGTGTGTGTGTACCCTTGTGTATTTGTTTTCTTCCTGTCTCTGTGTAGTTTCATAGAATTTTTTCTTCTTTTAATATTAAGCTACATTCACTATGATGAGGAATACTGTTATCCTCGAATATAAGGTTTTTTATTGGTAACGCCACCTCTGTATGACAATCACTGGCTGTGCTGTGGGCAGTCTGTGTCTGCTTTGCATTGTTGTAATACTCGCCATTGTAGTGTTAGGCAGCTGGCTGTGAACAGCGCGTAGCGTTGCGCAGTTGGAGGTGAGCCGCCAGCAGTGGTGGATGTGGGGAGAGAGATGGCGGAGTTTTGAAATTTGTCATGAACTGCTATATTTATATATGATGATATCAAGGTAAATACATTGTTTGTTCTCTATTAATATCTTTCATTTGCTAACTATCCCTATCAGTAGTTAGTGCCTTCAGTAGTTTGAATCTTTTATTTAGCTGGCAGTAGTGGCGCTCGCTGTATTGCAGTAGCTTGAGCAGCGAAGATTTTTGTGAGGTAAGTGATTTATGAAAGGTATAGTTTAATGTTAGTCAGGGCCATTCTTTTGTAGGGAATTTTGAAAGTCAGATTGCGTTGCGCTAACAAAATATTGTGTGTCAGGTTAAGCACAGTCATATGTATAAATTGTTCAAAGGGGACGTTTCAAGGGTTGCAGCCTATCCTCGATGTTATTCAATCTGTATATTGAGCAAGCAGTAAAGGAAACAAAAGAAAAATTCGGAGTAGGTATTAAAATCCACGGAGTAGAAATAAAAACTTTGAGGTTCGCCTATGACATTGTAATTCTGTCAGAAACAGCAAAGGACCTGGAAGAGCAGCTGAACGGAATGGACAGTGTCTCGAGAGGAGGATATAAGATGAACATAAACAAAAGCAAAACGAGGATAATTGAATGTAGTCGAAATAAATCGGGCGATGCCGCGGGAATTAGATTAGGAAGTGATGGTTCAAATGGCTCTGAGCACTATGGGACTCAACCGCTGAGGTCATTAGTCCCCTATAACTTAGAACTACTTAAACCTAACTAACCTAAGGACATCACAAACATCCATGCCCGAGGCAGGATTCGAACCTGCGACCGTAGCGGTCCTGCGGTTCCAGACTGCAGCGCCTTTAACCGCACGGCCACTTCGGCCGGCTTTAGGAAGTGAGACGCTTAAAGTAATAAAGGAGTTTTGCTATGTGGGGAGCAAAATAACTGATGATGGTCGAAGTAGAGAAGATATAAAATGTAGACTGGCAATGGCAAGGAAAGCGTTTCTGAAGAAGAGAAATTTATTAACATCGAGTATAGATATAAGTGTCAGGAAGTCATTTCTGAAAGTATTTGTATGGAGTGTAGCCATGTATAGAAGTGAAACATGGACGATAAATAGTTTGGACAAGAAGAGAATAGAAGCTTTCGAAACGTGGAGTACAGAAGAATGCTGAAGATTAAATGGGTAGATCACATAACTAATAAGGAGGTATTGAATAGAATTGGGGAGAAATTGGAGTTTGTGGCACAACTTGACAAGAAGACGGGACCGGTTGGTAGGACATCTTCTGAGGCAACAAGGGACCACAAATTTAATATTGGAGGGCAGCGTGGAGGGTAAAAATCGTAGAGGGAGACCTAGAGATGAATACACTAAGCAGATTCAGAAGGATATAGGTTGCAGTAAGTACTGGGAGATGAAGAAGCTTGCACAGGACGGGGTTGCACGGACAGCTGCATCATACCAGTCTCAGGACTGAAGACCACAACAACAACAATAACAACAGTCAGTTCATCATACCAACGCTCTGTGGATTCCATCTGAGTTTACCTTTGCGTTCTGGAAGCTAGCACATTTCTCATTACGCTGTTTTACATAGAGGGTGTTACGGGTGTAAGTGCGAATATGTTTATACATGGTATGAGTACTTTAATATGTAGACACATCACTGCGTTTGTTGTTTATTTCTCTCCTTCGAATAGTTATCCCATAAACACGTCACAAACTTTACGACCTGATACTTTCTGCATGGCTGTAACTGCACCACGAAGTGGACTACGCCTGTCATTACAGACTTTCCATTTCGCGTCCACGCAGCCACACGGGTACCTGACATACTACCCAAGAGAAAATTAACATTAATGGCTTGCTTATGCCACAGGTACTCGTAATAGCTGCAATTGTTAGTCCGGAAATGAAGTAAATACTGATGTAATGTTTTACAATACACCATCCCCAGTCAATAATACAAATATCTGCACTTATACCCGTCACACCCTGCATGTAATATAAAACGAAAGCACACAGAATACGGGTCACATGATTCACGGAAGTTGTAACACCACAAGAAACCCGAAAGCTGAAATAAATATGTCATGATAATTTAAAGCAGGGAACAGTGTTATCCTGACTGGTACGACAACTTTGACAATAATATAACACCTTAAAGTTTTGATGAACACCAATTTCAATAATTACTGAGTATGTCATGATATAAAGCTAGAAAGAAAGAAAGATTATTTTAATTAGCTATCAAACATCGTAGTAATAACTGCATAACAGTACGACGAAAGTTAAGTCCAAAGTAATGTGTCGGTCAGAGATAACATTTATTGTGAAAGAGAGACGTAAACGAGGCGAAAAGGAAATTCAATGCGTCTACAATGCTCGATCATGGAAAAGTTAGTCGCTTGCTAGCTTGTTTGCTATCAGGTCGAGAGAGAGCACCGTTTATTATAGTACTACAAACGGAATGGTACGAGATTGTTTTTATTTGACAAAAGTAATATTGTGTGATAGAGATGCGCGGACTGTTCTCAGTTATTCTAACTTGAGAACTTCAACTGAAGTGATATTCTGATAGTGTGCGACGAATTAATGAACTTTAATTATTGGAGATATCACTGTTTGACTCAACCTTCATTCTAAGTGAACAGTTACAACGAAGAATGGACATAGTGTCGAAGACAGCAATACCTGATTAGCCTGGAGTAGGAAACATTAATACGACCACACGAAGATAATACAAATACGCCGAATGTAAAAGTTGTCATAATTGTCACGATCACCGAACTGAACAGAATCGTAATTGAACTGATCCATCGGTGTGCGTGTGGTGTGATGATTATAAACTAACTGCTAAGAAGTAACAATAAAATTGTTCGTCAGTAATGGAAATCTCACGTGTTGGCTCGATCATTAATTGAACTGTGTGATAGTTGAAAATGATCAAAATTAATTAACTGTGAACATTTTAATTTGAAAGTGTGACTTGATGAGCATTGAGCATTGAAAGGAGTGTTTTGCCGAAATAATATCACGACGCACGAAAGCAAGATTGCATTATAGATTATCTTTGGATTTGCGTCGTGCCGTAGTAACAATTCTGCGTAGCAACGTAACAACTACTGCTACTGAACCGCAAATGAATTTTTCCCCGTTTTAGTGGTATGAAACGTCGCCGGTGATGAATGATTCACTCAATACCGCAATAACTAACTAACTGGGCATAGCAAATCATCATAAAACCATAACAGACAACTAAAATCAGCAGTTCGCATCGCTGAGAAGACTATGCGGACTCGCAAACGGACCTTCATACATTACGAGAGAAACAATTTTCTTTAGAGATTTTCTGGTGCTGTTCCACGTTATCCGACGGGGAGAACCATCACTGCGCGTCGCGTCTCCATTCCACCGCCCGAGCTGTAGCAGTAGCGGCTCAACATCAACAGCGACAACAAAAGGGGAGAGGGGACATCAGAAAGTGTACTGTATACTAATTTCGACTCTTGACACGCGCGCACGCACACACACCACGACGTGGCATGGACTCGACTAATGTCATAAGGAGTGATGGAGGGAACTGAGGCCGTGAATCCTGCAGGGTTGTCCACATATCAGTAAAGTACGACGGGGTGAAGGTCTCTTCTCAACAGCACGTTGCAACGCACCCCAGATGTGCTCAGTAATGTTCATGTCAGGGGTGTTCAGGGCCAGCGGCAGTATTTAAACACAGAAGAGTATCCCTGGAGCCACTCTGTAACAATTCTGGACGGCCGCGCGGTCTGGGACGTCTTGTCACGGCCCGCGCGGCTGCCTCCATCGGAGGTTCGAGTCCTCCGTCGGTCATGGGTGTGTGTGTGTGTTGTCCTTAGCGTAAGTTAGTTTAAACTAGATTAAGTAGTGCGTAAGCTTAGGGACCGATGACCTCAGCAGTTTGGTCCCATAAGGTCTTATCACAAATTTCCAATTCTGGACGTGTGGAGTGTCGCATTGTCCTGCTGGAACTGTCCAAGTTCTTCGGAATGCACAATGGACATGAATGGATGGAGTCGTATCTAGACGAATCAGGTGTACCACATCACCCCAACTACACACGCCCTACACCATTACACACCCTCCACCCGCTCGAACAGTTCCCTGCTGACATGCAGCGCCCATGGATTCATCACTTTGTCTCCATTCCCGTACACGTCCATCCACTCGACAAAATTTGAAACTGAACTCGTCCGACCAGGCAACACGTTTTCAGTCGTTAACAGTCCAATGTCATTGTTGACGAGCCCAGGTGAGGCGTAAAACCTTGCGTTGTGCAGTCATCAACGGTACACGAGTGGGCCTTCGGCTCCGAAAGCCTATATCGATGATGTTTCGTTGAATGGTTCACACGCTGACACATGTCGATAGGCCAGCTCTGAAATCTGGAGCAATTTACGGAAGGGTTGCGCTTCTGTCATGTTGAGCAATTGTCATCAGTCGTCGTTGGTCGCCTTCTTGCAGGATCTTTCTCGGCCGCAGCTATGTCGAAGATTTTATGTTTTACCGGGTTCCTGATATTCACGGTACGTTCATAAAATGGTTGTACGGGAAAATGCCCGCTTCATCGGTATCTCGGAGATTCTGTGTCCCATCATACGTGCGCCGATTATAACACCACGTACAAACTCACTTAAATCTTGATAACCTTCCATTGTAGAAGCAGTAACCGATCTAAGACCTGCGTCACACATTTGTCTTATACAGGCGTTGCCGACCGCAGCGCCGTTCTGCCTGGTTACATATTTCTGTATTGGGATAGCACGCCTTTACCATTTTCTTTGGTGGTTCAGCGTATGTGAATGTATCAGTGCGTATGTAAGTGATTAGAATAGTATCAGATGTTTAATGATCGCAGTGAAAGTCATTGACATGCCGCGTACCCATGTTAGAAAGGGTCATCAACATTTGACAGGATCTGCAATGGCACTCATTGTGAGTCTCCATGTGGCTGGCTGATCTACATCGTGCAGTATTCAGTTTTGTAGGGCATCCAGATATGACGGTGGCACAATGTCTTACTGCATGGGAACCTAAATACAGGCATACTAGTCGTCAAGATTGCTGTTGCCCACGTCTGGAACAATAAGAGAGAACCGTCGCATTGTGCACCAGGCACATCATAACCCTTTTAAATCTGTATCTGACATCCAAGAACAAATACTGGGCTCCCTGCAACATTCTGTCTCATTTCACACCGTTGGACGAAGAATAGCAGCAGCCAGACTTGGGAATACGTAGACTAAACACCACAACTCCAACGCCTGCGTTCTAAGTGCTGCCGTGGACCAGCAGGAACGGATTGGTGATCAATGGCGTTGCGTTATGTTCAGCGGTAAATCCTGATTTTACCCCGACTGACCAATGACCTTCATTTGACTAGTATGGTGGAGACCTGGTGAGAAGTCACATCCTTCAACGGTTTTGCGGAGGCACAGCTCTCTTAATCTTGACTTGAGCCAGTGGATATGACTACAGGTCACGGGAAACTCAGACGGTACATTGGTACATCACAGACGTCCAGCATCCTGATGTGTTACATCTCACGCATCACGATCGTGGCACCATTTCATTGCAGGACAGTGCTCGTCCACATATGCCACATGTCTCTGAACTACCTGTCTGATGTTGCGATACTCCAGTGGTTAGCAAGATCTCCAGATCTGTCCCCGATAGAACGTGTGGGACCAACTCTGACAAACTCCATTCCACCAACCGGTATCTCTAGGACCAGTTTCAACAGGTTTTAACCTTGTAAACCAGCTTACCTCAGAAAAGCATTTATGACCCAAGCGCACATATCCAAACCAAACTGCGGTGCAGGGTCATACTGATAGTTGGGCTCGTACTGCCAAGTTTTTTCTTCCAAATTGGACTATTTAGTGATCAGTCCAATAACATCACAACACACTCGACCGCAAAGTTTCATTTCCTTTTCTCCTTCCATTCTGGGTGTTTCACTTTTATATCAGTCGGTGTGTATACAGTAATATTCATAAGCATTTCCCGAGTTTCAGAGGACGACAGCGCAAAAAGAAGAAGACACACAAAAAAAGACAAATTTATGTCGATAGAGCACGTCTCTAAGTTCTTAAGTGAAGTTATAGGTGTACGATGTGGGCACTGTTTGTAACAGGACGAACTTGAATACATGCATGTAATTATTTGAAGATTCTGATGCTAAACTGTCTCGAAAGGCGCGAAAGCAACCTGCTTTCCGTATGTGTTCATTGGGTTGCAGATGATTTGGCCCTCCCTATCTGACACGCCTGCTCTCCTGTTATTAAGCCACAGCGTTTATTCCAGACAGAAACTTGAAGAGATGTTCTGCCCACCGATATGTGTCGTTTTCTGTAAGTCTTTTAGTTTTCATATCGTCTTCTGAAAACCTGTATGTATGTAACAATAACTCTGTACACATATTCATATACACTGATGAGTCAGAACATTATGACCAACGATCTACTGTCGATATAAATAGCAGTATCATCTGGTGATGAATTTCTGCTTGTCCGATGGACTCCATGTAATAATTGAAAAAATCTTCTACACAACACGCTTACTTCGACATTAAAAAAAATCGATTCTCACAAAGACACGCAAGGTACATGTAGTATCAGTATGAGTGCTGTCCGTGTGTAGAATGGGGAAGGTGCACGATCCATCCGAGTTTGACAGAGGGCAGATTGTAATGGCCATGTGTAGGGTTGGGGGGAGCACCTCTCGTTACAGATGTCGGACATCGTAGGCTGGGCAGACTGGCAAAACAGGACAGACGGTGAAGTGAGGCGGAACTAACATCAGATTTTAATTCTGGGCAGAGCACAAGTGTGTCTGAACACACAGTGCACTGAACACTCCTAACAATGGGCCTTTGCAGGCGATGACCCATGCACGTGCTGGTAATAACACGACGACATCGGCAAGTGACCATCGGCACTGGACGATGGCTCAGAGGCTGTGCTTTGCAAGGTCCGGTACCTCCTTCGTCGTGTCGATTGGGGGACGAGAAACTATCATCTACCAGGGCGGTAACTCCTTGATACCTTTGGAAGGAAAATCAGCATTGGACGTATTTTGTTGTTTCATTGTCAGCAAAATCGATTTTCGATCACTTAGTGACCATCCTCAGTGCTGTAATATACAATTAAAATTGGTAGGCACTGGTATGAAGCTATAACCACAAGCTCAGAGCGATCACATAAACTGATCCTTCATAGCTCATAGCTGTTACGGCAGAACGGAGAGAAGCTGGCGGTGGCTCCACTATGCTCTGGGGAACATTCAAGTTGGCATTCATGGGTCCAGTGGAGCTTGTTCAAGGCACCATAAGCCCAAGGAGTATCTTACACTGGTTGTAGACCACGTACACTCCTTCATGACGATCATGTTGCCCGATGGCAGTGGCATTTTTCAACAAGATAATGCGCCATCTCACAAGGCCAGGAGTGTGATGGAGTGGTTCGAGAAGCACAGTGGCGATTTCCAATTGATGTGTTGGCCCCCAACTCGCCAGATCTGAACCCGACTGAACACATCTGGTTCAAAAATGGGTCAAATGGCTCTGAGCACTATGGGACTTAACTACTGTGGTCATCAGTCCCCTAGAACTTAGAACTACTTAAACCTAACTAACCTAAGGACATCACACACATCTATGCCCGAGGCAGGATTCGAACCTGCGACCGTAGCAGTCGCGGAACACATCTGGGATGGAATTGAACGCGGCGTTGGAACTCGTCGGCTCCGTCCCCGTAATTTACGGGAATCGGGTGACTTTTGTATGCAGACGTCGTTCCAACTCCCTCCAGCGAGCTATCAAAGCCTCATCGCTTCCATAACGCGATGCGTCGCCGCTGTTATCCGTGCCGAAGATGGACACGCCGGCTACTTGCTAGGTGGTCCTAATGTTCTGTTTAATCAGTCTACATTCGTCTATAAATTTCTGAAGGTCGTCAGTGCGCATGCACTTCGTCGATTGAGATTTGTTGCTTCAAGTGTTTAGTAGTTTATGTCGATACGGTAATGTATTCATTTATATTTTGCTTCTGTGTGTACTTATATTTTGTGAGATAGTGTTTTGTTTGCAGATAGATAGAGGTAGCTAGTGCTCACCTACTTTACGTTAGTTGTCTTGTAACTGAGTGATGATACGCTACATACCCCTACAAAACTTTCTTCACGTTTTAAGGAAGATAGGGTAGATACTTTATTGGAAGTTTATAGCGTTGTTCCCTGTTATTATGTCGTACATTGATGAACAAATGGCACCACCAAAGAAGAATTAAAGTAGAGTAATGAAATTTTGGGAATATATTTTTCTAGGAAATATATTTAAGTGATTAACACTGCAAGATCAGCCATTGCAAATACCAAACACCCGTATATTAATAACCGCTGTAACCGCCAGTAAGTTGAACGCAAGCACGCAAACGAGTATGCATTGTGTTGCACACATGCCGGACGTCAGGTTGGAGTTCCGTGCCTTTTGCACTTGGTCGGTCAATACGCGGATTATTAGGCCTAATGCTGTTTGTGGATGACACTGGAATCGTCCGATGATGTCCAATACGTGCTCGACTGGAGACAGATCTGATGATCGAGCAATCGAAGGCATCACGCCGACACTGTAGAGCACGTTGGGGTACAACGGCGGTATGTGGGCGAGCGTTATCGTGTTGGGAAACTCTCCCTGGAGTGCTGTACATGAGTTACAGCAGAACAGGTTGAATCACCAGACTGACGTACAAATTTACAGTCATGGTGAGTGGGATAACCTCGAGAGTTCCCCTGCTATCATACGAAATCGCACCCCAAGCCACAGCTCCAGGTGTAGGTCCAGGGTGCTTAGCACGCAGACCGGTTGGTTGCAGACTTCTTGACTAACGTCAAATCACCATGTCCAATCTCAAAGGTAACTAACGCTCACTTCCGTTACAGCGTGTATGTAAAGCAAACCTGATTTGCATCCTCATAGTGGCGCTACAAGCGCCTCTCTTATGGGACTGGCGCGAAATTTTAATAGACGTCATCGTTAAAATGTAGAAACATGCCTATTAACTTTCGTTTATGTCGCACAGCTCTTTCTTGGTGTTGTAATTTTTTCTCCGTAAGTGTATTTGTTACAAATATCGTCATAAAATTTGAACATGAGGGAGATCCGCATGAATTATCGTAGATTAGTAAATTGTAGATTGTACTGTGGATTTTGTGGGGAAGCTACTACAAATCTAGCGAGACCCTCTCCTAGAGCTGGAGCACATAGACCAAAAATGGAACTGGAAGTGGGAATACTTGCCCTCCAGACAAGAACTGGAGAGCGTACGGAGGAAGAGGATGGAGAAGTGGGATCTGGAAGGCGGCAAAAATTTTGTTTTGTGGGCATAGAGAAAAGAAACCTTTGGTGCAAAACTAAAACTTGTCAAATAGTCACAAAAGAGATGACTGCAGAAAAAGACAGTATCTTTGACAAGATTTCTATGAATCTTTCTCACGCGATTGGTGCGAAGATAAGCTTTTATTTATTACTTAGCTTAATGCAATAGACCCTGTAAAATAATAATGTACTATCAGTTTCGTTCTGCAGACTACACAGAAAGCACACGATTGTGAAAGATGAAATATGAGAATGAGTAGACCGAATGGAAAGACACGTATACCAAAGCTTAAGTAAATGAAAGAACATAAGTGACTTTTATTATGATCTCATCTCTGACATCAAGTATTCGGTTTATCGTATAAATTGTTCTAGTTAATTGTGCAGCCGAGACCGTCTAATACTGAACGCGTGCAGGTTCACCACTGTTGGAGAGCTTATGCGGACGGCCTAGTAATGCAATCTGGACTGGACGGCAGCTGCCGCGCACTGTGGTCAGTGTCTTCGTCCGACTTGGTTCGACAGGCATGATAATCATATTGGAAAACGAAGGAGTTGCTTGTTGGTAGAAATAACATAAAATGGAGTTCCACAAAAATTCATTCGATTTCTTGATACGGAATTTAGGACCAGAGAACTGCGCGATGCCGACAAGCTGTCATGTCACCTGTTGTAAACCGTCATGTAGATACGGTGTGGAGGAGCATCAGGTTACGCTCGGCCGTTGTCGGCTCTCCAAACCTTGCAGCCACTACTTCTCACTCAAGTAGCTCCTTAATTGGCATCACAAGGCTGAATTGTCACTGTCACAGTCCTCCCACCACGGAAACATACGTGACAGTACTAGGAACTGAACTCGAGCCCTCTGCATGGCGTTCAGTCATGCTTTTCACTCAGCTACGGACGCGGTCATTTCCTCTACAAGTACAGACAGAAAAATCAGGGATCTACTTTGTGGAGCCAGTTCCTCTCTCGCTAGTTCAGAACGCAATGTGCACGGCCACAGAGAGAGAGAAACAGTCACCAAAGAATGCATGTGTTTTGCGGTGTTTCCCGAGTAAAGATTTACAGCGCATTCTTGTTTTGCGGTAAAGACGGTTACAGGAATCAAGTACACGAATGTGTTGGAAATACTGCTTTTTTCACAATTAGGAGAACATGCCGAGAATTTCACTTCCACCTGTACGTAATAGCGTTTCTTTACGGTGACCGTGGATCTGGAATTGTGGCACAGGCCTCTAAGGTCGTCTGATCTCTGATTATGTGACTGTTTTGTGGAGGTTTGAGAAATACTGCCCTTCTAACAACGCTGGATGGAATGCATTGCATCATAGCTACAGTAGTGAATACAGTAACTTCTAGAAAAATTAAACAAGTTTGACTATCGTCTGGATCTTTGTTGTAAGCCCGTTGCAAAGCGCAATGAAAACATATAGAAGGAAATTGAAAATTTTAATACGAAATGTAACTGTGAAAAGAACCCTAAGGATGTACGGGGAGTAGACAAAAATATGGAAACACCAGGAAACACAACACATGTCTAAGAGAGTGTAGGAAAGCCATTGGTATTCAAAACAGTTTCCAGCTGGTTCAGAGTAGGCAAATACAGGTTCTGTATGGTTTTCAGTGGAATCCTGTACCATTCTTCCAGCAAAATAGTGACAAGTTTAGTTAACGGTGACAGAGTTGGATAGCGATCACGCACCGTTCTTTCCAAAGTAGACCACAAAAGCTCAGTAATATTTAAATCGGGTCACTGTGGTGCTCATGCAATATGCGACAATTCATTTCCATGCTCACAGAACCTAACATGGACAATGCGAGCTGTGTGGGCAGGAGGCCTGTCATCTTGGAGCACATCAACACCACTGGGGAACAAGCATTGTGCCACTGGATGGACCTGATCAGCCAAAATATTCACAAAATATTTGGTGTTAATGCGACCTTGCAGAAGTACCCACGAAAACATGAAATCCCTGTGCCAAGGTATGGCTTTCCAGATCATCACCGTACGCCCGCCATGTTTCACTCTTGAAACGTAAACTCAGCCAGAAGTTGAGAACAGTGTGAAACATTCATCCGATGAAATGACTTCCTTCTATTGCTCCCGTTACGAAATCTGCTTCAGTGGTTGGTTAGTTGCTTGGTTGGTTGGTTCATATGGGCGAGGGGACAAAATAGTGAAGTCATCGGTCCCATCGGATTAGGGAAGGATGGGGAAGGATATCGGCCGTGCCCTTTTAAAGGAACCATCCCGACATTTGCCTGAAGCGATTTAGAGAAATAACTGGAAACGTAAATCAAGTTGGCTGGACACAAGTTTGAACCGTCGTCCTCCAGAATGCAAGTCCAGTGTGCTAACCAATGCGCCACGTGACGAGTAGGTTTGGAATTCCGGCTCGCGCAGAAATTCCTCGCTTATCGAATTTCCTTCATGTTATTTTTGATGCTGGCAGTGATCACGAGTGCGACCATGCATTTATAGCGTGTATATCCATTTTTGAAAATCTGCTAGATATAGAAAGTATGAACTTTTAGTCCTATACCGAAGTAAAAATTTACCCCAAATTTCTGTTTACATCCCTATAGAAAGTACAGTACTATGAAATAGGACGAATCTCTTAGAAACACCCTATATTTTCCATTTCAAATACGCTATCGGCAGATTGCTGTCGAAAACGGTCTGTTGTGGAAATCAAATGGAATTGATTGTTTCATTTCTAACAGACAAAACCCTATGCACGAAACTTAATATCGTTCAGTATTTCCGTTTTCTTGAAAGAACCAGTATCGACTTGGCCTTACAAACGAAATATGTGTTAGTTTCATATATGGATTACTCTGATAGTACCATGATCTTTATAAAGAGGAATTTCACACATATGATAAATTCAGCTGCCCTGGACCTATCACTCCACTTAAACCGGACTAACTTCCTTACATTGCGCTTTCTGACGACGAAGACGCATATATTTTTGCGTTTCTTTCGTGTGCTAGACTTTTAGTAACCTAGCCAGACATGTAAGTGACCCGTCAGGGCAGAGAGGGCGTTATTAGGCGTAGGTATGAAACAATACCACCTTTAGCAAAAAACTGTGTTTGTCTAATGAGAGGGGTAGTTCAAGTTAAAGAAATAAATAAGTATCACTATTTGGTAACCTGAGTATTATTATTATTATTATTATTATTATTATTATTACTGGGACCTTGGGTATATGCCTGGAATTCACTCTAAATGAAAAAAGGTAGCTTAATCTCGAACCACTTCAGTAATACAAGTACCAATGGTAGTGACTGACAACGTGTAACCAAATGGATGCCCAAAATGTGCGGTTTGATGGTATTGCTAAGATGGACACTGACTAGTTAAGACTCAAACAAACTGTTGGTTGATAGTAGACACTGATCAAAGCAAGTACAGAGTGCTTCTCGAATAATATCTCTAAGTGTTGTAGCATGATTAGCAAATGTGTAAGTACATCTGTCTTATTCTAGTTTCTACCATACGTCATCTACGCTTCTACTCTTTAAAAAGCTTTTAACATTCATTAAATCTGACAACATAATTCACAAGTATACATACTAATCTGAACATATTAATGTCTCAGCACACAATATGCAGAGAAACAACTGTATAACAATCTGTGAAATGAGTGTTCATATTAAGTGTTCCTTACTGTATATCAGCAGTGCAGTCCCTAAATTTTAAGTCGAATAGAAACTCTACATACGTCCTTTAACCACTGTTAAATTCTATATCCTAAGTAACTCACACGCTATTCACACAGAAATACGAAATGAGTGTCACAGTATCTCTGTTTGCAGCGAAGCATATGTGACACTCTCTCCTTTTATCTCGTTACTTAGCTGACCACAATTTTCCTTCCTTTAATTACTTTAAAATTATAACTATATAACATACGCAGGTAATATGAGGATAGTTCCAGTTATTTTATAGCAGATGAAGTATCTATATCTGATCCTTGTACTAACGAATACTTATTTCTTTTGCATTTGTACAACACCAGAGAAACCACAAGCTGTTCATGCATATAAATCATGTTGTTGTTGTGGTCTTCAGTCAATAGACTGGTTTGATGCAGCTCTCCATGCTACTCTATCTGGTGTACGTTTCTTCATCTCCAAGTAACTACTGCAACCTACATCCTTCTGAATCTGCTTAGTGTATTCATCTTTTGGCCTCCCTCTACGACTTTGACCCTCCACGCTGCCCTCTAATACCAAATTGGTGATCGCTTTATACCTCAGAACATGTCCTACCAACCGATCCCCTCTTATAGTCATACTGTGCCACAAATTCCTCTTCTCCCCGGTCCTATTCAGTACCTCCTCATTAATTACATGATCGACTCATTTGATCTTCAGCATTTCTGTAGCACCGCATTTCGAAAGCTTCTATTCTTTTCTTGTCTAGTAAATCATAGCAAGAGAAAAAAAGTCATTTTTGCAATCCAGTGATTGGATTAACGTGCCAAACATACCATCGTATTCCCAAAATTTCAAAAGATCTTCAAGCGGTTATTTCATGAAGTTTAATTGTTCTGCTATGTCAGATTCTTCTATTACCAAATATTGCCCATTTCTTTAAGACCAAGACAATTATTTCAAATTACCCCTAAGGTACTTCGTGAACAATCCCAATAATTGTTAATTCCATTTTCCTTTTCGAGTTTTCAGCTCTTTTATATCGCTTGCACAACACTGAAGCTCAATGGCGTAACAAAGATACTATCACCAACATTCGCTACATAATTGAATCGTGCACTGAATCCAGTTATACAAACGAAAATTGCTTTAAACAACGTTATCTCAGTCGATACGAAAACAGTTTACAAAAGAGAGTTACAATACAGGGTGATTCAAAAAGAATACCACAACTTTAGGAATTTAAAACTCTGCAACGACAAAAGGCAGGGCTAAGCACTATCTGTCGGCGAATTAAGGGAGCTATAAAGTTTCATTTAGTTGTACATTTGTTCGCCATTTCAGCCAATAAAGTTTTTGGTCCCATTTTCTTCGAAGGTGCTACTGTAACTGGACTACAGTATCTGGAGATGTTAGAGAATTGGCTGTTCCCTCAGCTCGAACAAGAAGCACAACAATTCATATTTCAGCAGGATGGAGCGCCACCACATTGGCACTTATCTGTCCGTAACTACCTGAACGTCAACTACCCGAGGTGATGGATCGGCCGCCAGGCAGCCCGTGACAGAGCACGTCATCACTGGCCTCCAAGAAGCCCTGCCATTTTTTCTTATGGGGGTATGTTAAGGATATGGTGTTTCGGCCACCTCTCCCAGCCACCATTGATGATTTGAAACGAGAAATGACAGCAGCTATCCAAACTGTTACGCCTGATATGCTACAGAGAGTGTGGAACGAGTTGGAGTATCGGGTTGATATTGCTCGTGTGTCTTGGGGGGGGGGGGGGCATGTTGAACATCTCTGAACTTGTTTTTGAGTGAAAAAAACCTTTTTAAATACTCTTTGTAATAATGTATAACAGAAGGTTATATTATGTTTCTTTCATTAAATACACATTTTTAAAGTTGTGGTATTCTTTTTGAATCACCCTGTATTACGATTTATGCAATGACATTTCCAATTTACTTGCACAAGGCATTAAACAATTACTTTTGCATATGGATATATAAAAGTGATCTCTGGAGGTAGTTAATGTATCGGTTATGACTACCCGCGGTTCCGCCTGGCGGATGGAGGTGTCACTTAGTTACGTAGTTGTGGTACGCAAACCACAGATGGCTCTGCCGTGCCGTTACTTTTCCGTGTACGCCTTGGCGTCCAGAAATATTAGGGTCAGTTTGCTTCCAAAGTAGCAAACTGAGCAGTGAACTTCATCGCTAGTTCAATTTCTGCAACTCCTGATTACATTGAACTGTCTTTGATTAATACTTACTCTATATTCTGCTTTCATTGGACCATTTCATATGACAAGTCTTGTGATTATTTCTTACTTCCACTGGGCATAGTAAAGTCATAAGCGAATCTTCTTATACGTTCTTTCATCCTGAATTTTATACTACTCCTTAGCATTTCTTTTACTTCCGTTAATGCGCCTTCAATGTACAGCATGAATAGTAGGGGAGAGGGTGGGGGAAGACTGCATTTATGCCTTACACCAAAATTAAACGCATCACTCTTACCCTGTTCTGTAAATCCTTAAATGTGACTTCATCTGGCCGTCCTTCCTGTGTCTAGAATGTTTTATATTATCATTTCACAGTAGAGAAAATTGTACCGTCGTTAAGATCAATTTCAGATACCAACTTATTTGCAGGTTAACAGAGTTGAGGTGCGAGTCGGTGTAAAACAATACCGGTACTGAATAAGGATCGGAACGTTTCCTTCTAATCTAAACTGTTACAGTATTTACCGCAGTCTGTTATTGTCGTCGTAAAGCACTTTTCTGCGTCACTGGCGCTCCCAAAAGCTTGTTTGGCAATCATCAGCGACCGGATCAACTGAAGACCAGCTGCTGGGTGATCATCTGCGTGGAACGCGCCTTCCCATGGGCATCTCCTCTCCTCGCCTCGCCCCACCCAGCCCCGGTCAGTTCAAGTGTTGACCCCTCATAAATTAAATAACGTTATCAGATCGGTGACGACCGAACGTCTGCCGACATTAGCATCGCACACGTCCTGCCCAGCCGCCCCATAAATCTCAATGGAACGTCATTGCGTCCAATCCGATCGTATCGCGCATCGGCCGATGCATTAAGTGGGTCCCTATTTCAGTTCTCCGAACGACAGTATCGATTCTGAGCTACTAAATTGGGTGTAATGGTCGCGACCGGAGAGCAATTTGGCCTCCCGTCCCACAGCCGTTCCGGCCTTAAAAACTCAGTATTGAGTTGTCTCGGAACCAATTCCTCGTTACAGATACACGAGAAATGCCCCGGAAAGTTGTTTACTATCCCACAATTTAGCACTAAGAGTATTAGCTGCTCTGTCGTACTCAGCTACGAATAAACGCCAGTAATAAGTGAAACGCCCTTGAGTTGTACGTCAGGTTGTTTGCATTATTTCAAGGCATACAGCGAATAAAATAACTGGTGGACGTCACCCGCACACACTGACGATTACTGTTACCTGTACTACTAAATCATTTTTTATTCCTCAATAGGTAAGAGATACCTATATGTGTGAGAGGCTTATTTATTTTTTTCCCTTTTGTGTGAAACACCTAAGCCGTAAATAATGACAAAATTATGATTTTTGTACGTTTCCTTTAGATTTATTTATGCCAACAGTGTCATTTACTGTGAGACATCTTTCTCGCCATGCATTCATGCGCCCATTGATAAGCACTTGTCTGTGTCAAGGAATCTAATCATTTACCCGTCTTCTAGAGAACCTTATCTTTTTATGGGAACTGCAAGGCACGTCTAAAGCAAGTCGATTAAACTGAGCCAACCAATAGAAATACCTGGCAGGCAGAATCGTTTAGCGAGGACCGAATAATCAGCAGACGAAAAGACACATCCCTACTTCTGTTTGTTCCGCCTCCGTGGCTGTGTGGTCACCGTGGCCGTATGCCATGCCAGAGACCATGGGCTCTATTTCCGGCTGGGTTCGAGACATTCTTCGTTTTGTTTTTGCTCTTTTTTTATTCCCTTTTACAGTTTGCGTGAAACACTTCGAAATTAACGTCGTATTTATGTTTAGTTATCCGGGCTTGAAGTTGGTTGTATCATTGCTTTTTCACTCACTAAATTTTATCATGGGCGTTATTAAGAATATAGAGTGATTTTCTTTGCCTTTTGTCTAAATCTAGTCATTTAAAGTCATGTGGTCCGTTGAAGGACACTTGTATGTCAAACATGTGGTTTTGTATTCATTTTCTGAACAATATACATTAAGTTTAATTTGTTATTGCCAACGGCTTTACCACTGTGGTAAGACCGGTTTCCGTCAGATCACTGAAGTTAAGCGCTGTCGGGTAGGGCTAGCACTTGGATGGGTGACAATCCGGTCTGTCGAGCGCTGATGGCAAGTTTTATGCACTCATCCCTTGTGAGGCAAGCCGAGGAGCTACTTGATGGAGAAGTAGCGGCTCCGATCTCGTAAACTGAGATGCCGTCGGGAGAGCGGTGTGCTGAGCACGTGCCTCCCCATATCCGCATCCAGTGGTGACTGGTGGCTGAGGATGACACGGCGGCCGGTCGATACCGTTGGGCCTTCATGGCCTGTTCGGGGGGAATTTTGCAATTTGCTATTCTTACGAACTTACTGTTCATTCTTTCTGATCTTTTTTCAAATCTTCGCATTCGATCATTTGAGAATTCCATTTCAAGAAGAGAGAATTAACTGCCTCCAGCAATGACGGAACTTTCTTATTTTTAAATGAATTTTTCAGTTTTCATCTTGAAGTGGAAATTTAAGGTATGTTGTTTCAACGACGAAAACTTCTACATTTTGCTGTCACACTAGCTCAGATTTTTCGTGTTATTATGTATTATAGTATACAGAGTGCAAAACTTTTACACTGCACGAATTATACCTATTAGGTGTAATTCATAGACACGAACAGCGATTAACTACGTGAGATTTGATGTAGGGATTATGGTTTCGGTTTCTTCTTGGTTTACGGGTTCGATTCCCGGCGGGGTCAGGGAATTTCTCTGCCTCGTGATGGCTGGGTGTTGTGTGCTGTCCTTAGGTTAGTTAGGTTTAAGTAGTTCTAAGTTCTAGAGGACTGATGACCATAGATGTTAAGTCCCATAGTGCTCAGAGCCATTTTTTCTTCTTGGTTTATCTTGTGGTAAGTCCCCCTATAGTTATTGCGTTTCTCTATAAGAAAGTTCTTTGTCTCTACGAAATATAAAACAAAACTTAGTCACATTGCCTTTGTCGACTTATGCGTCAGATTTCATATCGAGTGGGATGTTTTAGGGCACTGAAAACCTGTCTCATGGTCTCTTGTGAAATCACAAGTGAAAATGCAATGTAGGGATAAGATTTCAATGTGAAGGAAGGTAAATGTTATCCTGTGACTTCAGGCGATGGTTGTGCACAGAATCACACAGTGTTACAGCCATTATTCTGTTGCATGAACAAGACATATGAAGAAAAATGGCATACAGCAATCGTTACGTTTCCAGCGATACTAATACATATATCAGTTCACAAGAAGTAAAACTTGATTGTCTTTAACATGCTTAAAGTGATACAGAATCACTTTTTCAGATTCTACAAGCGCCCATCAGATGCCTGTATTCAGATATAACATAAAAGTAACATACAGGGTGTTACAAAAAGGTACGGCCAAACTTTCAGGAAACATTCCTCACACACATAGAAAGAAAATATGTTATGTGGACATGTGTCCGGAAACGCTTACTTTCCATGTTGTTTATTACTTCTCTTCAAATCATATTAATCATGGAATGGAAACACACAGCAACAGAACGTACCAGCGTGACTTCAAACACTTTGTTACAGGAAATGTTCAAAATGTCCTCCGTTAGCGAGGATACATGCATCCACCCTCCGTCGCATGGAATCCCTGATGCGCTGATGCAGCCCTGAGAATGGCGTATTGTATCACAGCCGTCCACAATACGAGCACGAAGAGTCTCTACATTTGGTACCGGGGTTGCGTAGACAAGAGCTTTCAAATGCCCCCATAAATGAAAGTCAAGAGGGTTAAGGTCAGGAGAGCGTGGAGGCCATGGAATTGGTCCGCCTCTACCAATCCATCGGTCACCGAATCTGTTGTTGAGAAGCGTACGAACACTTCGACTGAAATGTGCAGGAGCTCCATCGTGCATGAACCACATGTTGTGTCGTACTTGTAAAGGCACATGTTCCAGCAGCACAGGTAGAGCATCCCGTATGAAATCATGATAACGTGCTCCATTGAGCGTAGGTGGACCAAACTAAAATGAGCTCTAACATGGAAATTAAGCGTTTCCGGACACATGCCCACATAACATCTTTTCTTTATTTGTGTGTGAGGAATGCTTCCTGAAAGTTTGGCCGTACCTTTTTGTAACACCCTGTATAACACATGCTTCAAAACTGGTCATTTATTATTGCTAAAATAGGGAGAGTTTGAAAAGCAGTTTGAAAGGGTGTGAAAAGAAGGATGATCTCGTGTACTGGTGAACGCAGTATACTCGACTTTTCATTGCTTTCAGCTGTGGGAGAGATCCGTTGCCTATCGATTCCGTACGGCTCGACAAAAGCACAAAAAAAAAGCTCGTGTTAACTGATGTGAGGAGATAATCAAAAATTTGACTGACCACATGCAAAATATGTCAACAACATTGTATTAAGAGAGGAAACCAGATTATTCGGACACCCCTATGTAGTGCGGAATTTGTCAGTAAATGTCAGTAGAGGTGAGCCCGCTAGGAGGGAGGGGAGCCGGTGAACTTTATTTCCAAAATTCTAGGTGCCATAACGCACCGCTTCAATCATACAGCCCCACCCACCTCTCGCCATAAGATTTAATACAAAGAGCCGGTGCTACCGTCTGGCATTGTAGCAGTGTCATTTTGCTCCCCAGTTCTAATCGATTCACATCGGCACAAATCGGTAGTCTTAATGACTGCCGCAATATTCAAATAGTTGCATTCTAGCTGCTGGGTGAATGAATGTCCAGTATATTGGCGTCCGCTAGGGAGGGAGGGGGGCTGGAATTTAGGAACACACTTTTTTTTATTACAAAGTTCTGTCACTTTGTAGTAATGGTTATCAAAGAATCTACTGAAGTGTGGATTTAGAGCTGCAAGCCGACGGGAGATACTATTTATTACTTTAGCGATCATTATGTATATTTGACTTCTTTTTATTGTATCTCTGTGAGATGAGAAAACTCGAGAAATTAGTACTAATATGCACAATCATTCTTCCCATGTGCCATTCGCGAGTGGAGTAGGCAAAGGGGTATCAGTTGGTGGTACCAGAAGTACCATCCGCTACACACCGTCAGGTCGCGGAGTAGTGATTGAGATGTAGACGTTATCGAGAATTCTTACGATAATAGACGTCCGTTGGCGAGAGGGCGGTGGGGGGATGGGGGGGGGGGGGAAGGGGGGCACTTGACCCTCTAAAAATCTGGAGTACGGAGTTTATATTCATCACAAGATTCTCATACATCTGTAGAAGTAATTTCCGTGATTCTGCAAAACCTCCAGTTTAGCCTGTTGCAGCATCATGTGGTTGATCGTAGTGAGATGTTACGGCAATCACCTTCTTCTCTTCAAAAAATGTAGTACCAGACATTCCATTCTGGAGCACTGGCTTCTTTCTTTTGTGGGCTGCTGTGATTTCATTAACAATGAGCACGCTGGTGTTCCACGAATCAAAATTAAGGCGGAAAAAAGCCGCCCTTGTGTGGGCCTTGCCGACTGCCTTTATGGTTTTCTTCCAAGTTAGTACGAGGCTTTTCCGAACTGTTCGGGACTCAAAGTCGCCGTCACTGTCTTCTTAACGTAACCAACAATAGCTGAAACACATACGAATAGAAATCCTACGTCAGTATCGCAAATTTTCTTTGTTTATTACCGGTTTCGTCTCATTGGTGAACAGTCCTAAGATCTAAAATACAGAAAACTGCGTATAAAAAGTGAACAATAAAAAATACATTCATTGTTTGAATTTCCATTATGCGGTACTTTGCAATCTTAAATGTAAATTACACATCGTCGTATTCTTAGAGCTATGTGGCCCTAGTTAAACAAAATGTGTTATCCTCTAGCTTACGATGAGTTGGTAAACAATTTTTCTTTATCTGATACACTGACGCAAGGCTACTCATGATTGTAATTGACATCTCTTTTTAGTCCCGTTTACATACATATTTTACTAATTATTGATGTTTTATTAATTGACACAAACAGGGTTATTCCGCAAGAGCGTGCAAAAATGTAACAGGACATAGAGAATGCTCCACTGAACAATTTGAGATAGGGAACCTGAGGTCGGAGAAGCCAGCTTAATGAGACATGCAAGTAAACTTGTCCACCCAGCTTATTTACAACTAACATGCGTACAGGTTTACACGTACTGTGCTGTTTATTTACGTGTACATTCTTTACTTCCACACCGAGGTTAAGCGCTGTCGAGCTGGGCCAGCACTTGGATGGGTGACCATCCGGTCTGCCGAGCGCTGTTGACAAGCGGGGTGCACTCAGCACTTATCAGGCAAACTGAGGAGCTAGTTGATTGAGAAGTTGCGACTTCGGTCTCGTAAACTGACATTCGGCCGGGAGAGCGGTGTGCTGACCATATGGCCCTCCCCATCCGCATCCAGTGACGCCTGTGTAGTGAGGAAGACACGGCGGACGATCGGTATCGTTGGGCCTTTCAAGGCCTGATCGGACGGAGTTTCGTTCTTTATTTCCTGCAACGAAACAAGGAGGACGAGCCTAGATACCAGGGCTTTGTGATGCAAATTTTGTTTGCTTCATTTCTCCATAAGGTGGCTCTGGTGTATCGTATTTACGGTGTCTCATGACAGAACGTGCTATGAATCAACGACAGACCCATTCATTACTCAGTGCTATTCAGAGACGTAGAGTACAATACGATGAAGCGGTGCCGGTACAGTGTTTTCTGGCCGTTGGATTGGAAGGGGAAGTCTTATTCCATGGCCTACGAATCGGGCAGGTAGGTTAGAAAATTTAAAAAGGGAAATGGATAGGTTGAAGTTAGATATAGTGGGAATTAGTGAAGTTCGGTGGCAGGAGGAACAAGACTTCTGGTCAGGTGACTACAGGGTTATAAACACAAAATCAAATAGGGGTAATGCAGGAGTAGGTTTAATAATGAATAGGAAAATAGGAATGCGGATAAGCTACTACAAACAGCATAGTGAACGCATTATTGTGGCCAAGATAGATACGAAGCCCACGCCTACTACAGTAGTACAAGTTTATATGCCAACTAGCTCTGCAGATGACGAAGAAATTGAAGAAATATATGATGAAATAAAAGAAATTATTCAGATTGTGAAGGGAGACGAAAATTTAATAGTCATGGGTGACTGGAATTCGAGTGTAGGAAAAGGGAGAGAAGGAAACATAGTAGGTGAATATGGATTGGGGGACAGAAATGAAAGAGGAAGCCGCCTAGTCGAATTTTGCACAGAGCACAACATAATCATAACTAACACTTGGTTTAAGAATCATCAAAGAAGGTTGTATACATGGAAGAACCCTGGAGATACTAAAAGGTATCAGATAGATTATATAATGGTAAGACAGAGATTTAGGAACCAGGTTTTAAATTGTAAGACATTTCCAGGGGCAGATGTGGACTCTGACCACAATCTATTGGTTATGACCTGTAGATTAAAACTGAAGAAACTGCAACAAGGTGGGAATTTAAGGAGATGGGACCTGGATAAACTAAAAGAACCAGAGGTTGTACAGAGATTCAGGGAGAGCATAAGGGAGCAATTGACAGGAATGGGGGAAATAAATACAGTAGAAGAAGAATGGGTAGCTTTGAGGGATGAAGTAGTGAAGGCAGCAGAGGATCAAGTAGGTAAAAAGACGAGGGCTAGTAGAAATCCTTGGGTAACAGAAGAAATATTGAATTTAATTGATGAAAGGAGAAAATATAAAAATGCAGTAAGAGAAACAGGCAAAAAGGAATACAAACGTCTCAAAAATGAGATCGACAGGAAGTGCAAAATGGCTAAGCAGGGATGGCTAGAGGACAAATGTAAGGATGTAGAGGCCTATCTCACTAGGGGTAAGATAGATACCGCCTACAGGAAAATTAAAGAGACCTTTGGAGATAAGAGAACGACTTGTATGAATATCAAGAGCTCAGATGGAAACCCAATTCTAAGCAAAGAAGGGAAAGCAGAAAGGTGGAAGGAGTATATAGAGGGTCTATACAAGGGCGATGTACTTGAGGACGATATTATGGAAATGGAAGAGGATGTAGATGAAGATGAAATGGGAGATATGATACTGCGTGAAGAGTTTGACAGAGCACTGAAAGACCTGAGTCGAAACAAGGCCCCCGGAGTAGACAATATTCCATTGGAACTACTGACGGCTGTGGGAGAGCCAGTCCTGACAAAACTCTACCATCTGGTGAGCAAGACGTATGAAACAGGCGAAATACCCTCAGACTTCAAGAAGAATATAATAATTCCAATCCCAAAGAAAGGAGGTGTTGACAGATGTGAAAATTACCGAACTATCAGCTTAATAAGTCACAGCTGCAAAATACTAACACGAATTCTTTACAGACGAATGGAAAAACTAGTAGAAGCCAACCTCGGGGAAGATCAGTTTGGATTCCGTAGAAACACTGGAACACGTGAGGCAATACTGACCTTACGACTTATCTTAGAAGAAAGATTAAGGAAAGGCAAACCTACGTTTCTAGCATTTGTAGACTTAGAGAAAGCTTTTGACAATGTTGATTGGAATACTCTCTTTCAAATTCTAAAGGCGGCAGGGGCAAAATACAGGGAGCGAAAGGCTATTTACAATTTGTACAGAAACCAGATGGCAGTTATAAGAGTCGAGGGACATGAAAGGGAAGCAGTGGTTGGGAAGGGAGTAAGACGGGGTTGTAGCCTCTCCCCGATGTTGTTCAATCTGTATATTGAGCAAGCAGTAAAGGAAACAAAAGAAAAATTCGGAGTAGGTATTAAAATTCATGGAGAAGAAATAAAAACTTTAAGGTTCGCCGATGACATTGTAATTCTGTCAGAGACAGCAAAGGACTTGGAAGAGCAGTTGAATGGAATGGCCAGTGTCTTGAAAGGAGGATATAAGATGAACATCAACAAAAGCAAAACAAGGATAATGGAATGTAGTCTAATTAAGTCGGGTGATGCTGAGGGAATTAGATTAGGAAATGAGGCACTTAAAGTAGTAAAGGAGTTTTGCTATTTGGGGAGCAAAATAACTGATGATGGTCGAAGTAGAGAGTATATAAAATGTAGGCTGGCAATGGCAAGGAAAGCGTTTCTGAAGAAGAGAAATTTGTTAACATCCAGTATAGATTTAAGTGTCAGGAAGTCATTTCTGAAAGTATTCGTATGGAGTGTAGCCATGTATGGAAGTGAAACATGGACGATAAATAGTTTGGACAAGAAGAGAATAGAAGCTTTCGAAATGTGGTGCTACAGAAGAATGCTGAAGATTAGATGGGTAGATCACATAACTAATGAGGAAGTATTGAATAGGATTGGGGAGAAGAGAAGTTTGTGGCACAACTTGACCAGAAGAAGGGATCGGTTGGTAGGACATGTTCTGAGGCATCAAGGGATCACCAATTTAGTATTGGAGGGCAGCGTGGAGGGTAAAAATCGTAGAGGGAGACCAAGAGATGAATACACTAAGCAGATTCAGAAGGATGTAGGTTGCAGTAGGTACTGGGAGATGAGAAAGCTTGCACAGGATAGAGTAGCATGGAGAGCTGCATCAAACCAGTCTCAGGACTGAAGACCACAACAACAACAACAACGAAGTCACCTGACCTGAATCCCCTTGATTATTTCCTATGGGGATATCTAAAGCCACTTGTATATGAGACCCAAGTGGATACAGAGATGGAATTAGCTGCCAGGATTGTAGCTGCCTGGGACGTGATTCGAAACACACCAGGGTTATATGGCAGGGTGCTTCAGAATATTGTTCGCCGATGACATGCTTGTATCGACGTTGACTGCCGTCAGTTTCAGCACATTTAGTAAGACACAGTACAAATGGTACCTTCATGGTGTCAATGATGGTATTTGCAGTGAACTAATGTAAATAAAAGAATACGCAGTAGTGTGATTTTATTCCTATTATCTCCTTAAGCTGGCTTCTCCGACCACAGGTTCCCTACTTAAAATTAGACAGCGAAGCATCCTCTTTGTACGTTCTTACGGGAACACACTGTACAGTGCCGTTTGTATTTACACGTAGGCATCAGTTTACAACACTATTTCACTTTTATGTATTTAGTGCTTATAGACGGTAAGCAAAGCAAGAAACACCTAGACCATAAGCTAGATGTGTATTGTGTGTGTATTTTATGGCTTCTGGATTTCGGCCTTTGAATGTGATTCATTTCACAAACGTATTAAAAAAGTAAACGGAATATTGTTCATTAGTCATCGGCTTATTGTATTTTATGTATATTGGACATATCAGCAGTTCATGCTACATTCTGTAACAAATAGTTAAGGCCACTCTGATAATATTTTTGTCTTTCTATATTACTTTTTATCTTCTGTAAGACTTAAGGGCTCAGATACACTACTGTTGGTTAGCCACGTATATAATGACTGGCGACTGCTACGGTCGCAGGTTCGAATCCTGCCTCGGGCATGGATGTGTGTGATGTCCTTAGGTTAGAAGGGTTTAAGTAGTTCTAAGTTCTAGGGGACTGATGACCACAGCAGTTGAGTCCCATAGTGCTCAGAGCCATTTGAACCATTTTATAATGACTGGTTCGTTATCATAGCCATTCATCGAGATTGTTGCATCTCGCAACTAGACCTTGGGTTACGATATTACTTCGTCCTAATATTAAGTAATATTTTTTGATCAGTAATGCCGTTATATTTTTCTCCGTTTAGAATAATGCACAGTCTCCAGTAGCACTTTTGATGTAATTCCGTGACATCCAGAACTTGATGTTTTTTTTATTATTTAACGAACCGATAATATTTAGTGTTTATTTACTACAAATGTGCCGGCCGGGGTGGCCGAACAGTTCTAGGCGCTTCAGTCTGGAACTGCGCGATAGCTACGGTCGCAGGTTCGAATCCTGCGTCGGGCATGGATGTGTGTGATGTTCTTAGGTTAGTTAGGTTTAAGCAGTTCTAAGTTCTAGGGGACTGATGACCTCAGATGTTGAGTCCCATAGTGCTCAGAGCCAAAATACTACAAATGTTCTGATATGACCATAATTTCTTGCATTTATGTAACGTAAATTTATAAAACAATTTCAGTATATTAACATTGTTTGCCTTACTAGAGTCACGACTGTATTAAATGTGTTGGATGGTAGCGCCATCTGGTAATTAGTGTTTTCGTGTAGCCATGACGCTGTCACTTACTTCCCCTGTTATAAATATTAGAAGTGATATCTTGTTTACAACTACTCATGGACGATACAACTATCGTTGCTGTAGATCGTTTCCACAGATGTGGCAATACAGGCACTGTAACAAAATCTAGTTAGTGATTAACGTTGTCAATTTGCAAAACGAACTAGGATTTTTCATTTTAGGTGAGTATTTGATATTACTCAAATTATTTTTTGCGTGTTTGTATTGTCACGTTTTAGTATTTTCCTATTTTTTTTTTCTTTTGTTTAACTAGGGCGACTTAGCTGTAAGAGTATGACGGTGTGTAATGATCGTCACACACTGGACAACATTTTAGACTGGTAATGTATTGCACAGTGGAAATTCAAATATTGAATGTATTTTTTATTGTTCACTTTTTATATGCAGTCTTCCGTGTTCTAGATCTGAGGATGGCTTGTCAATGAGCCGAAACCGGCAACCAACAAAGAAAATTTGCGCACTTGACGTAGGATATAAGAACGTAGATATGAAACTTCCTGGCAGATTAAAACTGTGTGCCCGATCGAGACTCGAACTCGGGACCTTTGCCTTTCGTGGGCAACTGCCCTACCATCTGAGCTACCAAAGCACGACTCACGCCCGGTACTCACAGCTTTACTTCTGCCAGTATCTCGTCTCCTACCTTCCAAATTTAACAGAAGCTCTTCTGCGAACCTTGCAGAACTAGCACTCCTGAAAGAAAGGATATAGTGGAGACATGGCTTAGCCACAGCCTGGGGGATGTTTCCAGAATGGCATTTTTCACTCTGCAGCGGAGTGTGCGCTGATATGAAACTTCCTGGCAGATTAAAACTGTGTGCTCGACCGAGACGTTCTATAAGAACGTAGTTTTACAACAGTGACGTCAGACATCGATAGTCTGTAATAAATAGAAGCACCTATCCCCATGCAAAACCACTCGTGCCCTGTGTAAGGCCGTTGCAATTCGACCGAAAAGTCGGTTTTAGTTTGTTTTTTGTTTTTGTTTTAGTTTGTTATTGTTGTTAGTTTTTAGCAATGACGCGGCATAATACCCAGACGAATTTCAATCACTTTGACGTAGGATGTTTACACATCATGTTTTAAATCAACAGAGCGCCTATTGGCCCATTTGGGTGTGGCCTTGAGACGTGTTCGGATACCTAATGGTAAGGTGACCGTTCCGGATTAGCGGGAAATCTTAATTTGAGTCGCAGTACAGCACAATTTCTCATTGTCGTCATTCCATTAGGCATTCCATTAGCTATTCCATAGCGGCTGTCGTCGCCGCAGTGTCTGTGAACATTGCGTCATACTTCTGAACAACAAAGGCACTGTAATATCATATATATTTAAAAAGGAGCACTTTTCTAAACGTTTTCTCGTTTACTTGTTTAAACCGAAGTAGTAATTAGACTTCTGAAGCTGTTCTACAAAAGGGGAACTCCATTCTCTAATGAATCGGAGCTTTACTATTTGGTGGTCTCTAAAATGCATACCTTAAGGCTCAATGCACACAATCGAGTGACAGACGCGCGTGCTCGCATCGAAACCGCGGCCTCAGAAATCGTTTCAGTGCAAACACGGCTGCGATAGCGGTAATCGTGCAGCGGTACACTACTAGATAGGAATCAAGTCAGTATTCAGGTAGGCAGGAGAAAGCAGGTAGTATTTGCTCATTTCTTTTAAGAATATATTAAGCAACGCAACAGGAGGTTTTGGACTCAATGGTTACTTCACGGCTGCTGAAAATAGCGTTTATGGGTTTAAGAGAAGACGAAGGTAAATTCTTAATTTTTGAATGAACATATTGTCGTTTGATGAATTGTCAGTAAAACAATAGCGGCAGCGTGAACTGTTCATCGCTTCCTGATGTCTGGGCAGTGGATGCACTCTAATTAATCTCTATTATCAATACAGAATCGGCCACACAACACTGTATAAAATTCTACGGGAAGTTTGTAAATCTGTGTGTCTTGCATGCATAAGGGATACAGAATGTCACAAAATACAGCTGGCCAAAAATGCACTGTGTTTGAACCGCGTGATATCTAATCTGGACAATGAAATCTGTTCATCTTATGGAGGACGTTCACGAATTGTAAAAGAAATATCTTCGTGATTAGTTCATTAGCGACGCGGACAAAGTACTGTCGAAGGACAAATGTATCTCTATCTGTATCAACAACAATAGTCAGCAGTGAATCAGTTTATTCCAGAACGTGAAACACCATTCGAATTTGCTGGATTTTACGTAGACGCACTTTTTTCTTCGGAAAATTGCCCCCAAAATTCAAGTGCGTCTTATGCTCGAAATATAAAAATGTCCAGTGTATGATTCAAAACACCCGCCAGTCTTAAAAATGGCCATATATTCGATGCTGCAGGGGGAAACCTATCCCTATTAGGCAACATTCAACTGACAGCAGCAGTGCACCGTTGCGACGAACGTGGGTTTCCTCTCTCCCGCCCTGCCGTCACAAACCCATAACACAGTCTAGCCAATGGTGCGCCAACTGCAGTCTGTGGTGCTAATGAACTTGAATTGAAAGTGATTTCCCTTATCGGTAACAGCACAATATTTTTGTCAGTAGCTAGTTTCTTAAAGGAAAAAAATTAAAGGTATGATGTGGGCTATAAATTGAAAGTAATAACATGCGCAGAAGAACATGGACACAGAGCAGCTGAGCGGCATTTCGGCCGTCCACCAACAGAAAAAAAGTCATTCGAGGTTGGCGGGCTAGTAAATAAGAACTAAAAAAAGTGAGGAAGAGTAAATGTGCAAGTTGTGTATTGAATACAAAATGGCCCAGACTAGAATGGATTGAAGGACACCTCCAGAATGGCATCGGAATTAATACAAAAACGATTCCAATACAAGCTCGTAAGCTAGCGCTGCGGTGGAACTAACAGACTTTGAGGGTGGAGTTGGTTGGTGCTATAGCCTTATGAAGCGTCATGGACTTAGCATGCGAACCAAAACCAAAATATCTCAGAAAATGCCACAAGAGTATGAGGAGGAAATACAATCTTTCCATCGTTTTATTTCTCAACATCGAAAGGAAACCATAGTGGAACTAAGGCAAAGAGAGAATATTGCTTTGTAGTCCAACAATACAAATGGTAAAATGTTATCTTAAAACGGGCTTGAAAATTAAGTTGTACCTTATAGCATGTAGTGTCTTATAGGCCATAAAGTACATACAGTATATGACTTTTGAAATGTGTACAATTATGGCTGCAGTGCAATAAAGCATTCAACCGGTCTCGGTAACAGAATTTATATTAAACTGTTATTGTTCACTGAAGGTGACAGAGCTATCACCAGAGCGCAAAGCATTCGCTGCTTAGCTTTAATTCAAGTTTTAAATGGCTACATCCGAGCAGAAACGCCACCGCTAGAACAGAAACAAATAATTTAACAGTAATGTTTACCTATACCATCTCTCTCCTGATTCGGTTTCGCAGCAAAACATATATATTTGCGTATTTTTATACCCTTTAATGAAAAATTCCGCGTCGAAATCGGTTGCATCCACAGCAGGCTGGCGTCAAGCTGTTGGTTCGCCTGCAACGGTTGCTGCTTCGCGGTAGCTTGCAGGTTACAGCTGTAGTGTGTGCCGTTCCACTGTTTGACACGCAATGATGAAACGCGGAAGAAAACGACGCTGCGAACTCGCTATGTGCATACAGCGTAAGAGCTACGAACACTTCTTCACCAGAAGAAATGAGTTTCGCAGTTTCGAAGACGAACATGGGCTCATGGCTCTTAAGGTATCCATTTTACAGCCCATGTTCAGCAGACATTTTTGCTTCGTAACACTTCTTCCACTTCATTAGGCCGTCTGGTACAGGAACCATGTGTAGAATATCTGAATTTAAAACAGCCTTGGTTGTAGACCATACTTTTATTAACAACGTGTTTCGCGATCATGTACGTCTATGTAGACACTTCTCAAGTCACCTCACGGTGCGTGGCGGCGGGTATCCTGTACCACTACTGGTCATTTCCTTTCCTGTTCGCCGTCCGGTGTGGCCGTGCGGTTTTAGGCGCTTCAGTCTGGAACCGCGTGACCGATACGGTCGCAGGTTCGAATCCTGCCTCGGGCATGGATGTGTGTGATGTCCTTAGGTTAGTTAGGTTTAATCAGTTCTAAGTTCTAGGCGACTGATGACCTCAGAAGTTGAATCGCATAGCGCTCAGAGCCATTTGAACCATTTTGAACCTTTCCTGTTCCACTGGTAAATAGAGCGAGGGCAAACGACTGTCTCCATGCCTCCGTATGATCCCTAATTCCTCTTATCTTATCTTCGTAGTCCTTACACGCAGTGTATGTTGGCGGCATTAGAATCGTTCGGCAGTCAGCTTCAGACGCTGGTTCTCTGAATTTTCTCAGTAGTGTTTTTCGAAAAGAACGTCGCCTTCCCTTTAGGAATCCCCATTTGCGTTCCTAAAGCATCTCCGTAATATTGACGTGTTGTTCTAATCTATCGGTAACAAATCTAGTAGACCGCCACTGAATTGCTTCGATGTCTTCCTTCAGTCCAAGCTGGTACGGATCCCAAACACTTGAACAGTACTCAGGAATAGGTCGCACCATCGTCCTAAATGCGGTTTCCTTTACCGGTATATACTCATCCTAAACTTCTCTCAACAAAGCGAAGTCGACCATTCGCCTTCCCTACCACAGTTCTCACGTGCTCATTCCATTTCATATCGCTTTGCAACGTTACGCTCTAATATTTAAACGACTGACTGTGTCAAGCAAGATACTATTAGACCCTAATACTGTATCCGAACATTACAGGTTTGATATTCCTACTCATCCGCATGAACTTACAGTTTTGCCTTCGTGGGGCATCTGCAGATTGTCTTAAAATTTTCCTTTTACAACAAATTAAAAATAATAAAGCGGCTCTGTGGTAGACTGAAGCACGGCTCGAACAAATGAGCTCGCGTGTATCAACCTAGAATAGAGCCTTTCTACGGTTCTTAAAATGTTGGAAAAGGCGAAGGTCTGGGCGAATCCATTTGATTAGACGCGAGCTTCCGTCTACCACAGAGCCGTTTTATTACTTTTAATATGTCGTAAAAGGAAAATTTTAAGATGATCGGAAGCTACCCCGAGATGGCGAAATGCTTTGTTAGTAAAAGAATAAGCTGTAACCAAGACTGTTTTTAATTCAAGTATTTTTTGCTTCGAATGATCATTCTTGTCATATCCGGAGAATAGTGACAATATCTCTTGGGACACACGGTATATATACCTAACTTGCAGGTCTAAAACATAGTTTCAAGTTGAATCATCCCCTTGTATCTCCTTAGTTAAAAAGTGAACCATTTCACTCAGAGGGACAATACATACAAGATGATACGCTTACAGCCAATATAATGTCTACTGAGAACTGACTGAACTTACCTGCAGCGGATACTTGCTGGCAGTCTTGCCATAGGAGACCATCAGCACACTGGCCGCCATCAGCAACCTGCAAAGAGACACAAGGCATATTAGACAGCTGCACGTACACATTCCAGTAGCGCATATATCCATATTATAGAGTGTTAGTTCCACTATCACGTCGCACGCCTGTATGCTTCTCCTCAGGGCTTGGTGAAGGTGTTTGACTTGGTAATCTTAATATTGATAACTAAATGAAAAACAATGCAGTTAGTGATGGATGAAGTTATTGGCTCACATGGCGACTTACTCATTCAGGGCGAAGAAAGTTTCCTTTCCACTACTATTATGTTACACTAAAAAGCGTAATGTAACAATAACTGTCATCATCAATAGCAGCGTCAGCAGCAGTTGCGGCCACAATCTGACTTCCTTCAGACGTCTTTGCGCACTGCAGCGATACACATTCGTGTTTCTCCAGTATACTCTCTAATATCACATGCTCACTAAACGTTAGCTCCTCAACTCGGTCTTTTCTTAGATCTTGGAATTATTCGAGATCATTGAATGCTTCTAGCATTAGTCCCTTTGCTGCCTCATTTTGCGTTAGTTCAGTTTTTGTATTCCAACTACGCCTACATACGTGTTGCGCTCTTTCCTTTCGTAGCAACCTCCTGAGTATTTTACTACTATGGGTCTTTCCTATCCCTAACAACCTTGCTCGGCGCATACTAGTCTTTGGCGTATTGAGCTGTCATTTTGATTTGATTCAATAAATTATTTCTTTTATATATCGGCCATTTAATCGCTCGAGGAACATATCCTACTTACATCCGTGCCATTACAGTCATGATGAAGTCTTTCACTCTAGTCTCTTATATTTGTTTCCAGTTGTTCCCAGCGATTCCAAACAAGTACCTGATAACTCAACCACTTTACATTTGGATTGATTTTTGGAGTAATGTACAAGCCTCATTGCTATTCGTCGACTGCTGATACACAATGATTTTATGTTTATACCATTTAAGGCACACCAGAAGCTTAATTTTGCAAACGCTGTGTTGTTAAATACATGTACTAAAGGCCATTTTTCATTTCTTTCGTTTCTTATTTCTTTTCTCGTACATTAATTCTCACAACTGGTTCTATGACTCATAAAAATGGTGTAGGCCCCAGCCTTGGCGCAGTGGATACACCGGTTCCAGTCAGATCATCGAAGTTAAGCGCTGTCGGGCGTGGCCGGCACTTGGATGGGTGACCACCCGGGCCAGGATGCGCTGTTGCCATTTTTCATGGTGCACTCAGCCTCGTGATGCCAATTGAGGAGCTATTCGACCGCACAGTAGCGGCTCCGGTCAAAGAAAACCATCATAACGAACGCCCCTCCTATCCGCATCCTCAGCTGAGGATGACATGGCGGTCGGATGGTCTCGATGTGACACTTGTGGCCTGAAGACGGAGTGCTGCTGTGCTTTTTTTTCAGGTGTGAATGTAATGGATGTGGACTATCACAGCCGTATTTTTCTAAGTATTGATTATTCAGATTTCAGCGCTACGTATGCGTCGTCTTTAGGCCCTTTTGTTAACCAAATAAGTACTTGCACTCATTGACTCATGTATCATTGGACCCATACATCAAGTATGTGCTGTGGGCAACTGTTCGTCAGGAGTGTATATTCCGAACGTGTAGTCACCACTGTAATAAAAAATCGTAAACAGCCGCAGGTGAGTCACTATGTTTATTTAGTTTTTCATTATGAATATAATGTTGACGTTCCTTCTTCCCACAAGGAACTAATTGTGCAGGACAAACATAAAGTTCCCTAACCGATGAGAAAAAAAGGAAGTACAAAGGTAGCAGGTTGTCGTTCACCTCTTGACAAATTTTTTTCACCATTTATTTTCTAAAAGATTTTGGGTGAAAATAAAGAATGTTTAAGGCGACCGCTCCCGTAAAGCGGGAAATACGGGTTCGAGTCCCCGTCCGGCACAAATTTTCACTGTCTTCATTCCCTTATACAGCTGATGGTTGTTTGCATTCGCCACAGGGAATACATTTCATGTATTTCATAACGCCTGTAGTCGCCGCTTTGCCTGTTCCTTCAGACTCGCTTGCATATCCGAAGGTACATTGCATCTTTTCTCTTAACAACACAGGCACTGCAATATAGCAAAACCAGTTTCTTAGCCTGTCCTAAAAATGTGTAACTTTCACTAAAGCCGTCGTATTTGTCCCGAGCGATCAACAACTGTATCGATATTTAAAATAAATTTAATTTAATTTTTATTTTTAGTTCCACATAAAGATTTTTTTTTAATACGTCACTAGCTTCGGTACCCCTGAATCATCTTCAGATCTAAAAGCAAATGTAAACGAAATATGTACTGTCTGCTTTTATAAAGAAGTAGGAAATCGTTGTAGGTAAATGTGGAATTTACCTACGTAGTTGCGTCAACAACCCGTCTGTATCATAACCACATATCAGAGTACAGTGGTACGAAACTGGGGTTCATGTTTAAAACGCCTTTGCAGTTTACACAGTTATAGTTATATACGTTTTATAATTTTAGCCTAAGACTTTCGCTTTTTATGTAAGATACTGCAGTATTTTGTCGAATGCAAATCCGTTGTGACCACTGCATCCCTCCCCCCATCGTTTCACAGTCTTAATGTTCTAGGTATAATTCTTAAATAATTCTACTTTTATAATTTTACTTGTTACTATAATTATTTACAGAGTGTAACGAGATACGCTCAGGACACCTCTTCCTCGTCTTTTTATACTCATAATATCACAACTATAGTATTTTACATAATTTTACTTTTTATTTTTAGCGTATAACTTTCTCTTATCACGAAGGTTACTATAAAGTTTTACGAAATGTAAATCCGTTCGGCTCTTGTCATCTCTCCGATTCCCCTCCCTCAATTCCTTCCCCTCTCCCAGTTCTCCAATTTTCTCCTCTCCCCTTCTCCTATTCCCACATACCCCCTCCTTTCATCAGTTACCAATTTAAAACATGGATCACAGTTTCACATCATGCTGTTCTGATGGGTGGTTCTGACATGAACACGATGGGTCGCTGACGCAACCACGTAAGTAAATTCTACATTCATATACGTTTTGTAGAGTAACAGTCCGTACATACATACATCAAAAAAAGTTTTGCATCACCTTGGTTCCGAGAGTTCCGTAACTTGTACAGAAGATTGGAACAGAGATCAACATAGACATCATTTCCGCCCTTTTTATTGCTCATGAAAACCACACATTTCGTGTTGTACCGCCATACAGCTAGACCTTCAGCGGTGATGGTCCAGATTGCTGCCACACCAGGACCTCTAATACCCAGTACCACGTCCTCTTGCATTCATACACATTCATACATGCCTGTATTCGTTGTGGCATACTGTCCAAGGCACTATTGGTCCAGATTGTCCCACTCGACAACGGCGATTCGGCGTAGATTCCTGAGAGTGGTTGGTGGGTCACGTCGTCCATAAATAGAGCTTTTCAATCTATCTTTGGCATGTTCGATAGGGTTGATGTCTGGAGAACATACCATGCTGGCCACTTTAGTCGACCGATGGTCGTTATCCTGAAGGAAGTCATTCACAAGATGCGTACGATGGTGGCGCGAATTGTCGTCCAATAAGACGAATGCCTCGCTAATATGCTGCCGATATGGTTGCACTATCGGTGGGAGGATGTCATTCACGTATCGCAGCCGTTACGGCCCCTTCCATGACCACCAGCGGCGTATGTCGGCCTCACATAATGCCACTCCAAAACAGCAGGGAACCTCCACCTTGCTGCACTCGCTGGACAGTGTGTCTAAGGCGTTCAGCCTGACCAGGTTTCCTCCAAACACGTCTCCGACGATTTTCTGGTTGAAGGCATATGCGACACTCATCAGTGAAGAGAACGTGATGCCAATCTTGAGCGGTCCATTCGACATGTTGCTGGGCCCATCTGTGACACACTACATGGTGCCGTGGTTGCAACAGATGGACATCGCCATGGACGTCGGGAGTGAAGTTGTGCGTCATGCTGCCGATTGCGCACAGTTTGAGTCGTAATACGACGTCCTGTGGCTGCACGAAAGCATTATTCAACATGGTGGCGTTGTTGTCAGCGTTTCTCTGAGCCATAATCCGTAGGCAGCGGTCATGCACTACAGTAGTAGCCCTTCAGCGGCATGAGCGAGGCATGTCATATACAGTTTCTGTCTCTCTGTATCTCCTTGGTTCACTCCGAGACGCCTGGCACTTCGCTTGGTGAGAGCCCTTCCTGGCACATAGTAACAATGCGGACGCGGTCGAACTTCGGTACTGGCCTTTTAGGCATGGTTGAACTACAGACAACACGAGGCGTGTACCTCCTTCCTGGTGGAATGACACCAGAACAGATCGGCTGTCGGACCCCCTCCGTCGAATGGGCGCCGTTCATGCACGGTTGTTTAGATCTTTGGTTGGGTTTAGTCACATCTCTGAACAGTCAAAGGGACTGTGCCTGTGATATAATATCCACAGTCAACGTTTATCTTCAGGAGTTCTGGGAACTGGGGTGGTGCAGAACTTCTTTGGTGTGTGTATTTAGTTTCATTTTGTTTTTAGGTCTCAATACAATCAAAGGAGGTCGAAACACGTCATGTATTAAATAAATGTGCAAATGGGACTGAAACATGAACGATATATTAGAAGTGCTTTACGTGTGTAGCTTACGTCAAGTAGGCCCCGCGTATTCAGCACTTTCAGGTGCTTGGAAATCTCAGCATCTGTAAAACTGACTTTTTCCTGGTTTATGAAATGCTTTAGGAAGTTATTATATTGCCTCTGACCAAATTTTGTATGTATGCAGAAAATCGTAGGAGACCGTCCGTAATGCTCCAATGTGAGTGGAAACTTCCCTGAAGTCCCCGAATTCCAGCTTGTGGAGACGTATCATGAGTGGAATATGAGTAAAGACTTTCATAGCTGCAAAACATTTATGTAAAATATACTGAGGTGACAAAAGTCATGTGGCAGCGGTCTGCGCGCATACAGAGGGCGGGAGTATCGCGTACAAAAAGCGTAAAAGAGCGATGCATATCCGATCTGCGATTTGCGCTCATGTGATGCATATGAAAATGTTCCCGACATGATTATGGCCGCACTACAGGAATTAACAGGCACGAAGAAGAATGGTAGTTGGAGCTATATGCATCGGCATTCCATTTCGGAAATAGAGAATTCAATATTCCGAGATCCTCATCGTCAATAGTGTACCGAGAATACAAAATTTCCGTCTTTACCTCTCACCACGGTCAATGCAATGGCCGACGGCCTTCATTTAATGACCGAAAACAGTGGCGTTTGGGTAGAGTTGTCAGTGCTAACAGTGAACCAACGCAGCGTGAAATAACTGCAGAACTCAATGTGGGACGTACGACGAACGTTTTCGTTAGGACAGTGGGTCGAAATTTTGCGTTAATGGGCTGCGGCAACAGACGACCGATGCGAGCGCCTTCTCTAACAGTACGATGTCGCCTGCAGTGCCTCTCGTAGGGTCGTTACCTTATCGGTAGGACCGTAGAGGACTGGACAACGGTGGCCTGGTGAGATGAGTCCCGATTTTGGGTGGTAAGGTCTGATGACAGTGTTCGAGTGAGGCGCAGATTCCACGAAGCCATGGATCATATCTGTCAACAAGGCACTTTGCAAGCTGGTCGTGACTTCGCAATGGTGTGGCCTGTGCTAAACATCGAATGGATTTGGTCTTCTGGTCCAACTGATCCAATAATTGATTGGAATTGTTATTTTGGCTACCAGGAGACCATTTGGAATCTTCCTTGAACTTCATGTTCCCAAACAACAATGACAATACGCCACGTCATCGGGCCACAGTTGTTCGCTACTCCACAATTCGAGTGAATGATCTGGCGATCCAAATCGCCCGACATGAATACCATCGAAGATTTATGGGACAGTCGAGATGTCAGTCCGTGAAAAAAATCTTGCATCACACAAGCAACACCTTTGCAAATAAGGTCCGCTATAGAACTTGGCTCAGTATTTCTGCAGGGGACTTCGAACGACTTGGTGAGTCCATGCCAGATCGAACTGCTCCATTCCGCCGGGGAAAAAGAGGTCCAACACTATATTAGGAGGTTTCCCATATCTTTGGTCACTTCAGTGTAATTTTGCGTGTGTGGGCCGCTACAGGATGTAATGTAACAATGCCATCAACTTAGGTCAGCTTTTAGAAGCACCCTTCATCACAGTGGCTACTTGTGGGCGGTGCAGTTTCATGTCGACAGGAGATAACATAGTGAACTACACAGAGGAATGCGGAAAAGAAGCGTCGTGATCCCTTCTTTACCGGAGTCTCGCCTGGAAACAGATTGGCTGGTGTGACGCACGGTCCAGGACGGAAGCCAAGCCAAAGGACAATTTCACGCAGCCTGGTGTGACGTCATGCGTGCGCCTTGGAGAACTGCCAAGGCGCTACCACGAGGCTTTGTGCCTTCCTTGGCACGCACCAGTTTGACGGGTAGGGCTACGGCATGATGATGAATCATCTCGACTTTCATACTGCTTGCAACCGCATTGTAGCACTCAAAAAATTTCAGAATGAATCGTTGTGACACAATGCCCTAAACTGTTGGCAAGTCATTGCTGCACAGTGTCCTCTTTTCAAGAAGTTCTTGTCCCGAGGAACTTAAGAGACGACTGGAAAGTAAGAGACACGTACTCCCGGTAGTAAAGTCTCGAGGACGAGTTGTGCATCAAATGGCTCTGAGCACTATGGGACTCAACTGCTGTGGTCATCAGTCCCCTAGAACTTAGAACTACTTAAACCTAACTAACCTAAGGACACCACACACATCCATGCCCGAGGCAGGATTCGAACCTGCGACCGTAGCAGTCGCACGGTTCCGGACTGCGCGCCTAGAACCGCGAGACCACCGCCGGCGGACGAGTTGTGAGTCGTACCTGAATACATGGGTCGCTAAGACGAATGGCATGGTTCTCGGTTCGAATCTTGGTCCGTCACACAGTTTTAGTCGACCCGGAAGTTTCAGAACAGTTCTCCCCTGGATGGTGAAAGATATTTACTAACAATAATCGCCTGAACTGTGGCTGAGCCATTTCTCCGCAGTATTCTCTCTTTCAGGTGTGTTGATCCCACAAAGTATGTAGGAGAACTGTGAATGGAAACTGGGAGAGACTAATTGTTCGGTACTCTCTCAAGACGCCTGACATATATCACTGGATAATGGTCTTGGGGTCCAAACTGGTAGTGGTTTTTAAAATAAATAGAAAAGAGCAGTTGGCGCTGGCATTTTATTTAGAACCAATACTTCAGTTGTGGGAACTGCATCAATATCCTCCTTACGCTGGACCAAAATAGCTGCTCTTGGTTAGCAGCCCATTTCATTACGTGAGTATCAATGCAAGCCCATTACACACGACTTGTCAATGTAACTTACAGATCTGCATTGGAAACTTCAAGTAATATTTAACAAGCGGTATATTGTTTTTTGACGTATAATTCCTTATACGCCTTACGGGTGACGCAATTCTAGAGATGGCAAGAAACAAGAACTTGCCATCTAATTTTACCTCTATTCTATTTTTTACTTACAAAAGAAAAAAATAATTTCCTTTATGAACAATGTTAACCGCAAGAAGTAAATTTCAAACTTTAAATTTTAAATGTTTCATAAAGTTCACGTTATCCTGTGAAATTTAATTCTGTTTCTCCTCTATTCCAGAGCAGCAGAAAACTTGTTTGCTTTTGTATTTTTGCTTTATTGTTTTATACTTTATAAATATTACTTTATAAATGTTTCTTGGTTTTAAAATTAAAATACCATATCTTTCCGTATTAAAAATTTTATGTCTGCTGTTATAAGATCTTTCGACCAACCTTGTTGTATGGGAGCGAAAGCTGGGTGGATTCAGGTTACCTTATTAATAAGGTTGAGGTTACGGATATGAAAGTAGCTAGGATGACTGCAGGTACTAGTAGATGGGAACAATGGCAGAAGGGTGTCCACAATGAGGAAATCAAAGAAAAACTGCGAATGAACTCTACAGATGTAGCAGTCAGGGCGAACAGGCTTAGATGGTGGAGTCATGTTACACTCATGGGAGAAGCAAGGTTACCCAAGAGACTGATGGGCTCAGCAGTAGAGGGTAGGAGGAGTCGGGGCAGACCAAGGAGAACGTACCTGGATTCGGTTAAGAATTATCTTGAATTAATAGGCTTAACATCAAAAGAGACACCAATGTTAGTACTGAATAGGGGACCATGGAGGAATTTTATAAGGGGGACTATGCTCAAGACTGAACGCTGAAAGGCATAATCAGTCTTAAATGATGATGATGATGATGTTATAACATTCGCTTTGGATTAATGGAGAGTAACTGCATGTGATTTTTGTATCATGTATATTTTTGTGGTCTGTTTAAAGTTGTTAGGGACTGTGAACTTTTCGAGATTTGAAACGACAAATAGATATTCGATATTGGAGACCAGTTTAGAAGCCATATAACTGCGTAGCGTAAAAAAAGAATGGAGTTATGAGATGAATGGAGTCCAGCACCATTCGTTACCTGACGAACTTCAACGTTATTTCATCCCTGAAGAAGCTTCCTTCAGCTGCTAAGTTTTAAGTTCCTTTATATAAGTTGCGGCTGATACTGAGGAATAGTGGTGCCTTAGTGCACTACATGATGCAGTTAGGGAGTTATATTACGAAGAAACGAGTTCAGTGAATGTTGGTCACACGTTAGGAGATAAGGGCTTCGGCAGGGATGTGCTATGATACTGAAATACACCTACAATAATTATTCAAGACATTCAGAAGAAAATAGAAATCTCAGTTGGTAGATTGCACTTTTTTCTATACGCTGATACGCACGTGACAATTAAATGAGACCATAAGGTTCCAGAGCCCTTTTCAAGTCTCAAACATTTTGATGTTAGCAGCAGCGGATGAAAATTTTTACGAAGTTCAGAATTCGAACCCGGGTTTCCTGCTCACTAGGCAGATGCGCGTAGTGGTTAGCACATCTACCTAGTAAGCATGAGAGCTGGGTTCGACTCCTACCTTTGAACAAATTTGTACCCTTCGCGTCAGTTGCAAAACACATCATGTGACAATTGCTGGACATAATGATTAACAATATGCTGGGGAAGCTGTCTGAAGAATATGACAAATGGTGTTTAAAAATACACACGAAGAAAAATGAGTTTATGATAGTAGATGCTTTAGACGCTGGAAATAGTGCTCTTCTTTCAAATACCTACACGTAACTATGCTTGCGAGTGGAAAGCTTTTAGAAGATATTAAAAATAAGCTTAGACAAAGCAGATGTATTATTCGAGATTTAAACACACTCCTTTGACGACTAAAACAAAAGGAAAAATGTTTATACAAACAAACGCTACAAGAACGAGAGAAAATTATCAGCTAGTGGCCATGGAAATGGATTACTGGGGAGAAGAGCTGAAGTTTCAAATGAACCACATCAGAAATGGAGAAACAGAAATGAAATGATCGTATCTCAAAGAAAGGGGGAGTTCCCACCTAGGGATGATCGGCCAGCGAGTTGCGAGTCTTGTCAGTTGACACCACGCTGGGTGACTTGCGCGTCGATGATGAAATGACGGTGAGGACATCACAACATCCATATTTTGAGTGGAGAAAATATCCGAATCGGCTGGGAATCGAACCTGCGCCCGCTGCGTGGCAGTCTAACGCACTGACCACTTTTTTTTTCTTTTAATCTCATTTTGTTCGCTTTTGTTCGTTGCATCTGCTAGGGGCGGACGTCGTAAGACATCCATTTAGGTTCGTTGTTGATCGATTAACTCAGTTTTTTTATTACAGAGGGAATCTAACCCTCTGACCGAACACGCGGAACGACAAAGACAGAGGAAGAACGTAATTGAAGTTTTTAAAGTAATACGTTGTTACAGTATGGCCAAATGAAACGATGGTATTAGCTGGCCAAAGAAGGTATGGAGCTGGATCCCAGAGGAAAAAAGACGACGCATTGGACCACCTAGTAGCTATTTCCAAGGCGCCGGTTGTGAAAACCGTAAGAAGTCGAGAAGAGAGGAACACCAATAGCTGTAAACAACTCGATCGTTTTTTTTTTAACCGACACATATTTTCTCCTTGAGGGAATCGCTTTACTGCAGCAACTTCCCCTTTGTTCACATTTAGGCCTCTGCGGCAGTCTTAGTGGATTTATTTTAACGACACCACGTGCCAGACTTATTCCCCGTCTGATGAAAGAGAACCTCATCAGGCGGCAGCCAGCGCCCACCCGCCCGACCGCGTCAGGCGTCTCCGTGAGCGAGGCGTCAATTACAGACGGGCCTAAGTGTGTCGCCCGGCGCAGCACGCTTCTCGGAAGCGGCCGTCCGGCACCTCATTACGCTGACGGATGAGGGGCAAAACAGCAGCAGTGCCCGGGAGAGATTACAGGGCGCCGTGGCGCAGACAAATGGGGACAAATGATTCGGGCCATCTGGGTCGCCGGGCCCAGCCGTGGCCAGGCCAGGCCTCGCTGCCAGGGATCAGTCTCGCCGCGGCTTCCGAGCGCTCGCATTAATTACCCCAGCCAGCACCCGGCACAGCATGTACCGCTGCCTACTGGGCTTCACTTGGGTGCTTTACCGCTAGCGGTGGGAGGACGAGAGCTTTTCGTCGCACCTTCTGATACTGCAGTTCACAGAACGTCAGCCGGCCGCGGTGGCCGTGCGGTTCTAGGCGCTTCAGTCCCGAACCGCGTGACTGCTACGGTCGCAGGTCCGAATCCTGCCTTGGCCATGGATGTGTGTGATGTCCTTAGGTAAGTTAGGTTTAAGTAGTTCTAAGTTCTAGGGGACTGATGACCACAGATGTTAAGTCCCATAGTGCTCAGAGCCACTTGAACCATTTTGAACTTCAGTATATTAGGTACAAGCTTTCTCGACGAATTGCTTTGATAAATTCTTCTGGGGCAATCGTCTTAGTAATTCGTTTCAGAGAGGTGCTTCGTAAAGTTTCTTTCTTGTTATCTTCTAGTAGAAGATCGTTCCGGAACGAAGATGTTACTAGGGTTACTGAGAAGAGATTATCAAATACATCCATATCTGAAACGGAGCCATATGTAATGGTGAACTAAGATGTTAAGTCCCACAGTGCTCAGAGCCATTTGAACCATTTTTTGAACAGGACGTCATCTGCCTTGTAAGAGCCCAAGACTTACATACGCTAGGTAATACACTACTGGCTATTAAAATTGCTACACCACGAAGATGACTTGGTACAGACGCGAAATTTAACCGACAGGAAGAAGGTGCTGTGATATGCAAATCATTAGCTTTTTAGAGCATTCACGCAAGGTTGGCGCCGGTGGCGACACCAACAACGTGCTGACATGTGGAAAGTTTCCAACCGATTTCTCAAACACAAGCAGCACTTGACCGGCGTTGCCTGGTGAAACGTTGTTGTGATGCCTCGTGTAAGGAGGAGAAATGCGTACCATCACGTTTCCGACTTTGATAAAGGTCGGATTGTAGCCTATCGCGATTCCGGTTTATCGTATCGCGACACTGCTGCTCGGCTTGATCCAGATCCAATGACTGTTAGCAGAATATGGAATCGGTGGGTTCAGGAGGGTAATACGGAACGTCGTGCTGGATCCCAATGGCCTCGTATCACTAGCAGTCGAGATGAGAGGCATCTTATCCGCATGGCTGTAACGGATAGTGCAGCCACGTCTCGATCCCTGAGTCAGAAGATGGGGACGTTTGCAAGACAACAACCATCTGCACGAACAGTTCGATGACGTTTGCAGCAGCATGGACTATCAGCTCGGAGACCATGAATGCGGTTACCCTTGATGCTGCATCACAGATAGGAGCGCCTGCGATGGTGTACTCAACGACGAACTTGGGTGCACGAATGACAAAACGTCATTTTTTCGGACGAATCCAGGTTCTGTTTACAGCATCATGATGGTCGCACCCGTGTTTGGCGACATCGCGGTGAACGCACATTCGAAGCGTGTATTCGTCATCGGCGTACTGGGGTATCACCGAGCGTGGCGGTATGGGGTGCCATTGGTTACACGTCTCGGTCACCTCTTGTCCGGACTGACGGCACTTTAAACAGTGGACGTTACAGTTGAGGTGTGTTACGACCCGTGGCTCTACCCTTCATTCGATCCCAGCGAAACCCTACATTTCAGCAGGATAATGCACGGCCGCATGTTGCAGGTCCCGTACGGGCCTTTCTGGATACACAAAATGTTCGACTGCTGCCCTGGCCAGCACATTCTCCAGATATCTCACCAATTGAAAACGTCTGGTCAATGGTGACCGAGCAACTGGCTCGTCACAATACGCCAGTCAATACTCTTGATGAACTGTGGTATCGCGTTGTAGCTGCATAGGCAGCTGTACCTGTACACGCCAACCAAGCTCTGTTTGACTCAATGCTCAGGCGGATCAAGGCCGTTATTACGGCCAGAGATGGTTGTTCTGGGTACTGATTTCTCAGGATCTATGCACCCACATTGCGTGAAAATGTAATCACATGTCAGTTCTACTATAATGTATTTGTCCAATGAATACACGTTTATCATCTGCATTTCTTCTTGGTGTAGCAATTTTAATGGCCAGTAATGTATAATACAGGTCGAAGCAACGAATTAAAATTTTTACCAAAGCTGGCATTCAAACACCAACAGATGCGCTAACCAGTGCGCCATCCTGGCACTGCATGCGTATCAGTGTTGCAGTTACTCTCCAACGCTGGAATAGCACCTAGGCATTGAACGAAATGGTGACAATTTTGGCTGCACCTCAGAGTAAATTGTATGTTCCGGTAACGTGTCAAGTTTCAACTTAATCTATCATAATGAATATAGGCCGAAGCAATATATCACCTACACCTGAGATACAGGCAGAATTATCTCCATTTTGTTCAATGTTAAGATACTAGTCCAATGTCGGAGTGCTTCTGCACTACTGAAACGAGTTAAGAAGCGGGACATCAAGAAGGACTGAGGCGTGAATTGGAGTTCTTTTATTTATTTATTTAATTTTTTTTTACGACTGAGACGTTCTAGGGTAATCCGGGTGAGTAGAAGACCCAGGTTCGAATCCAAGGGTTGGTACAAATTTAAATTGATTGCTTCGGCCTGTATTTATTATCATAGATAAATTTGAGACTTAATATGTCTCTGGAGCGCATAATTTCATCTGCTTAATAAACCGTAGGAAGTTGAGACAAATGCACTGTCAGCGAAACCCTCAAGGACGGGGTCAGTTAATTGACAAGTGGAGCGATATGTTGTTCATCATAGTAGGAGAATATGATAACAAATTAAGACCAAATGAAACGTAGATACTACAGTAAATGTTTCCAAATCAGTCACATCAATAGACAGTGTATTCTCTCTGGCAGACTATAATAAAGAGGCCGAAAGCCATCATGCGATAGACTAATCCAAGCATCTTGGGCCAGTTTGTCCCAAACATCTTGCTTCTATTGTTGCAATTCAGTTATAGTTATTGCAAACCCTTGAGAATAAATAAGTTTCCACTTTATCATCCTCAGTACGCGCTCCATTGGTGAGATATCTGGAGCTTTTGCTGGCCAGGGCAGTTGCCATACACCACGTCTGGCAGCAGCCATATATGAATGTACAGTGTCCTGCCGGGAAAGCGTATCACTTTCCTGTCGAAGAAATGGCAGCAGTGCGGGGACAAGTAACCTGTGTATTGCAGCGGCACTGGTTAATTTTTCCTGCAGAAAGACGCGAGTTGTAATTGATATCCACCTCCCCCCCCCCCCCCCTCCCTTATCCTGAAGCCTGGTATGGGACGTGTGTGTTGTTGGCGAAAGCACTTTGGAACAGGCAGCTCACCCTGAATGTGCCATATGAAGTTACGTCCATCTTCCGCATACAGATAGACCCCTCTCTCACCACGGAAGACAACAGAACGCCTTTACACTCTCCAGTGAAGTCTTCCACGACAACAGAGTAGCCATGCTTAGCGGCGTCGTGGTATCAGTACTACCCTGACCAGAGGAACACGTGATCTTAATTTCTCTGCAGGCAGACGGTTCCTAGTGCTCCTTGATGACATAGACACCTCTCATTATGCACATATTATGTCCTGGTGCCACGCAGTACTTGAAAGTGTTCAGTCGGCCACCGCCGCTTTCACAAGAAGGCGATTTTGATGTGCATCTGTACTACGCCGGCGTCCGGAAACCGATCTACAGGTGCAGAAAGGTTTCACAGACCATCATAGGAAACAGGACACACCTCCGATACATTCTGACCAACTTGGGTAGCAATCCTTCGATACGTCGAGCCAGCTTCGCACTAGCCTACAATGCAACCTCGTTGAAATGGCTGAAGCAGCTCACCAAGGGTTCGTACTCGTGCGTAGGGCATGATGGTATGGTGCCCTAGAACGAATGTTGCAAACATTCTTGCCCTATAAACACATTACCTGTCCGCGAGGTCAAAACAGAGGGTGCAGAAAAAAAAGAAAAAAAAATAGCTCTGAGCACTGTGGGACTTAACTTCTGAGGTCATCAGTCCCCTAGAACTTAGAACTACTTAAACCTAACTAACCTAAGGACATCACACACATCCTTGCCTGAGGCAGGAATCGAACCTGCGACCGTAGCGGTCACGCGGTTCCAGACTGTAGCGCCTAGAACCGCTCGGCCACTCCGGCCGGCAGAGGGTGCACAGATAGGCCTCCTGAGTGCCGCTTCATCGCAGATGACCGTGACAGATGAATCACTAAAATTAAAAGTCTCATCACGCACATATTATACCCTGATGCAACTGAACTCAGCCCTTGAAGGTGTTGTACTTTTCATTTCGGCAGTGTATGTCGCCCGACGAGCTTCTTAAGGCGAGTTTACGTCGCCCACATTTTGCGGCAATATATGAACGCAAACGTGTGTTGCCCTTAACAACGCTGCAGTGAGGCAGCATTAGTTCGAACAGTGGAAGCTATTGAACAGTCGGGCGGTAGAGGATAAAGATATGCGAGAGATAGCCATCCAGTTGTGGATATCATGTTGCAAAAATAAATTTGCGTTATTAGGCGGTCCATACGTTGATTTGGGGAAAACGACCAACCAGCGAGGTCATCGGTCCCTCTGTATTAGGGAAGATTGGGGAAGGAAGTCGGCCGTGTCCTTTCAAAGAAACCGTCCCAGCAGTTGCATGAAGCGATTTAGGGAAATCACGAAAAACCTAAATCAGGATGGCCGGACCCAGGGTTGAACCCTCGTCCTCCCGAATGCGAATCCAGCTGGCTAAACACTGCACCGCCTCGCTCGGTTTTGCGTAATTGTTTGTTTCTTTGGAGAGTGACTGCAGCCTTGGTACACATAGAAATTCCAGCGCAACAGTGTGGACCACTTTGTTGACAGCGTGCTGAGGAGAATCTAAGTATGTCGCAGTGCAAAAGATGGGGGCAAAGTGATATTGAATGTTACCCAGCGGTAGATTTGAAATTCAGTAATTTGACTTTTGGAAAAGACAACAATTATTTATTTCACAGTGACTGTGCGCCATCCTGCTTCACATTGCAATTCCCGCTTCTGAGTTACGTAACCGGCTGGTAGAGGGGCCAAAGAAATAGGCACCGCCCCTTGGTAAAGAGTAATTTTGCGTAGTAATTTGATTACTGCATCAGGTAAGAAGACAGATATCGATACGGTTCGTATATGTCGAATCTTGCCATTACTCACACCAACCTGACGCGCGGCAATCAGTAGCGGGCAGCTGGTGTAGCTGCTCTAAGAAACTTTGCAGAACGAATCGCAGGAGACCGCAGCGTGCGGAAAATAGGCGCTAATGTTGACTCACGTTTATTCCACATGAAATGAGACAATATAAGCTGCCGGAAAGGAAGGTAGTACACCTGGAAAGACGACGTCAGTTTTGATCCAATTACGACATATGCCACCTGATGGATAGTAAATGTACTGCTAATAGTTTCAGTGTCATCCACCGACAGACAGCGTAGTGGCATAGTTACCTGAGAGTCATCTGTGCGTACCCTTTAATATGGAATGCTCACAGCCAGACGGTTCAGTGTGGCGCAAACGAGTGAAGAAGGCAGGCAATCATGCCATGGAGATGCACTCGTGCTTACTGAAGCCAACTGTGCGAGTTTGAAAGCGCTCGAATTGTAGCCTTCAGAGTGGCGGGATGGTCTTTTCCGAGAATTGCCACATCAGGTGTGCAACGATGCTGGTATCAGCAGTCACGTAAACATTTTCACAATCATAGACGAGATTCTGGACACCCTCCCGAATCTTCGTATTGTAAGAGCAGTAGTAGTGGATCGCACAGGTATCACAGCACAGGTAAGAGAGCTTGTCAGCCCCAGACGTGTCAACACGAATCGCTTATTAACGGTTTGACTACCGATGCCCACACCTCTAACCCGTCTTCGAGTCACGCCACAGCGTCGACGTACACGGCTCAACTAGTGCCGTCATATGATCATTCAGAAGATGGGATAGCGTGTCGTGGTGTTCAGCAATGACAGCAGGTTCTATCTGTACGAATGATGGTCGTTTGCGCGTACGACGTAGACCTGGTGAACGCTGTCTCGTAGAGTGGATTCGTCCAAAACACATTGGTCCCACCCTAGGCCTTATGGTTGCGGGAGCGATAAGCTACAACTCTCGTTGACCTTTGGTGTTTCTGGAGGGTAAACTAACGAGCGTTCGGTAGGTGCCGAATGTTGTTAGATCCTTTTCTTTTACCGTTATTCCAAAAGGAAACTGATGTGTTGCTCCAAGAGAATAATGCTCGTCCAAACATTGCGCGTGGAACTCAACGTACTCTGCAAGACGTGCAACAACTTTCCTGGCCAGCACTAACTACGGACTTGCCTCCAATCGAGCACGTGTGGGACATGATGGGAAGAGAAGTGACTCGTATAAGTCGTCAACCAACAACTCTTACAGAAATACGTGAACGGGTGGAGCATGTGTAGCATATCCTCGGACATTAATTGTATTGTATTGTGTAAAACTGGGGATCTAGAAACGACGGAGAGGCTTCGTCCCCGCCGTAGCCCTCAGTGGTACACAACCCCACAACAGTCTCCAGCAGTCCACTCACCCCACAGCCGCCACACACCGTGCGGTTCGGCCCCCATTGGAACCCCCCACCCCTCAAACCCCCTCGAGAACGTCTCACACCAGACTGAGGTAACCCCAATGTTTGCGCGGTAGAGTGATCATGGTGTACGGGTATGCAGAGACAAGTGTTTGCGCAGCAATCGCCGACATAGTGTAACTGAGGCGGAATTTGATTTTCAGCACTAATTATATCATATAACGAAAATTCGTGGTCAATGAAAATAGTCACAAAAATCGGTAAGGGGAACCATCCTGCATTCGCCGAGGCAGATGGGAAACTGCCTAAAAACCATCCACAGGCTAGCTGGCACACCGGACCTCGACACTTTATCCACCAGGCGGATTCGTGCCGGGGATCATCACTCCTTCCCGCCCGAAAAGCAGTGCGTTAGACCGTAAGGCTAACCGGTCGGGATCCTCGGACAGTACTCACCATCTATACGATCGACTGGAGGCCAGAGTAACCGCCTGCGCTGCTGTCGTTGGAGGCTACAACGACCTACTAATATGGGTATTTCAGCGTGGGTCAATACCTGGTTTCTCAGAACCACATGTGCTGTTGTTCACGTACTCCTTATGAGCTGTTGCAACAAAAAAATCTTGAATTAACTTGATAGTTCCGAAAAATGTTAATGTTCTGTGAATTAGCTTTAGACATCGCAGCGACGTTTTCTATGGATTGAAAATATAATACATTCCGTTTAATAAATATTATTCTGATTTCAAGAGACCTACCTCATCAATTTTTATACGTTATTGAATTAATTATGTGGGTTAGTGCAAGTAGGAGTTTTACATGGTTAGAAACTTCACCTCTGTGATACGTGCACCATATGTGCACCTTGGGTGCAAAGCTACCCGCTAACGCTGTCCGATACCAAACCAATTGGACAGCAAATTAAAGAGTCCAGTAATAAAGAATCAACCTTAATCTAAAACCGTCATGGGTTTTACAAATCGGAAAAGATCATCGCATCAACAGTACATGGTAGAACTGTACGGCATCTCTGCACCACCATACGGTTAGATAGCGCACACGCTTTCAGTGTGCTCAAACAAGTCCGAATGACGAGGACGAAATGGCAGATCATCTCTCTGTGAAGAATCGGGAAATGCAAGAGGAGGAAGTAGTGCTAGAAGAATGGTGTACGTCAGTGGAGGCGATATCGGAAAATGTGAATATCAGTCACAGATAAGTTTTCAAATTCTTGTAAGCCATTTAAAAATGACAAGGTTGTCACTGACTGGGTTTCACTACTGCTCACACGAATTCAAACACCCGCTGAAGCCAGGCAACAGAGGAAATTCTGCAGCTGTGCCAGACTAATCCACCTGGTTTCTTTAGCCGCTAATCGCCATGGACGAGTCTATCGTGGATCAGTATGAACCCGACACAGAGGAGCAAAGCAAGCAACTGAAATATGTGGATTCACAACTACCTAAAAAGGAGAAGACCTAACCTCAAGTTGATGCCTAGTTATTTTTGCTCCCTCGGAATGGCGCAGTTTAGAATGGTAATGGTCGGACCGTCTGAGAGCAACACACTACAAAGTCTCCTGAGATGTGAATGCGCCACCACAGGAAGCTGTCCGAGGGGCTGTTCTCGTCCAGGACAACTCAGCTGCTCCCGGTGCGTAAGACACAGTCACACGATCTTAAAAGATGAGCAATAATAATACCCTCACCAGATTTGATGGGTCTAGCTTGATTTTTTTGAAATGATAACAAAGGCATCAAGGTTAATTGCCTAGCATTTGCAGATGATATGGCCCTACTAGCTGAAACATGGGAAGAAGCCAAAGAACAGATCCTCCAATTACAGAAACAAGCAGAGAAAATAGGCCTTAAAATTTCTTTTGAAAAAACCAAAATAATCACAAATATAAAAAAGCCAATGAAATATCTTAAAGTAAGAGACCAAAAGATCGAAATTGTTAAAGAATTCAAATATCTTGGTGAATGGATTAGCTGGAACGCCCTTGAGAAAAAAGCAATAGAATTAAGAAGAAACAAAGTTGAACTAGCCTTTCAGCTTATAATACTTATAATAAAAAGTCCCTCTCATGGAATTCAAAAATAAAACATTACAACACTGTCATTAAACCAGAAGCACTATATGCAGCTGAGACATTATCTATCACTAACCATGGCCCAATTGAAAGGCTAGAGATCAAAGAAAGAAAAATATTGAGAAAAATTTTAGGCCCCAAATTTCATAACGACAAACTAATTCATACCAAAAATGAAACACTCTACACAACCACAGAAAAACTTTCGGATACAATGAGGAAAAGAAGAATTGAGTTTTATGGGCACATTCTCAGAATGAACCCAAATAGACTTACAAAAAGAATGTTTCACTACTTCAGGAATAAAAAATCCAAACCAAATTGGTTTATCCAAACAGAGAAAGACTTAAGAGAACTACACATCACAGAAAAAATGCTCACAGACAGGACCGCAAAAATGATAAGCAAAGACAGAAAAGAGGGATTCCAGCTCCAAAATAGAAAGAAAAGAACGATTGTCATCTCTGATGAGGAAAGAAAAGCAAGATCAGAAAGAATGAAGCAGTACTGGGCGAAAAGAAAGGCACAGAACACACAGAAGTGATTGATTCAACGTACCCCAAAGTTGGGTGAAACGAAGAAGAAGAAGAAGAAGTATGGCTTCCCTTGCCAGTAACGCACATCCAGACGTTCCGATGACGCTGCTCTTGTCGAATGCACTCACCTCGCCTGCCTTCCGCCCTAGGAAGGGGCGAGACCGGAGCACGGCACACCAGGCGCATCCCATTGTCTTTGCCGGCGGTGACTCAGCACTGCCGCGGATCCGGCGCTCTATTCCTAGCGCCGCCTCTTCACGGAAGACCAACTCGGGCGCCAGCGTCTATTGTCAACTCGCCGCCGCCGGCTACCAGCTTCCTGGCAACGTGCTCCTTCGTGGCAATGAATGTAAGCCTTCCTCAATATACAATGAAATTATTCGATTGATGAGTTTCTAGTAAACAGAGCACAGCATGTCATTCTCAATGGAGAGCAATCCTCAGATGCAAAAGTAGCTTCGGCCGTATCTCAAGGAAGAATTACAGAACCATTACTTTTTCGCAGGTATGTCAGAGTGTCCCATGTAATTCTGTCACCTCATATATTTCCAAATCGAAAAAAAATATGGAAAGAAAATTGGCAAGAAACGCACCTGTGTCAGTAGCTCACACAGTAAGGGATGCACACTCCATAAATGTAAACAATCATGGTTCAAATGGCTCTAAGCACTATGCGACTTAACATCTAAGGTCATCAGTCCTCTAGACTTAGAAACTACTTAAACCTAATTAACCTAAGAACATCACACACATCCATGCCCGAGGCAGGATTCGAACCTGCGACCGTAGCAGGCGCGCGGTTCCGGACTGAAGCGCCTAGAACCGCTCGGCCACAACAGCCGGCTGTAAACAAAGCTCAGCTTCAATACGAAGTAACATTCTCAATGCACATGCATGTTTTTGCTAGGAAATTATAACTAAAGGGTACACTTAGGAACTACAGACACGTTTTCGCTGTCCTAAACCTCATACCGTCTGGAATATGAAGACTTTAAAGGATGGAAGAACGCCACAGATTCTGCCGTAATGCGCAGAGTAAGGTTTGCCTACAACAGACGTCAGGGCAGTGCAAGCAAACTGCATTACGGCATTACAGTATTACTGTCCCACCGTTATTTAAAGTCTAAGTATTCCGGAAGATATAAGGTTTAGAGCAGCGAAACCAAGTCTGCCATTATCAGTAAGTGTACCTCTAGTTTTCGTTTCTTTAGAAAAAACACACATATGCCTTAGAAAAAGTAATTTTGGGTTGCAAGTGATGTTTGTTTACTTTTAAAAAGCGTGCATTCCTGCCCACTGTGTAATCGCTGGACATAGGTACATCCATGGCCTGTTGCATTCTGTTTCATTTCCGTAATATATGAGGTGGCAAAGCTAGATGGGATACGCTGTATAAATGACTTATTGGATAACATCGGAAGCTCCAAGAGGTTTTTCGCGTGAGGTGCCGTTGTCCACACAGAAGTCGCTAGCTGGAAGATGTTGGGAAATGCAGGAAGACTTGCTGAGATTAGACGCTTAGTGTAGGGAGAGGCAAACTGTCCTCAACACACAGAGTAATAACGTACTGCGCGTAAATACTTCAGAACAGCCATAATGTATAGTCATTGCAGAAAAATAACTGTAAGCAGTAACTTCTGTAAAATGCGTTGTAGCACGCGTATGGAGCGACTGAAAGGAGAACGACCACACCCAATTGAATGCAGGTGAGACAGATGTCAGATTCATTGGAAGAATCTCAGGAAATATCTCCAAAGGAGGTAGCTTACAATACTCTAGTTCGAACAGTACTTAAACATTACCCGTCAATCTGGGATCTGTACGAGGCAGCATTGACAATGGAAATATAGAAGATACAAATTCATTAGAGGTTCATTTAATAAACACGAATGCGTCACAGTATAGTTCAGCAGATGCTGCGAATGAGGTTGTCTGCCTCACGGTGTGGTTTACTTTTAAATTTCCGAAAGCTTACGTTTCGACAAGAGTCAACCAAAATATTACTTCCTGCCATGTATATCTCGTGAAAAGATCATGAATGTAAAATCAGAGGGATTCGAGCACACATGGAGGCTTACCAGCGAACGATTCGCAGCTGGAATACGAAAAGGGGCAGTGACTGTGGTACACATAGTACCCTATGCCACTTACCGTAAGATGGCTTAAGGAGTATAGACGTACATTTAGATGCAACAGTACATATGTATATTAATCGTCTCTGTGGCTCACGTAAATGCCAGAAGTGAGGTGGCATTAGACCAAGATATAGTACGATAGATTCACTGCAAGTTACCTTTTAATTGAGTTCTGGCTGTCACAGTGAACTGCAAATGTATCATTTGCATACCCACCAGTGATGTGCACGTGCATGATGTTACGGAGACATCTGACCACGAATTTTTGGTGTTACACTTCTTTTGTCAGGCAGCATATTTACTTAACATGAACAGATGAGGCCCTTTAAGCCTCTCTTACATCGGACCAGGGTTTTACACATGCAGTACTCTCTACATCATACACTTAAGAAAACGTTAATAATTTTACTATGATAAATAATAATGAGTAAAGAATTAGAAAAAATATTGGCGTAGTATTCATCTCTGACGAAGCTGAGTAATTAATAAGATAGACCGTCAAGGTTTCTCTGTCAGTAGGCAGGACTAGTCACGTTCGTGGAACCAAAACCGTTAGAGTAATTGAAATAGTTTGTTGTAACGCAACTGTCTCTTGCAAGAGTTAATCTGGCGAGGCACAAGAGTAAAGCCACTGTAAGAGACCCCTACCAGTAAGATATGAGGGCTGTTTTGTTTTCCGACCTCAGGTCGGTTGTGAAAGTAAAACCACTTTGAAAACATGGAGTAGCTTTATATGGATCGGTTGCTCAGTGTTTCCATTGTTCCCATCCATAGCATTTCGTCGCACTTTGTTCTGAGCGTACAGTGAGCACGTATAGATACTTAGAAAAATTGTCTCTTGCCAAGTGTAAAGCATCTACTGAGGGGTTCCACCTGATTTCATGCAGCCCCCACAACTTAATTGTGTTTCCTTCTTAATAACAACTCTCAGTCACGCGCTGTAGGTGCAACAATGACGCTCCTGCAGCGTTTTCGATGAGAAGTGTTTGACCCTCTACTATAAAGCACGGACTTGGCTGTCTCTGGTTTTCATCTCTTCACTCACATTAAAAGCCGGCTATGAGGACAGTATTTTGCCACAGAGAGCGAGCTGCAGATTGGCGCAGGGAAACGGCGGAAAGCGAAGGCGGGTGCCTTCTATGACGAGGGTTCTGGATAGCTGGTATCACGCTACGACTATCTTAAGTCACAGCGGCAACTATGCAGGAAGTAGCTGGACGGTGTAGATAAACGATGCAAATTAAAAGTTTTTGATTTTCTGTGTGGTTTTCATTTTGCAACTGGAGGTTGAAAAAAAATAGCTCTTGTATATATGCTGAACTATTTAAGCAATATCTGTTTGAAATACAGAATACTTAATATCATGGTAACAATCTTCACTGTTCCAATCACCTGTCCAAAGAAGGTCAAGAAGGCCTCTACTCCCTATCTCTTCTTACTACGTTGCAATGGGGTCAACCCACAATTCACTATAGATCAAGCCCTGGCCGCTACCAACAGGGACATGACTCAAGAGAAACGAACTGTATGAATATGAAAACCGTCGACTAGATCGTCGTCATCGTCGTCATCGCCATCATCATATCGTCATCGTCATATAGTACGTCGTCCAGTTTTATTCAATGGGACGGTGAACGGTCCTTAAACTTCTCTCTCTCTCTCACTCTCTCTCTCTCTCTCTCTCTACAGTGCTATTCCAGGTATGTTCTCTCTGCTCGATGTCAAACTTCGCCACATCCTTGTACCTGAGTCTTGGTCGTCTTCTCGGTCTTTTGTCTCTGAGTTTCAAATCGTACCTTAGTCTTGGTAGCCTTTTAGCATCCTTGGGTCCTATATGCCCATACCATATCAGCCACTGAGATGTTATTACGTCTTGTAGTCTTACAACCTTAACCCATTTTCAGATTTCCTCCTCCGTGTCCTTCCTACCATTCAAACAACAAATGTGTCAGAAGCATAAATTCTGCTGACGTCTTTATTTCTCACCGTCCATGTTTCACAAACCATACGTCAAAATGGAGATGTATGAGGTTTCGTAAACGAATATCTTACATTTTTGTACTTTCTTGTTCCGTTTTAAGTCTTTTCCAGCTTGTAAACACCTGACAGAAATCGCTGAGCAATTTATTTGTCTATAGAACCAGTATTGAAGACAACAGTACCAAGATATTTGAAATGGTGGGTCATTTGTAGCTACTTACTCTCCATTTCAACACGTCCCACTGCTTGTTCGTATCTTTAATGTCGATCACGTCAATTTCCTCCTGGCTGAATGTGAGACCATGTACTTTAACAGCTTCTGTCGAGGTGTTTATTTATTCCTGGAGGTCTGTAGAGGCACGTCATTAGAAAGTAACATCAGCTGTACAAATATCTGTTTATTCTCTACCGGCGTCGTTTATTGCCATCATCTTCGCAGGAGAAAAACAGTGTATATCAATGGATCAAACAAACATTTGCGTCAAATATGACACAACCAAATGTATAATATACATAATTGTCGTAATAGTCTGTATTAATGCAATCTATATAAACGCGCTGTGCTTTGGCGCAATTACAGTAGTGTACCTTTGATGATGCTCTACTGTAACAGTGGGAAGACACAGTTCGGTTATATAGACTGTGGTGAGACTGACTGTTACGACAGTTATGTATGTTCTACATTTGGTTGTGTCATATTTGATGAAAATATATATCTCATCCACTGATGTACACTGTTTTTCTCCTGTGAACATGGTTGTCATAATCGACGCGGATAGAGAATAAACATAAAACTGTACATCTGATGGCATAAATATGCCTTTTTTCGAATTATCTAACAACTGTAGGCACTCATCTACGAAAAACGCTGGTAATGTAGGTCTCATACCTTCATCTGTGATGGTCTGATGTACTTCTTTTTGAAAGTCATTCATTACAGTACCAGTAATGGGAAGAAGAGAAGACACATTTTATGTCAAATATTTCAGGAGGGTTTTGATTTTACTGTGTATATCTCCAAACAAATTCTTCATTCTGTTTACCGTGTCATTTCGTATTCCAGTTTTCTTCAGTACTTCTCACACCTTTTCTCTGTTCACATCAACATACGCTTTCTTTATATACAGATCGGACAACCACAAGACTGTTCATAGAATGGCGGAGAGCAAATATTGGAAGAGCTGTTGATCTTCCGCGGTGCATGCGGAGAAGGAAACATGCGAATAACGAAACGTTTCATTCAGTAACGATAGGTACTTCGAGACTCGTGAAATACTCTGTACACAGTAACAAGTGTACAGGAAGTCACAGACCGACATTTTAAAAATTTCGGAGGTTGCAGATGTTGAAAAAGATTGAATAATCAACGAAAGGATAACGTTCTACGAGTCGGGTTGTGGAATGTCAGAAGCTTGAACGTGGTAGGGAAACTAGAAAATCTGAAAAGGGAAATGCAAAGGCTCAATCTAGATATAGTAGGGGTCAGTGAAGTGAAGTGGAAGGAAGACAAGGATTTCTGGTCGGATGAGTATCGGGTAATATCAACGGCAGCAGAAAATGGTATAACAGGTGTAGGATTCGTTATGAATAGGAAGATAGGGCAGAGGGTGTGTTACTGTGAACAGTTCAGTGACCGGGTTGTTCTAATCAGAATCGACAGCAGACCAACACCGACAACGATAGTTCAGGTATACATGCCGACGTCGCAAGCTGAAGATGAACAGATAGAGAAAGTGTATGAGGATATTGAAAGGGTAATGCAGTATGTAAAGGGGGACGAAAATCTAATAGTCATGGGCGACCGGAATGCAGTTGTAGGGGAAGTACTAGAAGAAAAGGTTACAGGAGAATATGGGCTTGGGACAAGGAATGAAAGAGGAGAAAGACTAATTGAGTTCTGTAACAAGTTTCAGCTAGTAATAGCGAATACCCTGTTCAAGAATCACAAGAGGAGGAGGTATACTTGGAAAAGACCGGGAGATACGGGAAGATTTCAATTAGATTACATCATGGTCAGACAGAGATTCCGAAATCAGATACTGGATTGTAAGGCGTACCCAGGAGCAGATACAGACTCAGATCACAATATATTAGTGATGAAGAGTAGGCTGAAGTTCAAGACATTAGTCAGGAAGAATCAATACGCAAAGAAGTGGGATACGGAAGTACTAAGGAATGACGAGGTACGTTTGAAGTTCTCTAACGCTATAGATACTGCAATAAGGATTAGCGCAGTAGGCAGTACAGTTGAAGAGGAATGGGCATCTCTAAAAAGGGCCATCATAGAAGTTGGTAAGGAAAACATAGGTACAAGAAGGTAGCTGCGAAGAAACCATGGTAACAGAAGAAATACTTCAGTTGATTGATGAAAGGAGGAAGTACAAACATGTTTCGGGAAAATCAGGAATACAGAAATAAAAGTCGCTGAGGAATGAAATAAATAGGAAGTGCAGGGAAGCTAAGACGAAATGGCTGCAGGAAAAATGTGAAGACATCGAAAAAAGATATGATTGTCGGAAGGACAGACTCAGCATACAGGAAAGTCAAAACAACCTTAGGTGACATTAAAAGCAACGGTGGTAACATTAAGAGTGCAGAGGAGAGAGCAGATAGGTGGAAAGAATACATTGAAAGCCTCTATGAGGGTGAAGATTTGTCTGATGTGATAGAAGAAGAAACAGGAGTCGATTTAGAAGAGATAGGGGATCCAGTATTAGAATCGGAATTTAAAAGAACTTTGGAGGACTTACGTTCAAGTAAGGCAGAAGGGATAGATAACATTCCATCAGAATTTCTAAAATCATTGGGGGAAGTGGCTACAAAACGACTATTCACGTTGGTGTGTAGAATATATGAGTCTGGCGATATACCATCTGACTTTCGGAAAAGCATCATCCACACAATTCCGAAGACGGCAAGAGCTGACAAGTGCGAGAATTATCGCATAATCAGCTTAACAGCTCATGCATCGAAGCTGCTTACAAGAATAATATACAGAAGAATGGAAAAGAAAACTGAGAATGCGCTAGGTGACGATCAGTTTGGCTTTAGGAAAAGTAAAGGGACGAGAGAGGCAATTCTGACGTTACGGCTATTAACGAAAGCAAGGCTAAAGAAAAATCAAGACACGTTCATAGGATTTGTCGACCTGGAAAAAGCGTTAGACAATATAAAATGGTGCAAGCTGTTCGAGATTCTGAAAAAAGTAGGGGTAAGCTATAGGGAGAGACGGGTCATATACAATATGTACAACAACCAAGAGGGAATAATAAGAGTGGACGATCAAGAACGAAGTGCTCGTATTAAGAAGGGTGTAAGACAAGGCTGTAGCCTTTCGCCTCTACTCTTCAATCTGTACATCAAGGAAGCAATGATGGAAATAAAAGAAAGGTTCAGGAGTGGAATTAAAATACAAGGTGAAAGGATATCAATGATACGATTCGCTGATGACATTGCTAACCTGAGTGAAAGTGAAGAAGAATTAAATGATCTGCTGAACGGAATGAAGTCTAATGAGTACACAGTATGGTTTGAGAGTAAATCTGAGAAAGACGAAGGTAATGAGAAGTAGTAGAAATGAGAACAGCGAGAAACTTAACATCAGGATTGATGGTCACGAAGTCAGTGAAGTTAAGGAATTCTGCTACCTAGGCAGTAAAATAACCAATGACGGACGGAGCAAGGAGGACATCAAAAGCAGACTCGCTATGGCAAAAAAGGCATTTCTGGCCAAGAGAAGTCTACTAATATCAAATACCGGCCTTAATTTGAGGAAGAAATTTCTGAGGATGTACGTCTGGAGTACAGCATTGTATGGTAGTGAAACATGGACTGTGGGAAAACCGGAACAGAAGAGAATCGAAGCATTTGAGATGTGGTGCTATAGACGAATGTTGAAAATTAGGTGGACTGATAAGGTAAGGAATGAGGAGGTTCTATGCAGATCCGGGAGGAAAGGAATATGTGAAAAACAGTGATAAGGAGAAGGGACAGGATGATAGGACATCTGCTAAGACATGAGGGAATGACTTCCATGGTACTAGAGCGAGCTGTAGAGGGCAAAAACAGAGATTGAAATACGTCAAGCAAATAATTGAGGACGTAGGTTGCAAGTGCTACTCTCAGATGAAGAGGTTAGCACAGGAAAGGAATTCGTGGCGGGCCGAATCAAACCAGTCAGTAGACTGATTAAAAAAAAAAAAAAAAAAAAAAAAAAAAAAAAAAAAGAAAGATGACAGTCGGAACATTTTGCAATAGGGAATCTGTAGCCGGAAACGTAAAATTTAATTTCTTTAGCAGTAGCACGTGTCAGATCTCTTTTCACTTAGACAGCTACCCTTTCATGCATTGCCACTGCAGCTCGTCGAGTGCATACACGATGTTACCCAAAGAGACAATTTAGTCGCGTTTCATTGTTCAGTCTGATCGCTGACTGAAGGAGAGACGAACCGTGTTAGCCGATACATGTCAGGCAGGTGCAAGGAGAAGCACAGGAACCCCCGTATTTGAAGAAGACGTCACGGAACCTGTAGCTATCAATCTAAGAAAAAGGAACTTGCCCGCGCAGTGCGCGCCTATCACGTATCTAGAGCATTTTGCATAACAAGCAACTACTCCCATTCCACTATCAACCAATGCATACTACGGAACAGCCTTAATTTTAGCGACGGAACGGTAGTCACAGTGGTTCCTTCGTCAACGTGATGCTGCCACCAATTTTCCCGACCTCGTTCTGTTTACTGTCGAGTCAACTTGTACAAGGCAGGGTATTTTTAACCCCCGCAGTATCCACTAATGGGCTGTTGAAAATTCTCTTATTGGGCCACGCAGCTTACCAGGTCCTTTGTATGGTGCATGACATTTGTATTTTCTGAAGAATGGCTTACCTGAACTCCAGGAGGACCTTTCCTTCTAGTTACGCTCTAGTTTGTGGTTTCAGCACGTCGGTGCTCCAGCGCACACATATATACTCGAAAATAGCCAAGCCACAGATTCTGTTCACGGTATTTGACTGTACTCTCCTGTTTTGTCACTAAAAGTTTTTCAGACTGGAGAATTCTAGTGTTTCATTTAGTCTATCGAAACCATGGAAACTGCATAACGCTGCATTTCACAGGTTCCTTCCTGTAAAACGCTCCGAATTTTAAAGTTCTCAATCTTATGGTGCACCTCCTGGATGTTGCAGCCTAGCTTTTCACAAAACCTTCGAAGTCTCTGGTTCAGTCTTCCCACTCGACCCAGAACCATGTGGCCACTATCTGTGCTGCAGACAATGCTGCAACCTAGTTTTCTCAGTCTTCTCTGGTAGTCAGTGGCATGAACCAAGTATGACGTCAGAAACCAGACAACAAGCATTGTTTGTTCCGTCATGCATCTCAGTCTGTGGTTGGTTGCATCCTGATCCATAAATGGCTGTTGGAGTGGCCTCTCCAACATGTTGAATAAAGCCCCCAGGCTGTCTAGAATCTACAAAATTTTTAAGTCGTCACTCCGTAATAGTTCGCCTCCATAGCTCAGTGGTCAGCCTGTCTGGCTAGTATGTGGAGGAACCTGGTTGGACTCTCTTTACTGTCAGAGAATTTTCTTTGGTAGCAGGACTGGTACGAGATGCAATCAGTCTCGTGAGGTCAATTGAGCTCCATGATTGAGAAGTACCGGCTCCAAAGTCAAGAAAACTGACAACGACATAGTGAGCGATGTTCTGATCCCACGCTGCCCCACTCGGCATCCGAATAATGCCTGTGCGAAAGGATGACACGGCGGTCGGTTGGTCTCGATAGGTCTGTCTGAGCCAGAACGTGGAGCTTTCTTCTTTTCTTTTTTTGCATTCTGTAATACCCTGCTTACGATGTGCAACAGTCTTAAATGATAACCGACTTGTGCAGCAGCAGTCACAACGCTCTTGCTGATAAGCTGGAACAAGAGCGCCCCACGCTAATGCGCGTTGCATGGTCGGCGCAGTGTCCATTAGCAGTCCCAAGTCGCACGCAGTACCATGCAGACGCTGTCAACGACACACCGCTCTGCCTGAACCAGTCGATGGTGGGCGGTCATAAATCACCCACAGATATCTACCGTCGGCGGCGCTTAGCAAGCCGTGCCGCAGCGCACCGCAACGTGCCGAGCTGCCGTTAATGCTCGCTTTGTGCGACTGCCCACAGACCGGCGACCGTCCGGACAGCCGATGCCTCTACGTGCCGAATGCCCTCATGCAGGGCGACCCGGATGATACCATCCGGCGGTAGAGCAGATGCAAATGGTTAAAAATATCAGCTGTCCTAACTACTACAGTTTCCCTCTCAACAGAAAAAGAACTATTTGCAAATCCTTTGCCCGCTGGCTGTGGAGACACGGACTCCTTATCGTACAATAGATATATCTTAAAAACATTTAGGAACTACCCTGAAGACCAAAGAATCTGATTCACCTACCAAATATGGTGTTGGGCCCCCGCGAGCCCGCAGGAATGCCGCAACACGACGTGGCTTTGACTCAACTAATGTAGGAAGTAGTGCTGGATGGAACTGACACCATGAACCCAGCGGGACTGTCCATAAACTCGTAAGAGGTAGTGGAGACCTCTTCTGAACAGCACCTTGCAAGGCATCCTAGATATGCTCAATAATGTTCATGTCTGGGGAGTTTGGTGCCCAGCGGGAATGTTCAAATTCAGAAGAGTCTCCATGGAGCTACACTGTAGCATTTCTGGACGTGTGGGGTGTCGCATTGTCCTGTTCTAAATGCCCAAGTCTGTCGAAGCGTCCAATGGACATGAATGGATGCAGCTAATCAGACGGTATGCTTACGTACGTGTCCCCTCTCAGAGTCGTATCTAGACGTATCAGGTTTCCCATATCATTCCAACTGCACACGCCCCACACCATTACAAAGCCTCCTCCAGCTTGAACAATCCGCTGCTGACATGCAGGGTCCGTGGATTCATGAGGTTGTCTCCATATCCGTACACGTCCATCCGCTCGATGCAATTTGAAACGAGACTCGTCCGATCAGGCAATGTGGTTCCAGTCATCGACAGTCCAATTTCGGTGCCGACAGGCACAAGCGAGGCCTAAGGGTACACGAGTTGGCTTTCGTCTCCGAAAGCCCATAGCGATGATGTTTCGCTGAATGGTTTACACGCTGACACTTTTCGATAGCCCAGCTCTGAAATCTTCAGCAATTTGCTTCTTCCACGTTGAACGATTCTCTTCAGTTTTCGTGGGTCCCGTTCTTGCAGGATCTTTTTCCAACCACAGCGTTTTCGCCGATTTGAGGTACGAAAAACATCAATTCATCGCTGCCTCGGAGATGCTGTGTCCCATGGCTCCTGTGCTGAATACAACACCACGTTCAAAGTCACTTAGATCTTGATTAGCCTGCCACTGTAGCAGCAGTAACCAATGTAACAACTGCTCCAGACACTTGATGTCTTATATAGGCGTTGCCGATCGCAGCGCGTATTCTGCCTGTTTACACATCTCTGTATTTGAATGCGCATGTCTGTACCAGTGTCTCTGGCGCTTCAGTGTAGTACTGCATGAGGAACAAGTGTGATTTAGGGGGGGGGGGGGGGGCGCTCCACTATAGATGCAGTTTTCATTTTACAGCAGGTAATACAAAAACGCGGAGATCATAAGGAAGAAACACTTTGCTTACTCTTCTATTTCTTGTGCCTTTGTGCTCCCTAGGTGTCACGTCGGCATGTTTATTTACGGATTGTCATGGTTAGTTTAAGGAGTGGCTGGATGCCCTTCCTGTCGCCATACTGTTGCCACCGGAATGGAATATGTGCACCTCAACAGTCAGCGCATAGTGTTATTCATGCAGAAGTGAGCGATACTTTTTAAATGTTAGTGAATCGTGTAATGGAGACGAGATTTGTTTACCAGCCCTGTATTCATCACCTAAAAACCATATCCAGGCTGCCCAGCACACCGCGCCTCATCGTTAATCTGTCAGGCGAATTCGTTTCGGAGCTGGCGCACCTCCCACGTCCCGGAAACGGCGTTGTAACGTGCACAACTGTCCGTGAGGGTACACTAACTTCCACTGATTTAAAAAAACCGGCTTTGACAACGTCAGTAGACACTCTAGAAGATAATGAAAAATCGCTGATATTCGAAACATCTAATAAGAGCGATAAAAGTTTATATCAGGAGACGATTATCACTCTAGACTCAATTGAAAAATAACTTATGAGATACCAACTGACAAAGAAGTACAACAGGGGTGCTATACTTCCCGAACTTCGTTCAGCGTTTACGTACGTGAAACAGTGCATACTGCGTATGTAAAACATAATTTCAAAAAAGCGTACACCTTGAGACGAGAACTCTTTTAACTGAATGCTGACGATGCAATGACCCAATCAGATAAAGAAGAGGGCCTTCAGAAAGTAATTTACTCACAGAAACGAATAAGTGTGGAACTGACATGGAGATCTGAAGAGAAAAAACTAAGACAATGACCTTCATGGCGAAGAGCGAGTCGGAATCAAAATATTCATTGGTCAGCAGAGTTTAGAACAAATAAAACAATTCAGGTACTTAGGATTTTAGGTGACATATCACTTCAACAAAGTTATACAGGGTATTCTAGAAGCAGTGGTCAATATTCAGGGATGTAACGGGGACGCTCATTTGAAGCAAAAAAATTTCATATGGGTCTATGCCTGTTCCGCAACGGTCTTGCCACAGTGGATACAGTGGTTCCCGTCAGATCATCGAAGTTAAGCGCTGTCGGTCGTGGCCGGCACTTAGATGGGTGACCGTCCGGGTCGCCATGCGCTATTGCCAATTTTCGTGGTGCACTCAGCCTCGTGTTGCCAATAGAGGAGCTACATATCCCATACAGCCGGTCAACAGTCTTCACAATGGCGATAATGCCTACGACTTGAATTTAATCACCGGACAAATGGCAATCATCATTTTCTTTCATCAATACTGTCACCGATGAAGCCACGTTTACCCGGAGTGGAATCAAAAATACACGTAATAATCGTCGATGTTCACAGGATAATCCAGACGCTGCAGTGGACAGTTTTCGACCAATTTGTGGTGCGGTATGATCGGTAACAAGTAAATAGGTTTCAGTCATTTTTGAAGACCGAATGACGGGATAGAATTACTTGCTATTTTTTGTTGCTGTAAAATTTGGTTTTCGAACACCTTGTGGAAGTTCCTTCGACCACACAGACTGCCATATACTTCCAGCACGACGCAGCCCCTACACATTTTGTGAAACGTTTGAGGGAGCGTCTCATTCACACTTAACCCTAATCTCTGGTTTGCTCATGGTTGGTAAAAATTATCTGACTACCAAGATCGGCAGACCTTACATTAGGTTTTTTTATTGGGCTGCAATAAAATAATGTGTACAAATGAAAGGTAAATATGCGAGATAAACTTGTTGGTCGCATCACGGATGCTGATGCCCTCATTGAGGAAGATGCCGAAGCACTCAGACAAGCAAAACTACATGTTACCCCAAGAGTTCATTAATGCTCTGAAACTGATGGTGGTATATTCGAGCATCTGTAGTGAACTATACGAGGGCTATAATGTGACGTGTACGATAATGTTTAGAGGTGAGTGTGTTAAAAAAATCGTATTGTTCAGTTGATACATTGTAAAATAAATGTTGTAATGTACGTGTGTACACCCGGGGCCGGCCGGTGTGGCCGAGCGGTTCTAGGCGCTACAGTCTGGAACCGCGCGACCGTTACGGTCGCAGGTTCGAATCCTGCCTCGGGCATGGACGTGTGTGATGTCCTTAGGTTAGTTAGGTTTAAGTAGTTCTAAGTTCTAGGGGACTGATGACCTCAGATGTTAAGTCCCATAGTGTTCAGAGCCATTTGAACCATTTTTTTTTTTTTTGTACACCCGGTAGCACGGAAAGTTTTATGCTCCAAATGATCGTTCCTATCACATTCCTGAATATTGACCATTCGTTCTGGCACACCCTGCAGAAATCAGGCTCATTAAATTCAGCCAGCCCAGTCAAACAGTTAACAGAAGCCGCGCGGGGTAGCCGTGCGATCTAAGGCACCTTGTCACGGTCCGTGCGGCTCCCCCCGTCGGAGGTTCGGTTACTCCTTCGAGCATGGGTGTGTATGTTGTCCATAGCGTAAGTTAGTTTAAGCTAGATTAAGTAATGTGTAGGCTTAGGGAACGATGACCTCAGCAATTTCGTCCCATAAGACCTTACGACAAATTTCCAAAAAAGTTAACAGAAATTTAAAAACAAAATTAGGTAAGATACTCAAATTAAATTGTGCAAAATTATTACAGTCCCCTCCTTGCTGTGTGGAAGTGAGATCTCGATGTTTACTAAACAGCAAGAAAGCTGTATTCAGGCAGAAGAAATGAAATTCCTGGAAAGAGTTCAAAGTTGCACAACAGCTAACAGATTAAGGAACTAAGATGTTAGAGAAGAACTAAAACTTTTTAGTATAAATGATAAAATTATAAATCACAGAACAAAATAGAACGAACGCGTAGAATGAATGGGGAGTCAGATACTCCCTTTGAAGTCTAGAAATTACAAGTGCTAAGGAAGAATAAATAGAGGAAGACCCCGACAAAAATGAGTACTGTAACAGGCAATTTTGCCTAATGCCTGAAGAGAAGAAGAAGAAGGAGGAGAAGAAGGTATTTCTCTTCCAAAAATAAATGGTATTTAAAATAAGGGACAGAAGGGGCTACAACCGAGTAAGCAGTTGAAGGAATCAATGAATATCGATCATTTAAAAACATCAAATACGACTGGTGACAGTCACGACAACCGAAGCCTCTGCATACCGAATACACACCTACAGGGCAAGCTAGATGATATTCTCAATACGGCTTATGGGTATGGTACAACGAGTGAAAGAGGGGAAAGAACGGTTGAATTCTGCCATAACTTTCATCTAGTAATAGCGACTACTCTGTTCCAGAATCACAAAAGTAGGAGGTATATTTGGAAAAGGCCAGGAGATAAGGTAAGATTTCAAAAAAATTGGAAATTTGTGGTAAGGTCTTATGGGACCATACTGCTGAGGTCATCGGTCCCTAAGCTTACACACTACTTAATCTAACTTAAACTAACTTACGCTAAGGGCGACTCATTCACATCCATGCCCGATGGAGGACTCGAACCTCAGACGGGGGAAGCCACGCGGACCGTGACAAGGCGCCTAAGATCGATCCTCTACCCCTCGCAGCGCGGAAGAGAATCCGAAAACAGACGTTGGACTGTAATGAGTACCCAAGGGCTGATATAGACTCAGACCACATATGAAGTGAGAGTAAACCGCAGAAACGAGGACGGCCAGAAACTTAACATCAACATTGGTGATGACGAAGTAGATGATGTTACAGTATTCTGTTATCTGGGAGCAAAATACCCCATGACGGATGGAGCAAGGAAGGCATAAAATGCAAACTAACGCAGGCAAAAAGGGCATTGGTGACCAAGAGAAGTCTACTAGTATTAGACACAAGGCTTAATTTGAGGAAGAAATTTCCTAGAGTGTACGTCTGGAGCAGAACAGTGTGTAGTAGGGAAACATGGATTGTGAGAGAACCGGAACAGTAGAGAATCGAAGTATCATATGTCGAAAACTGAATGGACTGATAAACTAAGCAATTGGGAGGTTTCGCGCCGAATCGGCGAATAAAGCAAGATACAGAAAATACTAACCAGAAGAAGAGACAAGATAGATGGACATTTGTTGAGACATCACGGAATAACTTCCATGGTTGTACAGGGTGTGTGTATTGAGTATATCGAACGGGGACTTAGAAACGACGGAGAGTCTTCGTCTCCACCGTAGCCCTCAGTGGTTCACACCCCCAACCCCACAACAAGGTACAGCAGTCCACTCACCCCATCGCCGCCCCACACCGAACCCAGCATTATTGATGGCACTAGAGGGTACTGTAGAGGGTAAAAAACTATTGAGGAAGACAGAGACTGGAATACATACAACAAATAATTGAGGCCGTAGGTTGCTAGTCTCAGATGAAGAGGTTGTCACAGCAGAGGAATTCGTGGTGGGCCGCATCAAAATAGTTGGAAGACTGATGACTTAAAAAAAAAAAGAGAGAGAGAAAAGAAGAAAGCAAAAAGAAAAAAAAAATTCTTTCATGAACTTTCGGGTGAACTGTCGGATATCTGTAACTTGCTGCCTCGACATTTCGTAACAAAGTCTTCTGGTCATCTTCGAGAGTATACTGGATAAAATACACCTAAATAGTGGCGCACTCAGTTGTCACTGCGAATGCGCTGCCTGAACGAATGCGCTTCTGCCGGTTATGAGAGCGCTGAACTGTGCTCCCTTCGTGGTGAACGGCCACTTCGTCGATGTCAGATCGATCGTCTTTATATGACATACTTGCAGACCAACGCCAGGTAGATAGAGCTCGAAGTTTTTCTGTGAGAGGATTCGTTGCAGATTCTAACTGGAATGCCCAATCCCGATTGATAAAGGACCTAGTTGTATTTCCACTGATTCGCTGATCTTGGAGCACCAAAGGTTTTAAGTGTGAACTTCAATTTTTATTTCATTGTAATCAATGGATTTAACAGTAAATAGTTTTCGGCGACAGCGGAATCACTGGCTTACCGTTGGTTTTCCACGATGCGATCCTGAACCGTGTGCGCCGTTTGTCATGTATAAAATTTGTCATAGTCGCACGTAATCCTAAAAAAACCTGTGTAGGTGACAGAAACGAACTTAAATCGGATGTGGGTTCAATGCGCAGGAGTCCATAATTAACAAAAATGGATATAAAAATTTCATTTGTCTGTGTAACACACAGTGATCAGTGTGTGGCTGCCAATCAGAAGACGCAGTTTCGATTCCCGGTAGAGATTTTCTCCTTCGTGGAAGCATTCAGCCTTGTTATGCTTCTTGACGGGCTACTTGACTGAGAAGTAGCGGTTCGAAGCTCAAGAAAGCCTACAATGCCGGAGGAGCGACGTCCAATCTCCATGCACCTCCAACCGCACCCACACCGCACCTACGTGACGCCGTTGGCAGGGGATGACACGCCGGTCGGTCGGTCCCAGGTGGCCCGTCTGGGTCACAACGCAGAGCTTTACTTGCTTGCTTTACTTTTGTGTAACCTACTGTGCAAGGAGCAAGGGGAAAGACTTCAAGTTTATTTGTACACTCCTGGAAATTGAAATAAGAACACCGTGAATTCATTGTCCCAGGAAGGGGAAACTTTATTGACACATTCCTGGGGTCAGATACATCACATGATCACACTGACAGAACCACAGGCACATAGACACAGGCAACAGAGCACGCACAATGTCGGCACTAGTACAGTGTACATCCACCTTTCGCAGCAATGCAGGCTGCTATTCTCCCATGGAGACGATCGTAGAGATGCTGGATGTAGTCCTGTGGAACGGCTTGCCATGCCATTTCCACCTGGCGCCTCAGTTGGACCAGCGTTCGTGCTGGACGTCCAGACCGCGTGAGACGACGCTTCATCCAGTCCCAAACATGCTCAATGGGGGACAGATCCGGAGATCTTGCTGGCCAGGGTAGTTGACTTACACCTTCTAGAGCACGTTGGGTGGCACGGGATACATGCGGACGTGCATTGTCCTGTTGGAACAGCAAGTTCCCTTGCCGGTCTAGGAATGGTAGAACGATGGGTTCGATGACGGTTTGGATGTACCGTGCACTATTCAGTGTCCCCTCGACGATCACCAGTGGTGTACGGCCAGTGTAGGAGATCGCTCCCCACACCATGATGCCGGGTGTTGGCCCTGTGTGCCTCGGTCGTATGCAGTCCTGATTGTGGCGCTCACCTGCACGGCGCTAAACACGCATACGACCATCATTGGCACCAAGGCAGAAGCGACTCTCATCGCTGAAGACGACACGTCTCCATTCGTCCCTCCATTCACGCCTGTCGCGACACCACTGGAGGCGGGCTGCACGATGTTGGGGCGTGAGCGGAATACGGCCTAACGGTGTGCGGGACCGTAGCCCAGCTTCATGGAGACGGTTGCGAACGGTCCTCGCCGATACCCCAGGAGCAACAGTGTGCCTAATTTGCTGGGAAGTGGCGGTGCGGTCCCCTACGGCACTGCGTAGGATCCTACGGTCTTGGCGTGCATCCGTGCGTCGCTGCGGTCCGGTCCCAGGTCGACGGGCACGTGCACCTTCCGCCGACCACTGGCGACAACATCGATGTACTGTGGAGACCTCACGCCCCACGTGTTGAGCAATTCGGCGGTACGTCCACCCGGCCTCCCGCATGCCCACTATACTCCCTCGCTCAAAGTCCGTCAACTGCACATACGGTTCACGTCCACGCTGTCGCGGCATGCTACCAGTGTTAAAGACTGCGATGGAGCTCCGTATGCCACGGCAAACTGGCTGACACTGACGGCGGCGGTGCACAAATGCTGCGCAGCTAGCGCCATTCGACGGCCAACACCGCTGTTCCTGGTGTGTCCGCTGTGCCGTGCGTGTGATCATTGCTTGTACAGCCCTCTCGCAGTGTCCGGAGCAAGTATGGTGGGTCTGACACACCGGTGTCAATGTGTTCTTTTTTCCATTTCCAGGAGTGTATAATTTAAGGACATGTCAAGTGCATAATATTCCATACGTTTAACAAACACAATAGATACATGTAAGAGAGACTTTATTCATCAACAGTATATTCTCCTTGACTATTTATGAGTGTCTACCAACGCTGGTCCAACTTTTCGATTCCGCGACTGTGCTTTTGTGATGATGAACTTGTCGAGCCATGTTCGGAGTGCATTTTCATCCGAGCAGGAAGTTTCTTGAAGGTTGGTCGATAGACAACAGAAAAGGTGAAAATCTGAAGGTGCAAGAGGAGCTGAATAAGGTGTGTTTTTGTCAGTCTAACAGAATGCGTTCGGGAGTTATCGTGGAGTAGCAGCACTTTATGCAGTCTTCTTGGTCTTCGTTCTTGGACTGCCTGCCAAGAGGCGTCTGTTGTTGACAATAAATGTCAGTAACTGTGGTTATAAGCACTGTTCCAACTGGAACGTAACATTATCTTCTGTGGATGCGCGCAGGTTTTGTTAGGGCTCGACGATTCTGAGCTGCAGCGAGCTGGCGTCAGTCTTATTTTGTTCACGTGTCGTGGAGATCTATTGTGGTTGAAGTAAGCTATCTTTGCTTCTTGCGTGTCTTATCTTGCGGCCTGGCAGGCGAAGCGAGTTGGTTGTTAGCCTTCGACGGGTAACCCTGGAGATCTTGTGATACTCGCGGGGAGACGAGTGTCAACGGCTGCCGAACAAGCGTGATGACCATTACACGTTGTGGTGTGAAACTGGTTGGGCGTTTTGCCGACATGGCAGCTTGGGGATACAAGTCGTCGTGGTTGTTTATTCACCGACGCACTCAGAGATTTTAAACTTTATTGCATATTTCACAGTCGAAACTTAAGGTGATGTGGAGGGGCTCAGTTGGCCTAGTTAAATGGTGGCCGTTATTTGAAAATTTTCTCAGTTTCGCTAGTGCTTTGTGTCTCTTTCAATCAAAAGATTCTATGTTGCCTTTCTTAAAGCCTGCACTCTATTAATGCAGTTGTTCATGTATGAGTGAGTCAAAGGTTCTGCCAAGTGTTTCTGTGTTTCAGAGTTATTGGAATGTCTTTGTGATTCGGGCAGAAACTTTTGGTTGTGCCAGCGCCTTGGCGGGGAGTGAAATGTCATCCGAGGTCTAGGCCTGGCAGTGTTTAAGAACCTGACCACTGCCGGAATTGTTCACATATCGCCTTCCAAAATTTAGTATTTATCTACCTTTCAGTCAAGGCGGGTTAAGCTGGTATATATATATGTAACCTGTTTGTATATGAACTTGTTTTCCTAAATATTAGGGACTGACAACTGGCTAAACCTTAAACTGCAGAGCATCTGCTGAGTTTCTTGTGCAGCTTTTTCTAGGGACTATTTTATTAACACGCCAGAGCAGGTGAACATTTATATTTTGAAGATCAATGTTTTTGTAGTAGTTTTTTATTTAAGTGGTTCTATCATGTTATTTAATGGCATCTTAGCTTGGCACTAGTGTTCAAGTGTTATTAAGTAACCCCTTACCTGTAATTGTTTTCATTATATCTATTTTGAGGGAAGTCCTATACGGGAGTTTGAAATTGTCAAGTTTGTTAGTAACGCTATTTTCTTAATTTGGAATTGTTTTTAGAGTACTGAGTGCGTTGGGTTTCTAACTTTATTTTCAAAGCTTTATCTAGTGGCTCGTCCACAATTTGTAATTGTCTTTTTTTTTTTTTAAAAAAAAAAAGGGGTAATGTCAATAAACTGTCATAGATATAAATTGTGACTACCAATCATGATTCCATCCCGCTTCCTCTTTTATGGTATTTAAGATAGGGTGTGTAAGTGTGGTACGATTAAGCAATCACGTATCACATTCCTTTCTTTTCCTGATGTTAGCATAAAGACACCATTTCTCGTCGCTAGTAACGATACAGGATAGGAATGGTCGGTGTTGATCATGAGCTATTTGATGAGCAGCAAGCAGAGAAGTAAATGTCCACTCGCTGATTTACGTGAGTTTTGGCTTAGAGCATACGCTACCCATATAACCGATTTTTGAGCCTTCCCCATTTCATGAAGATGTCGCATGATGGTAGAATGATGGCAGTTCATCACATTTGCCAGTTCTCGAATACACTAAATTGTACACTATTGGCCATTAAAATTGCTACACCAAGAAGAAATGCAGATGATAAACGGGTATTCATTGGACAAATATATTATACTGGAACTGAAATGTGATTACATTTTCATGCAATTAGGGTGCATACATCCTGAGAAATCAGTACCCAGAACAACGACCTCTGGCCGTAATAAGGGCCTTGATACGCATAGGCATTGAGTCAAACAGAGCTGGGATGGCGTGTACAGGTACAGCTGGCCCTGCAGCTTCAACACGATACCACTGTTCATCAAGAGTAGTGACTGGCGTATTGTGACTAGCCAGTTGCTCGGCCACCATTGACCAGACGTTTTAAATTGGTGAGAGATCTGGAGAATGTGCTGGCTAGGGAAGCAGTCGAAAATTTTCTTTATCCAGAGAGCCCCGTACAGGAACTGCAACATGCGGTCGAGCATTTTCCTGCTAAAATGTAGAGTTTCACAGGGATCGAATGAAGGGTGGAGCCACGGGTCGTAACACATCTGAAATGTAACGTCCACTGTTCAAAGTGCCGTCAATGCAAACAAGAGGTGTCCGAGATGTGTAACCAATGGCAACCCCTTCCATAACGCCGGGTGATACACCTGTATGCTGATGACAAATACACGCTTCCAATGTGCGTTCGCCGCGATGTCGCCAAACACGGATGTGACCATCATGATGCTGTAAACAGAACCTGGATTCGTCCGAAAAAATGACGTTTTGTCATTCGTGCACCCAAGTTCGTCGTTGAATACACCATCGCAGGCGCTCCTGTCTGTGATGCAGCGTCAAGGGTAACCGCAGCCATGGTCTCCGAGCTGATAGTCCATGCTGCTGCAAACGTCATCGAACTGTTCGTGCAGATGGTTGTTGTCTTGCAAACGTCCCCATCTGTTGACTCAGGGATCGAGACGTGGCTGCACTATCCGTTACAGCCATGCGGATAAGATGCCTGTCATCTCGACTGCTAGTGATTCGAGGCCGTTGGGATCCAGGACGGCGTTCCGTATTGCCCTCCTGAACCCACCGATTCCATATTCTGCCAACAGTCATTGGATCTGGATCAAGCCGAGCAGCAGTGTCGCGATACGATGAACCGCAATCGCGATAGGCTACAATTCGACCTTTATGAAAGTCGGAAACGTGATGGTACGCATTTCTCCTCCTTACACGAGGCATCACAATAACGTTTCACCAGGCAACGCCGGTCAACTCCTGTTTGTGTATGAGAAATCGGTTGGAAACTTTCCTCATGTCAGCACGTTGTAGGTGTCGCTACGGGCGCCAACCTTGTGGGAATGGTCTGAAAAGCTAATCATTTGCATATCTCAGTATCTTCTTCCTATCAGTTAAATTTCGCGTCTTTAGGACGACATCTTCATGGTGTAGCAATTTTAATGTCCAGTAGTGTATAATTGTGGGTTAATGCGTTTAAATGATCTTCATCAAACCCCGAAATCCTTCCTGAAATTGGAGAGTCATAGACGCCAAAACGATCCTTTACTAAAACGAGAAAACCATTTCCTTGCCGTGCTCTGTCCAGTGGCATTCTCCCCACACACGGCGCAAATGTTTCTGGCTGCCTCCACTGCTCTCCCCCCTCTATGAATTCGGACAGAAGAATATGTCGGAAACGTTCCGATTTCTCCACTTGGCACTCTGTTTTTTAGCGCCCACAATGTGTAAAATCATGCGCCCACAATGTGTAAAATCATGTAACAGCAGTTAAGGGGGGTAGGACGTCAAACTGGCCGACGTGGAGCAGGAGAGTCACCACAGGACATTTTAATTTCCACTGTTTATACTTTTACAAATAAATTCATAAAACTTTCTCACCATGACCAGGAAGGATTGAGGACTCACACTCATCGCAATGGAAGTTCAAAACGTAGCAAAATACCTTTTTTTACATGTGAAACTTCATGATTTTTTCACTTATTACTGGCTGCATTTGTTGCTATAAGTACACTTTTCTTCCTAGGTAAGAGAGATTCTACGATGAAATTTTCTTAGCATAAAAACGGTAGTTACAGGTGTATGAAACTCTAGAATTTTCCAAATCTATTAAAAACTGTGGAAAAAATTGAGATAATTAACTATAAAACTTAAATTTTTTTTCAAAATGAAATTTAAAATGTAACAATGCGTTCATTTTTTCATAAATTAAATAAGTTCTGGACTATGGTTTGTATGCTGTGCAAAAGTAATCGAAGAATCTCTCTTACTTAGAAAGAAAAGTGTACCTATAGCAACAAATGCAGCCAGTAGTAAGTGAAAAAATGATGAAATTTCACATGTAAAAAAACGTGTTTTGTTACGTTTTTGAGCTTCGACTGCTATGAGTATGAATCCTGAATCCATCCTGGTCATGCTGTTAAAGTTTTATGAATTTATTTGTAAAAGTATAGACAGTGGAAATTAAAATGTCCTGTGGTGCCTCTCCTGCTCCACGTCGGCCCGTTTGACGTCCTACCCCCCTTAACTACAAATAAAACATGAAAATCGTTAAATAAACCCATAGCAACGGGAATACCGGCATGCAAAACAAAAACTCGGCGAATTTATGCACCAGTCCAATACTTCGCAGTCCTTACATAACGATAAATTTAGGAAAGTTAATATTTACACGCATCATTCACGAATGGATCAGAAAGGGGAAGGGAATGGGGGTGAGTGGTAGAGTATTTCCTTCTCGCCACACAGTGCACTGTTCTAAAGCGTACCGAAGCGCACGCAGAAGTAAATCACTTCAGTGAGACTGGTTAAATGGTATCTCTCATTCCGCCTCGTCGGCAACACGACTCGGAATCGCACGGAAGTGCTGAGGAGGGGCAGAAGGCTCTTAGCAGCGTTTAACGAGCAGGTACACGGCAAAACAACGAGGAGGGACACAGGGGAGCTGGTCCCCGCGCGGAGCATCTGCGCGGACAAAACGAAAAAGCAGGGCGGCAGGCGCAGTCCGAGTCACGAGCGGCGCACTGCAGGAATTTCGGAGCGATATAATCTGCACGCAGGGCGCAGGGCGCTCACGACAAACACAAAAGCTGCCAACAGCGCCGAGATTATTCGCAGCAGTTGGCCGCTTTAAAAGGGAAAGAATCCCTTTGAAGGTCCCGGCGGCTCACCCCACAGCGCCGCAGTCGATATCTGCGTTAGTCACGTCTGCGACACTTGTCCCTCCCACCCCCACCTCCCCTCCCCACGCCCTCTTGCACACCCCTTTGTGAGAGTGTCTCATTTTTCTTGACCATATCATTTCTGGAAATTTTTGCAGGGCTGGCTGCAGCATGAGACAGTCACACACTTTATATTCCAGTGCAAGATGTTAACCAAAACGTGCTCAATGGGAAATACCTGTGAAGAAAGTGCAGCTATGAGGCGGAAGTACAACGAAGATTTAAACGTTGGAGAAGAACTTCTGTGAAACGAGACAGGAACAGGAGGAGGAGGTAGAGGTGAACATTATGATGCTTGAGAAGCAAGTGATTCCACAATGTGGAGTCAGATAGAGCAATGAATGACCTATGCTAAAACTATTGAAATTGTGAGTACTTTCCGGGAAGCCTCCCACATACACCTTACCAAATGACCACGAAAAAATTCGAGAATTCCGGGCCAATACAGAGGCTTACCGACAATCTTTCTTCCCACGTGTCTATAGCGTGTGGAACAGGGAAACAGGAGGGGAGGGGGGGGGGGGGGGAAGGAGAGAGATCAGTTAAAAGACACCACAAGTACCCTCCTTTATGTCCCGTCTAGTGGCTTGTGGAGTACTGATGCGGATGGAGAAAACAGTCATATGGATCTTCAGGTATTGGAATACGAGCATTAATTGAGCGTCTCAACCATTTATCTTAAAGAGAAATTTGCGTTGTATTTCAGGGAAAATGATATCGCCACATTAAATAACAAAAGTGTCGGACGATTCTGCGCGTGTCGTCTGCAGACCGAGGTAAAATTTCAAAGAAAATGCTGGAGGCAGGTCATTTTACTTTCAGAAAATGATTCCAGAGGAGGAATTCTTACTTTGCAGTTAGTGATGAGCGAGAAAAATCTATATTCCTTTACAGCAGTTTTTCAGAAGTTTTACTGGAATGTACACGAGTCATCCTATAAATTACGCAGTGGCGTTTTGTCCGAATTTTCAGAGTCAAGAAGAGTGAGAAATGGACACATGTAGCATGAAATTGATCAGCGTGAGGTCAAGTATCACAAAAAATTTTGTTGCTTGAGAGTAATCAGGGTAATTAAAAATCTTAATTAGTGATGGGATGGAAAAAAGAAATATTTCACGAACAGCTACTGCCAGATACCTAACTGAAGTGTCAAAGAGTTTCTCTTCAAGGTTTAGCTATTCTGTGATAAGGAATTACATTGGTGTGATATTTAACGTTCAAAAAGGCTTCCTTAAAATCAGATAATAAATTTAGAACTTTTCGGGCACAGCAGACATTAGAAGGCAAATGAGGTGTCAAAAAGTGTAATCTTCAAGGGCTGGTTTGTTGTGCATGAAATATTAGATTGGTGCAATATTTAACTGTCAAATTTGTTTCGAATCATGTACTAAATTCATAACATTTCGAAAACAAAAGCGCTAGGAAGGGAAACCAGATCTCAATAAGATCATGCTTTGTGAAGAAAACATTGAAATAAAAAAAGTTTCTGAAAAATACATCGAATGTTTAGTGCAATCATATATCTAAAAGTACAAATACAACAGTCGAGGCGCCTCTCGATATTGCTCGAAATCATATGCAGCAAATGAATTTCGACAGTGCTTCTGTAATCTATTTTGTTTCGTACTTTACAAATATTTCGTACTTTACAAATATTTCACCTACTTTCTTAAAACCTTTTTAACTGAACCAGATAACGGGTTAAGATAATGTATGGTGAAACAATACGTTTGCACTATTCCGGAGAATGGGGATAACACACACAAATAGCCGACTACCAACGTATATATATATAACGACAACTGTGGGTACTACTCGCGCTCTGAGTCTTTCGTAAAAGCTTAAAAGCTTAATTATGTATATGAATAGTACATCTATGGGTTTTGATAAGAGCGTTTGTGAGTATCGAAATACCGGGTGGTTATAAATGAAGTGCAGCTATTCGCGGAGTTCCACTGTGATCTGTAATTACCGTATGGCAGTGAAACTTGGTAGGTATGCTAACGTTAATGCGGAACCGATTTAAGCTAGAAAATAGCTCCAAATTTGGCCGCCAATTCAAATCTGGTGCTGTAGACAGTCTATACAACTGTATGACATCCATGCTGTCATTTGATGAGCCATAACGTGGGTGAAAAGTATGGCTGCCGATAATAGAGGCCGTGCGCTGCTAATGAGTCTGTTTTATGTGAACGGCAGCAGGATTACAGTGTTGCACTGAGAGACTCTCGCCGATTGAAAGGTCGTAGGAAAGCCCTGATGTCACTAAATGGTTAAAAGAAGACGATAATGGAAGCACGGCTGAGCATGGTGTGGCACCTGGAGAGGAATGCGTCCTATCCCGGCGGAATTTACTGACTAGGTTGCTGTTGCTGTAACTGACCATGCAGTATTTGCACCGGGTAGTGGTAGTATTAGTGCAGTGCCATGAGAAATGTCCTTCCCTTGATCAACAGTATGGAAAGTTTTTCGGTCTATTTTACACTGGTACCCGTACAAGAAACAGATGGTGCAAAAACTGAAACATCGTGATCCACAGCAACGTTCTATATTTGCTATACGGTTTCTATTACGGTTCGAATTTGACGGCAGTGTTCCATGAAGTACCGACACACATTTTACACTACATGTTGCAGTGAATATACAGAAGGCGTATCATGTACCCTGCCATGTCTCCACTTTATCGAGACTTCCTTGTACAGGACTTGATTCCTGCTTTGGAAGAGTGCAGCTTTGGGGAAACCACTGTTTTCAGGCAAGGTGGGGCAACACCTCATATCGTTCGCCCTATGAAAGATCTGCTTAATGCAACCTTCCACGAAGCTGTTATCTCCAAAGGTTTACCAGATGCATGGCCTGCAAAATCACCTGATCTGAATCCATGTGACCTGAGGCTCTGTTGATATCTAAAAGAACACGTTTACTAGGGACACGTTCGATCTCTACCTGAGCTGAAGGACAATATACAGGAACACGTCACAGATTCCTCCGGAATTTCTGCGAGCAATTAGAACATTGTAAGTGAAATCAAAATTGTGTAAATTTTTCGCCTATTTGACCTGCTGTGTCCGCGTCCCGTTCCTACTCCATTAATACGGAAACATTTTTGTGCGTCTTTCCTGTACTCGCAACGCCTGGTGGCCAAAATCGAAACTATTTTTCGCTGCCATACGATAATTACTGTCTAAAATAGACCTCAGCGAGTGTCTATAGTTTGATTATATCCATTCAGTACGTGACATAAATGGCCGAATCTTATGAATGCATTGACTTAGAGGCGAAAGTTGTTTTTACATCGCCAAAGGTCTGTAGACCTCATCATTTGACATAAATTTCAACTTGATACCTTCACACATTTCTGAGAAAAAATGGCTTAGCATACGGAGAGGCAGAAAACAAACGGCAAAAGATATTTTTTGTGTAATGTTACTAGATATTGCAATTTTCGAACTTTTTCCTCTACTTGTACTGTGAAAACGTGTTCGTTGTCCAATTTCATGATTCTAGGTCAACTGGAAGTATGTTACAGTTCTGATGAGTGAGTTGGCGGTTGTAAAAATATGTGACACAATTAGACGTATATTTTGATTGCAGCAACTTAGGTTGTAACATTTTTTTACACCCCCTAGAGACAGTACACCTTAATATTGGGCATAAATTTCACTTTGATCTAACTGTTCCCGAGTAAAAGGGGTTTTAATAGACGTCTGGACAGGCAGATGGAGAATAAAGTGATTTTATAAGAGTTCCGTTTCTACCGATTTAGGGAAGAAGCCCTAAAAATGCACTTCGGAGAGAGAAATGCGACCTATCCTAATGCAGACTTGTAGTGTGTCGATAGTTTTTACTCGGTAAAACAAGCAAAATGAAAAAAAATATATCACTAATACTCCTTTAGTGATGTACACCATACGTGACCTAACTATGAGACTACCACATGCACTTATAACTCAGGTTAAGTATAAAAAAGGAATGAAAGTTCCTGAACAAATTAGGAAGGAAATTTAGCTCCTTAGAAATAATACATGTTAGGTAAGAAGATGTAGCAGTGAGCTGAAGAAAGTTCTCGTATGAAGGAAGCAAATCAAAATAAGGAACACTTTAGAAGCAAGTTGCCGTAGACAAACAAACCTTTCTCTAACAAAAGAAATCTACTGGTATCGGCCACAGAGCTGTGGAGGAAGTTCCTCAGGCTTTTGCGTTACAGCCATGCACTTAAGGTGGACTTGGAGAAATTGGGCAAGAAGAACATGGACGCTTGTTACAGCAGAATTGTGTGTATGGATGAAGTAGGAAATCAAACGAAATTACGAAGATATGCGAGGAGAGATGCCTATTGGATTCCATTACCAAAAAGAGCAGGTTCATGGGAGATACAAGGAATATTACTGAGACTTCACCTTATAGACTGGTCATGGCTCAGTCGTTGACGTACGACGAAGACATCAAGCATAAGTGAACTTGGCGATGCCACCAGCTGTTGAGGGTAAAACTGTAGCGACTAAGAAATAATCACAATATGTAACACAAACTGTCCAGGATGTTGACGGGCATAAGCAAGGACAGACCGAAAGACAAAGAAGGAGTAGTTGGACAAAGGCTTCACACAGGTAACAAAGCAGAGGACGTGGAGAAAAATAATGTCACATTGGGTGCAACGCTAGCACGCAGCTCATTCATTCTGTAGGATCCAACAAATGATTTACGTTTATTAATTAAAGGCAAGAGAGCAGGCGGAAAAAGAGAGAAAATTGACGTCACAACTGCGGAACGCAGACAGTCGCACACACGACCTTGGAAAAGTAACAAAGACATAAGGGAAAGCCTAAATCGCTGTCAACGCCTGCACAGCGAAATATTCCGGGAATTAATGAACTGCCATGCAGTCGGCCGGCGGAAATGGAGGTCATATTTCATCCTGCGCCTGCCTCAGTTATGTAAATAGAGGAATGTAATTACGGTGAAGGCAGTCAATTATGGCGACGCAGATTTATGCAAGAAGCAGCTAGCAGTTTGCCCGTACTCTCTCCCGGAGTATCACTGTAGTGGTACCAGCGGCCGCAGAAATAGCGCAGCCACGGACTCTCGATGTGGAGGAGTGGGTCACGGTGCTGAAAGATGCCACATGGCAACGTCGTGCAGACTTCAGCCTAATAACTACTCAATGTGTAACTTAATATAAACTAATTTCAATATACGATGCATGCATGTCCAAAGAAACATTGCATCATTTTTCTTAATAACAGAGGCACTGCAATATGGTATTTATCTGCCGATACCAGGAAGCGACTTTCAGTTAAAATGTCCTCTACTGTGCGGGAATTACAAAATTTGTGTCCGAGTACAGGTTGTGACGCAGGAACGACGACATACGGAAGTCTGACCTTGGGTCGTGCAAACGTAATCAAAGGGGTTAAAGCGACCGCTCGCGTAAAACGGGAAACCCGGGTTCGAGTCCTAGTCCGGCACATATTTTTGTTGTCATCGTTTCCTTATACAGATGAGGGTCGGTCGTATTCGTCACTGCGAATTTCAATTCGTAAAATTTTCTCCATGAATGAAATGTTCGAAGAGATTTCTGGATTGCAGCCGGTCGTCGTAAACTTCACTCCACGATCACTCGAACACCTACCATTCATCTTCAAGTGAGCCATCGAAGATAGGTGAGCCAGTCTTCGATGGCTCAACTGAAGTTGAATGTCAGGTGTCCAGTCGGAACATCGTGGAGTGAAGTTTACGGCGACCGGCTGCAATCCCGAACTCCCTTCGAACAATTTCAATATGTTATCGCGCATCACCACAGTGGCTTCGACTGAAGTCATTTCGAGCAAGAGAATTCCGAGTCACGATTTGACATCCGTAAGCGAAGAAAAGTTTCATAAAAATTACTACAGCTCAAAACGTTCCATTTCAGTTCTCGGGGCAACGAATTTGCCAGTAGGCTGGCGGATGACGGGTACCTATGTACACGGAAAGGACCCGAACTTGAATTTTGTTGTGACATTGAATACATCCCTGTGACTTCTTTAGCGCCACCAGTCTGAATCCTACAGTAAGCTGTACTTCAGCATCCCGGCCACACAGTAAGACTACCATAGGCTACCAAAGACTACCACAAATAAATGCAAGCCACGGTAGTTTTTCTAATAGTTTTGGTCAGTTCAGTTCCTACCATTGTTACCTGTATGTTGGGTGTTTTGCATGTATGTTGGGCATTACCTCATAGCGATTGCTTTCTTCGCGTATGCCATCAATGTACTTCTAGATTCCCCTAATAAGTTGAAGCGGTGGAGCGTCTAGAAACTGAGGATATATAAAGGACCGCGTAACGTACCGAACATTTTTGGTCTGTAGTCCTCCTATCTCTTACTTAAGAGTAAACTGTATTTGTAGCAAAACTAAAGTTTCCAGTGTTTAATTTAGATTTTATTCGTAAATTGTTGATCTGGAAAGTGAAACAGAGGGACAAAGAAAACAATACTGATTTATCATGTAGCACAAAAAAGCAGTTTCCTTGCCAAAAATAAGAAACAGCAGAACAAAAATATGTCGAACATCGCTTCAATTCGTTGGACTTCCATGAAAGGAGTTTGTTGTTAATAAAAAACTTTCCGATTTATCAATAATAACAAGAAACTCTCGTCCTTAATCATGATGTAGACCGTTCTATTGATTACAAAACAACAACAATAATTATATGTGATAAAATTATTATAATAATTATTCCTATATATACATAAACTGTACTTGCATCAAAAGTAATCGCTTTAATTAGATAAAAGCTTAGAAGTTACGCTATCAACTAATTTTTAGTGCTATAAAACAATTTTTATTCTGTAAGGATATAAAGTAAACAACGGGCTAACACAGAATGATATGCAGTTCTAATTACGTGCAAAAGAAACAAAGAGAAGTCCCCAGCTCTCATATTCTCTCATTCTCATTCATCTTTGTTCCTTTCCCTACCAATTCTACCAATACTACCAGTAATCCTACCGTTTACAACATGATTTATGTAGCGTAGCAAAACTACCGAATCGTAGTTTTGATAGAGCACTACTGTAAAACCATCCCATTCATACTCTTGTGACGATGAAACGCCTGAAATTTAACCACGGACTCTAGAAAGAACGTCTACGTACATTCGAATTAACGTAACCCTCCTATTATGTGGAGAGGAATAAGATTTTAACCATGTTACACTTCATTGTCAGTGACAGAGACAAGCGACGAACACCCAACTCTTGCAGTTAAGGAGCATGGGACATGCTGGAAGATTCAGCGTGCAACCGCTCCTGGTAACTACGGACAACAAAATTTTCAGATTATCGCATCATTTTTCAATGGTGGAGGTCTAATTCTGAAGATGCCTAACTCTTCCGCAGAAGAGACACAAGGCCTTACCTTATTATCTCGCTGGTTACGCTTGGGATATTCTATATTTGTTGATAATCTGTATGATTCTTCATGCCTGTATGAGATTTCATGGCTGACCGTCGTTGCCGAGAGGTTCTAGGCGCTTCAGTCTGGAACCGCGCGACCACTACGGTCGCGAGTTCGAATCCTGCCTCAGGCATGGATGTGTGTGATGTCCTTAGGTTAGTTAGGTTTAAGTAGTTCTAAGTTCTAGGGGACTGATGACCTCAGAGATTAAGTCCCATAGTGCTTAGAGCCATTTCTTTGTGATGTCATGAACGCAGTCAGAGCAGTCAAATAGGCCGTGGTAAAGTCCGCGTGCAGATCTGTGAGTGGGATGATGCTGGTGCTTTGATTGGTTCCGTTTTGGAATCCTGTCCGGCACAAAGTTCTGGAAGTTGTGAAACAGTGCTCAGAAAGTCTTAAGGGACTACCTGCGAGAACCGAAGTAGCACCTTACAAAGACTCTTTAAATACCGATGAAGTCTAGTACCCTATTTCCAAACCGCGTGAGCGCGGAAAGGCCGACTTCTTCAGTCTAGAATCCGCCGCGCTTCGGGATTAGGGGGAGTGGGGTGCCTCTATACACCGATTTAGACAACGCACCCAATCTTGACCTTAGGATAAGTTTAGTTGTAGGACCTAGTTAATAGATTCCATTTACAGGAACCTGCAGCGACTAACACCATGGCCTGCCCAGTGTCAGGGGCACGCTCATTGGTGTTAGCTGAATGAGCAGGCTTTAGTGACTAGTCCATAGTTAGTTAGGTTACCACTTAGTATTTAGTAACATATTACTATGCCCATTGTAGTTCCCATATAGTGCTCTTACTAACTAGTTACTAAATCATACGTAGAATAGCTGCAATAAAATGAATAAATGTAGATGTATTACGGCCCACTAATCACATAAGGTAGTGGGTTACATTGTATGGTTAATAAGCTTTTGAAATAAAGATTTTTTTCTTTTTTAAAAAAAAATCAGTGCTCAAACCACCACAGAGCGCAAGATTAATTCTAGAAACAATTAGGCTGCGAGTAAGCCATTTCCCAGCAGTATTCATTCTTTCAAGAGTCTTTGTCCACCTACAGGATGCTTACTGCGAAGTTTGGATGTAGGAAAGAGGTATTTTCAAAACTGTTTCTCCGACAACAGGTCCTTTATAGTGACATGAACGTCTAATGTGTGAGTATGTGACAGCGCGCATAATAAAGAAAATCATATGCTCTATGTCTGTAACAAAGTAATTTTGTGAGTTGTTTATGTTACACTGACAGAAAGTAGGGTGATTTTGATCGGAGGGCAGCATATGCCAACTGGTAAGCATTTCAACGTCGTCCAGCAGAAAAAAGGCGTGGTGGCGTGGTTACTAGAGCGTCATTTGTACATAGCCTGTACAAGGGAGCACCCGCAGCCATACGGTAGTGTGGTGAAAACTTCCTGAGCAAGTAAGCACCTTGTCATAGAGACGCTTTCACGTTCCTTAGAGACAACTTAACGAGAATGACGAAGCTCAAATTGTGGCTTTACCACTGGGGAGAAAATATCGGAAAATTGTCACTGAAGAGGGTCATTAGCTCATCACGCAAAAATTTGAAGCAATTCGGTCAAGAACTTTTAGAGACTTATGGTAATAATTTAATAGTCATGGATGACTGGAATTCGAGAGTAGGAAAAGGGAGAGAAGGAAACATAGTTGGTGAATATGGATTGGGGGTAAGAAATGAAAGCGGAAGCCGTCTGGTAGAATTTTGCACAGAGCATAACTTAATCATAGCTAACACTTGGTTCAAGAATCATAAAAGAAGGCTGTATGTACATGGAAGAATCCTGAAGATACTAAAAGGTATCAGATAGATTATATAATGGTAAGACAGAGATTTAAGAACCTGGTTTTTAGTTGTAAGACATTTCGAGGGGCAGATGTGGACTCTGATCACAATCTATTGGTTATGAACTGTAGATGAAAACTGAAGAAACTGCAAAAAGGTGGGAATTTAAGGAGATGGGACCTGGATAAACTGACTAAACCAGAGGTTGTACAGAGTGACAGGGTGAGCATAAGGGAACAATTGACAGGAATGGGGGCAAGAAGTACAGTAGAAGAAGAATGGGTAGTTCTGAGGGATGAAGTAGTGAAGGCAGCAGAGGATCAAGAAGGTAAAAAGACGAGGACTAGTAGAAATCCTTGGGTAACAGAAGAAATATTGAATTTAATTGATGAAAGGAGAAAATATAAAAACGCAGTAAATGAAGCAGGCAGAAAGGAATACAAACGTCTCAACAATGAGATCGACAGGAAGTGCAAAATGGGTAAGCAGGGATGGCTAGAGGACAAATGTAAGGATGTAGAGGCTTATATCACTAGGGGTAAGATAGATACTACCTACAGGAAAATTAAAGAGACATTTGGAGAAAAGAGAGCCACTTCTATGAATATCCATAGCTCAGATGGAAACACAGTTCTAAGCAAAGAAGGGAAAGCAGAAAGGTGGAAGGAGTATATAGAGGGTCTATACAAGGGCTATGTACTTGAGGACAATATTATGAAAAGGGTGTAGATGAAGAGAAATGGGAGATACAATACTGCGTGAAGAGTTTGACAGACCACTGAAAGATCTGAGTCGAAACAAGGCCCCGGGAGCAGACAACATTCCATTAGAGCTACTGACGGCCTTGGGAAAGCCAGTCCTGTCAAAACACTACCAACAGGTGAGCAAGATGTATGAGGCAGGCGAAATACCCCCAGACTTCAAGAAGAATATAACAATTCCAACCCCAAAGAAAGCAGGTGTTGAAAGATGTGAAAATTACCGAACTATCAGTTTAATAAGTCACAGCTGCAAAATACTAACGCGAATTCTTCACAGACGAATGGAAGAACTGGAAGAAGCCGTCCTCAGGAAAGATCAGTTTGGATACCGTAGAAATGTTGGAACACGTGAGGCAATATTGACCCTACGACTTATCTTAGAAAATAGATTAAGGAAAGGCAAACCTACGTTTCTAACATTTGTAGACCTAGAGAAATCTTTTCACAATGTTGACTGGAATATTCTCTTTCAAATTCTAAAGGTGGCAGGGGTAAAACACTAGGAGCGAAAGGCTATTTATAATTTGCCTAGAAACCAGACGGCAGTTATAAGAGTCGAGGGGCATGAAAGGGAAGCAGTGGTTAGGAAGGGAGTGAGACAGGGTTGTAGTTTATCCCCGATGTTATCCAATCTGTATATTGAGCAAGCAGAGAAGGAAACAAAGAAAAATTTGGAGTAGGTATTAAAATCCATGGAGAAGAAATAAAATCTCTGAGGTTCGCCGATGTCATTGTAATTCTGTCAGAGACAGAAAAGGATTTGGAAGAGCAGTTGAACGGAATGGACAGTGTCTTGAAAGGAGAATATAAGATGAACATCAACAAAAGCAAAACGAGGATAATGGAATGTCGTCGAATTAAGTCGGGTAATGCTGAGGGAATTAGATTAGGAAATGAGACACTTAAAGTAGTAAATGAGTTCTGCTATTTTGGGAGCAAAATAAGTGATGATGGTCGAAGTACAGAGGATATAAAATGTAGACTGGCAATGGCAAGGAAAGCGTTTCTGAAGAAGAGAAATTTGTTAACATCTAGTATAGTTTTAAATGTCAGGAAGTCTTTTCTGGAAGTATTTGTATGGAGTGTAGCCATGTATGGAAGTGAAACATGGACGATATATAGTTTGGACAAGAAGAGAATTGAAGCTTTTGAAATGTGGTGCTACAGAAGAATGCTGAAGATTAGATGGATAGATCACATAACTAATGAGGAAGTATTGAATAGAATTGGGGAGAAGAGAAATTTGTGGTACAACGTGACAAGAAGAAGGGACCGGTTGGTAGGACATGTTCTGAGGCATCAAGGAATCGCAAATTTAGCATTGGAGGGCAGCGTGGAGGGTAAAAATCGTAGAGGGAGACCAAGAGATGAATACACTAAGCAGATTCAGAAGGATGTAGGTTGCAGTAAGTACTGGGAGATGAAGCTTACACAGGATAGAGTAGCATGGAGAGTTGCATCAAACCAGTCTCTGGACTGAAGACCACAAGAACAACAACATGGTAATAACGTTTCCCTTTTATACATATAGTTATATGTCCGAATGTTCATTAGAATATCGTGCAAAAATGGGTAAGTACTCTTCACAATTTTTGGTAAAAACGATAAGCAACGACATGTCTTTATGTAGTGGCATAGATGTACAAGAACAACGATGGAACAATAAGAGTGGAAGACAGAGAGCGAAGTACTTGGGTTAAAAAGGGTGTGAGACAGGGATGTTTTCTTTCGCCTCTACTGTTCAATCTGCACGTCCAAGGAGCACTGATGAAATAAAAGAAAGGTTCAAGAAAAAAAATGGTTCAAATGGCTCTGAGCTCTATGGGACTTAACTTCTGAGGTCATCAGTCCCCTAGATCTTAGAACTACACAAACCTAACTAACCTAAGGACATCACACACACCCATACCCGAGGCAGGATTTGAACCTGCGACCGTAGCGGTCACGCGGTTCCAGACTGTAGCGCCTAGAAACGCTCGGTCACACCGGCCGGCAAAGGTTCAAGAGTGGGATTAAAATTCAAGGTGAAAGAACATCAATGATAAAAATTCGCTGATGACACAGCCATCCTCTCTCATAGGATAGAAGAATGACATGATCTCTTGAGTAGAATGCATAGTCTAATGAGTAGAGAATATGGATTGTGGGAAATAGAAGAAAGATGAAATTAATGATAAGTAGCAGAAATGAGATCGGGAAATTTGACACGAGAATTGGTGCTTACGAAGTAGACAAAGGAGATTCTGCTACCCAAGCATCAAAGTAACTCATGACGAACGGAGCAAGGAAGACATCAAAAGCAGATTGCACTGTTAAAAATGGCATTCCTGGGGATGAGATGTCTACTAGTATTAAACGTAGGCCTTAACCTGAGGAAGAAATGTCTGAGAATGACGTTTGGACTACAGTATTGTATGGTAGTGAAACATGGATTGTAGGAAAACTCGAATAGAGGAAAATCGAAGCCTATGAGAAGTGGCGCAACAGAAGAATGTTGAAAATGTGGTGGACTGATAAGGTAATGAATGAAGAAGTTCTCCGTGGACTCGGCGAGAAAAGGAATACATTGAAAGCACTGACAAGAAGGAGGGATCATGGTAGGATATCTGCTAAGACATCAGGGGATAACTTCCATTTTATCAGAGGGAGCTGTAGAGGGTAAAAAACTGTTGACGGAGACAGAGATTGCCGGCCGGTGTGGCCGAGCGGTTCTAGGCGCTTCAGTCTGGAACCGCGTGACTGCTACGGTCGCAGGTTCGAATCCTGCCTCGGGCATGGATGTGAGTGATGTCCTTAGGTTAGTTAGGTTTGAATAGTTCTAAGTTCTAGGAGACTGATGACCTCAGAAGTTAAGTCCCATAGTACTCAGAGCCATTTGAACCATTTGAGACAGAGATTGGAATACATCCAGTGAATAATTGAGAACGTAGATTGTAAGTGTCGCTTCGGAAGTACGATGCAATGTTCTTTCGTGAAAAGTATGAAATTCAGGATCGGGTTTCGGTTTGGCTCAAATTTTCCGAGTCATCATTCCATTAAACAGCTGACTGTTGTCTATATTCGCAATTGCGAATACATTTCATGTACTGAGATGAAAATGATGGCCCAGGAGAGGAATTATTGGTGGGCCGCATCAAGCCAGTTAGGAAACTGGTGGCTCAAAAATACATAAGTAAAGAAAGGTTAGGTCATTGCATTGAAATGTTGTGGCTTAACTGGTGGTTTCGGACCAGGGCAGTAAGACGGGTGCTGTGGCGACGTGAGAAAATGGCTATCGTGTTTAGACAAACCCATGAGGACAACGTGAGGTTTGGTGATGGGTCAAAGCAGACTGACCGATTAGTCTAAAAGGAGTAATATAACATTAGACCACTCCCGCATCCACATAACACAGAATAATAATTATGCTCGCGAACCTTACTGACAGGGACCGGGTAAATATGACACGCCTTTTCGATGGCAGACGTTTGAAACCTACTGGAATTTGCTACTGCCAGAGAGAGAGTATTGCGAAGGGAACCTTACGCAACTAGCACTGAAAATTCAGATGGGTCATCGAAAAATAAATATCAGTATTCGCCGTAACAGTGTATCAGAATAATAGAATCGATATCGTCATTTAATCGAATAGATACTTCCATAATTCGGTGGCAAAAATTTAGTTTTAAAATGTAGGTTGATTATGGTTACACGTGTTATTTAACATTGTGAGGAGACGATTTCATAAATTAATAAAAAACTAAGCAGAACTAAATTGAATAATACGTTACTTTACATATATGTAGAGGAATCTTAGTAAAGAAAGTAACAAGGCTGTACAACATACGAAAAAAGAGGAAAGAACCACCCGAAAAACAGATAATAAAAATGAGAAAAATTAGCAGTTCCAAAATTTATTTCCTAAAGAAGTAAAGAAAATTAATTTGCTGGCACTTTCTGATTTTAATCTACTTCTCTGAACTGCAATCACCAGCTTTTGAAAACAGTCTTTCTGCTGGAAGTCTCTACAATACATAAATAATTCCTTGCTATCTGATAGACATCGGAACTAAGTTGAGATATTTCCCTCCAGACTATCACTGAGCTATCTCCTAACCGTCCAGGGGGTAGAATTCGTAACTATACTGATAATCCTGGGGAATCTCTAGAGTTTATCTCTTTTTGCTTCCACATTGTCACAATTTCTGACAACCTTATTTTCGAGTGAGAGGAGTTCACGAGAATACACAACTGATTCCAGCCAAGAACATCAAAGGCACCTTTCTGAAGTTGTATATATATTAGTGTCGGAAAGAAAATAGAACTGTGTTTCCTGTATTGTGAGTGAGACGATGACAATAATGTTATCCAGTTACATCGTCACAAAACATCGATGTTATCGATATATCGGCTGGTCAAACATCAATTGAATTCCTTGAATTGTAGCTTCCGACACATTGATATTTCCATACATCACTGTTCGGTATCCCAACCCTAAGATGAAATGGTGTACATAGCAAAAGGCCATTATTCATAGCAGCAGACGGAGCTGCACGTCTTCAACGGACCTGGACAATGGGTAAGAGCAAGAGTGTTATAGGGTCAGACGAGTCCCAATACTGCCCTTTTGCAAAAAAATGATGCAAGACATCAAATGTTCCGATCACGAGTGTAATGACTTGCGTCCATTCATTGGGGATACCATGAAAACGAACTTCGATGGTCGTTTTGGTTTCAGAAGACAGTGGAAAACGCCAGGAATATCAGCTGAGGGAGTAGAGCTGTTTGCCAAAAATCTAATGGAGCCTTAAACATTTCGTGCTAATATCAAGATGCACGTGAATATTTTGTTTCGACATTCTCTGAGACCAAGTGTTGCCCTTTCTTCTGAATGTTCATGACATGGATGCACGTCTTCCAAGACTTGTTCATTGGGCTGCACGCTTGAGTTTCTGATTTGTAAAATACTCCTGCATCCTATCGCAGCTCGTCCAGCTCCGCTAAATCACCCGACGTCACTCCAGCAGGAAATAGCTGGGACTATTTGGAACAGCAGGTGAGACTTAGGAATCAGCAACTTTAAAATTTGGTAGTCCTACGTGATATACACACCAATGTTGGGCTGGATATGGCTTCTTGAAAAAAAACTTGTGGACACATTTCCTCGTCGAAGAACTGCTTCCACATCAAGACTAGGTGCAGTATTGGACATAACGATTAATTTTCTTCTTTGGCAGTTTCAATATTCGGTGATGCTCATCAGTTTCTTGCGTTTATTTCCAATATAATACGAAGGCCCTTACAACACCGTTTTTCTCAGCCAATTTCGATTGACAAAAACACAGCATTTCTTGTGGGACATGGTGGAATACTTCCGCCTCAGCACCTATAGTTTCATGAAGTTATGTTTGGTGCCGGCGCTATATGTAACCTTTAAAATGGCGTCAGTAACGGATATGCGTTCCAAGTAAAGAGCTGTCATTGTGTATTTTTTTGCCAGAAAACCAGAGCATCGAAGATATTCATGAGCACTTGCAGAATGTTTACAGAGACCTGGCGGTGAATAAAAGCACGGTGAGTCGCTGGGCCAGGCATCTGTTATCCTCGCACAAAAAAATGGTTCAAATGGCTCGGAGCACTATGGGACTTAACATCTTAGGTCATCAGTCCCCTAGAGCTTAGAACTACTTAAACCTAACTAACCTAAGGACAACACACACATCCATGTCCGAGTCAGGATTCGAACCTGCGACCGTAGCGGTCACGTAGTTCCAGACTGAAGCGCTTAGAACCGCTCGGCCACACCGGCCGGCCATCCTCTTACAAGCCGATCTTCTGCGTGTCTGCCGGCGGCACACAGTTCTGACTCCTGCAATGTGGGAACGTGCAGACACTCCCATTCGAGGTAATCGACGGACCACAGTCAGACACCTCGCTGCCCAACTGGACATCACTGTTGTTAGTGGTAACACACTCGTTCACTAGCTGGGGTATTCAAAGGTGTGTGCCCGGTGGGTTCCTCGCTGCCTAACAGAAGCGCCTAACAGAAGACCATAAACAGCATCGAAGGACCATCTGCGCGGAAGTGCTAGAGCGTTACGAGGTTAGTTGTGGCAGTTTCTAGCCGAGCATAGGCACTATGAAACATGGGTTCATCACTTCGAACCGGAAACCAAACGGCAATTCATGAAGCGGCTCCACATCTCCTAAAAAGTAAGATCAAAGCCTCTCCCTCAACCGGTACAGTCACTAGGACAGATTTCTGGGTCTTTGAAGGGGGTATTGTGTTTGATATCCTTCCTCATCGTGCAACTACAGTACTGGCCATTAAAATTGCTGCACCATGCAAATGACAAACGGGTATTCATTGGATAATATATTATACTAGAACTGACATGTGATTACATTTTCACGCAATTTGGGTGCATAGATCTTGAGAAATCAGTACCCAGAAAAACCACCTCTGGCCGTAATAATGGCCTTTATACCCCTGGGCATTGAGTCAAACAGAGCTTGGATGGCGTGTACAGGGACAGTTGCCCATGCAACTTCAACAAGATACCACAGTTCAGCTAGAGTAGTGACTGGCGTATTCTGACGAGCCAGTTGCTCGGCCACCATTGACCAGACGTTTTCAGTTGGTGAGAGATCTGGAGAATGTGCTGGCCAGCGCAGCAGTCGAACATTTTTCTGTATCCAGAAAGGCCCGTACAGGACCTGCAACATGTGGTCGTGCATTATCCTGCTAAAATGTAGTGTTTCGCAGGGATCGAATGAAGGGTAGAGCCATGGGTCGTAACACATCTGAAATGTAACGTCCGTTGTGCAAAGCTCCGTCAATGCAAACAAGAGGTGACCGAGACGAGTAACCAATGGCACCCCGTACCATCACGCCGGGTGATGCGCCAGTATGGCGATGACAAATACGCGCTTCCAATGTGCGTTCACCGCGATGTCGCCAAACACGGATGCGTCCGTCATGATGCTGTAAACAGAACCTGGATTCGTCCGAAAAAATGACGTTTTGTCATTCGTGCACCCAGGTTCGTCGTTGGGTACACCATCGCAGGCCCTCCTGTCTGTGATGCAGCGTCAAGTGTAACCGCAGCCATGGTCTCCGAGCTGATAGTCCATGCTGCTGCAAACGTCCTCGAACTGTTCGTGTAGATGGTTGTCTTGCAAACGTCCCCATCTGTTGACTCAGGGATAGGGACGTGGCTGCATGATCCGTTACAGCCATGCGGATAAGATGCCTGTCTTCTCGACTGCTAGTGATACGAGGCCATTGGGATCCAGCACGGCGTTCCGTATTACCCTCCCGAACCCACCGATTCCATATTCTGGTAACAGTCATTGGATCTCGACCAACGCGAGCAGCAATGTCGCGATACGATAAACCGCAATCGCGATAGGCTACAATTCGACCTTTATGAAAGTCGGAAACGTGATGGTACGCATTTCTCCTCCTTGCACGAGGCATCACAACAACGTTTCACCAGGCAACGCCAGTCAACTGCTGTTTGTGTATGAGGAAGCGGTTGGTAACTTTCCTCATGTCAGCACGTTGTAGGTGTCGCCACCGGCGCCAAACTTGTGTGAATGCTCTGAAAAGCTTATCATTTGCTTATCACAGGATCTTCTTCGTGTCGGTTAAATTTCGCGTCTGTAGCACGTCATCTTCGTGGTGCAGCAATTTTAATGGCCAGTAGTGTAATAATTTTGAAATTTACTGTGCTAATCTCAGGAAACTAAAGAAACTACTTCAGCCTGTTCGTAGCTACAAAAATGAAACGGACTTATCCTTCTCCGTGATAGCGCAAGGCCTCACACGGGTCTGCCCACCCGAGAGGAGCTACAAAAATTCATTGTAATGTTCTTCCTCATTCACCCTACACCCGGATATCGCATCTTCCGACTTCCGTTTGGCCCAGTATACGATGGATGCAATCCCCGGGAAGCAGTAGGTAGGTGACGGTGAGCTTATTGATGCAGCAAGACTTTGGCTCCGACACCGAGCAGTAGAGTGGTACCATGCGGCCCTCCCAGTAATGTGGCGTAAAGCTGTAGCACTCACCGGAGATTATGTTCAAAAATAGACCGCCCGATTAGCCGTGCGGTCTAACGTACGGCTTTCCGGATTGGGAATGAGCCCTTGGTTCCCAGCACGAATCCGCCCGGCGGACTTGTGTCGAGGTCCGGTGAGCCGGTCAGTTTCTGGATGGTTTTTAGGCGGATTTCCATCTGCCTCGGCGAATGCGGGCTGGTTCCCTTATTCCGCCTCAGCTACACAACGTCGGCGATTGCTGCGCAAACAAGTTCTCCACGTACGCGTACACCGCCAATACTCTACCATGCAAACATAGAGGGTACACGTGTATGGTGTGAGACGCTCCCTGGAGGGGTCCACCGGGGGCCGAACCGCACAATAACTCTGAAAGAGTGGTTCGGTGTGGGGTGGCGGAGGGGCGAAGTGGACTGCGGTAGTCGTCCTGGGGTTGTGGACCACTGCCGCTGCGGTGGGGACGGAGCCTCTCCGTCGTTTCTAGGCCCCCGGTTAACATGTTGTTGTTGCTGCGGTCTTCAGTCCTGAGACTGGTTGGATGCAGCTCTCCATGCTACTCTATCCTGTGCAAGCTTCTTCATCTCCAAATAGCTACTGCAGCCTACATCCTTATGAATCTGCTTAGTGTATTCATCTCTTGGTCTCCCTCTACGATTTTTACCCTCCATGCTACCCTCCAATACTAAATTGGTGATCCCTCGATGTCTCAGAACATGTCCTACCAACCGATCCCTTCTTCTAGTCAAGTTGTGCCACAACCTCCTCTTGTCCCCAATTCTATTCAATACTTCCTCATTAGTTATGTGATCTTCAGCATTCTTCTGTAGTACCACATTTCGAAAGCTTCTATTCTCTTCTTGTCTAAACTATTTATCGTCCACTTTTCACTTCCATACATGGCTACACTCCATACAAATACTTTCAGAAAAGACTTCCTGACATTTAAATCTATACTCGATGTTAACAAATTTTTCTTCTTCAGAAACGCTTTCCTTGCCATTGCCAGTCTACATATTATATCCTCTCTACTTCGACCATCATCAGTTATTTTGCTCCCCAAATAGCAAAACTCCTTTACTACTTTAAGTGTCTCATTTCCTAATCTAAATCCCTCAGCATCACCCGACCTAATTCTACTACATTCCATTACCCTCGTTTTGCTTTTGTTGATGTTCATCTTATATCCTCCTTTCAAGACACTGTCCATTCCGTTCAACTGCTCTCCCAAGTCCTTTGCTGTCTCTGATAGAATTACAACGTCATCGGCGAACCTCAAAGTTTTTATTTCTTCTCCATGGATTTTAATACCTACTCGGAACTTTTCTTTTGTTTCCTTTATTGCTTGCTCAATCTACAGATTGAATAACATCGGGGATAGGCTACAACCCTGTCTCACTCCCTTCCCAACCACTGCTTCCCTTTCATGTTCCTCGACTCTTATAACTGCTATCTGAATTCTGTACAAATTGTAAATAGCCTTTCGCTCCCTGTAGTGTACCCCTACCACCTTCAGAATTTGAAAGAGAGTATTCCAATCACCATTGTCACAAGCTTTCTCTAAGTCTACAAATGCTAGAAACGTAGGTTTGCCTTTCCTTAATCTTTCTTCTAAGATAAGTCGTAGCGTCAGTATAGCCTCACGAGTTCCAACATTTTTACGGAATCCAAACTGATCTTCCCCATGGTCGGCTTCTACTAGTTTTTCCATTCGTCTGTAAATAATTCGCGTTAGTATTTTGCAGCTGTGACTTATTAAACTGATAGTTCGGTAATTCTCACATCTGTGAACACCTGCTTTCTTTGGGATTGGAATTATTATATTCTTCTTGATGTCTGAGGGTATTTCGCCTGTCTCATACATCTTGCTCACCAGATGGTAGAGTTTTGTCAGGACTGGCTCTTCCAAACCTGTCAGTAGTTCTAGTGGAATGTTGTCTACTCCGGGGGCCTTGTTTCGACTCAACATACAATGCAATATTAAAAAATAAGGTTTTGGAGCCAAGAGCATGAGGAATAGTAGGGTGTATGGGAAATCTCAATAAACCTTACTGATTTCAGAAAAAAGGTGTCGTACTACTTATTGAACGCCCTTCGTAAGTTAATGACTCCAAAATGTACTTTAGTTCTTTCTTAGATTCTGCCAACCATATCTAATCATTTGTGCATTTAGTAACGTCTTCCCTCTTAGTGGTACGCCTGTTGCTATTTGAATGCTTTTCTTGTTAATTTTACAGCATAAATATTGAAATACGTTTCTGTGAAGGAACAACGGTCCTTCGACGACAAGTGGGCTCTTGTGTCTAGTCAACACGCGTTTTTAGCATAAATACTCACCAGAATTATTTCTTGTTCGGCGTTAACACATTTGTGCATCCGTCGGCGGGTCTGCCCACTGAGACACGGGCGACGCCACTTGGCACGGAGCGCGCCCGCCGCCCCTTCATTACGATGCAAATGAGCTCCAGATTGAAGCGTGACACGGGACAAAGTTATTACGCCGTGGCACGCGCTGGCCAGCGAATGATCATCTTTAATAGCCGGTGTCCTTCGCAGATGATGTTCAGAATAGTCTGTCGGTTATGGACGTGTTTTTGAAAGTTAGCTTCGCTTGTCGTGCTTCTTCGTAGTCATCTTTTTATGAGAAAGTAAATTCAAGCTGCAAGCCCGCTAAACATAGAAGACTTTTTTTTTACAGAGGTATGTGAAAAGCAGTCCCTGGTGAACTTAGCATCTGCTACCTTTGCGCCTTTCACGGCTTTAAGAAATCAGAACTCAATGTCACGCAACTAAAACTCGCTGTTATGGAATATGGCTTGGTAGCTGCACAATCTCTGGGTTACCATCTGGAAGTGCTGTTGTTGAATTTATCTTAGAAATGAATAGCCGGAAGCTTCTTTTATAGCTTCAAAGTTGGAAGTTCGCAAATCTTTAATTGCGTCCTTAAGATCCTGTCGGTGATGACCACGTCTAAGTTTCTAGCAACAGGTGGTTAATACGGAAATATGCGAAGCTTAATAGTTAACTCTTCGGAAAGTACAGATGAAGTGACCATAATTTCAGTAACACGCAATTAAGAAAAAAACAGAGTCACAGAACTGTTACTAAATAAAAAGGCACTCCGTCTTCAGGCCACAACTGGCCCATGGGACCATCCAACCGCCGTGTCATCCTCAGTTGAGGATGCGGATAGGAGGGGCGAGTGGTCAGCACACCGCTCTCCTGGTCGTTATGATGGTTTTCTTTGACAGGAGCCCCTATTATTGGGTCGAGTAGGTCCTCAATTGGCATCACGAGGCTAAGTGCATCCCGAAAAATGGCAATAGCGCATGGCGGCTGGATGGTCACCCATCCAAGTGCCGGCCACGCCCGACAGCGCCCACGGCAAGGCCGTTGCCTACAGAACTCTTACTACAGTCAAAAATATTTTTCCACTGAACCAAACCACTCACTTTAATATCTGTTGCCATAACTATAAAATACGTTCTCTTTGCTTGAATTACATGAACGGAAACGCACCACAAACGGTTCCTGCGGTTGGGCTAAAATAAGAGAAGCTATATCACACGAAGAATAAGAGCAGAATGAACAGAATGCGAGCAAAACGAGTAGGAACAGACTAAGAACAGACTAGAGCAAGACACTGAAAATGGTGAGAGCTTTGGCCTTATAAAAACCCGCTCCAGGATATAGTTCAACTTCATCAAATTAAAATACTATAAAAAGTATGTAGGCAAGAATGTTTGCCTTTTAGTGGATAAGCAGATTACATTACAATTTGTTTATATATTATCTGGTATGAGCAGCAGCTAATGAAGTATCCAGTACTAATTTAAGCCTATGCAATGAGAATCTCGGGTATTCATTTTGCTAACGATGATTTACTATTTTTTAATTAGGGTCGTTTGCTCACTAATATTGGTGTCAATTGATACAGAGGCATCAGGCGATCAAAAATATCTCAAACATATCACGGAAATAACAGTAGTTTGGCTAGAATTGACACTGAAAGTTGGGACAGATAAATTCTTTAATTAATAAGGGCTTTTAAATTAGGTGATGGGCTAATGTAAATACGTTACTGAAATGGGAAAAGTGACTATTTAATTTTAATGTGGTCTTTCCATCTGAATTTACCTATTAGCTCATAAGATTTTCTGTATGGCAAGATGTAGGAAATTTTGTAACTGCAATAACTTTTGATGGCAATTTCTGACGAAAAAAATTAGCTCGCTGCAGTCAGAATGACAAACTGAATGAATAATGAAGTTTTGTGGGGGGTGATTTGTTTCTTCAATCTTAGTAATCTGCATACTCCGTGATTAATGTAGGAACTTTAACATCGGAAAGCCGGCCGTAGTGGCCGTGCGGTTAAAGGCGCTGCAGTCTGGAACCGCAAGACCGCTACGGTCGCAGGTTCGAATCCTGCCTCGGGCATGGATGTTTGTGATGTCCTTAGGTTAGTTAGGTTTAACTAGTTCTAAGTTCTAGGGAACTAATGACCTCAGCAGTTGAGTCCCATAGTGCTCAGAGCCATTTGAACCATTTTTTGAACATCGAAATTTCGAAAACAAAATTACCGATTACTTGATATAGATCCTAATACGTGGCATAGCAGCGCTTACGAAGTAGAATGGTGGGAGTCAAGCTACATCGTCACAACTCTTCCTGAGTAATGAATAATTGGTCATTTATCAGCAGATTCGTGAATGTTTTCTATCTCATCTTCTACACTGTTACGGTTTTTTCTTTCAACGCAATGTGGCGCTATTTCTAGAGTTGGGTTCTGCTGTACCTGTTTTGGTCTGTCCGCAGCTCGTGGTCACGCGGTAGCGTTCTCGCTTCCCGTTCCCGTTCCCGGTTTCGGTTCCCGGCGGAGTCAGGAATTTTCTCTGCCTCATGATGACTGGGTGTTGTGTGATGTCCTTAGGTTACTTAGGTTTTAAGTAGTTCTAAGTTCTGGGGGACTGATGACCATAGATGTTAAGTCCCATAGTGCTCAGAGCCATTTTTGTTTTGGTCTACTGGGCCTTAACTGTTTTCTTATTTGTTACTTTTTACTCTTCTTTTTTCGGAATATTGTATTTGTTTTTTCTCAGGCTATTGGTCACTGCCTCGGAGAATTTCCATTAATTCAGACCTAGATTTCGAGTTTTCCTTTTCTTTGAAAGGCTGGTGTGTCACTGCTGGGCTACTGCTCGAGTCTTATCAGTACCTTGATATGAAAAACAGCCCTGTACTCGTACTTCACTTCTGAATCTATGTGTAACTGTGATGTAATCGAGTTGGTATCTAATTGTATCTCTCACTGATTTCCTAATGTACTTTCTTCTCCTGTAATTTCGGGAGTTGTTGATTTCTGTAACTAACCGAAGCAAACAGCATAACATTGGAAGCGTCTCAGCACTGTTGTGTTCCAGTCATCCAGCTTTTATCCTATTGCAATTCTTCCTTAAGCTTTCTCCTCTCCTGTAGCGCCAGTCACCCGTTTCCAGTCAGCGAAACTTCAAATTGTCGTCGCCCTTATGTTATTCAATATTACCATAAATTCTTCAGACTCTTTTATGCAATTCACTGCCCAACATCACATGTCGTTGGCTTGTAAATCTGTACAAACATCGATGTACGTTTAAAAAGTTTTCCTGTCTCGTTTAACGACATGCTTTTCTAATTGTGCTTTTCAATGACCCACTGCTGCCTCTCATGGCATTACATGGCTTTATTTTTCGTGGTTTAATTTGGATGTTCTTGTAAACCCTCATCGCCAGGTTTGTAAAGACCTTGTCGCTGCTGCCGTGAAGGCCGAGTTGCCGCTATTGTACGGTAGGCGGAGATTGTGAGTTCTGATGTAGTACACCGCTAAGACAATTTATCCCTGCCACTACTACACAGAAATGCCGCAGAGTCAAGAAACAGGATAGGAGAACGAAGGTTCTACAGCACTCCAACAAATTAGTAACAAAGTCACACAAATGAGTTAAAAGGTTTACTTATCTTTGTGGTTTGTTGGATAATGAAGTCTGCAACACTGCATTTAATGTAACACAAAAAGGCCCTGAATGGCTAAGTGAATGTAATCGTAGGTAAACTTCACAGTACATAGCAAATGCCATTTAGAAAAATGTCTGCTCACTTCTAAGAGTTCCCTAAACGACATTCCCTGTCTAAGTCAGCCCTGGACGTTGATCTATAACCAACTGGCCATGAGCTGCTCTCGCATCTTCCGAGTAGGCTTCTGTCCGTTGTCGGCCGTTCGTTGGCGGATTGTACTCGGCCGGCAATTGGCCGAGGCGAAGTCGATATCTTCATCCTAAGCGCCGCCCGTGGCGCTGGTGGAACTCGCGCAAATGGCGAGTCTCCATGGCACTGACACCAGCTCGCACCTTTGCGCCTGTGGTGCTATTGCCCTGGCTATGTCTCGTTCGGAAACACAGCACATATAAGAGGTATAATTGTATTTTTTAACATCTAGTTTCATTTTAATATTTATCTTGTGGGTAAGTATACAGGGTGGTCCATTGATCGTGACCGGGCCAAATATTTCACGAAATAAGCGTCAAACGAAAAAACTGCAAAGAACGAAACTTGTTTAGCTTGAAGTGGGAAACCAGATGGCGCTATGGTTGGCTCACTAGATGTCGCTGCCATAGGTCAAACGGATATCAACTGCGTTTTTTTCAAAAATAGGAACCCCCATTTTCTATTGCATATTCGTGTAGTACGTAAAGAAATATGAATGTTTTAGTAGGACCACTTTGTGATAGATGGCGCTGTAATAGTCACAAACGTATGTCTCACAATTTTAGAAGGACAGTTGGTAACAGTTAGGTTTTTTAAATTACGGTACCTTTGAACATTTTATTTCAGTTGTTCCAATGTGATACATGTACCTTTGTGAACTTATAATTTCTGAGAACGCATGCTATTACAGCGTGATTACCTGTAAATACCACATTAATGCAATAAATGCTCAAAATGATGTCCGTCAGCCTCAATGCATTTGGCAATACGTGTACGACATTCCTCTCAACAGCGAGTAGTTCGCCTTCCGTAATGTTCGCACATGCATTGACAATGCGCTGATGCATGTTGTCAGGGGTTGTCGGTGGATCACGATAGCAAGTATCCTTCAACTTTCCCCACAGAAAGAAATCCGGGGACGTCAGATCCGGTGAACGTGCGGGCGATGGTATGATGCTTCGACGACCAATCCACCTGTCATGAAATATGCTATTCAATACTGCTTCAACCGCACGCGAGCTATGTGACGGACATCCACGTGTTGGAAGTACATCGCCATTCTGTCATGCAGTGAAACATCTTGTAGTATCATCGGTAGAACATTACGTAGCAAATCAGCACATACTGCACCATTTAGATTGAAATCGATAAAATGGGGGCCAATTATCCTTCCTCCCACAATGCCGCACCATATATTAACCCACCAAGATCGCTGATATTCCACTTGTCGCAGCATTGTGGATTTTCCGTTGCCCAATAGTGCATATTATGCCGGTTTACGATACCGCTGTTGTTGAATGACGCTTCGTCGCTAAATAGAACGCGTGCGAAAAATCTGTCATCGTCCCGTAATTTCGCTTGTGCCCAGTGGCAGAACTGTACACGACGTTCAAAGTCGTCGCCATGCAATTCCGGTGCATAGAAATATGGTACGGGTGCAATCGATGTTGATGTATCATAACACCGACGTTTTTGAGATTTCCGATTCTCGCGCAATTTCTCTGCTACTGATGTGCTGATTAGCCGCGACAGCAGCTAAAACACCTACTTGGGCATCATCATTTGTTGCAGATCGTGGTTGACGTTTCACATGTGGCTGAACACTTCCTGTTTCCTTAAATAACGTAATTATGCGGCGAACTGTCCGGACACTTGCATGATGTCGTCCAGGATACCAAACAGCTTACATAGCACACGCCCGTTGGGCATTTTGATCACAATAGCCATACATCGACACGATATCGAACTCCGCAATTGGTAAACGGTCCATTTTAACACGGCTAATGTATCACGAAGCAAATACCGTCCGCAGTGGCGGGATATTACGTGATACAACGTACGTTTATGACTATTACAGCGCCATCTATCACAAAGCGAAAAAAGTGGTCCAACTAAAACATTCATATTTCTTTACGTACTACACGAATACGTGATAAAAAATGGGGGATCCTATTAAAAAAAACGCAGTTTATATCCGTTTGACCTATGGCAGCGCTATCTAGCGGGCCAACCGTAGCGCCATCTGGTTTCCCCCTTCAAGCTAGACAATTTTCGTTCTTTGTATTTTTTTTTCGTTTGATGCTTACTTCGTGAGATATTTGGCCCGGTCACTATCAATGGACCACCCTGTAAATTCGGAGATGGCAAAGTCATTTTGATTACTTTTAATAATTTTTTTTTAAAAATTTGTGGTTGTTTGGACACCGAACCATTTTCGAAAGAAAGAGTTTTAGTTCTGCAAGTACCTCCATGCTACAGACGAAACTGTGGCGATGCAGTCTGCTGGCCCTTACGACTGGCAGCACTGTGGAATCCACTGCTGGAGCTCTTGGTATTCGGCTGTTGACACCGGCGTCAGCTGCGCACGTCCCGCGGTCCTGTGGCACCAAAACGCTATCGGCAGGAGCAGTCTCTGAAACCGGAGCCGCCGCGCGGCATCAATCACTGCGCGTCGGGCCTAATTATATGCTCAGCCGCGGCAGCCGTCCGCTGGTGGCCAACACGTGGCCCCGTCCCGAGCTCTGGCCTGCTCTGTGTTTACGTCTCGACAGCTGTACCCCCAGCTGCTTGATTGACAGCCTGTTGATAAACATTCCGAGTCCAATAAGGTGTGGTCTCCGTCACTGACCGCAGTGAGCAATCACAGCTCCATCACAAACATCTTTAATCCTACTCGAGTTGCGTGGTCGGGTAAAATTCTGTCGTGCGTGTAAAATAACGGTAAAATAAAAAATTAAAAAAAAACTGTTGCGTAGTTTAAGGACCTGCAAGGCTAAGATCACTTAATTCGAATCATTTGAGACCCGCTGTCTTGTCCATCTAAAATTTACAAAGTTCATCTTAAGAATAGAGATTCCGAATTTCTACCACATATCACTACCACGTTCAAATGTTCAAATGTGTGTGAAATCGTATGGGACTTAACTGCTAAGGTCATCAGTCTCTAAGCTTACACACTACTTAACATAGATTAGCATATTATAAGAAATACTGCAAAACATTAAAGTCTGTAATACGGACATCAGAGCAAGTATATTACAAGAAAAAGATAGTCATATCAGATAACAAAGTAAAGGCAGTAAGGGATACAGTGAAGGAGGAGACCAGTAGAACCAGACACGAAGAGGAACAAATAGCATTAAGAGTAAATGATACATTGGTGACAGATGTGTGTAGTGTTGCAGAACTTTTTAACAAACATTTTATAACTGTTACTGAAAAGATGGGGTTGTCAGGTTCGGTAGATGCTGCTATGGAATACCTCAGACCAGACATTTCAAGTAACTTCCATAATATGAATTTGACCCTCACTACCCCAGCAGAAATAATGTCCATCATAAAATCTTTAAAATCGAAAACGTCTATTGGGTATGATGAAATATCAACAAAGTTAATTAAAAAATGTGATTCTGAGCTAAGTAACATATTAAGCTATCTATGTAACCAGTCGTTTATCAGTGAAATATTTCCTGAATGGTTGAAATATGCTGAAGTTAAGCCACTGTTTAAGAAGGGAGGTAAATAAATAGCATCAAATTTCCGTCCAATTTCCCTGTTGCCAGCACTCCCAAAAATTTTAGAAAAGTAATGTACAATCGGCTTTATAACCATCTTATCTCAAATAACATACTGTCAAAGTCACAGTTTGGATTTCTAAAGGGTTCTGACATTGAGAAGGCTATCTACACTTACAGTGAAAATGTGCTTGATTCATTAGACAAAAAACTGCAGGCAACTGGTATACTTTGTGATCTGTCAAAGGCATTTGACTGTGTAAATCACAATATCCTTTTAAGTAAATGAGAACATTATAGTGTAAAAGGAAATGCTGCAAAATGGTTCAAATCTTACATCTCTGGCAGGAAACAAGGGCGTTATCAGGAAATAGACATGTATCAAGCTATCAGGCATCATCCAACTGGGAACCAATTACTTGTGGGATCCCACAAGGTTCCATTTTGGGGCCCTTACTTTTTCTTGTGTACATCAATGACATTTCATCAGTAACATTACCACATGCCAAGTTCGTTTTGTTTGCCGATGATACAAACATTGCAATAAATAGTAAATCAAGTGTAGTCTTATGAAGATCAGCTAATAAAATATTTGTGGACATTAATCACTGGTTCCTAGCCAATTCTTTGTCACTAAACTTTGAAAAAAACACACTACATGCAGTTCATAACTTGTAAGGGGTGTCCCACGAGTATATGCCTGACAACAATGACAAGCAGATAGAAGAAGTGGACACAGTTAAATTCTTGGGATTACAGCTTGATAATAAATTCAACTGGGAGGAGCACACCACAGAACTGCTGAAGCGTCTTAACAAATCTCTATTTGCAATGCAAATTGTGTCAGACATAGGGGATATAAAAATGAAAAAGCTGGCATACTATGCTTACTTTCATTCCATAATGTCATATGGGATTATTTTTTGGGGTAATTCATCAAGCCAAGCTAAAGTTTTCTGGGCACAAAAACGTGCAGTAAGAGTTACATGTGGTGTGAACTCAAGAAAATCCTGCAGAAGCCTGTTTAGAGAACTAGGGATACTAACTACTGCTTCCCAATATATTTATTCATTAATGAAATTTGTCATTAAAAATATATCACTTTTTCAAACCAACAGCACAATTCATGGAATCAATACTAGAAATAAGAATAATCTTCACAAGGATTTAAAGTCACTTAGTCTTGTACAAAAAGGTGTGCATTATCCAGGAACACACATTTTCAATAACTTGCCAGCAGCCATAAAAAGCTTAACAACCAATGAGACTCAGTCTCAGAGAAGCCTAAAGGATTTATTGGTGGCCAACTCCTTCTGCTCCATTGATGAATCTCTCAGTAAAACCAACTAATTTGTATATATAACTTCTGCACAATTTCAGTGCAGTAATGTGTTCATTATATATATATATATATATATATATATATATATATATATATATATATATGTGTGTGTGTGTGTGTGTGTGTGTGTGTGTAAGCACAATCTAACTTCTGCACCATTTCAGTGCAGTAATATGTTCATTGTAAATAAGTATTATACTATTACACGTTTATTACCTAGTAAATAAATAAAAGAACTTTTTTATTTTAAAGTCAGTGCATTAGTATTTGTAAAATGACTCTTTCATATAGTGTTCATTAAAAAATGATGATCATTCAACTTGGGACCTGTGGAATGGTACATTAGCTTATTTGTTTTAGTTGTAAATATTTGTTATGTATTGTTGTTTTTCTGACATGTTCTACATCCTGGAGGACCTCCTCACTACCTATCAATTGGAATGAAAGTAAATCTAATCTAATCTAATGTAACCTAAGGACAAGCACACACATCCATGCCCGAGGGAGGACTTTAACCTCCACCAGGACCAGCCACACAGTCCATGACTGCAGCGCCCTCGACCGCTCCGCTAATCCCGCGCGGCCACTACCACGTATCAGATATAGTCTCATTATTCTACTGATATATAATCAAGGAGTTTTATCAACCGGAAACCTTAAGTTAATGTTTCTCCTCCTATAGTACACTTTTATTACAACTTGGCAATGCAAGTGTGTAGAAAATTAACCGGGCAGAACATACATCCTCTAGTGTTGTTCCATGACTTCACGGATGGTTGTGGAGATGTCTGTAGAAGTTTTAGAGAAAAAGCTGTATTAGTTTCTGAGAAAACGAGGAATTTGTAATGAAAGAGATGTAATAGCGGAAAAGCATTAAAATATTTATTTTTATTAAATTAATTGAAAACACAATTTCATGTTGTTGGTTATCTTCGTTACCATTATTACCAGCTAACAGTTGTCTCCTCTTTTACCTAGTCTCCTCGGTTTTTATTTTCTCTGAATTTTTAGCGTTTTTTACTCTTGCCGTTGCCATTTCGAAAGTTCTTTTCCTGTATGCTTCGCCAAACACGTTCCTAATTTCTCATGTAGTCTCAGTGCTCTTGTTGTTTTAATGCCAACAAAGGCAAACACAGATACGTATCAACAGATAAAAGTAGGGAGACAGATGGCAGAGAATGTTAGCTCAAAGCGGACTGAAAAACGGAATATATCATTCTCAGTTCAGACGAACGTCAGTTTTAGCTAATGGACCGCTATTGACAAATACGTATTTTAGTTACATTGCACAGTTGCCGGGATAAATATTTTGCTTCGTAACTTGTAGCACTGCGTTCACTGCACTGAAACATTGGTATATACTTAACCTAATTCCTGGCTACGCAGTCAAAACCCGGCCCTCCACTAGTTTTTTCTATCAAGGCAAGCAAGACAGCCTCAGCCAAATTCCAAATATAGAAAAGAGGTACTGGCAGACTGGAGAGGTGGAGGGTGATTGTGACTTTGCCCAGGCATCGGTAGAAACGGGCGAGGTGGCGTGCAATGATTAAGTTTTGGGCTCACTTTCGGCAGGAAGGGGCCTTCAATCCGTTTCCCGTAGTACAGGGGTGATAAACGATGTAGATATGCCATGACGAGCATATTTCGTCATTTAAGTGCATTTCAGTGAAATACTTTTGTTGGCGTGTGTGTGGTCGAATGGCCCTCCCAAAAGAAAGCTGAATTTGTTGGGCGCTGATTGTCAGCTGCACATCAGCGTTGTTGACAGTGAAGCAACGAAGGTTAAACTCTTTTTCGTTCTCGTTCTGACGATAGGTAGTGACAAGCAGCAGCTTACAAGACCTATGACATGCAGACCCGTAGCTCTCAAAATAACAAACAATCTTTGTAGTTTACTGGAACACTGACTGATCATGTGCTCTTCAAGCATGACAATGAATGTCCAGTAACATTTTCGTTATTCTGTGCAGCTACAAAAATGTTCGTCAGCTGCCCTATGCGGTGCACTAATTAGACCTCTTGCATGAAATGTGTGTGGGGCATGATGGAACATGTGTGCTCCGGTCTGTATTGCCAGTTACACCATGTCACCAACAACTACAACAAACAAAAATGTTGTGGAACCTTACTTGACACGATAAAATACGACACTGTAATAATTAACATGGAGGATTAATTTTATAAATTCTTGGATAATATCACTCGAACATGTCATCTTCAGTTATTTATGATACAAGTAATTAGGTTTGACAACCACAACAATGTAAATATTGTTGACACTACTTCGTACTCGACGGTGGTGGGTGACAGAGTGTTGCAGCAGCTGTTGTTGCGGGCAAGCTGAACAGGACCAGAAATGATCAGTGAACACGCAAGTAGAGTAAATAGAAGTTTTGCTTAAATTATAACTATACAGAAGAACAAACAGAAATAAGGTCCAGCTATTACAAGGAGCATATTAAAGATCATCTTGCAGCGTGAGCTAATGCGCGAGTGGACTGTCGAAAGTCGACCAAGAATGAGAACTGCTGAAATCTGCGACTGACAATGGGCGTGTAACTGTCGCCGGCCATTCTACACTATGTGATCACAAGTATCCGGACAGCCCCCAAAATAAACGTTTCTCATATTAGGTGCATTGTGCTGCCACCTACTGCAAGGTACCCCACATCAGCGACCTCAGTAGTCATTAGACATCGTGAGAGAGCAGAATGGGGCGCTCCGCGGAACTCACGGACTTCGAACGTGGTCCGGTGACTGAGTGTGACTTGTGTCATAAGTCTGTACGCCAGATTTCCACCCTCCTAAACATCCCTAGGTCCACTGTTTTCGATGTGATAGTGAAGTGGAAAAGTGAAGGGAGAAGTACAGCACAACGGCGTACAGGCCGACCTCGCCTGTTACTGACAGAGACCACCGACAGTTGAAAATGGTTGTAATGTGTAATAGGCAGACATCTATCCAGACCATCACACAGGAACTCCAAACTGCATCAGGATCCACTGCAAGAACTATGACAGTTATGCGGAAGGTGAGAAAACTTGTATTTCGTGGTAGAGCGGCTGCTCACAAGCCACACATGAGCCGGCCAGTGTGGCGAAGCGGTTCTAGGCGCTTCTATCTGGAACCGCGCGACCGCTAAGGTCGCAGGTTCGAATCCTGCTTCGGGCATGGATATGTGTGATGTCCTTAGGTTAGTTAGGTTTAATTAGTTCTAAGTTCTAGGGGACTGATGACCTCAGATGCTAAGTCCCATAGTGCTCCGAGCCATTTCAACCATTTTGAACCATACATCACGTCGGTGTATGCCACACGACGACTCCTTGGTGTAAGGAGCGTAAACATTGGACGATTGAACAGTGAAAAACGTTGTGTGGAGCGATGAATCACGGTACGCAATGTGGCGATCCGATGGCAGGGTGTGAGTATGGCGAATGCCCAGTGAATATCATCTACCAGCAGTAATGTTCGGGGGCGGTGGTGTTATGGTGTGGTCGTGTTTTTCATGGAGTGCGCTTGCACCCCTGTTATTTTCCGTGGCACTATCACAGGACAGGCCTACACTGATTTTTTAAACAACTTCTTGCTTCCCACTGGTGAAGGGCAATTCGGGTATCGCGACTGCATCGTTCAACAAGTTCGAGCACCAGTTCATAATGCACGGACTGTGGCGGAGTGGTTGCACAACAATAAAATCCCTGTAATTGGCTGTCCTGCACAGAGTCCTTACCTGAATCCTATAAACACTTCTAGGATGTTTTGGAACGTGGAATTCGTGCCAGGCCACACCGATAGACATTGATACCTCTCCTCAGTGCAGCACTCCGTGAAGAATGGGCTGCCATCCCCCAGGAAACCTTCCAGAATCTGATTGAACGTATGCCTGCGAGAGTCGAAATTGTCATCAAGGTTGAGGGTGGGCCAATACCATATTTAATTCCAGCATTACCGATGGAGGGCACCACTCAATTGTACGTCATTTCCAGCCAGGTGTCCGGATACATTTGATCACATATTGTATATCGCGGCGGCAGAAGGCCTTCGCAGTTGTAGCCGCTGAAGGTCTGGCTGCGCAAGCGCTCATCAATGTATTCGCGCGTCTGATATCGGCGTCTGTTGGAAACGTGTTTATCCCTTACCAACTGCGAGACGCCGGTTCGAACCACAAATAGAATTCACTGAAGTCGTTTTATCTGCATAAAAGGGTCTGTTTTGGACTAAAGGTAGTTTAGTAAGAAACTGACAACTGAAGTTTGTGTGTGCGATTTTTCCTAGGTTCTAGTTGTTACTCTGAGACAAATAAAGCAATGTAAGGCAGACTGTGACAGGAGTGCTGAAGTACATGTCTTTATCAGGTCGTGATCAGCCTGTCGGTAATCAGTCTTTCGGCAGTGTTGACGCTGCATGGTAGTCAGCAGAAAGCAAGTCTGCATGGCAGGTGAGAAAACTGTAGACACATGACTATGTCCCATGCTGGAGTGGACCTAAAGCATTTGCAGCAATTTGCCTCACTGACGGTCATTATACTAACATGTAAAGACTTAAGCTACCTCCGAGCTCCGGTCCACCTGCCTTACATCACGATTATCAGCAAAGTATTTCTCATGAATCCCTCACTACGAGGATTTGTCTCTTAACGTTCTGCAAAATTTCCTATACGCATTTCCATCCATATCACTAGCTGCACAGTATTATTGCACAGTAACTTCCGTAGCCGTTGCGTAACATCCATTTTTCTCACGCTAAAAGTTCACACATACACAAAAAAGTAACCCTGTCGAAGCATTCCATCGTTATCACGAGGTACGTTTTGACTTCACTCACAGCTTCTCTCCAATTTTGGAACACTGTTTTCTTTCTTTTTGTAATGGTGACCTTTTTCAATCTGAGCAGCAGATCATCTTCAGATGTACAACTGAACGATACAGTTTGTCATTACTGGTAAGAATATGAAACTCCTTTTTGCAGCATTAGATATGAAGATAATCTGATAGTTGGTTATCTAACATAATGTCTACGTAAGTAAATTATCCTACTATTATTTCGTGGTACAACTCACTTAATGTTTGAATCTTATATGATACATGTGAGACAGTTACTTAATGGACCACAAACTCCATGTTACACTCCAATACAGAGTCTGAAATTCCAGAAAAAACACACTTTTAACTGCTAAACTCCTTTTTATTTTCATCCAATGAAATGTAACTAGCCTGAGATATGTATGCCCTTTATAAATAAAGGTAGATGCCTACATTCATAATCAAGCCAATTTCAGAAAATTTTCACGGTTTTCAGCGTGTTTCATTAATTTGCCAGTTTAAGTAGGTGTCAAATATTCAGCTGCCAATGGTTCCCTAAACAATGTCTGCTTCATCATCTAACTTCAGCTATGACCTTCCATCAAAATCTGTGCAAAGTTTCACCTTATAACGGCCTACAGCTAGGCCAGGAAGGAATATTAAGTCATTGGAGACAAAAACCACGCTCGAGTTAAACAGGAACCTATATTTTCACACAAACCGTCACGACATTCATATAAATGATTCAGGTAAACGTAAATCACAGTTGCCTTGTCCGTCACGAATAACAGTCATAGGTCTTACACACAGCAAAAACTCGCTTGCATTATGGGCTCAAGAAGTGAAATCCGATCAATTGATCCTCACAGTATATTTTTCTGCACGCCTTCAAGATCCGTTGGACGTATTAAACGGAATTTAAAAAAGTAATGATAATACTCCTTTTGTTTGTATTTTCATACTTTTCGGGGACACTGGGAACGTTACACAAATGAAAAGAGTGATATGAAATTTTGATTCAAGGCTGACATCTTGCAGTCAGAAATAGGTTACGTATTGAAGTAGAAGTTGCAGTCCTGAACTGGAGCATAGGACTGCATGGAAGTGAAGCACATACTTAGACTTCAAGGAGTCTGCAGCAAGGCCATACACAGAATTAAAATGCATAATGATCGAAATGAAAAAACATTACTCGAAAACAAACAAGGACTACGAAATGTAGCGGGAGATTGGCGATTGTTGGCAAAGCGAGTCGGGGCGTGGTGATCTCATGACGTAGAGAGCAATAAGCTACGTTATTAGATAGAGATGAAGAGATCAGCATATGAAAGGTGAGAAGAAGCATCGAAGACGAGCGCCACTAATATTGAAAAGACAAAAAAAGAAGCTCCCTTGTCCGGCAACCGGATTTACTGTTTTCACAGTGGCAAAAGAAGTCGAATTAGTCAGACGTTACGTCCACGCTATACCTACACAAATCCCATTTTTTGTGGTGCTCTAATAGTTACAGGTTCTTCTACTTAATTCTACTATAAGCTGGGAAAGTTAGAGTTCCGAGTAATCTTCAGCATAAGCGTATCAGCAGTTACACAGATGATCTACAACTTACGGTAAGATGCGTGTTGCACTGAATATACCGCATTCAGACACTTCGTGTAATTTTCATCGATTAGAATCTTAGTAAAATCAGTTAGTAAAATAATTCAGCACAATGACAAATTGCAACAGAAATACAAGAAATGAAATCTTTAATGTCATTCAGTTGAGAATGGATGGAGAGTTTCTCTTGTGCGACCAAAGACTTACTTACAAAATAACCGACCTCGTAGTATCGAAACATAAACCTATTGAGCTGTAATACACAGATATACCAACTATGAGTAAAATCATGTTGTTTATAGGAATGAAACAGTGTGTCTTGTCAACAAGGCAAAAATGTGGTACATATTTGTTGCGTTCAAGAAGTTTGTGGCATCCATTTCGGTGAATAGACATATCGTCCTTGAAATGTCCAATGACTTTCTGAAAACTGTGGAATAAAGTCGCTACAGCTTCCAGATGTACCAACCAAAGTGAAATCGTGTTGTTTATAGGAATGGAACAATGTGTCTTGTCAACAAGACAAAAAAGGGTACATAGCTGTTACGTTCAATAAGTTAGTGGTATCCATTTTGGTGAATGGACACATCGTCCTTGAATGTCCAATGACTTTCTGAAAACTGTGGAATAAACTCGCTACAGCTTTCACCAGATACTGTCGATTCATCACCCCTCCTCCGCATTGTTCAGCAGCAATCTTCGGCTGTCACGCTTTTAATTATCGAAAGTGAAATCTATTATTACGCCAACAGATTGTAACTGTTTTTGTCAGATATACTCACGTATGCAAAACATACGGGCAAATTTAATTAAGAATTTAATTTGCTATATGAAAGAAGTGGTAATTGAACGTGTCGCTTGTGGACTGATTCAATCTGCTCCCGCACTGTGGACGCCTCGCTTTGGTCCCCCAGAACAAGTTTAATTATAGTGTCTCGTTAAGCGGTATCAGTCAACGTCTTATCACGTTTCTTTCAGCGTAATTGAAATAAACGTTGTGTGAAAGATGCCCACAGAAGGTGTTTTATGAATCTTGCTGTCCGATCAGTAATAACGATCTGAAGGGATTAATCAGGCTGCTGTGATCGATTGCGTAATTAGTGGTTCACGACCAAACAGCTATTTCGGCGAAATAGCCACAAATTTATCATCCTTTGTCTTCTAGAAACTGGTGCCGTTCACCATGTCTTTCTCTTGACATTTACTGTGAAATGACGCATGCTTTCTGAGATGTAGCTATACAGTCACAACTACGACAGTTATCTCTTTGGATTTTGAAAGAAATTCGACAAAAACTCTATCCAGATCTCTCATAATTTACGCATATTTCTTATACATTTTACAGATTCTGTGTCAGAATTTAATTACCGTAGACTACCGCGCACCTTAAATTTAGTAACTGGCTGTTACCACATATAAGGCGAGAATGACTACATATCTCCAAACCACATCATCACGTACAACCTGCACAAAAAAGTGACACACTAACCTGTAACAAATTCACACATAAAATAAAAAACATATTTAAAAAATCAAGACATAAACATTTATTACAGAACAAACAACTCAATTCAAAACCACATCCTGAAACTAAAATCAAAACCAGACAAATACTATCAATCTGATATCTACCGGCTCAGTTGCAGGGACAGTGAAAATATGTACAATGGGATAACTGGCAGAACACTTGACAAAAGATATGATGAACATATCAGAGCACTGAAATACGGTAAAACCGTCATACAGGACAGGAGTACCACAACCACGTACTACTGAAAACGATGCGAATATCACAAGAAAATTTCCATGTGCACAAAGCATTAATGCAAAATAACAGTCTCTCAGTTAACAAATAAATATTGGAAACCACACAATATATAAAATAGCTGAAGAAATCACATCCCCCCCCCCCCGTTTCATTTCACTTCTTGTCCCTCATCTTTCTCCTCCGACTCACTCTAATCAATCCCCATCATACTACTGTGCGCTTACTGTCCTCTCATCTCCCTTCCACAGCTACGTACCACAAAATAAACTCCATCACTATAATTTCATTAGTGTTATACAGTATAGAAGTACGCATTAACATAATTAAATAGAATAAGACATATGTAATGAACTACAGAGAAAACATATAGCTAGGTCAAAGAAAAACTAGTGTCAATGTTGGCAACACTACGAAACACAATACGGACTTAAAAGTAACAATTTTTTTTTTGCGTAGACATCCTCCGCAACACATACAGAAATATTTGTTTTGTAAATAAAAAACGCCTTCTCTTTCTGCGCTGTATTTTATGTCTCTCAGACGCGTTTCGCCTTTTTTCACTTTAATGCGTCATCATTGGGATAGTTCCCCACGTTTTTAGTTGGCATCTGCGTTCGTCTCACCTAATCACATGCTGGAGGTTGCACTACAACTCTGTTTACGAAACTTAAGCGTGTTTTTATATTAAGAACTTTCTCATCTATCTTTTCATCTTGTTTGACCTTGTTTTTGTGATGAACTATCAGTCTTCTGTCAGTAATTGTAGACATTTGATTGAAAGCTGTGACTTCAAGAAGTAACTACTTTGAGTTAGCTACTGTCCTTTCCTGTTTGATCTGTTTGTTTGTTAAGCAAAGCAAACAGGATGAGACGCACACTGAATTCAAAGCAATTACGTCTTGAAGTCACAGTTTTCGGTCAAATGTCTACAATTAGTAACAGATGACTGACAGTGGGAAGAAAAATATCTTAACATAAAAACACGCATATGGTTCGTAAATAGAGCTGTACTGCGACCTCAGATGTGTCCAGATGAGAGATAACAAAGATGCCAGCTGAAAACGAGGAGAACTATCCCAGTGATGATGCCATAAAGTTATAAAAGGCAAAACGTTTCTGGGAGAAACAAAATATAGTGCAGCAAGAGAAGGTCTTTTTATTCACACAGCAAAAACACTTAAAAGTATACAAATAAACTGTGAACAGTGCTGTACGAAATTATGCCGCGTTAAAGCCAGGAAATGCATAGTTCTGTGAAACAATGTAAAATCAGACCGCCAATACCAGTGCGTAATGAATAAATCCTCATTTAAGCTTTCCGTGCTATTTCTAAATCACTTCAGGCAAGATTTCTTTCATGACGGACAATCAAGCGTCCTTTTCTCATTAAACACACGTGTGTATACTCATATGTCGATAAGTATGTGTGTGTTTTCCCATTCAGTAAGCTTTAAATAAAACAGGATTACTTCGTAATAATCTTTCATGTTTAAGAAAAGTAGAGACATCTTCACAGGATTTGGCGACCAGGAGAAAGCGTTTGACAACGCAAAATGTTACAAAATTCCTGAAATTTTCAGAAAAACAGGAAAAGAGCTAAATGGACAGGAGAGTAATATGCGATATGTAACTGACAAACACAAGAAAATGCACACATACGGTAGAGAAGAAGTCTTTCCCTTTCCTGCATCACCTGCACATCGAAGAAGCAATGACAAATGAATGAAAGATTCACGAGTGGGATTAAGATTTAGGATGAAGGAAAATCAGCTATAACATTCACTGATGACATCACAGGACCTGCTAAAAGGAATAGGCAACCCAATAAGCACAAAATACGCCCAAAAAAACTTATAACTTGAAACAAAGCGTCACACTTGAAACTGTTGAAGATCTTCCATGAACGCACTGCTGGCGTTATTTCTGGCGTGGACATTGAATCTAAATCATTGTGAACAAATAACACAGTTCACTGAGCAGAGAAATTAAATTACAGGAATAAATCTGCACCAAAAAGAAAAAAAAAGAGAAATGGAACGGCAGTACTACTTCACTTAAGTAACAATATGCAATTACAGACAGCGATCAGGTTATACGTATGAGGCATAGAGGAGAGAAAGAAAGTTTCATGTGCATCGTATATGAAGCTATTGATAGATTGAAGAATTTGTACAGTGAAAAGACGCTATTGCTTTTTACTTATATTTCTAAGTATAAATTTTAATTCGACATTGTTGTGTGACATTTGTTTCTCTATGCATTGTGAGCCGTACTATAAATAAAATGAACGTATCTCCTCGCTGCAGTCGGTGCCGATCAGCTTCCGCGCTCGGGTAACCCGATCCTTTTAACAAACGCAAGCAAGTGTGAGACGGTCGAAAACGTGATACAGTGTTCAGCATTAGTAAGCTCGTTAACCTCGTCCGTTGCCTGGACTACATGCGGAGGTTTCACAGGTACGGTATTATTCAGAGATTACTCTGGAATTCACAGTTAAGTGTTTGGCACTGTATAAGATTAGCATGCTTATCTCACTCTTCCCAAACAACCGAACCTTTAGTCCTGTCACGCAAAAGCCACATATATCACTAACTTGCCGTGAAACAAGCTAATGTTACCCTCTGAGAGGATCTCGAATTTCGACCGCGCGTGTGTCTAATGGACAAAGGTATCGGACTATAATTTTGAATATGGTGAAATTAACAGAAAAACTAAACGGACTTTAACCTTGTGAGTTAATGAAAGTGGTAAAATCGTAAGGGAATGAAGAAAAGAGCGGTCGCCAGCCCAATTAGGCACATTAATTTGGAAATATATATTTCAGAAAATTGGATGTTGGTTATTGAAGTTACTTTCGTTTATATTTCCCTTTGAATAGCACACGGGATACAAACTGACACAGTGCACTCTGAACTGTGTTACCAATAACGCACACACCAGTGAATTAAAGGAATCAAATTTGCACCAAGCGCGTATTAATGATAGCTACACTCAAGATCGTTGCTTAATCAAATACTGAAATGTTACTGCATGAAGTGAAGAACTAAATTTGGACACAAAGGGCTTCTATCTTAACAGACATGAAAAAAAAACACTGTTTAAACTCCTCTACATGTACCAGTTTTCCTTTTCAGCACTAATAGTTCAGTTTTCTTTCTAGTAAGTGGAGAATATGATGGGAACCCATAAACTAGTATAGTTTCACAAGTCAAGCTGTATGATTATTCTAGTAGAAAAGACTAATACAAACAAAGCTAGTCATTCACTTCACTTCGAGTAGTTCATAATTTACTTTGCAAGACAATAAAATTCAATTCTGAGCTTAATTAACTTCAAAAAAAGGACCCATTCACAATAGAAATCAAAACCATACTATTTATGAAAATGAGCTTAAATTATTTGTCTTTTTACTACCAGTGAAGCAGGTATTTTACACAATAATATCTACACAATCTTGCACTGTATTTCTACAAAACTATACTTTGTAATAAACTAAGGATACTTTAGCAAAATCCTATCTAACTCCAATTTTGTGTTTTTCACTTTAATTTTTACTACTCCTTTTACATTAGGCAAAAAACATCACTTTGAAACACTTGAATGCAAGGATTGTTCATTTAAATTAAGATAGTCGGTTTTAGTAGCACTTAGGTGAAGACCCTGCATAGATTCGTGATCAGGATAGAAAATGAAGTTCTGGACACAAGTTTGTTTTTGTGATTGTTACTCAAACCACACACAAATTAACTGGTTCATGTCCATGTACATTACTGAATGTTTGAAGTTAGTGAAGCAGTAGTGAAGAGTGGTGGCAGGCGACATGGCGTTTAACTGCACTCACGCTCTTAATGTTCGAATGCTCTATAAAACCTCTTCTTGACGTCGGATTTTCACCATATTAGAGCCACTCCTTTTTGCGGAGAATACTAAATAATAGCCAGATCCACATCCAAGGCTAATCCATTGTAAAGCAGCTTCCAATTGCCTCTCTTAGCATCGTCGAAGTGTACTGTGCTACGGCTAGCCACATACTGCGTACCCTTGACTCCAAGGAGCCGCTTAGTTCGACCATCTTTTACATCGCACCATGCCACTTCCGTTGCGGAGGGACTTCCCTACACCTCACATATATTACAAATACAGGTACCCTAAGCATGAACCAGCTTCCAATAAACATTTTCTTTTTATGAACATACACGTGTTATAAAATTTTATCATATTAACAAATCATTTTGCTGTTTTCATATACACATTACAAAACTCTAATTTTCCTGTCACAAATCAAGGACTTTAAATAACAAAGAACACACATACCATAATTGCAGATACATAGTTACATAATATAAACCTATATCTAATCGATATAAGTGTTTGGCAATGGGTACACGTAATTAATTTGAAATTATTTCTCTATCATTCCATGAAGGAAAAGTGAGCCCCTAAATCTTTCCGTGCAAGCTCTGGTTATCCTTATTTCATCGCGACGGCCATTTATCTCCACGGAGGTGGTCACAACAAAATGTTCTGGCATTCGGAGGAGAAAGTTGGTTATTTAAAACTCTCGTTGTGACGGAAAACGCCTTCGCTTGAATGATGTCTGATTCCTTCAATTCCCCACATACCAACCAACTAGCTCGAATGATGGCCACTTCTGTTCGCTTATCATAGCCGTGACAACCTCTCCTCTACTTCGTGATAGTACTTCTTTGAATTTTTTGATGGTCTCCGTCAGTCTTGTCAGGTCCAGAAGAGAACGGGCCAAAGTAGTACAGACAGTGTAGCAGATCTGTTGCAGCTTCTACGTCTTATGCCAATAAAACGCAGTTTTTGCTAGCCGAAGACCGTTGTTCAGCGTTTTCGCATTAATGTTCCACCTCGACAGTAATATTTTAATATCTTCCACAAAAGCGGAGTTTCATTGACACCTTCTTACGCAATATATGATCAGTTTATATTGTTGCGGATGGATTAATCACATCACACGGTATCGAAATATCATGTTCCTGCTGTCCTCTCGGATGTTTCACATGGCGGATAATGCAGCCAAGAGCGCCGGTCTGCTCTCTCCAGCACAGTGGTAGCTCTGTTGCTCGCAGCGGGTGGAGACTCCAGAGCGGTCCAGCAGGGAGCCGCCGCAGGGGGCGCCCGCGAGCGCCTGTCGTGACCGCTGGACACGCTCTGACGATCCCAGCGTCTGCCTCCGATGGACGCTCACGTGCGCTGCCTAGTCACCGCTATAGCCTGCGCACGAAGCATACGCATGCACTTGGTCGTGAGCTGTACACCGCCGTAAAGGCGCTCGTTTGATCTGAGTGAAGAGGCTACAGTCTCCAGGCAGGAGCCATCGAGCTTACGGCAGCCACACGCGAGATGTCCATTTGGGCTCAGTCCATTCGGAGTTGGTCCGTTTAGCGTCGGTCCGCATTAGGGGAACACTCACCAACGGGCCACCTCAAGCGGCGTCGCACCGCCATCTCACAGTGGTCTGAAACTGTGACGTGTAAAGCTTTCAGTATAGGGTGGTGCCTGTGATCTACGACGAATGAATCAATTTCGCTGTCCCTGCTGCATGCCTTTACTTACGAGAAATGGGTTTCAGCTAGAAGACAATTATATCATTCGATGTTCGTTCAAGAACTTGGTGACTGTTGAAATTATTAAGAAATTTTGTGGAGGCGTATAATACATAGCTTCAGCTGGTCAGCCCAGTGAACAAAAGAAAGTACAGAAATATCAGGCAATAAGTGAGCCCCCACCGAGGACTGACTGTAACTCTTCCGCTGATTGGGAGTGGGCTGCATCTATCAGCAACTAAAGTTCCTTTGCCGCTATTTCTACTCAGGCCTTGGATCAGATGGTTCCTGACATCTATCTACAGATTCAGCGTCGTGCACAAGAATACATGAACCACCTGATGTGTGCAATACTGCCAATACTGCCGTCATTGTAGTTGACGGAGCTAGAGTGATATCTCTGTGAAGAAAATTCAGTCGTTGATTATTTTCTGGGACTAAGAGACCCTAGAAGACGGCAGAGATCGTGATTTCTCTCGGCAAAAACAATGGGTGGGGATATCCATATATGGCCTGGATATATGGTCCCAGAATTTTGATTCTGTAGCGTACCTCCGCCAGCAGGCAGGAGAAGAGGTACTGGCGGTGGTAAAGCTATGACTATAGGCCGTCAGTCGTGGAGTAATCGGTAGAGTACTTAAGTTTGGCTTTTTTTTTTCTAAGTGAAAACGTCCATTTCGTTCGTCACTCGAAGTTTCTTCTGGGACAAGATATCGTGAGATTTGCCGGCATAGAGTGGCCAATGACAGAACAAACGCCCACGGGTCATGTGCAGGGAACTACGGAAGGCAGTATAGAAAACAGTGGTAATATATCCACTCCGTAGCTATTATGCTATTTTGTGCAACCACTGTATTAAAGTGACTGATTATTGTATTACTATTAATACGAAAGACTTATGATTCTACCCCATGGACTTCACAAAAAAATCTACGGTCGTCCCGAGCTGCGCACACAGTTTTTTTCGTAAAAATTGGTCTGATTTAGCTTGTGATCTTTTGAAAGTAGGTCATACATACGACAGGGAATGGTTGGTTACTTTGCTCGCCTGAGCATTCTCAAACGTGTTGAAATTCTAAAAGAAAGGGGAGAAGTATGAAATACTACTCGCGACGTATTAAACGTTCTCGATAGTAGCAGACACTACACCACCGACTACTTTATCTGAACATTCACCAACGGAAAACTCTCAAAACTAAAAAATAACACTGAGTAATGAAATTTCGGGAACACATTTGTCTAGATAACATATTTCATAAATTAACAATGCGAGTTACAGGTTAATGTAAGCGCGAGATGTGGCGAATGTAAGTTTATGAGATGGATTTCCATGCCTGTTGCACTTTGTTGGTGAATACAGGAACAGCTGGCCGCTGTGGCCGAGCGGTTCTAGGCGCTTCAGTCCGGAACCGCGCTGTTGCTACGGTCGCAGTTTCGAATCTTGCCTCGGACATGCATGTCTGTGATGTCCTTAGGTCAGTTAGGTTTAAGTAGTTCTAAGTCTAGGGGACTGATGACCTCAGATGATAAGTCCCATAGTGCTTAGAGCCATTTGTACCGTTTGAATACAGGAACAGTTAACGCTGTTTCAGGATGATGCTGGAGTTGTCGTCCGATGATGTGTGCTCGTCTGGAGATAGACTTGGCTATCAACAGGCCAAAGCAACATGACCATATTCTATAGAATTTGCTGGGTCACAAAATCGGTATGTTGGCGAGCGTTACCCTGTTGAAAAACATCCCCTGGAATGCAGCACAACAGGTCTTATCACCAGACAGACATACAGATTTGCAGTCATGGTGCAGTCATACGACCTCGAACCCTAGTCCATAACTCCAGATGTAGGTCCAGTTTATCTAATATTCAGACAGGTTGGTTGCACTCTGTGAACTGGCCTGCTCCTAACCAACACACTGCCATCACTGGCACCGAGGCATAACCAGCTCTCATGAGAAAACATGGACAGACCTCCACCCCGCCCTCCAATGAGCTATCCACCAACAACACTGAAGTCGCATGTGGTAGTGGTTTAGCTTCAGCGGAAGGCACACTAAATGGCGTCTGGCTCTGAGCTGTCCTTTAAGTAACCGATTTGTAACAGTTCGTTGTGTCACTATGGTACCAACTGCTACTCAGACTGCTGCTGCAGGTGCAGTACGATGCTCCAGAACCATACTCCGAATAGGATGGTTTTCCCTCTCGGTTGTGCCACGTAGCCGTCCGGGTCCCCGTCTTCGTGCGACCGTACATTCTCATGACCACCTTTGCCAGCAATCATGTGCCGTTACTACATACTGCCACGTTTTTATGCAATATCGCAGAAGGGACATCTAACTTCTTGTAGCCCTATTACAGTCTTCATTCAGGCTCAATGAGGTATTAAATAATGGTGTCTTTGTCGCCTTTAAAGGCATTCTTGACTAACATCAATTTCCAACGCCCAAGCTCAAAGGTAACTAACACTGACGATAGTTACAGCATGTGTTTAAAGCAAATATAATTTGCATCCTCATACTAGCGCCATTTTTATGCGACTGGCTCAAAATCTGAGTAAACATCATGTTTCAGATGTAGCAAGACGCCTACCAACTTCAATTTATGTAGCACAACTCCTTCTTGGTGTTGCGATTTTTTTTCCGTCAGTGCATTCTAATGGCTGCCACAGAAAAGCGATTGAAGTGATCAAATGGTCTCGTGATCAGGCATAATTCGTCGTGTGTACACAAAATCAGACGGGCTGCCGTGGCACGTTTGAAATCTCGGTTTGGTGGCTTGGAGCGACGGATTTTCTACCTGTTCGAATCGTAATTGACGTCCGAGAGCGCCAGTCCACTGAATTTGTCCAACGGTGCGTTCCAACTCGTTGCGAGGCTACAGCATCTCCTATTTGGGACGTCCTTTAGATTTCTAATCCAATGTGTATCAGAAAGTAACACGGACGTGAACATCTTTGTGCCATTAATGGCTTTACTTTTACTGAATTCGGTGACATATTAGTACCACCCAACTGTCGTTGCAGTGAGACAAAGCAGTGCATTTTACACATCTACTGATTACTAAATCACCTGCTAGCACCTGATGTCTCACCGACATTAAGGTATGACAACTTCCTCTTGTGAAGTTCCCGAAGGAATGGAAGTTATCAGCGATCCTACGTACATGTGTGCATGCGTTGGCTGCAATCTGCTCTATGCTTTCTACCTTAATCTGGTAACGTTAAAGGGGCGTCTGGCAATTTCGATATTCAACCACATCTGACATATGGATCATTTAGGTGCATCTGATTAATTTCTCAGGCTGAACAAAATTCAAGATCGCAGAAATGCGGTTTATCTTGGCCACTGTAGGTATACGGATTTTTGCTGGAAGTAGGATAAGAAGGAGCACTGAGCTCGCACACTGGTCGAGAAGGTGCCGCTGGATACAGTCACGCTGCCGCTTTAGCGCAGTAGTCGCAATATATTCGCTACGCCATGCTTAATTTACGCGTGGGATGGCCATTAACCTTTTTCTACATTAGCGGTCTCCTCTCAAACTTATAGTGCCGAGTAGTTATATGCAGTTGCTGAATCAGTTTCTTTCAATAGGGCTTTTCGGGTATAATAATATTTTATTCATATTGACTGAAGTTTGCGGCGGCGCTTGCCGGAAGTGATAACAATATTGAAAAGGGAAATACTTTTCAGTGTTCTATAACACTATATTTATTTGATCACAAACCTGCTTTCGGCTTCTCAGACAATCTTCAGCTGACAAATGAATGTCGCAAACACAGATAAACATGGTGTGCGGCTGGCACAGATATTAATTGTACTGCTGTTGTTGTTGTGGTCTTCAGTCCAGAGACTGGTTTGATGCAGCTCTCCATGCTACTCTATCCTATGCAAGCTTCTTCATCTCCCAGTACCTACTGCAACCTACATCGTTCGGAATATGCTTAGTGCACTCATCCTATGGCCTTCCTCTACGACTTTTACCCTCCACGCTGCCCTCCAATACTAAATTGGTGATCCCTTGATGCCTCAGTATATGCCCTACCAACAAATCCCTTCTTCTAGTCGTGTCACAAATTTCTCTTCTCTCCAATTCTATTCAGTACCTCCTCATTAGTTATGTGATGTGCCCATCTAATCTTCAGCATTCTTCTGTAGCACCAGATTTCGAAAGCTTCTATTCTCTTCTTGTCCAAACTATTTATCGTCCATGTTTCACTTCCATACATGGCTACACTCCATACAAATACTTTCAGAAACGACTTCCTGACATTTAAATCTATACTCGATGTTAACAAATTTCTCTTCTTCAGAAACGCTTTCTTTGCCATTGCCAGTCTACGTTTTATATCCTCTCTACTTTGACCATCATCAGTTATTTTGCTCCACAAATAGCAAAACTCCGTTACTACTTTAAGTTGCTCATTTCCTAATCTAATTCCGGCAGCATACAAAAATGACAGATTGTTTACGTAGGGAAACGTTACAGTAATTTCATTAACTAAAAAGGGGTAGACAAAGACACACTTAGCAAATGATGAGAAATAAGATGAATTTACAGCTTGATTAATATTTGCAACAAAGACGTTATTTAACAAAACAGGCTCATCATTTAATACTAGAGTGTATTCTGTGTCATGTGTTCTTTGATTGCCGGCCGGAGTGGCCGAGCGGTTAAAGGCGCTACGGTCGCAGGTTCGAATCCTGCCTCGGGCATGGATGTGAGTGATGTCCTTAGGTTAGTTAGGTTTCAGTAGTTCTAAGTTCTAGGGGACTTATGACCACAGCAGTTGAGTCCCATAGTGCTCAGAGCCATTTGTTCGTTGATTTAAAAAAAATGGCTCTGAGCAGTATGGGACTCAACGGCTGTGGTCATAAGTCCCCTAGAACTTAGAACTACTTAAACCTAACTAACCTAAGGACATCACACACATCCATGCCCGAGGCAGGATTCGAACCTGCGACCGTAGCGGTCGTGCGGTTCCAGACTGTAGCGCCTTTAACCGCTCGGCCACTCCGGCCGGCGTTCGTTGATTTCCAGTAGGGTCTTTGACAGAATGTAAAACTTCACATTCTGAAACATATGAATGGTTTTCTTCTAAAACATTACCAGTAAAGGTAGAATCTTTCTTCCTTAATCAGCAGCTTCTCCCGGCGGAGGTTCGAGTCCTCCCTCGGGCTGGGTGTGTGTGTTTGTCCTTAGGATAATTTAGGTTAAGTAGTGTGTAAAATTAGGGACTGATGACCTTAGCAGTTAAGTAACATAAGATTTCACACACATTTTTTTCACCAGCTTCTTTCATGTTCACGCAGGCCAGTTCACACAGCTCTGCCTGACTGAACAACACACAATTTTACACGTTGCTTCATATGATTTTATATACATTACTCTCTGCCAACAATTGCAATTTGTCTTTACAACTTTTTAGCAAGATTGCCTGAAATGTTGCGAATGTATGGAATTTTGCACTGGGCTTTGTAACTATGGAGTGACTGCTGTTTGCTAGCGTACAGAAATGGTGTGATTTAATTCATTTTACTTTTTCGTAGAATATTATCAATCAAGCCACAATATTCTATGCAACATTAGGGAGTTTTTTCCTTTTCAATAACTTTTTAATCAATTCAGGAAGTGCCGAAGACGCCGTAGGCATGTCTAGAAATGTTTGATTAAAACCAGGTTTCTGCTAGTGAAAGTACAACAGTAAGGAATATAATGGCATCATATACACTGATGAGCCGGAATACTATGATCACACTGCGCCTTGAGACTGAATGCCAAATTGTCGTCTTGACTTAAGTAAAGTATGCAAGTGGAGTAGAGACGTATTGGGAATCATGGTAGCGACGATATTGGCAGCAAACGAGAAATCTACTCATATAAGCGGGTGGGAAAGAGCATTTCGGAAACGATGAAGCTGATCGGCTGTTCATGCCACTGTCGTGAGGACGGTGAAACCACGACTAGGCAGTAAAATGTTAGACGTCCAAGTCCCATCATATAAAGCGGAGGTCGAATACTTGCCCGCTCTGTAAAGCATGATAGGGGATGATCTGCGACAAATCTGACACCGCTCAGCGCACGATACTGAACATTGACCTAACGATGTCGTAAATTACGACTGCAGTGGGCGCAGGATTATCTATATTGGGCAGCGGAACTGTCGAAGCGTGCCGCCTTGTAGGAAGAACCACGTTTCATCTTACGCCAGCTCGGTGGACGTATCCAATACACCATCATCATCCAGGGGAACAGCTGCTCGAAACATGCATCACGTCACGGACGCAGGCCGATGGGGCAGTATTATGATTTGGTAGACATTCACCTGGGCTTGCACAGTACCTGTGGTAGTTATCAAAGGGACCATTACAGTTGCGGAGTACGTGTGTTATTTCGTATTACCTGCATGCTACCAAAAGGGTGTCTGCACGTGTCACAAGACCAGAATCGTCCTATAGCGAACTCATCTTATCTCTTGGCCACTAAATTTGTCATATCTGAATCGGATGGAACACATATAGAACGCCATCGGTAGGATGAAACACACTCGGGACGCTATCAGATCCATGTTCTGCGCCCGCAAACCACCGGACTGTAATTTAGGGGGCCTGCAGTGAACTGAGCGTAAACTTTGGCTGCTACGTACCTCCATAAAACTAACAAAGACTTGTAGAATCCATGAAACTGAGGATAGCTGCGGTATTCCAAAGTTCAAATGGCTCTGAGCACTATGGGACTTTTGGGGGAAGGACGTCAAACGGGCCGACTTGGAGCAGGAGAGGCATCTCAGGACATTTTAATTTCCAGTGTCTATACTTTTACAAGTAAATTCATAAAACTTTGTCAGCATCACCAGGAAGGATTCAGGATTTACACTCATTGCAGTGGAAGTTCGAAAATATATCAACATAAATTTTTTTTTACGTGCGAAATTTCATCGTTTTTTCACTTACTAATGGCTGCATTTGTTGCTATAGGTACGCTTTTCTTCACAAGTTAGAGAGATTCTTCGATGAATTTTGCACAGCATACATACCATACTCACAGGTGTATGAAACTCTAGAAATTAGTTAATTTATGAAAAACGAATGAACTGTTATATTTCAAACTTCATGTTTAGAAAAAACACAAATTTTATACTTAATTACCTCAATTTTTACCACAGTTTTTAATAGATTTGGAATATTCTAGAGTTTCGTACACCTTTAAGTATGGTTTGTATGCTGTGCAAAATTCATCGAGGAATCTCTCTAACTTATGAAGAAATGTGTACCTATAGCAACAAATGCTGCCTTTAGTAAGTGAAAAAAATGATGAAATTTCACACGTAAAAAAAAATTACTTCGTTATGTTTTAGAACTTCCACTGCTATGAGTGTGAATTCTGAATCCTTCCTGGTCATGCTGACAAAGGTTAATGAATTTTTTTGTAAAAGTATAGACTGTGGAAATTAAAATGTCCTGCGGTGCCTCTCCTGCTCCAAGTCAGCCCGTTTGACGTCCTACCCCCCTTAACATCGGAGGTCATTAGTCCCCTAGAACTTAGAACTGCTTAAACCTAACTAACCTAAGGACATCAAACACATCCACGCCCGAGGATTCGAACCTACGACCGTAGCGGTCGCGCAGTTCCGGACTGAAGCGCCTAGAACCGCTCGGCCACCGCGGCCGGCCATTTCAAAGTTGGATCAACATATTATTAATCAGATAGTTATAACGTTGTGGCTCATCAAATACCAGCAAAAACAGTTACCTTCATGTCAGTGGAATGTGAATATAAAGTACCGATACTGAAAATTTACTGTTACAGAGCTGCTGAACTTAACGTGCAGGTAATAACTTTCCACTTCTTTCGATCCAGCTCTACCGCATTTCAGTGAAGTGTGTCCGATCTACGACGGCAGTTACAACGTCAACATTGTTTTCAAAGGACTAGAATTATTAATATGTCAGAGCAGAGTAAAAATTTGTCTTGATTATCCTACTATAGCCACTTGGACCTTCTCGTAATAATTACATAAATAGGTGTTGTTAAAAGAGCAATTATACTATAGATATTTCCAATTTTGGGAACTGGTTTCTCAGTTTCTTTATTTGTTCATCCTTTGGATGCTGACGTAAGCAGCCTATACGGAAACTTTGTGCGTCACTTACTGACACGTTTGGAGTGACGTGAAACAAGTCGCAGCGCGATAGTGAAGGCGTAGAGAAAAGAAGCGTGCGTACAGACGTTGGACATGGGGTAAGAAATTTATGGTATCTGGCTGCACAGTGAAGCAACGCACGTGTTTGACTTTCAGCACTGAGGTTGGTATGGAACACTTGACACGTCAACACTCAAAGTGGAAGGCTACGATAAAATCGTCTATTGGAGTTCCACGAATGTGATTTTGCTAAAGGCAACACTTAACAAATATAAATTTAGGACATCACGTTTCTTTAAGAATAACTAATACTTCTTCATTAATTCGCTGCTTTCATAAAAGTATTTATATTTCAGACTCTGCTGTCGAATATAAAACTGTGGATATCTCTAATACGTATCTCGAACCTGGGACGAAACGTCTAGGGAAGTACAACTGGCCTGACTGGCACTCATCCTTAATAGCAAAACGTGAAAACAAAATGTAATTTCCATATTGACAGTCTAATAGTAAACAGCGCTTATCTTTGATATACACTGACGAAAAATCCGTAACACCAAAAGGTACTTAATGGAGAATAATGAAATTTCGAGAAGACATTAGTCTACCTAACATATTTAAGTTGTAAGATCCCAGGTTAATAGTAAGCGCGAGATAAGCCACTGTGAAATGGTCGTACATTAACAATAACCGGTGTAACAGACAGAATGATGAGTTCATATGTACGTGCATTGTGTTGTGCAGATGTCGGATGTCAGTTTTGTGGGATGGAGTTCCGTGCCTCTTGCACTTGGCTGGCCAATATAGGCACGGTTAATGCTCTTTGTGAATGACGATGGAATTATTGTCCAATGATGTCCCATATGTTCTCGCCTGGAGGCAGGTATGGTGATAGACCAGGTCAAGGCAACGTGACTATACTCTGTAGAGTATGTTGGGTTACAACAGCGGTATGTAAGTGGGCGTTATCCTGTTGAAAAGCACTCTCTGGACTGTTGTTCAACAAAAGCAGCACAACAGATCGAATAACTTGAATAACTAGAAATCTGCAGTCAGTGTGCGTGAGATAACCACGAGAGTGCTCCTGCTATCATACAAAATCGTACCCCAGACCATAACTCCAGGTTTAGATCCACTGTATTTAGCATGCAGACAGGCTTGTTCCAAGACCTCATCAGCCTCCTCCTAATCAACACACGGCCATCACTGGCACTGACGGACAACCAGTTTTCATTAGAAAACACGGAAGACCCCCATCCTACCCTCCTATTGGCACTTGACGCCACTGAAGTTGCAAATGTTGGTGGTTTGGTATAAATGGTATGCAAGATACAGGGCTTCTGCCTCGGAGCTGTTATTTAAGTAACCAATTTGTAACAGTTCGTTGGGCCACTGTGGTGCAAACCGCTGCTCAAACTGCTGCTGCAGATGCATTACGATGCGCCAGAGCCCTACGCCAAACACGGAGGTCTTCCCTCTCGGTAGTGTCTCGTGGCCGTTCCGAGCCCAGTCTTCTTGCTACTGTACATTATTCAAACTCATTAAGTTGTTGGAAACGGTGTCTTTGTCGCCTTTAAAGGCATTCGTGACCAACATTAACTCAGTGCGCCCAGTCTCAAAGGTACCTAATGCTCACGACCAATACAGCGTGTATTTAAAGCAAATCTGATTTGCATCCTACAGTAACGCTTCTAGCACCAATCTTATGCGACTGGCGCGACAGCTTTCAGATGTAGAAACACACCTGCCAACTTTCTTTTAGGTCGCACAACTCCTCCTTGGCGCTGTTATTTTCTTCCGTCAGTGTATGTGCCACGACTCTCTTGTCTCAAGGAGAAATGTGAAAGCCCATTATAATACACTCCTGGAAATTGAAATAAGAACACCGTGAATTCATTGTCCCAGGAAGGGGAAACTTTATTGACACATTCCTGGGGTCAGATACATCACATGATCACACTGACAGAACCACAGGCACATAGACACAGGCAACAGAGCATGCACAATGTCGGCACTAGTACAGTGTATATCCACCTTTCGCAGCAATGCAGGCTGCTATTCTCCCATGGAGACGATCGTAGAGATGCTGGATGTAGTCCTGTGGAACGGCTTGCCATGCAATTTCCACCTGGCGCCTCAGTTGGACCAGCGTTCGTGCTGGACGTGCAGACCGCGTGAGACGACGCTTCATCCAGTCCCAAACATGCTCAATGGGGGACAGATCCGGAGATCTTGCTGGCCAGGGTAGTTGACTTACACCTTCTAGAGCACGTTGGGTGGCACGGGATACATGCGGACGTGCATTGTCCTGTTGGAACAGCAAGTTCCCTTGCCGGTCTAGGAATGGTAGAACGATGGGTTCGATGACGGTTTGGATGTACCGTGCACTATTCAGTGTCCCCTCGACGATCACCAGTGGTGTACGGCCAGTGTAGGAGATCGCTCCCCACACCATGATGCCGGGTGTTGGCCCTGTGTGCCTCGGTCGTATGCAGTCCTGATTGTGGCGCTCACCTGCACGGCGCCAAACACGCGTACGACCATCATTGGCACCAAGGCAGAAGCGACTCTCATCGCTGAAGACGACACGTCTCCATTCGTCCCTCCATTCACGCCTGTCGCGACACCACTGGAGGCGGGCTGCACGATGTTGGGGTGTGAGCGGAAGACGGCCTAACGGTGTGCGGGACCGTAGCCCAGCTTCATGGAGATGGTTGCAAATGGTCCTCGCCGATACCCCAGGAGCAACAGTGTCCCTAATTTGCTGGGAAGTGGCGGTGCGGTCCCCTACGGCACTGCGTAGGATCCTACGGTCTTGGCGTGCATCCGTGCGTCGCTGCGGTCCGGTCCCAGGTCGACGGGCACGTGCACCTTCCGCCGACCACTGGCGACAACATAGATGTACTGTGGAGACCTCACGCCCCACGTGTTGAGCAATTCCGCGGTACGTCCACCCGGCCTGCCGCATGCCCACTATACGCCCTCGCTCAAAGTCCGTCAACTGCACATACGGTTCACGTCCACGCTGTTGCGGCATGCTACCAGTGTTAAAGCCTGCGATGGAGCTCCGTATGCCACGGCAAACTGGCTGACACTGACGGCGGCGGTGCACAAATGCTGCGCAGCTAGCGCCATTCGACGGCCAACACCGCGGTTCCTGGTGTGTCCGCTGTGCCGTGCGTGTGATCATTGCTTGTACAGCCCTCTCGCAGTGTCCGGAGCAAGTATGGTGGGTCTGACACACCGGTGTCAATGTGTTCCTTTTTCCATTTCCAGGAGTGTAAATAAAAATAACTTCACTGTTTCAATCATAGGAAGACGACTTACTACAAGTTGTAGTACACAAAAAGAATAGATCTGCAAGATTAGTACTCTTAACGGTGTTTTATCTGCAGGGTATACATTGTTAATGGGGAAAACTGACAACGCCGAAAGTATACGAAAATAAAAGAAAAAAGACCCAGAAACCAATATGCGACCAAGCTGTTTGAGAGATAACACCGAGTGTATCCTTACGAGCCGCCGTTAGTTCTGTTCGAATGTTGTCCTGATTATTGAAAATGTATTTGAACTATTAAATTGTTGGTTGAATGGATTGTTTCGAAAGAGGTTCACAAATAATACCATTTTATGGTAATTCTTTAACCATAATATAGCCATTTAATTCATGAAAGGCCATTCAAAGCGACGCTATTTTAGGGGGTGAGCTTCTGCGATTATTAACACCGCGTGTTTAACATATCTGCCTTCCCCTTACTAAAGGTTTTGGGATTGTTGCCCAGTACAAGGAAGCATCCCTAAATCTCAGTTTAATCCCTTAATTATTTCGAACTTCAAAACAATGTCTCGAAATTCAACACGACCACAAAGCGGAAACTGAAAATCCTGCAATCGAAATATACTAAATAGCACCCAAGCATATGTACCGGGTGATCAAAAAGTCAGTATAAATTTGAAAACCTAATAAACCACGGAATAATGTAGATAGAGAGGTAAAAATTGACACACATGCTTGGAATGACATGGGGTTTTATTAGAACAAAAAAAAAACACCCCATATTGCAAACGCGTGAAAGATCTCTTGCGCGCGTCGTTTGGTGATGATCGTGCGCTCAGCCGTCACTTTCGTCATGCTTGGCCTCCCAGGTCCCCACCAGACCTCAGTCCGTGCGATTATTGGCGTTGGGGTTACCTGAAGTCGCAAGTGTATCGTGAGCGACCGACATCTCTAGGGATGCTGAAAGACAACATACCTTCCGAGGAGATCACGAATGTAAAATTAGAGAGATTCGAGCGCGCACGGAGGCTTTCCGGCAGTCGTTCTTCCCGCGAACCATAAGCAACTGGAACAGGAAAGGGAGGTAATGACAGTGACACGTAAAGTGCCCTCCGCCACACACCGTTGGGTGGCTTGCGGAGTATAAATGTAGATGTAGATGCAGACGCCAATGCCTCACCATAACTCCGGACATGCTTTACAGTGCTGTTCACAACATTATTCCTCGACTACAGCTATTGTTGAGGAATGATGGTGGACATATTGAGCATCTCCTGTAAAGAACATCTTCTTTGCTTTGTCTTACTTTGTTATGCTAATTATTGCTATTCTGATCAGATGAAGCGCCATCTGTCGGACATTTTTTGAACGTTTGTATTTTTTTGGTGCTAATAAAACCGCATGTCATTCCAAGCATGTGTGTCAATTTGTACCTCTCTATCTACATTATTCGTGATTTATTGAGTTTTCAAATTTATACTGATTTTTTGATCACCCGGTAACACTACGACTGGCTAAAGACAACGTGGCGCACATTTCGGAGTAGCTACCATATCCGGTTTACAGTCTGAGCTCATTCCGATGCTTTGTTTACCGTCAGACTGGCTGGAAAAAATCAACTTGCATCCGATGTTTTGATATCGCAATCTCAGTTTAGGACTGAAGTGTAAACTAGTCGCTAGGCAGACAGGATATAAAGCGAGACGTATCTGTTGCTCGTCATGGAAGACCCTTCGGGGTAGAAACTTCGATGTCTGTGTATGTCTTTTTTTACCGAAGCTGGGGGATATTAGCGTGATCCATGTAGGTTTAAATTTAAGTGAATTTTCAAGATCAGTAATGGCTTTTGTGGACGAAAAATAATGTGTTCACGGAATGAGGTACATAACGTAAGCTAGTTTGGTCTTACACATTCGTTGTAATGAGGCTCCACAGATTTTGAATTTTTGTTTAGGCTCATCAATTTAATAAATGCATCACCGACCTCTGTTTTCATTTTCTGGAAAACAGACTACGATTTTAACGTTATTACACCAAAGATATAATAAAATTTGAGCTAAAATTTCGGAAATTTTCGTGACTCAGTTCACTTTTGCTATGTATTAATAACAGTTGCACTCAGTCTGATATCCGAGGTGTTGGTTGGATGGTTGATTCGAGGGAGGGACGAAACATGGAGGTCGTCGGACCCATGGGACTGGGGAAATATGGTGAAGGACTTCGGCCGTGCCCTTTACCAGGAGCCATCCCGATATTTACCTGAAGCGATTTAGGGAAATCACGGAAAATCTAAATCACGATCGCCGGACGCGGGTTTGAACCGTCGTCTTCCCGAATGCATGTACTAACCACTCGCTCGGTGAACGAGGTTTCCCAGGAGGAATGGTCAGTATTGAGAGACATAACTGGAACAATTATTCGAAGCAAAAAATCTAGTAAATACAGGCTCCAAAATGCCTACCTTGAGATCTATGAGCAGTTGATCTTCGTAACTGTGAAACAAATCTCTTCTATTGCAAGCTCTTGGCTTTCCGTATTTTCAGAGGCGATAGTACGGATCAAAAAAAAGAAAAAAAAAAAAGAAGTTTAGTAAACGTGGACTATAAAGAGAATCCTTAAGAGCTGTGAGTTTTCATCTTCGCTACCTTGAAACACCACTCCTCTAATGGAGAATTGCTCGCAGTTCTTAAAGTATGCATTTTAGAGCCCGTGTTGTTTGTTTCGAATGATCGTTCCTATCATCTACTTGTATACTGACTATTCATCCTGCCAGATCCTGTATGTTATTATAATTATTTGTGGAGATTCTATCTGCCTTAGTACTTCCGGTAGTGCAGCTTTCTTGCCGCGAGGCAGTATTCATTACAGGAAAGTTACCTCAGTTTTCAACTGCCAGATTCTACTGATCCTGTATTTCAGCTTCTTTTGAGCTCATTTAATTGATTTCCACGTCATTCAATGAAGAGGCAACTGTGTTAACTCAGAATACCCATCCTGTCAGGCTACTTACTAAGAATCACAATCACGATACATTTTTATTTCAGTAAATGTACATTCGTAATATTTATTGAAGACTCTCCTCTCATGAAAGGCACAAGAACGGTTTGTTGTGCCTAACTCTTTAAGTTGAAGCCGTGATATTATATGGTTAATCGTTTGGATATTTATACCACAAAAAATACCGATTCTATATAATTACCGTACTGTCGTGCTTTTCTCAGCGTGACATAAATATCCCAAATTCATCGTTAAAAATACGTTGAGTAAAGTAATGAAGATTTGTCGTAAGGTTCTGTATAATCAAAGGCTCTGCTTGAAGGTCATATTCTCACGATATAATCTGGATACAGCGGACACTGACGCAGGTGTTTCAGTCGTAGATGCTAATCGTGTCGCAGTTTCTCATCTCCATGTGCGTGTAGGGGCGTCTTCCAAGATTGACTTACCATTACTCAAAAACTGATCTAGAACCATTCCAAATTTTCTGGTCTCGTAAACGGTGATTTTCTTTAGATATTGCAACTGAAGGCAAACGTCGCTTGCAAGCTATATTACAGTACTGTTTTCTACAGAAATTCTAGATTATGACTCATATAGCGACGAGGAATGTGGACGTAACTGAACCACGATAAACCTAGGTATTTCCTCACACGCTACGTTTTGGACAAAGGGGAAAATTAAGTAGAAAGTAAAGAAATGACAACGGAAAAATTTGGAAAAGAACAGTAAATTCGTTGGAAAGTTCAATCATAATGACAGAAAAAGATGATGCTTGTGCACAACATCCATACTCGAGCTCTTAAATGGTGATTATTATTATAACATTATTGTCTCAGGGTGCTTAGAATGAAAATCTATCTAATTCAGATGGCTGGAAAAATGGAAAAATAAGTGTAGACCCCAATACATACATCACGGTGTCTCCCCACGAATTCAGCGAATTAAGTTCGGGAGCATGCAGCACACAGTCACAGCTGTCATTGATCCGTGTGTGATTATAGTTTCCAGTAGTCATACCCGTATAAAAAAACTTTCGGGTACCCTCATTTCATGGGATCGTTCACGAATTTACCGACATCTCTTGCATTTAGTGCAGTATCTGCCACGATATCCATATTTCAGTTTGGCATACCGACAAGTTGCTTTCCACAGTTTATCCAGGGCGGCAGATATCTCTCAGATAGTTTTCTCAGAGTTACATTTTCTACGTGGAGATAGATGCCCAAATAACAGGTATATCCTGGGTAAATTATATCTTTGTTATTTTATCCATTGCAAGAATCAGTCGTCATGAGACTGATTTGGGAAACCAAAAGACAAGTAAAACTTCTCAGAGATTGTGGCATCCGGTCTGCAAGTTCCATATCTACCCATACCTTTCGACAAGGAATTTGAAACTAAGAACAGAAGGCCTTGGGACAGTACCATATATTCCCTGTTTGCTTGAGATAAATTTTAGGAGGATGTGTTTTTGGACTAAACTCTTCTGCAGAGAGTTTCTTGTTTGTTTTTTCGCGAGCCACGATGTGATCCGAGTACATAGCGGTAACCCAGTGTTCCAGTTGTGTACCCCGACACGCTTTATTCTTGAGTACCGCGCGCGATATCGATTAACGTGACTGCTTGGTGGAGTTATGCTGTAGACATTGCTAAGTACAGGTCGATTACGGTTGTCGTGAGCTAACCAATTCACGGAGCATTTTGTGAGCCATGTCACGACTAACAACTACTCCAAAGTTCCATCGTTGCTGCTGTCTGTCAGCTGTACTGAGTGCGTGACGACGTCCTTGAGCAACTTTATACTGACAGCTACTGTGTCATCCATTTCAATTTCGTTGTTTGGTGAGTTTACTGTAAGCTCTGTGTCTAGGTTTGTAGGATTTCCTAAAAAAGTAAGATCTAAAGTCGTCCTAAATTGAAACGCTCGCTCATACACAAAGTTTAAACCCATCAATTTAAATCGTAACGCGGTCTGACTGCACTATTTAGAAAATACGACTTAGAACGGAAGATAGTTACTTTGTGTAACGTATTTATAAAGGGCGTAGCAAATAGTTAATGGAATTGCGTGAATATGACTGCTGGTAGCACTATCCGAATACACATCAGAAACGTGTAAACTACAGTGCTTTTAGCTCTGATGTGTACAATGAGCATGGTTTGGCTGCTCGGTTAGCACAATTCAGAAATAAAAGTCGTAACGACTCACACTTTAGATGAAACGATGAACTTCAGTTCCGTCATCTCGGTCAGCAGTTCACTTACCTTCTGATCTGAGAAACATGCATAGCAAGACGGTGAATAACGTTCAAAATAGTTCCGAAATGATTGGAACCTGTTGAGTGGTTAAGTGCTCAATGGAAAGTGCAACTTTGCGTTACAAAAGGAAAACAGCATCAGGAAATTTCTAATGATTTAGAAATTATTTGATGAAAAAACATATATTGATTCCAAAAATGTATAATTAGGCCACGATAGCACACAACCTTAGTAGAAAAAAAGTGGTATTCAAAAAGTTACAACACATGAAATCTTAAAGAAAAGGAAAATCTGTACATCTCGAAAGATTTGCGTGAAGCAAATTGGCTGGGGATGTGATGAACGCTCTACTAGACGCAGAGGTTCATAGAAACCCGATTCTGTACCGTGCATTGGAAACCAGTTTCTTCTAAATGTCACAACGGTTACATATCACCATTGAATGTACGTGGATATATTCACTTCCAGCCTTGTAATACGAATTAACCAATAGGTAAACTTCGCGATATCTGACGAACATGTCCACTAAATATAATGTTTCAAAATCAACATAAAACTTATTTCGGGCGTATATATACATCTATGGAAACAACATATTACTGTGCTAAAATACAGATAGGTGTTTATCAAATAGACAATGAAAATACTGCTTCAATATGTAGTACATTTAAGTATGAAAATGTTCTCATATGCACGAACTATTTGGACATGTTCGGCTTTGGCTGTTTTTCAAAAGCAAATATTTGCTTTTCTTTTCTTTTCCAAAATAACATTACATCTCATCGTATAATGCTTGTTCTACTACACTGGTGTCCAAAGTTAAAGCAACAAATAACTATTTCCCCGTCTCGTGTTTAATTCACGATATAATGATACAGTCTGTCAACAGATGTCCGTACGATCGTGTCCTGCACGGAAGATGGCATTCCGATCAAAGGAAAACCACACCACAGATGACGGCAGGGCACCTGTCAAACGGTATAGTCTTTGCCGGGTAATCCCACATCCACAATCGCTGCGCAATATGGCACAGAGAAGACGCCTACGAGGCTCTCTGCGGTGGACGGCCAGGGGAAGAATAGAAACAGTACAGTCGCAAACTTATGTGGCCCGATAGCTTAATGTGAATAATTCTGTTGTTTTTCGATTATGGCGACGGGGCCGACTACGTGTAACATTAGAAAGAGAGAACCCTTATTCGGCTGTTAGGTCACGACGGTACCGCCTAAGTACTGAACGGCAACTGGTATCTGACGTCGCAGCATCCACTGGAAGTGTTGTAGCGAGGCAAACGGTGTACAGAAGACTTGGACAGAGTGGCCTTTATTGTCGGACACCTGCTGTATGTGTACCTCTGATGCGTCTTCCCAGAAGGGCACGAGTAGAGCCATCAACACGCTATCTGGACGGTTGAACAGTGAACCAATGTTCTTTTCACAGGTGAGTACGGATTTGGTCTGGACAGTGATTCAGTGATTCTCGACGAATTCGCATCTGGAGGGAACGTGGAACATGATTTCTGGAACCAACCATTGTGGAAAAAGACTGCTATCGAGGATTATCCTTAATCGTGTGGGTGGGTATTATGCTGACCACTCCTTCGTGAAATTGTTCTGTTAAATCGGCAAGGTTTAACTGCTGTTAGGTATCGTGACGAGATCTTGGGACCTCATGTGCTGTTGTTGCGAGGTGCTGTGGGCCCAGACCGTATTGCTGGACGATAGTGCTCGACCTCATAGGGCACGCGCGGTTGATGTTTTCTTGTAAACGCGTGGCGTGGCCTGCTCGCTCTCTCGACTTGGATCCCATAGAGCACGTCGGCGTTGCACTATGGACACGGGTTACATCACAGCGGTATCCACCAACCACTCGAAAGACTTGCGAGCAGCGCTGCAGGAAGAATGGCCATTATTACCTCTGTATGAAATTGATGACATCATTCACAGTATGTCCCGTCATTTGTCAGGCCTGTTTCGCTGCCAGAGGTGGCCACCCCGCCATACTGAGCACATTAACCAGTTATCGGAATGTGTGTGTAAACTCGTCGAGTTGAAAAAAAACGAACGATATTTTTGTTTACCATTATGCGCGCTCCAGTTGTTTATGTTCTGTATTCTTCATATTATTTATACTGTACTATTACCTGATTGTATTGTTTTGTGGCAAATTAAACGCAGCCTTGAAAACATTTCAGTTTGTTGTTGTATTTTTGGACAAATGGTTCAAATGGCTCTGAGCACTATGAGACTTAACATCTGAGGTCATCAGTCACCTAGACTTAGAACTAATTAAACCTAACTAACCTAACGATACCACACACATCCATGCCCGAGGCAGGATTCGAACTAGCGACCGTACGGACAGAAGCGCCTAGAACCCCTCGGGCACAGCCGCCGGCTATACCAGTGTATATCATGTTACGTATTGGTAACGAAGTAGTACGTGAAATCATGGAAAAAATTACGAAGTGGCAACCATAATATTGATATTCAGTGTATTCCCAAAAGTTCTGATTTCATTGTTGCTTCATAATTATCTAAAAATACTTCCAATCACCATAACAGAATACAATGATGTAAAATGCCATTATGTATTATTAGAACGGTTCTTTGAGGCAACTATTACGCTTAAAGATACAAACCAGAAGCACCTGTTGAACAATCACAAGCCAGCCGGTGTGGCCGAGCGGTTATAGACGCTTCAGTCTCGAACCGTGTGACCGCTACGGACGCAGATTCGAATCCAGCCTCGGGACTTGGTGTGTGTGATGTGGTTAGTTACGTTCTAGGAGACTGATGATCTTGATGTTAAGTCCCATAGTGCTCAGAGCCATTTGAACCATTTTGAACAATCACAAGCACTTTTCTCCACCTCTTCATTGACCAACATAGACATTTCGTCAGCGATGGATGAAGACGAACTTACGTCCTCTTCATTATGACAGTTTTCGTTGAATATGGTTTGCTGTAAGCCATCAACATTTTTCTCGTTCATCTGAGACTGGATGGCTGAGAGGTACTTAAGCACATTCTTAAGAACCGAATTTCATAATGGTTCATTCGCTTTTCTAAAGAGACTTCCGATCCTGTATGTCCTGTTGGGGCCTTTAGAATACAGTTGCCTTCATATCAATATGAGTGTTTCTCATAGCTGCGTACTTGTACGTGAAAATTGTTTCATATCACTTACGTGAACTAAATTTAATAGGTCTTTACATAGGGACTTGATGTCTTCACTCCCCAGGATCTTAAGGTTTAGTAATTAAATGAATAATTGCCGGCCGGAGGGCCGAGCGGTTCTAGGCGCTACAGTCTGCAACCGTGCGACCGCTACGAAGGCATGTTCAAATCCTACCTCGGGCATGGATGTGTGTGATGCCCTTAGTTAGGTTTAATTAGTTCTAAGTTCTATGGGACTGATAAATACAGAATTTAGGTCCCATAGTGCTCAGAGCCATTTGAACCAATCAATAATTGGTAGACCTCATTACGTTCTTCTTCTTGTCACAGCTGTTGACCATTTTTGTAGAAGTGTCTCTACCGACAATGCGGTCAGCAGGTAAGTAACTGTCTCCCAGTGATAATTATTAATATTAGCATTAGCACCTTGAAATATTACTACGAGGGAGCACTGAAGCACAAAATAATGCTAACAGCTGTTCTGCGTGGATGCGTCTGGTCGTGAATGCAACGGAAATCACCAGCGTGGAATCAGCGAGCGCCTCGTATTGGCCGTAATGGACTAGCTATTCTTTGCACGAAACGTAAATGTCGACAGGTTCGTGTCTGCTATGAACCACGTATTTTCATAGGCTTGTGTCATTTTCATAGGCTTGTGTCATGGCACATGTTCGATTTCACTCTAAGTGTGTGATGTACAGGGTGATCACAAAGTCAGTATAAATTTGAAAACTTAATAAACCACGGAATAATGTAGATAGAGAGGTAAAAATTGACACACATGCTTGGAATGACATAGGGATTTATTAGAACCAAACAAAAAAAAAAAAAAGTTCACAAAATGTCCAACAGATGGCACTGGACAGCAAAACTGCTACCATGACGGGTGAGAGGGTACAGAATCGCATCATCCCCAGCCTGGCTGATAAACACCTGCTGGAACGTACGATGTTTATGCAGTATGGCGCCCCACCCCATATTGCTAGACGCGTGAAAGATCTCTTGCACGCGTCGTTTGGTGATGATCGTGTGCTCAGCCGCCACTTTCATCATGCTTGGCCTCTCAGGTCCCCAGACGTCAAAAAATGGTTCAAATGGCTCTGAGCACTATGGGACTTAACAGCTATGGTCATCAGTCCCCTAGAACTTAGAACTACTTAAACCTAACTAACCTAAGGACAGCACACAACACCCAGCCATCACGAGGCAGAGAAAATCCCTGACCCCGCCGGGAATCGAACCCGGGAACCCGGGCGTGGAAAGCGAGAACGCTACCGCACGACCACGAGATGCGGGCCCCCAGACGTCAGTCCGTGCGATTATTGGCTTTGGGGTTACCTGAAGTCGCAAGTGTATCGTGATCGACCGACATCTCTAGGGATGCTGAAAGACAACATCCGACGCCAATGCCTCACCATAACTCCGGACATGCTTTACAGTGCTGTTCACAACATTATTCCTCGACTACAGCTATTGTTGAGGAATGATGGTGGACATATTGAGCATTTCCTGTAAAGAACATCATCTTTGCTTTGTCTTTGTTATGCTAATTATTGCTATTCTGATAAGATGAAGCGCTATCTGTCGGGCATTTTTTTAACGTTTGTATTTTTTTGGTTCTAATAAAACCCCATGTCATTCCAAGCATGTGTGTAAATTTGTACCTCTCTATCTACATTATTCCGTGATTAATTCAGTTTTCAGATTTATACTGACTTTTTGATCACCCTGTAATTCGCTTATCCTATATGTACCATTCCATTTCGTATCTCTCTCATTCTCTCTCTCTTTTGTCTGTAATTGTGAACGTGTTCATTGTTGGTTGTCACCTCCTCAAATGTGCTGAACCTCTTCGAAGACATATACCATCTTAAGATACCACAGCACCATCTGCACCGACCATCACCTGCAGAACGATCGTGTCTTTCAAACATGCTGTAGACAGCTTGTTGCGAGGCGAGCTCAAGTCTCGTTGGCCCACGGGACCGGAAACTCCAAGAGTACCTTTCCACCATCTTATAGAACGCGCGCAAAAGAGTAATGCTTGTCGGAATGGAATGTATTTTTACAGTGTACCTGCGAGTTAACAACACGGAAAATAATCCGGTAGAGAAAGCTTCAAACCTGACAGGCAACTTTCAGTGCAGACCATTCTCCATGTAGGAGACGAAATGCACACGCCCAGAACTCCGCAGTTGTCTTTCGTACCCTTGACTCGTGAAGCGACATTGACGCATGCCAATGGCCATGGAAGTCTCCAGATGATTCGACTTGAGGCTGCAGTTAAGTGGCTGGGGGCGTGGCCGGCTGTCAGGCGAGCAGATTGCAGGCAACAGAGCCGCGATTGCGTCGCGAGGCAGCTGCGAGCGTGCTGTGCTCCGCTCGCCAATTGACCCTCCTCGCCTCGCCCCCCCCCCCCCCCCCTGCGCTTCGCGTCGCGACGCCGCGCCGCGCCTCCGCTAGCCGTGGAGGGGCGAGAGCGGCGACCGCGCTACGCGAGACGCGCTGTCTCCGGGGCCCGGCCTTGGCGCCGGCCACACTGGCCTTCACAGTCCCCACCAGGCACAGCCACGAGTTCTCGGGGTGTCGACGGCGGCGTCCATGCCTTTACTAGACGTGTACTTCATTTCCACTGCTGTTCCGTGATTTTCACGTTGTATGTAATTCAGGTGCAGCTCGTGGTTTCCATTCTGGGGAAGGGGGGCGAAATAATATGTCAGGAGGTTGGGATGGGGGGTTTTGGGGTGTGTGGGGGTGGGTGGCGAAATATAAAACTCTAGCCAAACATTTACATACTGCATCTTATTTCAGTTTCACAATCAAGTACTCAATAGCACCCATAGCTAAGATAATATCTATAGGTGGAGCATCATCCCCCAACGTCACATTTCCCGACAGTTCACCCAAAATATCTTACTAAAAGTCACGTTTTGATTCCGGAGCGTGAAGCAGCGCCTGGTCCGCGGTACGAATCCGCCCGGCGGACTTGTGTCGACGACCGGTGAGCCGGCCAGTCTGTCGACGGTTTCTAGGCGGTTTTCCATCTGCCTCAGCGAATGCGGGCTGGTTCCCGTTATTTCGCCTCAGCTACACTATGTCGAGGATTGTTGAGCAAACAAGTTCTCCACGTACGCGTACACCACCATGACTCTACCAAGAAAAGATAGGGGTTAGACTCGTATGGTGTGAGTCGTTCCTTGGGGGGGGGGGGGGGGGGTCGCATTTATAATATTAGTATGGATTTCATTGCGTCAGAACAATTAACTTTGATACAATACCCCATAAAATTTTACACAAAACATCCAACAACTTTTTCAAATTGTGTGCGTGTATCGTCATATATATATGTGATGAAAGAGAAATACAGATGTCAGCCACATGAGAGCAATCAAATAATTCAATGGCGACAAGTGCAAATTTATGCCGGGCTGGGACGAACCCAAATTTCCTGCTTTACGTGAGTGGCTGTGTTAACAACTTTGGCTATCCGAGCACACTTCACGTTCGACCCAATTTCCCAGTTTGTCGCCCCCAACTGCCATAACCCTCTCCCCTACATCCTCCCCCGTTCGTTTTCTTTATTTTTCGCATCTTCTCGCCTGATTCCCTCAAAATGTCGGATTTGTAACTGACTTGCCGTTAGTTGACCCATGAGTTGCAGCGGGCTGGACACGACAGCTTTGCACGGTCACATGGACCAATAACGCAAAGTGATTTCGTGAACACCTCTATGAAAACAAACCAGTCTTATCAGGGCTCCGTAGACAGCTCTGTTTTCGCCTGCAGTCGTTAGTACTTGGCATTTGGTAGCTGGAAACTGTGCTTCTTACATCGTGCCGGCTGTAGGGAGCTTCCACACTGAAGATATCGTGACCTGCCGCCAAAGCGTAGATATCACTATTGTATACATGGCGTCTGTTCATACCGACATATAAAAAAAACAGATATGACACGTATAACAGTAATTTATATCTGTGCCACAACACCATTTTTAAACGATAATTTTGTTATATTGTTTTCCTAACTTTTCTTTCAAATTACTAAATCCTACTGCAATTTGTCTTACAAGCACGTCAGTCAATAGCAGGCTTCCAAAGGCCTTTGTTAAACTTGTGTCTGTATGCTCCCATACTGTGTCAACAATTTAATTTCTTTATTGTAAGTTCATTACTTAGCTTTTACCTGGCTAAATTGCCATCGTTGCCTAAGGTGAAATAAAGAGAAGAAAATAATGATATCTTCCTTCATCTCTCACTTCTTTATTCCGTCAGTTGTCTGATTGATAATGAAATTCTTCGCTATGGCATCCTTGCGTAAGAGCTCATCGTTGTTCAGACATCGTAAGATGTGAGTTGAAACTGATGATTTCAAAGACAATTACGATATTCTGTGTCAGGACGTCACTAAGTGCCAGGAGCGATTAATTCCTGAAGATGGGAATCATCTTTTGTGGAATTGGTGACACGGCGTTTCACTTTGCCGTTTAGAGGTACGGCGCGCAAGTCAGAAACAGATGACACATTCCAGAATGGAACGAGAATTCGATTGAAACCGACAGTATGATATAGTTGAAACAATTTATCGGTTAACTTATGGAAACGATCTTGCTGTTTCTGAAGTATATTGTAGAGTTCCTCAGAATATTTAGTACAAGATTGTCGGGGGGGCTACACTTTTTAAGTAAGCAGGGAGGCAAAGTGTAACATATATGGCACCGGGAAACGAGCAGTTCAAAGAAATAAACCATATAGCGTAATTCTTAACGCTGAGGATGACCGTTCCTCTTCCTCCCTCAATCGTGGCTCGCTGGGAGACGGGTGGCTTGCACTTCCGTCCATCTTCAGTGGTGTGTTGGAAAGACATCAACGTACTGCCTCATTCCCGATTTCCTGCATTTGCGCATGCGAATCCCGCCCTCCATGCTGTGTCACACCGACAACAGAAGGAAGAACAAGAACCAACATCTCCTGACAAATGACAAGCGTCAAAGCCACTACAAAGGAGGAAATCTTTGATTCCAGTTGCCAACACCTGACGAAGAGGATGGTAATTTGCGAAAGATTGAGAGTCTACCAATCTGCGAATGTTTGTTTGACATACAACTGAAAACGCTATATCCGCGTGCAGCAATGGCTCCTGGATATCTGACGATGGATAAATTCCGAAACGCGTCTTCCGTGCCTGATGTCTGACTTATTAAAGCGACCCAGTCCACTTGAATGTGGAACTACTGATTATAACGAAACGAGTTCAGCATTTACGAGTACTTTGGCTTACAAGGCAGAATGGGTATGTGGACATTTTCAAATGCTGACATATGCTATCACTTTTACACTTGTCTGTGTCTAATCGAGGCCTAAACTAAAATTATTAAGACACCCGGATTACGCCTAAGTTTTTTATTCAGACACTAAAGCTTGTCCTACAGGTTCTGAACTTTGATCTGATTGTGGCAGCAGCCGAAACGAGCTAATAAGTACAGAAACACATAGCGATCTAGATGGTATTATTCACAATATTTTCGTGTGATCACGGTCACATGCAGAAAATTTCTTTATTTTTTTATTGTTTTATTTTTCCATTTTTCGATCGAAAACCGAAACTACAACGGAAACGCCGCCTTGCGAGTTCGGTCTCTGTCGTCCCAGCAGTAATCAGGAAGTGGCAATCAACAAAACCCGGTTCGTCACCCCTCTGTACTCGTTCAGTGAGGGCTGACAGGCGCGTGATGGAGTGGCACAGTAGCACGAACATCTGGCTACGATGGCATCGCGTGATCCCTCGGTCGACATCAGGGTCCGTTGCTGAGTGACAGCTTAATTCCGGTAGAGGGGGGGGGGGGGGGGAGGGGGGGGGGAGAAAATGCTCACAGAACGGGATCAATCAACGCTCCACTTCCCCCCCCCCCTATCCTCCACCACCCCACCCCCCTCCCATCCAACCCCCTCCAGAACGGCTGTCTCTCCAACTGTTAGTGATAGAACGTTCCATCGACACAACACTCGTAATATCTTCTGTCTTACACACCGCTGTTTTCAAGAGGAATTGCCGGAGAAATGTTCAAATGTGTGTGAAATCTTATGGGACTTACTGCTAAGGTCATCAGTCCCTAAGCTTACACACTACTTAACCTAAATTATCCTAATGACAAACACACACACCCATGCCCGAGGGAGGACTCGAACCTCCGCCGGCACCAGCCTCGCAGTCCACAATTGCCGGAAAACTGTGAATTTGTTTGGTTTAGCAACATAGGACACTTCTGTATCTCCAAAGGCTCATAATGAAACCTTTCTAAGCACTTATCTACGCTGAAAGAAGTGGGCCGTGTCACAACCAAAGGTGAACAAATGAAATGATAATTAAATAAAGACCCTAAGCTGTCGTCAGGCGCCGGCTGGAGTGGCCGAGCGGTTCTAGGCCCTACAGTCTGCAACCGCGATACCGCTACGGTCGCAGGTTCGAATCCTGCCTCGGGCATGGATGTGTGTGATGTCCTTAGGTTAGTTACGTTTAAGTAGTTCTAAGTTCTAGGGGACTGAATACCTCAGCAGTTAAGTCCCATAGTGCTCAGAGCCATTTTTTTGTCGTCAGGCGTTGAGATACATCAACGGGTACAGTTGAAAATGTGTGCCCCGACAGGGACCTGAACCCGGGATCTCCTGCTTACGTGGCAGACGCTCTATCCATCTGAGCCACCGAGGGCACAGAGGATAGTGCGACTGGGGGATTTATCCCTTGCACGCTCACCGTGAGACCCACATTCCCGACTTAATATCCACCCACTACATTCGTAGTGCCCCTGCCCATTACACTCATTACTCGCGGTAGACATTCTTGCAGAGTTCGGTAAGAGTGCGGGCAATGCTTGTGCATGCAGCACATAAGAAGAAGGTCAATGGCCGGTTAGCCTTAACTACATGAAGATGGTATCTATTCTTTCGGACATGTCCGGAAGAACAGATACCATCTTCATATAGAGTTGAGCAAAGCCTCCTTACAGCCTTCCTGCCCGATGCAACCACTGATGCAACTCGACCTCCCGCAACGGAGAAGAGAGTACGTGTGTGCTGAAGCGCAACGGTTGAAGCTGGCCTACTTAGGTTTCCTCATGCCTAGTAAGCTGCACGGGACGCGTTCAGGCTGCACCTGACAACAGGATGCACTATCAGTTCAACGTGACTCCCCATGTGTTTGTTTGCGCAGAGAGTTTCACTGTAGCTCATGTATCATAGTGGCGGGAGCAAGAAACAAACAAACCAAACTTAAAACAGATCTAAAAGAAATTAAGAATTCAGGAATATGGCACCCACCTACATAGGGACAAATGATCACGATAAAATAAGAAAAATGAAGGCTTCCACAGAAAAATTTAAGTGCTCGTTTTTCCCAAGCGCCGTTAGAATGGAACGGTAGAGAGACAGCTTGAAGATGGTTCACTGAACCGTCTGCCAGGCACTTAATTGTGAATAACAGAGTAATCACGTAGACGTAGATACAGCAGGCACAAAACAGAGACCAGCAGGGAAAACCTGTCGTGTGTTTATGACGCATCTTCAAATAAAACAATATGTGTCTCGCAGTGCAAATTGTGTAGAAAGTTATGAAATACTCACTTGAGAGCCTCGAATATGTTACGACGTGTTTGTAAATTTGACCAACTCGATAAATATTTTGAAGGATGACAAAGATTCATGGCTGACAACTGAGTTGAAATGTCTGCAAAAGGCTTGAGGCTATTTAGCAGCATACAGGCTGTCTAAATTTAGGACAAAAATTGATTGAACTACGAAAAAATTATGGCTCAGTGGATATTAAAAACCACTTTCTGGTGATAGGCAACGTAGTGCGAAGAAATTTGAACATGAAAGAAAAGCTTCTTCCTTCAGGTAAGTACTTTTTTAGATTAACGTAACATGAAAAACGAAATTCGTGTTTGCTTAAGCGCATTTGGGAATTCCGAATGAACGATTTTCGCCACTTGGAATGAATTCAGCTAACCCAAATACACATCCTGGAAGAAGTAATCAAAATTGGTATAACTGGGGTTATATTTGGCTGGAAAACACTTACGTTAGCGTTTCACTATAATAGACATCTTAAAGCTCCTAGATACAAAAGATATCGACTTTCAGAAGTGGTTCTGCTAACTACAGAAAAGTGTATTAGGGGAGATGATGTTCCAGCTGAGAATAGCCAGTCTAGTCGATAGAGCATGTAGTTGCAGAGAAAAACCTTCGTATCGAAATAATTTCATGGTCAGGATGCAAAAGGTATATTCTAGCAGGATATTGCAAGATCCCGCATCAGGAACGCTTTGAGAATCGTGTGGGTCCTTGACTGGTCTATTCAGTTAACAGATGTCTAGAATGCGATGGGAAGCCGTGTACTTTTAGTCTTCGACATAAACGGACACAACATGCGTTACAGGTATGATAAGTAATTGATCAAGATGTCATTCAAGGGCTGTTTGCCTCTGTGCCACCACAAGTTCAATCCCCTGTTTCATGTTGAACACTGCCGCAGTGCTTAATAAATATAGGACTGGTACACTTCCCATATCCGTCAGTGTACACAAAAAGCAGTGGGCTGTGTCAAAATATATTGAAAAACGAAATGCTCAACACTTCAGAAAAATTCATCCAGTACATATCTTTTCTTTATCAAATTAAGAAGATAATATAGGAAACGTATGCACTCAAAATATTAATAAATTGCCTAGCTTAAAGGAAAATTACATTGCAGTATTGTATGTGGTACTCTCAGCGCGTTGGCAGCGTCAGTTGCGAAATAACACTCGTCAGTTTGAATTTTATCTCGAAGGTGTTTGTCAGGAATAAAACTGACTGCTGCCACCGCAGCGTACTCCAAGGTAGTTTATTTTGGCTTAGCCGTGTCGTTGGCAGACGATGCCAATATGTCATCAATAAAAGGTCACATTCCTCCCGCCTCCCACCCTCTACCCCACCCCGCCTTCGCAGTTGGCCACATGATTCCCGATTATCTTTATCGATGTCAATGCTTTTCAGCACCGAGGTCTATCGAGACAGTATTCAGTGTGCCAATAAGTACTACGATTACGTTTACTAGTTCGAGCTACAGTATGGTAGCGGTTATGGCTGAAACAACTGGTTTTCGGTTGTATGTTTTTTCCACGTCAATTTAACCTGAGTGTTAAAACCGCTCAAAATAACCGGTTTCTGAAGTAATCAGTTTCGGTTTTTTGTTCAACTATTTCCCGTGTTAAACGTAGAAATCGAAGAAAGATTGGATCTTTTTACTTAGTTTCAAGACGCATAGAATCAAAATATTAAAACCAATAGGAAAAATAAGAAAACGAAACCTTAGTCCTTCCACTGTTCTCTGCTTTTCTCGGAAAGTGAAAATGCTTGAATACTAAAAAAAATCACTAGTTTTCCCCTGCAGACTCTAATTTTTTGAGGCTCTTCTCCAAAATCAAGTTGCAAATGAGGATCATACCACTATTTGAGAACTACGAACAGTGCAGAAGAATGAAAACTGAGGTTTCCCTGTTAATTTGTCCCGTTTCGATGGCTGTAAACAGATAATGGCATATTATGTAGACACACGCAACATGTCAGCTACTTTTTATTTTTGTTGTATGAAATGGGTGACCAGTTAAGTTTTTAATTTATTACTGTTATCCCAACTTCCTTTCTATTTTATTATTTCATGGAAATGGCAGACAAATCTTCAATCTTTTAAAGCAAATGAAGCATTGTACAGACCAGCGCTGATACCACTCTGCAATACAACGTATATCCAACGACGACAGTGACAACCATAGAGTAGGTGGGCGCAGGTCTTGCATGGCGCATGCAGGCGTGCACCGTCTATAACGCCGCGACTCAGGGTAACAGGGACATTATTGTCTCCGCAGCCTGTACCGATAATTTTATGCCATGTGTTTGTCGCTCGTTTCTGTCCACAGTGTTATTAAAGTAACACTAGTTGCTTTTCCCATTTTCTGTTGATATAATAACGCAATATTTCAAACCAAAAGAAATTTTGCGAATAAAAATTGCTTCTTTTTTTAAAAAAAATATTTATGCAGAGACAAAAACTTTTAGAACTGCTGCTATGGCTAATTATATTCCTTTTTTCACTCTGTCGTTAGTAAACGAAATCGCTGTTATAACGCACAGCAAACAAATACCGAAAAACAGCGGTTTTTCAGAACTATAGTACCGGTATCGACTTTAACCTGTCAGTTTTCCTTATTCCTACGTTAGAGACGCCTAAATTCGATTTTCACGTCTTCATATTTTGTAGGCATTTCCAACTGTTCTTCGTCAATTCCACTCGCGCCTGCAAGAGAAATCTCGACGATCCGTTATTATTACTACGTTCAGTGTTTTCGTTCACATTTAATATTGACATGTTATGTGATTGTATGACAATACTAACTTTGTAGTAAGACGCTAAAAGTAAATATAAAAATCCGTTGAGAATCTAGGATCGTGACGCAGGTTACCGCTCCCGTCACATTTTGAGTAATAATCTGTTTTCCAATTACATCATACGTACGAATATCAGGAACAAAAATACAGGACCGGCTGTACACAAAGTACTAATGCATTCATAATTAATTACATCAAGCGCAATATGAATGAACTCTTCGTGCGTTTGAATTTTTCATTAACATAGATTTCATGTTCAAACAGTAGTTAATGAAGCTCGTGTAAAAATAAAAAAAATTGGGGGTAGGGGGGAAAGAGGTAAATTTAGAGGTTTATACGAATTTCGCTCTAAGTCAGAATTGCTTTAAATTGATAAGGGCTATAGAATTCTGGCGTAAATGAACCTTCATTTGGAGTTTAAAAGTAATATCGCCTGGAGCGAGGGTTATGCAAAGCATTTTATATGTGTATGTTGTTGCGAAAGTTTTTCGTTTAATTTAACGGAATATTTTGTTGTGCCTTATTCTGCGCCTCCCGGTGTGGCCGAGTGGTTCCAGGCGCTACAGTCCGGAACCGCGCGACCGTTACGGTCGCAGGTTCGAATCCTGCCTCGGGCGTGGACGTGTGGTGTCCTTAGTAGTTCTAAGTTCTAAGTTCTAGGCGACTGATGACCTCAGAAGTTAAGTCCCATAGTGCTGAGAGCCATTTGAACCATTTTCTTATTCTGCTTTTGGATATGTGACTACTTCTTCAAATTTTAAACAAATTTATATAATTTTGAGGAAGTGATGATTCAGAGATTCTTAAAATATTTGGAAAATTATCGTTTTCAAACGGCTATATCGTCATTTCCTTAAAGAACCAGTTTCAGTCGAAACTGTTCATGAATGGTGACCGGTATATTATGTTTTTCTAACTACAAACTATGAATAATTTTTTGTCATTTTCGTGGTTATGTAGATATCTGTAACTGGACCGTTTCCGACAAGCCACTGTTTATAATTATAAAAACATAATACACTGGTCTCCGTTCGCGAGCTGTTGGGTATTTACAGTGCGACATTATTAACAAGATATGAAAGACGTCATAAATACTGACTAGCCTCGCGCCCTAGACCAACACACTAAATCCAACTACAATACTGGAGTCCATACAGCAGACAGTAGGTAACGTGAAGATGCACATCGTATTAATGAAGTGGCATGCGATCTTCAGTTATAAAGACATCGGCAAATATGGGAGTACTGTAACCAAAGATGCTCCACAGGACAAATGAATATTCTTAGAAATTATATCTCCGGTACCAACCTTCCTGTCACTGAATCCATCACCAGATTAACAGGACTAAATGAAACAATGAAGGTAGTTTTATATAAACAGGGAGATTGGTTTTCTCAGACCAAACTAAATTTTCATTCAACTTATGGCCAGCTCTATGGAAACCATCATTTTCCAACATTTATCTGCTGTTCACCACATTCATTTCCAACGCTAAGTATTACGTAAAATTTCAAATGTTCGTAATACTCTGTCCTTCTAGATATTTTCATTAGTCTAAATAGGTGCTCCTGTCAATGTTTCGGTAAGTTTGGAATAACTGCTGCAAGAATTCCAGATGAACTTTCCGTACGACAGAAATGACACTGTTCAGCAATCGATCGTTTCGTCTTTGACTTGGAAACAATGATAACGAAATTACAAATCCACGTTTTGATGTGACATTTTGTTGAGGGTTCCATAATGCTCTGCGCACATTAATGTAAGATGTGGCAATTACGTCATCAAATGATCTACTTCTTAAATAAATAAGATTATTATCCTTTTATCTGTTCATAACTGTACTTCTGACAGCATTGCTCTTGCTACCGTGTTTCGGTAGGTGGTCACTGAAGAATTGTGATATCTGCAAATACCTTCTGTAAATAACTAACACGTTTAAGACAGAGACTGCCGTTCAGTGCACAATAAAATTGGATTTCCTTCCGTATAATTAAAAGATAGTACGTACGAAAAGTAAGGCAATAACATGCGCTATGAAATTCCATACTTCTTTCGGGGGCATATCGAAAATTACTTCACTGTCGATGAAAAACTCTCCATCAAGCATACCTGGTAGTGTTTACCGCGGGAGGCTTCCTGTCCCTCTCGCAAACATGTAATAATTAGCATAGTCAGCTAGCAGCATCTTGTTTACGACGTTCAACTAGTTGGGTGGAAACTAATGGCTCCCTATCAAAATTCTTGATGCGGATTGAGAGCAAACTGACAGCATCTCAGCGACTAATCTTGAAAGACACCAAGGAAGATCTGCTACACAGATAATTTAGTTCTGTACTTGGCACTATTTTCTGGAAGCATTCCGCTGTATCGGGAGTTAGCTAGACTCAACGGCCTCAGGTCTATAACAGCGGGATTCAGCTCTTAGAGGTCTTCGTCTTTAACGCATGAAGCAGACCAGCAACGTGGATCATATGTGTTATCATAGATTTTTTATGTTCTTGTAACTTTGGACGGTGCCTGTATTGGCTGCAAATTTATTTTGTTTTGTTTCTTAGTTTAGGAAGTCAGAGATGTTGCCTGCTGCTTCTCAGGTCATGCACGTAAATACTATAACCAACATTATCGTACGCTATCGCAGTGCTCTCGTTTATAAGTTTGCCCATTTTTTTGTCTGTTTTGGATGCAGCTGATAATCGGCTTGACGTAAACTGGTCATTAAGTAAAGAAAAATATTTGTGAGCGAACACTGTTGACTTACATGAATTGTATGCCTTGGGCGCCAATCAGCGGGTTGAAGTAGCTATCATGTATCGTACAATAAAGAAACCGGAATTAGCGCTGAAAGTGTTGTAATGTACAAACCTTTGAGCACCCTCTCAGTGAAATCAGCAGTCATATTCGCTCACAACTAGGGAATGTATGTCCTTACATATTTAGTCATTAGACAATAATTCTGCTAGGAGGTAGAGATCTAAACAGTATCGCGTATTCCTATATTATAAATAAGAAGTTTTATTAATACTCACAAGCTAAGAAGTTTTTTCCATGAATCAGGATTCAGACTGGGTACACGATATCCGTTATAAGGAATTTTACCTGTAAAGAAAAGAAAAGATAATTAAGAGCTTGCCTATTCACTATAACCAGAAAATTGATAGAAGCTATTCAAACTGTCAGTCTCGCGCAGACAATGCATTACAGTCATCAGTCTTTCGAGTGAATTCAACTTTTTAGTAGTGCAGCTACCATCCTTTGTGTTCGCGATAATCAGCTTTATATAACCAAATCTCATGCTCTTGTGCTTCTTGTTTATCCCTTACCAGATGGTAACTGTATTTCTTCACACAAATTCCAACAATAGGTTTCTTTCTCAGAAAGTAATCTTTCCATAGAATTATTTCACTGTGCGTCTCTTTCGTTTTGCTTTTTTTGTTAATGTTTCATTCAATCGTCATTGATGTGAATATGTTGTGTGAAACTAAGTGCGAGACTTTTTAGGTCAAAGTCTTAGAAATGTTCCAACAGCTCTCTCAGATACTACTTTCTCTTCCTACATTTCACCATCCTGTGATAGCCTTCTGTTGTACTATTCCCTTAACCATAAAATTACACAAGGCGTGCGAAAAATGTCGTTCTCAAACGCAGTCGAATTTGTTGGTCATCCGTTGTTAGGACATTCACCGACTGTGCGCACAATAGCCATGTCCATCTTTAACCGATCCAAAAGCGTTTTTGTCCCGGCCACTGATAGTGAGGAACAAATGGTTAACTAACAGTACGAGATTCTCATGCTCTCAAATCTAGTGATTTGATATTAGTCTTTGGTTTTGATACAACTAACTTTGTGTTATAAGTGGAGTTAGAATGTTTTGCAAGATAAACTGAGAAATTCCACACCTCTAAATTCATCGTAGTGTATTATGCAGTTAAAATCTTCTGTATGAGCTTGTAAACAGCACCCTAAGTGTCGAAGTGGATTTTACAGTCACATTTACCCATATTTACGGTACAGAAGTGCTCAGCGATCTCTCGACTAGCCTTCGTTGCTGTGAAATACGTAGCTCGTTCTTCGAGATACAAAAGTCGTGTGACGACTGTAGCAAATCTACAAACATAAAATCTGAATTGTAATTTCTGCTAAGTTCAAATACTGTGAAATTTAAGGTTAAATAACAAAAATAAATCCCCTGTAGCTCCCAGTTACATTCATGCCTCATGATTTGAGACCATTTCAGCAACTTGCTTGTCAATTTCTCTTCATTTAGCATCACGAGGCTGGGCTTCTTTTTATTGAAACGAAGAGAATACAAACGTATTAAAATACATGCGTAGGATCTAAATAGAGTTCCTGAGTTACCTTTGTGCAAATACTTCCGAATATTTTCATCATACTGCTGCAATTGCACTCCTTCAAATAATTTTCTCCTACATTTCTTGCTTCATCTTACCCTTAACAGCTCTCCAGCTCGTTAACTGCTTATCTCGCTATGTACTCGCTGAGGTGTTCGGCTCTCTGGCAGTGTCATGAAGAGTAAGGCCTGATACCCATCCTTGACCCAGTAAAACGCTGGAAATCTAAGGAATTCGTACGGATCTGCAACATTATTGTTCCAGTGAGACATTCAGTGTTATAATGCTTCCATTCTCTTCTCTCACAGTCTCTGCTCCAGACCTTTCTACCATACAGAAATGCGGGGCGGACGCCGGGGATTCCATCCGAGGATTCGGTTTCAGTAACAAGTAAAGTGAACCACTTTATTCATAATAACACAGAGCGTTTATTGTGATCTCTGAACGCATGCCTTGTACCTCTTTCTCTGCCACCAGGCCACGTTTTAACTTTAATTAAAGTTCAATTATTTTTCATCTTTTTCTTTTCCTGAGAGCTTTGATTCTGTCTCTGGAGTGATGTGGCCTTTCTGCCATTTCACACTTAACTGAATTAATAAATCAATACGTTGATAAATAAAACCGCTTTATTCTCAGCCCTTCAGACGCAGATCTATATACAAACTGTGAAACAGCCATGTAGAAAAATAAATAATCCCAAACCTAAGATGAAACCGTAATGGAAAGTGTATTCACTGGAGACAAATGATGATATACAATATATTGCGAGAATATCCAGGGTTCATAGTCAGTCCCATGCAGTATATTATCACCAAAGATGTTACACATCCTAAAAGTAATAAATTATGGTGGAGAATGCTCCCCTAACAATTTTTGCCGCCATAACAGAATTATGTCAAGGAAAATGGACTAGAGTATAAGCGTTCCCCATTAAAATCTAAAATAAAAGATGATACTACATGAAGCAGACGTAATCCAAAACTAAATAACTTACAAAGAGAACGGAAATTCGACAGAGTGAAATACTCCTTCCAAACTGATTAAAGCTTAGACCAGATGTGGTTTAAATTCAAAGAAATCGTATCGACGGCAACTGAGAGATGCACAACAAATAAATTAATAAGAGGTGGTACTGATACCAGATGGTACACAAAACAGATCAGAACGCTATTGCAGAAACAACGAAAAAAGCAAGCCAAATTTAAAAGGACTCTAAATCCCTAAGATTGGCAAAGCTTAACAGGAGCTCGACACTTAACGCGAACTTCAATGCAAGATGTTTTTAATAGTTCCCGCAACGAAACCCTGTCTTGAAATCTAGCAGAACGCCCAAAGAAATTGTGATCAGTATGAAGTACATTAGTAACAAGATGCGATAAGAATGATGATGCTGTTGACGACAGCGCCGTTAAAGCAGAGTTAATAACACGTTTTTCCGAAGTTCCTTCACAAAATAAGACGGAGCAAGTGGTCCAGAACGAATCAAGAACAACTGCCAACATGAGTAAATTAGATGTTCTCGGTGTAGCGAAGGAGCTTGAAATACTTAAAGGCAAGGTTTCCGGTCTAGATTGTACACCAGTCAGGGTCTTTTTAGAGCATGCTGACGTAACAGATCGATACTTAGCAATCATATACAACGGCTGGCTTGTAGGAAGTTTCGGACAGTAACACTGGAAAGCTGCACAAGTCACACAAATACCCAAGAAAGGAAATAGGAGTAATCCGGTGAATTACAGGCCCATATAACCAACGTCGGTTTGCAGTAGGATCTTGGAACATGTACTGTGCTCGAACATAATGAACCACCTCTAAGGAAACGATTTATTGACAAACGGCGAACACTATTTCAGGAAAATAACGTTCTTGTGAAACATAACTAGCTCTTTATTCTCACGAAATAATGAGTGTTATTGCCAGGAGACGTCAAATTGGTTCCATATTTTTAGAGTTCCAGAAGGTTTTTGACACCGTTCCTCACAAAAGACCTACGAGGATAATCCCAGAAGCAAAGTCTCCTGTTTTGTTATAAGTACAGAACTCTGTTTGAGTGTCAGTTGGTCACACTGTTATGAAGAGTGCTTCACGCGCTGGGTGTAAACATGCACACCCCGCGCTGAGGCGCTCCGTCTTGGCTTGGCAGCCGTTGAGAATGGAGCTCCCGTTGGGTGTTACCGCCAAATACGAACTGCGCGCAGTTATTCGGTTTTTGAACGCAGAGGGCAATGAGACGACAATTAACGCTGACAGGTACTGAGAGACTCTGAAAAAACTCAAACGTGCTATTCAGAACCGGAGGAGTGTTGGGCAAGGGCGTACACATTGTCCATGACAACGCTCGCCCACACATCGCTAGGCAAATCGTTGCTCTCCTGCAACAGTTTCAGTGGAACATAATCACCCAGCCACCCTACAGTTCTGACTTGGTGCCCGGTGACTATCACCTGTTCCCTAAGTTAAAAGAACATTAGGCTGGAAAGCGATTCAGCTCCGACGACGAGGTGAAAGAAGAGGTTCATAACTTGTTGAACAGCATGGCGGCGAGCTGGTATGACATGGGCATACAAAAACTGACACAGTGTCTACAAAAATGCACCGACAGAAATGGTGATTATATCGAAAAATAGCTAAATGTTAAAAAAAATGGGTTCAAAAGGCTCTGAGCACTATGGGACTTAACTTCTGAGGTCATCAGCCCCCTAGAACGTAGAACTACTTAAACGTAACTAACCAAAGGACATCACACACATCCATGCCCGAGGCAGCATTCGAACCTGCGACCGTGGAGATCGCGTGGTTCCAGACTGCAGCACCTAGAACCACTGGGCCACTCCGGCCGGCAGCTAAATGTTCAAGCTGTAAACTGCTGTAAACCATTGTAGAAATAAACAGGTCTATGACTTATAAAAAAAATACGAGACCTTATTTTTGGGATTACCCTCGTAATTAGATTGCTTGCCTATGGAGTATCGTCTCAGTAACTCGATGCGTGATTTCCTGCCAGGAAGATCACAGATCGTAATAACTGACAGAAAATCGGAAGTAATGAGTGCCGTTGGTGATATAGGTCGTCTGCTGTTCCTGATCTACATAAACCATTTAGGACACAGTCTGAGCAGCTTTCTTAGATTGTTTGCAGATGATGCTGTCCTTAATCGTAATGTACAGACACCTCATTTTCAAAAAGAATTGCAAAATGATTTACACAAGATATCTGTATGCTGCGAAAAGTGGCAATCGACTCTAAGTCATGAGAAGTGTGGAATTATCCAAATGATTCAAATGGCTCTGTGCACTATGGGACTTAACATCGGAGGTCATCAGTCCCCTAGAACTTAAAACTACTTAAACCTAACTAACCTAAGGACATCACACACATCCATGCCCGAGGCAGGATTCCAACCTGCGACCGTAGCGGTCGCGCGGTTCCAGACTGAAGCGCCTAGAACTGCTCGGCCACACTGGCAGGCTGAAATCATCCATATGAGCACTAAAAATTGTGGGTTCCTGCCCACTTGTCTCTTACAGGGTGACTTAAGGATGCTGCTTTCTCCGATAGCTACACAACAATTGGAGCAAATCACATTAAATGGTTTTTTATTACAATAAAGTAAATTGACAATACTTGACTTTGATGTAAAATGGTGTCGCAAGCGATGGGCGACGTACAAATAATCAAAGTCTTTCCCTACATGCAATGTCAATATAAGCAATTAATATAAGGTCTCAGTATAACTGTTAGGATGACGGCTCTTCTAATGCCGGGTCTGCTAATGTTCGTCTTCTACTGTCCGGCCGGGACTGGCAGGAGCGGCGCTTATATTCTCTTTGGATAGGGGCAGCTCTTGTCATGGTGCGGTCCTAGTCAGTGAACTATTGGCTGACGTCGTATCACAGCCTTCTCTGCTATAGCGCTCTTCATCTTCGTGCAGCCACTTTTCGTTACGCGGGAACAAAAATAACTCTAAATTTCAGTCACAGAATAAATCACACGGATCTAACGACTACAAACTCGATTAAATACTTAGGGATTACAATTAAGAATTATTTAAACTGGAACGATCACATAGATAACACTAAAGCCTGCGATTTATTGGCAGAACACTTAGAAAATGGAGCAGGTCTACTAAAGAGACTGCTTAAACTACGCCTGTCCGCCCTGTTCAAGAGTTTGCTGTGCGGTATGGGATCCTCATCAGATAGGATTAACGGAGTTCAAAGTAGGGCATTTTGTATTATCACGAAACACGTGAAGATTACCGCTGATATTACACACGAATTGGGGCGACTGTTATTACAACAAAGACGTTTTTCGCCCCAGCCCTCTCCTCAGGGAGTGAAAGTATTTTGTTGGCACCCACCTCTTAGGGAGGAATGACCATCATAATAAAATAAGAGAAATCAGAGCTCGCACGGAAAGAATTAAGGTACGTGTTCGTTTTTCCATGCGTTGCTCGAGATTGTAACGGTAGAGAAGTCGCTTGAAGGTGGTTTGATGAACCTTCTGCTAAGCACTTAATTATGGATTGCAGAGTAATCATGTAGATGTCATGGTTGAGATAAAGAGAGAGAGGATAACGGGAATGAAAGAAAACTCTTCTAAAAATTATTATGGTTCTGTAATCCAAAATTGTGAGTGAGGTCTACCGCATTATGGAGACTATAGCCAAACAACTTAGCTACCTTGCAAGTAACGGCGCGTTCTGTGACGAAGCCCTGCTTACTTTGCACGTAATGGCAAGGGCGCTCAAGCGCACACACGTACAGTCGTCTAGAGAACAAAAGAAGTGATCCTAATGGAACCAAAGTATGGTGTCGCTATTAAAAATTTTATTGCTGCGTAGGTAAAAGCATTGGTAAATACCGCGGATTAACCAGCCGACCTTAATCATCTGGAGGGCGCTAACGTTGGAACCTCCATCGAGATTGCTTACTACTGCGTGCCTTATTGCTTACAGCATTAAATAATTGATGGGAGGATGAGAATCGAGAGAAGGATATAATAACACGGCCGTGCAGACGCAAGAATTGACGGTGATGCGTCTTACGCCAGCATATTTGGAGTTGTAATTACAGGGCATTATGGAGAATTGAAGATGCACCACTCAAGGAGTGATCTTAAATCAGAGAAGGACCAGTCCAAGCGGCAGTCCCCAATAAAGAAGAAGATAATGTGCAGTGACGTCAAATGGACTGAATTAACGAAATTAATTCAGGTAAAGCGGACGTAACTGTTAATTACTGAAAAAAGCATGATGCAGCAACAGGTAATGCCGGGAAATGCAATAATTATTTTAAAAAAAGATGACGTTGCAATTATTGGAACCCATAAAAAGGGAAAAGAGATAGCCTAATGTTTAATGCCATTTATCTACTGATGACGCTGGGTGTGTTAGATTCTACTGCATGGTGGAAAATGCTACACTTCGTCTACGCTAATTACTTACACTGGTTGGTTTTCCGACAGCATCTCTGTAAAGATTGAAACAAATTTAGGAACAGTTTAAGATTCTCTCTCTCTCTCTCTGTCTCTCTCAGAGTTGGTTCTGTCCTCTTCTGATCTCTCCAGTGCACATAGCAGTTAACAAATTTTCACTGCCCGCTTCTGTTACTTTTTTCAGTGTTAACGAGAGTACTTACTTCTTGGATATTTATATTCAAAATAGTGTAGTACACGAGTTATGTAACAAATGACTGATGCTTCTAATATGTCTAAATCTTGTGATTCAATAGAAAAAAATGAGAAATTGTTACATCTGTCGTATAACGAATTCACTCAATTCTTGGATCACTCTGTATTTTATTCTTCAATTCTCCAATACGGAATTACTGGAGGATTACTGATATTTTATACTTTACATAGAGTTTCGTATATCTTCTAGTATATTTACAACAATTTTATTCTCCTTTTCAAAATAAATTGTGAACTCTTTTTGTTTCTACGGCAGATATTACATTTAATACTTCTGCTTGTTAATCTACCTACGTGTTAGATTAAAAGCAGAGAACCCTATTTTAATGCAAGCAGGTTGAGTATAATGCGACAGAATTAATCTGCTGAATGAAAAATGTTTATCTAGATGTGAGAGAGAAGTCCATGTGACACCATCCGTCCCAGGATAAGCAAATCCATAAATACATAAAAAATGTTAATCTTCCGAACAGTTCGGGTAAATGGGTGAACCAGATAACATGCAGTAGCATTGTGCATTAGATCCTATACAGGAAATAAGATTACACACATACCATAGCGAAGGACTTGAGTATATCACCGACGAATCCTTCTCGGGTTATCAGCCGAGTGGTGGCGTCGTCTTGTCACAATGTTTCAATGAGTTTCGTACCCATCATCTTCTGGCGAACATCCTCCGGCCTCCTTGATAAGGCCGTTTGCTGAAAGAGGGGTGACTTCTTACGCCGGAAGACTTCGACTGCCAAAGCTGATGACTTTCTTAATTCTAAATTTAAGCGGTGGCGGGCTTCTAACACGGGGCCAAGAACGTATTGATCACTAATCAAAGACGCTATCCCTATACCACTGGTCATTACGGAAAACGTAAATCAGGATGGCCGGTGTCTGTTTTGTCGTCGTCCTCTCGAAAGCTGGTCCATTGAGCCAACCACTGCACCACCTCGCTCGGTTCGACACAATAAACCGTGCGGAGTGGGCGCACGGTCTGAGGCGCTGTCACGGATTGCGCGGCCCCTCCCGCCGGAGATTCGAGTCCTCCCTCGGGCATGGGTGTGTTTGTCGTTCTTAGTATAAGTTAGTTTAAGCTAGTTTGAACAGTGTGTAAATCTAGGGACCGATGACCTTAGCAGTTTGGTTCCTTAGGAATTCACACACATTTGAATATTTTTCAGCGGAATAAGACAGGTGTTGTGTATGAAATGCACTGGATTTGTTAAAGGATTTGAACATGAGAAGAACTACAGAATATCAAAACATGCTTCCTTTACGAATTAGCGACGATTCAAATCGACTATCCAGTAGCACAACAGTCCGCAGCTCGTGGTCTCGCGGTAGCGTTCTCGCTTCCCGAGCACAGGGTCCCGGGTACGATTCCCAGCGGGGTCAGGGATTTTCACCTGCCTCGAGATGACTGGGTGTTGTTGTGTCGTCTTCATCATCATCATTCATCCCCATTACGGTTGGAAGAAGGCAATGGCATACCACCTACAGTAGGACCTTGCCTAGTACGGCGGTGCAGGTGCACTGCATCGTCACCTATGCTCCCTTACGGAGTATGGGACTTCATCATCAGCAGTAGCACAACAAACGACGATCTTTTGGTTACCATCGGTCTTAGCGTCTATGAGCTTCCTGTTTGTGTCTGAGTAATATCTGAAGTTTCTTATTTCATTGCCAAACCCATTCAGATGAAAAACCTCCTCATCAGACATCACGAGATTTGTCAGAAATGCATCATACTGGTCAATTCTGGTTACTAATGTTGTGTAAAAATTGCACCCTCTCATTTCGTCAACCGGTAGAACTGTTGAGCCACTTGCAATTTATAGGTAGGAAACTTTAACTGCTATTTCATAATCCTGTGCGAGGTATTTCTAATGTTTTGGAATAGCGACAAGCAAATACCTGTGGGTTTCGTTGTAGAGCAGCACGAACTCATCGAATGTTTTCCGACGTTCGACCTGGCATATCAGGTCCCTTATACGTCACATTGGTTACAGAAACCATTCGATGCCATTTTTCAGCTACATATATGTTGTCCTGCTGTATGGAACACGGAAGTGGCGGTCTCTTCCAATCTCATTGCATTTCTCTACTCGACCCTGAGCTCCTCTACAGTCTCAATCCACACCCGGACTGGCCAACACACTATACTGAACCGAATGACATACTATGTGGTTCCGATTTGGTGTGGTAGATAGTGTGAACACGTTCACATCATAGCAGGATGGTTAAGCGGTACTACTTTGCGTGGACCACCGTTGGCTGTTCTTTGTACAACAGTGTCCAACAATGACCGTTCTGCATAAAAAACACGCTATCACGTATCATTGTTACCGTAATTTTTATCTTTTTTCGTCTATTGAGATCACGAGTGGCGGTAGACTTATAGAATACCTACAAAACATTTACCGTAATATAAATTGAGCCAAAAATAAGTAGTTTCAAACCATAAGGACACTTAACTGTCAGGGAGGGGTGAGGGATGGTGGTTGGGAGTTGGGTTGGCTGGGGGAATGAAAGACGGACTGTAATCCTGCAGCCCCATTCCGTGGTAGTTGTATCTGTGGCTTTGCGAGTTCACTGTCTGCGTTTACTCAGCGAATTACAGTTGCAACAAACGATTACAGGTGGGAGCATAGGAATGAGCACTGCATTCTTATTTTGTAACCGTCTTAGATACTTCTAAACGTAAGATCAGTTCACGGAGAGACAGTTTAGGTGAATGTATGCCATAATAAAGGTGGTTTGCTTTCGTGATACCCGCAGCTAGGAGCGATCGAAGGCTGCGACAACTTCGTCAGTCACCGCAGATGGCCGTCGTGACGAAGACATAAGCCGTTTAGACGGCCGTGCGCCCCCAGCCTGTGATGAACGCCTTCGTGACGAAGGTTCGGATCGTGGCCTACTGAATGTGCTCGTAATTTGTCGTGAGTATACGCTTCTGAAAAATGTGAGGGAGGAGGACAAAGAGAGACCAAACGGGAGGATAAACTTTCAAAGGAAAATGGAGCCTCAAGTGAGATGACTGATTGATAAAGAGAAGAGCTGCACAAGTAGCAGGCTACATTTGTGTTATCACAAATGAGTCTGTTGGGAAGTCTTACTGATTTTAGGTCGGATCCCACCTTGAATTGCAACTATGTGCAGAAAGCCTGCTACACCACATGTCAATTGTAAACTTTAAGAAAGAGTGGTTGAGAGATGACTTTGTTCCATCTAATTCAGCTTGGATTAAACCACCCTTACCTATAAAAAAGTTATGGAAAGACGCATAAGAACAGCTAAACAAAAAGCGTTCAGTAAACCGACAGAAAACTCTTACCTGCTGTTTTCAAAATCGTAACAAGTACTGATCCTATGTAGCTCAGCCAATGGAACAAACTTATTTGTCTATATGCTTCGTATCTCATTGGAGACACAAGCACAACACGTGGCTCAACTTATTGAATATGTAATGTGCTGATGTAGTATTGTTTCTTACAGTAGGCCATGTGGGAAATATGGTTCATCGTCCGGTCGTCGATCTTTACGAATTTTAACTGGTCTAGTGGGGTCCATCCTTTCCACACGATCCAATTTTTTTATGTCTTCAGCCATTTATTATATCTTGCATTTCGCACTGATTCCTTATCGTTACATCTGTTCCCTTGTTGCACGTGGTTACTCCTCAGATCTGTCTTAGTACTTTCAGTTTCATTAGCTTGCTTTTCCATGTTTAAATCTCTGTATCTGGTGGTAACCGTCCCAATATAATTAAATTACGTCACATGTTCAACTGTCTCACTGTTTGTTTCTAATCTACATCTTACAGGTGTATTTGATATTACCTTGCCCTTTGGTTTATATATGCTTAGCTGTTTTACTGAATTGGTGCACTAACCTTTGTAAATTATCCTAATTATTTGCTTCCAGGATAGGATCAGCATAATATATAATGTTTGCTATTTTATGTACTAGTTTCTTTCTTACGACATCAATGATATGGTCCATTATTCAGATCAATCTCCTTATTTAATTACAGCTTCATCTGTCATTACTTCGTGCTTCAGTTCTCATTTTGTACGAAATTCTGCACACTCTTAGAGTGAAAAAAGCACCTATTGCTTTAATAAAACATTCTCGGATTTCAAGCTGCGTCAAGTGGTTTGGTGCCCACGTGTTTTTGGCGGAGATCTTCTCTGCCATTGTCAAGTGGATGACTGACAATGGCAGAGGAGATCTCTGCCGAAAGCTCGTGGGCAGTAAACCACTTGACGCGGCTTGAAACCCGAGAATATTTTATTAACGGATATCGCCGTGAAAGCATGCATTCGTACATAGCATCTATTGTTGTTCTTCTACTATTTCTGTATCGAAAAGATTACATTTCAAATACGTTTGTACTGAGACGGACAACACTTCATGCTAAAGTCAGTGGCGGTTACCTCGCAAATAGTTGGTTTACGGATCCGTGCTTATGGTATCGACATATGTATCACAAGTCAGCAAGAACGATGCACGGAACTGTGCACCTGTTTCGCCGACCATGATTAACGTGTGATTATGAAATTTATGTTGTGCTCGCTTGTGATGACTTTTCTGGCAACCGAATAACATCGTTGCCGGAAGCAGCGATTATGAGAAAATCAGGAGACAGAGAGGCTCGTCTGAAGCTGTGTTTATTGCAGAAAGCCTTCGATGGAGTTCCCTATGGTCGAGTACTAAATAAAGTAAGTGAACACGGAATTTGAGATGGGGTGCTTACAGAAGGATGTTGAAAACTAGGTGGACAGATGAGGTGTGAAATGATATGGTCTCCGCAGAATCGGCAATGAATGGAATATATGGATAATACTGACAAGAAGAAGGCACGGAATCATAGAACTTCTGTTAAGATGTCAGGGCATGGCATCCATGGTGCTAGTGGGAGCTTTAGAGGATAAAGACGGCAGAGGAGGACTGAGACTGGAACACTTCCAGCAAATTGAGGACGTAGATCGCATTTAGTATCCTGAGACAGAAAATCTGACACAGGAGAGGAATTCATGGCGGACCGCATGAGACCAGTCAAAAGACTGATGTCTCATAAAAGGCAATCGCAGTAGCAAAGACACCGTCCGCCCTTCTCTAAGTCGTGTGATATGACAGATTCTGGTTGCAATATACTTGGGAGCCATTTCGTCATTTGCAGGAATTATGTTACTTCTGAACTGAGAAGAAAATAGTTCAGACAAACGATGATTGGTTCGATAAACCCTGTCTATTTACGCTACTGAAAATAAAAGGTGACATATTTAAAAAATACTTAATACAGCAGAATGTTTTTAAGGGAGCCTGTGGTGCTTTTTGCACTTAAATGGCACATTTGTGTGAGAGAAATTCAGTTGCATAGTTCCATTCGAGATCTGACAACAAATTACGGAGAGGAATATGGGCATTTATGTATTGTAACTGCGACCGATTGAATTACTCTCTGCCTCGAAGTTACCATCCTCCACGGAAACTTACGCCACTGTACATAGTCATACATGATGTTTACAGGATACTCGATGAATAATGCAGAGTATTACATTCCATTTTTTAAAAATACATTTCCCAATTTATTTAACCTTGAAGGACTTTATTTATATGTATATTCTACATAAATAATGTTGCCTTCGACCCGAGGATTAGTGTAGGCACGGGCGTGTTGCAATGTAAATAACTTTTTAGGTACAGCTGAGTAAAATTAAGACATCTGCCACGGCTGAAACAAGAGGCCGCATAAGCGGGTCAGACCTGAGCTGCCCGAAAGTTATGACACCGGAGACTGCTTGCTGACACAATAGGAACTGTCATTATGATAGCTGCCACTTACCACTATGCCAGGTATGGCAGAGAGAACAGAATCTAAATATCACCAATTCAGTGCGAAGTCAAAACCATTGCAAAGTTGGTGGCTTTGTTACAAGCCATGGATTTGTTGTGGCTTACATGGTCGAAGCTGTTAGTGTGATAAAACAAGTACGGGCCAAGACCCTATATGTACTCGTTGCATGTAATCAAATGTGCCCCTGTCTGCCAGCTACCAGTCAAGTGGTAATGTAATTTGCTGTGGTATTAATCACGAAGTCTAAAGGCTTCGAATTTTAGTTTCTGTTAATGTTAAAACTTCTATTCTAGCAAGCGCTGTAGATCAGTTAAGTGTGAACTTAGACAATGGTGATAAAGGAAACGGAAATTAAACTTTAAACACTCATTGTATTTGAGATTATGTTTTTACTATAAACGCACAAGTACAAGTGATGAAAACAGCCCCAGAAAAACTCTGCACCTTCCTTAGTCGGGGAAAACCACACTGCTAGAACTATCCAAACAGATTCGCTTATCCGACAAACTTCTGAACGACAGTCGCTAACCGGCTCCAGAGCGGTGTATTTCCCAGCTATGTCTTCAGCTACATCGTCTTCTTCTTCTTTTCTCCTTCTTTCCAACAAATGTTAGGTCTTAGTGACTTGTTCCCAACTTTTCCTTGGTCTTCACACACTTATTTTTCCGACCGACTTGCATCTGCTTGTTGCTGTTGGTAGTCTTCTTTCACTGTTAAGTTCTAAACTGTCTTTCCATTTCTTTATACGTAGCTGTATTAAATCATTCAGGTTATACATTTGCAGCTCTTTTATAATCTCTACAGCAATTTTCTTTAGAGTATTATGGACAGACCTCTCTCTCCCCCTCCACCTATCCCCCCCCCCTCTCTCATTATCCATCACTCGCTTTCATAAAGCAGCATTGGGGTATTATAGAACTTGAGCTGGGTATTTAGTTTTTTTACGTTCTCTTTAAGGTGCCGACTATCGTAAAGAACTTATTTAATAACTTTGCCCCTGGTTCGTCAATACTACATGCAAGATAGTTTAAGTTATAGACTTCTTCAATCAGTTGGTCATTGGCCGTTATTTTGACGCTTAGAAGTATATTCCTACAAAAACCGTGAACTTAATTTTGTTTATGGAGATAACTAGATTTTACTAAATTGAGCAGAGCTGCTTGTTATGTAATGCTCTTTGTAATTCATCTTCTGTTTTATGTACACTCCTGGAAATGGAAAAAAGAACACATTGACACCGGTGTGTCAGACCCACCATACTTGCTCCGGACACTGCGAGAGGGCTGTACAAGCAATGATCACACGCACGGCACAGCGGACACACCAGGAACCGCGGTGTTGGCCGTCGAATGGCGCTAGCTGCGCAGCATTTGTGCACCGCCGCCGTCAGTGTCAGCCAGTTTGCCGTGGCATACGGAGCTCCATCGTAGTCTTTAACACTGGTAGCATGCCGCGACAGCGTGGACGTGAACCGTATGTGCAGTTGACGGACTTTGAGCGAGGGCGTATAGTGGGCATGCGGGAGGCCGGGTGGACGTACCGCCGAATTGCTCAACAGGTGGGGCGTGAGGTCTCCACAGTACATCGATGTTGTCGCCAGTGGTCGGCGGAAGGTGCACGTGCCCGTCGACCTGGGACCGAACCGCAGCGACGCACGGATGCACGCCAAGACAGTAGGATCCTACGCAGTGCCGTAGGAGACCGCACCGCCACTTCCCAGCAAATTAGGGACACTGTTGCTCCTGGGGTATCGGCGAGGACCATTCGCAACCATCTCCATGAAGCTGGGCTACGGTCCCGCACACCGTTAGGCCGTCTTCCGCTCACGCCCCAACATCGTGCAGCCCGCCTCCAGTGGTGTCGCGACAGGCGTGAATGGAGGGACGAATGGAGACGTGTCGTCTTCAGCGATGAGAGTCGCTTCTGCCTTGGTGCCAATGATGGTCGTATGCGTGTTTGGCGCCGTGCAGGTGAGCGCCACAATCAGGACTGCATACGACCGAGGCACACAGGGCCAACACCCGGCATCATGGTGTGGGGAGCGATCTCCTACACTGGCCGTACGCCACTGGTGATCGTCGAGGGGACACTGAATAGTGCACGGTACATCCAAACCGTCATCGAACCCATCGTTCTACCATTCCTAAACCGGCAGGGGAACTTGCTGTTTCAACAGGACAATGTACGTCCGCATGTATCCCGTGCCACCCAACGTGCTCTAGAAGGTGTAAGTCAACTACCCTGGCCAGCAAGATCTCCGGATCTGTCCCCCATTGAGCATGTTTGGGACTGGATGAAGCGTCGTCTCACGCGGTCTGCACGTCCAGCACGAACGCTGGTCCAACTGAGGCGCCAGGTGGAAATGGCATGGCAAGCCGTTCCACAGGACTACATCCAGCATCTCTACGATCGTCTCCATGGGAGAATAGCAGCCTGCATTGCTGCGAAAGGTGGATATACACTGTACTAGTGCCGACATTGTGCATGCTCTGTTGCCTGTGTCTATGTGCCTGTGGTTCTGTCAGTGTGATCATGTGATGTATCTGACCCCAGGAATGTGTCAATAAAGTTTCCCCTTCCTGGGACAATGAATTCACGGTGTTCTTATTTCAATTTCCAGGAGTGTATAAGCGGCAGAATGTCAGCAGATACAGCGTAGTACTAAGTTCGCTCTGTCCTAAGTTAATACTTTGTGCTGAAGGTGTACGTTGCCACATACAAGAGGCATCGTCTAAATACATAATAAATATCTTCTATCTTCCTTTTCTGCAGAACTATTTCTCTGTTCAGATATAGGCTCTTTACTGCTCTATAGCCGTCTGTTTCCGTAGCACTTCCTACTTATATTGTCGAACGTCTTTCCAATATCGACGAAGACAATACTTATAGAAAAGTTACATTCTCTCCACTTCTCCGATATTCCATTTATTGTGTGTGTTTTTTGAGCAAGATATTCCTTTCCTAAATCAATTTTGAAGGTCAAATTACATGGCTTCTGCTCCTGGTTGCAAATCAGCATCAAATATCTTAGCATATGTTTGGCATCCTGTGTTCAAGATATTTATTTCTCTGTAAATTTTGATGTGGAATCTATTTCCTTCCTTGAAGACTATTACTATCTTTGCTACCCTTTACTGCCCCGATATCTCGTTTCCACACGATTTTTCAGTCCATGGGGAGCACAAGTTACATTATTGGGAAACTGCTGCTCAGTCGACGTCCTCCCAACGTACTCCGCCCTTACTATTACGCTGCTTTCCTCCACGCTTCATACCAGTCATGAGTGAAGACGAAAAAGTAATGTGGTGCTAGAACTCAATGACTGATGTCGCTAATGGACTAAAATCCCTCAAGTGGAAGTATGTTTCAGCTGTCTCAACTTCAGCAGGAAAGATGGTTGTTTTCACGGCTGTAACGACTCTCGAGGGTCGGTGGCGAGCAGGGCAGGCGACGGGTCGTGGGCGGCTGCGCCGGGAGTCGCTGCCAGTAATTGGCGGTTCTTCCAGCCACCGGCAGCCAACAGTCCGTAATCGCTCATCTCTCAGCGGCCACCGCACTCCGCTCCGCAACGCATCGCGCTGCCACCAGCTCTCGCTGTTCACGCAAATGCGCTCACCCACGTACGCGAAGACCCCTCCCCCTTCACACACACACACACACACACACACACACACCAGACACACGCGCGCACGGTTTGCACAGTCTGCTTCCGTGACTATTTGTTAAAAATTTCATTCTCCTCCTCCTCCTCCTACTCCTTCTCCTTCTTCTTCATTCTGCCTGCTTTGCCTTCTTGATTGAAACTACACTACTGCCCATTAAAATTGCTACACCAAGAAGAAATGCGGATGGTAAACGGGTATTCATTGCACAAATATATTATACTAGAAATGACATGTGATTAAGTTTTCACGCAATTTGGGTGCATAAATGGTGAGAAATCAGTACCCAGAACAACCAGCTCTCGCTGCCCATGCAGCTTCAACACGATACCTTAGTTCATCAAGAGTAGTGACTGATGTATTGTGACGAGCCAGTTGCTCGGCCACCGTTAAGCAGACCTTTTCAGTTGGTAAGAGATCTGGAGAATGTGCTGGCAGTCGATCATTTTTTGTATCCAGAAAGGCCCGTACAGGACCTGTAACATGCGGTCGTGCATTATCCTGCTGAAATGTAGGGTTTTGCAGGGATCGAATGAAGGGTGGAGCCACGGGTCGTAACACATCTGAAGTGTAACGCCACTGTTCAAAGTGCCGTCAATGCGAACAAGAGGTGACCGAGACGTGTGACCAATGGCACCCCATACCATCACGCCGGGTGATACGCCAGTATGGCGATGACGAATACACGCTTCCAATGTGCGTTCACCGCGATGTCGCCAAACACGGATGCGACCATCATGATGTTGTAAACAGAACCTGGATTCATTCGAAAAAATGACGTTTTGCCATTCGTGCACCCAGGTTCGTGGTTGAGTACACCATCGCAGGCGCACCTGTCTGTGATGCAGGGTCAAGGGTAACCGCAGCCATGGTCTCCGAGCTGATAGTCCATGCTGCTGCAAACGTCGTCGATCTGTTCGTGCAGATCGTTGTTGTCTTGCAAACGTCCCCATCTGTTGACTCAGGGATCGAGACGTGGCTTCACGATCCGTTACAGCCATGCGGATAAAATACCTGTCATCTCGACTGCTAGGGATACGAGGCCGTTGGGATCCAGCACGGCGTTCCGTATTACCCTTCTGAACCCACCGAATCCGTATTCCGCTAACAGTCATTGGATCTCGACCAACGCGAGCAGCAATGTCGCCGCACGATAAACCGCAATCGCGGCTACATTTCGACCTGCATCAAACCCGGAAACTTGATGGTACGCATTTCTTCTCCTTACACGAAGCATGACAACAACGTTTCACCAGGCAACGCCGGTCAACTGCTGTTTGTGTATGAGAAATCGGTTGGAAACTTTCCTCATGTCAGCACGTTGTAGGTGTCGCCACCGGCGCCAACCTTGTGTGAAGGCTCTGATAAGCTAATCATTTGCATATCACAGCATCTTCTTCCTGTTGGTTAAATTTCGCGTCTGTAGCACGTCATCTTCATGGTGTAGCAATTTTAATGGCCAGTAGTGTATAATGATGTGACAAAATTCTTGGGGTAACGAAGTGAGCATACGCAGACCACCAGGTACAAAAGACCAATGCATTAGCGGAGCTGTCGTTTGAGCTCAGCTGATGCATACGAAAAGGTTTCCGACGTGATTGTGGCCGCACGATGGGACTTAACAGACTTTGAAAACGGACTTGTTTTTGGAGCTAGACGCATGTTACATTCCAATTAGGAGGTCGTTAGGGAATTCAGCATTCCGGGACCGACAGTGTCAAGACGGCTGTACAGGCAGCGTGGCTCAGTATTTTAGTAGGGCACTTTCAACGACCTGTTGAGTCCATGCCATGTCGAGTTACTCCACTACGCAGAGTAAAACGAGGTCCGACACGACATTAGGAGATATGTCGTGACTCTTGTCACTTCACTGTGTTGGTCTTTTCTTCGTATTCACAAAGATCTTCTACCCATTTGGTAACAATTCATTAATTTTGTTATTCTGTTGTCTTCTTTCCTTGTACCGTAGTCCTTCCAGTTGTTTCTTTATTCCTTCGTTTGCACGTTTAGGCTCTTTACTGCTAGTTCTTCCCTCCAGTCAGTAATTCTTCTCCTGTCGTGTACTGTTTACACAACTACAGGTTTCAAGGATCGCATCTCCGATGCTTGTATTCTATGTTCAGTTTCTCTTCGTTATATGAGCAATTTTGTCTCGGGGCGCTGGCATCATTTCATACGTAACCGCTTTCCATCTTCCGTTTGTCTACGAGAGAGCCACTTTAATGGAATTTCTCGAGAAGTTTCACCGGCGCAGTGTGGGTAATGCATTAACGGTCTCTGTGGCATTACTTGAAATCCTCTGCCGTAACATGACTGTTCCTCTGTCATGATATCAAAACTATCCCAATGCGTTCGGCTTGAAAGCCGTCAGCCTTCACGTCACCTATAAAGAAGCTACGTAGTCGAAACTTAAGAATGGATTAAGCTATGTTCAAATAAAAGGCACGTTTGATTTTCTCTCGTATTTCTCTGTTCGTTTAGTGTGCCATATGACCACGTTTACATTTGAAAAGACGGTAGCTTTCGAAACGATCGGTTGTTGGGGATAACGTCACAGGTTTTCCGCCGTCGCATTCATACTACTCAAGGTTAAATTTCTGCTCATCCACCCATTACTGTTTCAGAAGAGTCTTTCCACAACTATCCATTACACTGTGTTGCAGATCTCCCTTAGTTGTCAAGGGCCACACTACGGGTCCAAGGGTCTGGAACTAGAGCACCCTTTAGCAGTATGATCTTCATCTATAGCTCATTACGTCTCTCGGAGTCACCGTTTGCTACCGAGCGAGGTGGCGCAGTGGTTAGACACTGGACTCGCATTCGGGAGGACGACGGTTCAATCCCGCGTCCGGCCATCCTGATTTAGGTTTTCCGTGATTTCCCTAAATCGCTCTAGGCTAATGCCGGGATGGTTCGTTTCAAAGGGCACGGCCGACTTCCTTCCCCGTCCTTCCCTAATTCGATGAGACCGATGACCTCGCTGTCTGGTCTCCTTCCCTAAAACCAACCAACCACCGTTTGTTAATGTGGGAAATGTCGAGTTGAAATGTGATTCGTGATCCACTATAAATAATAATCGCGTCATATCCTGCTGGATACGTCAATTGAAAGGTCTGAAAAAGCAAAGGAAATAGTCTCTCCAACAGGGCCGCGCCTAGTGAAGTACTTTGTGTTCTAACCATCGTGTTGACAGCGGGCCAGTGTGACCGAGCGGTTCTAGGCGCTTCAGTCTGGAACTGCGCGTCGCAGGTTCGAATCCTGCCTTGGGCATGGATGTGTGTGATGTCCTTAGGTTAGTTATGATTAAGTGGTTCTAAGTTCTAGGGGACTGATGACCTCGGATGTTAAGTCCCAATGTGCTCAGAGCCATTTGAACCATTTTGATTCCTGCTCACACTTTTATTCTTAAACGTCAATCTAACGACGCTAAGTTCTTGTTTTGGTCATTATAATGGTTTATAGTAATAAAAAAAGATGTTGAAACGCGGCCGTTCTACACAATCTTCTTTAATGCGTGCAGAGCCGTGCTCTGCGTAAGTCGCTTGTTGATCCGTAGACAGAGTCGCCCCTGTCCGCGAGAAAGACTCATCTCTGGTAAAACGAGGAAGTGCGTGTATGTCTTACCGTGAGGCCAAAGGTTTTCCCGGAGTTGGCGTATTTCGTATGGTTCCATCTCACTTTTGAAATACAGACACTAGCGTCCAATTCTTAGTCATGGCTGCTGTCAGCATTGCAACCTAGTGACTTGAAATTTTCGAAGTGTAAGTAACCTAAAGCTAAAACGGTTTCACTTTAATGATTTGTTTCCATTTTTTCAATCGTTATTGGATACAGTTGCAGTTAAATATCCCATTTTTCTCATCGTGTTTGAGTTGTAGGGTACCACCACCACCTCAAAGCACCACAAGGGGAATAAAAAGTGGAAACTAATGAAAACAATAGCAAATCTGTCTTTTAACGGAATAGCTGTCTGATGATGACCATGTTGGCTGGAAACCAGTAACGATGCTTTTTATGTGAATAAATAGCATTATTAAAAGTGGCTGGTTGCTGTTTTCTGCTCTGCAAGCATAAAACTTTGTATTGCTTCTTTTACTGGTGAATTACAGTTATTCTTCTACTACTGTGTCTTATTTCACTTAACCAAGTCACAATTCTCGTTTAACAGCGCGTAATTACTGTCGTCTTACTTTGTTTACCATTAATTTACCGTTCAAGAGGTTTCTAGATTTTCTTTCATCAAAAAGAAGAACATTGCCTTTAGAAAACTGTTCAGTCAATATTTCATCGTTGTATCGATGTTTCCGCACCTACTTCCGTATTCGAAAAGCGTGATCTTGAATGTACACAGTACTTTCTTAACTTCTTTCTAACATTTCCGAATAATTTGAAACATAAACCAGCATAAGGGTGACTTTTACTTCAAATAAATACTTCTTCCCATTGGCAATTAGCTAAAGCTGCCCTCTTTTTTTTTTCTTTTTTTTTTTTTTTAAAAAAAAAATCTTTATTCCATTAAATTATTTCTTACATGTTAACCCATCACCTAATACATTAGTGGGTCTTAAATCTACATTACAATTTTTATTGAATATTAGCAGCATTTTTACTTCTATTCTAGTGTTAGTGAACTTACTTGCTACAGGAGATAAGAGTTAGTTTCTTGTTGAGTAAGATCTAATTCTACACTTTGCTAACTAATCTAGGGGCTACTTCCTGCAGCGTTACAGGCGTGCCAGATGTTTGTATAAACCTACTGTGTGGCCGTGCCCGCTGAGTTAATCCCAGTGAGCATGCCCCTGGCACTGGGCTGGCCTTTTGAAGATCGCTGCAGGTTCTGTTGAGATTTTCTATCTACTATCTACTTAAGGTTGAACTATTACTAAGTCGTAATCGGTGCGCAATTGACAATTTCGGGTGTTGGCGCTCCCTCCCCCTGTTCCAGAGCGTGGCGGATTCCTACCGTCACGGCGATTGGCCAGTCCACGCCCCGGCGGAATGGGATGGGTCGCCTTCAGTCATGTCATGTCCGGTGGTTCATATGTTTTCCCTTAGATATTCTCGCAGGACCTTTGCTGATACCTCGCTGGCAAGGCGGTTTACTATGTTAAATGTGGTGGGGTCTCTGATTAATTGATACGTGTTGTTGTGAGGCCTCTTTGCCCTTACCAAGTGACATGACATAAAACGCATGTCAAAACCGTCCATTCTTTGAGCTCATTAGAAATGGTGCAACATTTCGTCTCGCGGAAGTGTGGGAAAGAATATTGGTCATGTCCTTATATCGGTCATGCCCTTTTCAAAGTAACCAGTCTGGCCCTCATCTGACGAAGAAAATATACATGGTTTTCAAAAGCTCAAGTTTTATTTCCGACTTGACGCGGTCTGAACACCGAAAAGATTTTATACAGCCATTCTGCTCTTTGTCTTAAGTGATTTGGGGCAACTACAGAAAATCTGGTCTTCCAGAAATTATAGACCAGAGTTACAGTGTCTTAGTTACATTGTCTTACTCACTGTCTCACTGGGAAGGTGTCCATTACTTTCTCCATCTTGGCGTTCAGATCATTACACGAAGCATCATCATCTTATTCTGGTTCCCAAAACTGAGAAAAATATCTCACTGGCTGTCTCACGGAATAAAATTTTAATTCGTTGTGTGCCTTTATGTGTCGAATTGAGCAATTTCACACGTACATTCCAGTACATTTTCGTGTTTTTTCAACCTCAGTTCAGCCGAATGCCGAAATATTGATTGAATAATGTCCCCGTCACTACATGCCCACATCTTTCTCCGGCGTAAGTGGTCCACTTCTGAAGCTCACCAAGCCATTGAGATTTCAAACAATAATTGAACCGTTTCATTGTGGACCACAAAGTTTCAAATCCATACAATTTCCACGTTCAATAAGAATTTGTAGGCATGCACTACGTTCTACTAGCCGCTAAGCAAGGATGAAAGTTTATGCTCTTACCTAATATCCTACTCTTCAGTCATCTGCGCTCTATCCTTATTTGTTCCGCAATTTCATTTGTTTGTAATTATGCTCCCTGACTTGGAGAATGGTTTTCATTAGACGGCGTTAACTAAGTGGGCATCAAGGACTCCTTTTGTGACGCCGAAGAACTACACAGTTTTATCGTTTTCACTTGTCGCTTAAAGTAGCTGCGACAGGTATCAATCTAAGATAGAGTACCACTTCTAATTTGTATCGTTGCATTTACAGGTCTCTAATAGTCTGTCTACAAGACCACTTGTTCTCGGACACCGTTCGCGGAGAGAGCTGGTACAAATACGTTACAGTAGTGAAGTTTACGTTGCAGTAATAGGCTTCCTTATCATAGCTAGACAATCAGGATTTATTCCACATTGTACGCTGGTATTACATGAATACTAATGTAATACTCGTTTTCTCTATATTTCTAAATCTGTAAACAGTCAGCTCAAAATTAGCCAGATACTAACTGATCACTATTACAAATACGGTCGTTAGCAGTAACTGAAATTATTGCTCTGAATACGACGACTTCAACTAGATGAGTAGGGTACGGCGTTGAAAAGAAGTCCGAGTGAACCGTTAGGTCATTTAACATTTAAGACTAGCGTATTGCCGGCCGGTGTGGCCTGACGGTTCCTGGCGCTTCAGTCTGGAAGCGCGTGACTGCTACGGTCGCAGGTTCGAATCCTGCCTCGGGCATGGATGTGTGTGTTGTCCTTAGGTTAGTTAGGTTTAAGTAGTTCTAAGTTCTAGGGGACTGATTACCTCAGAAGTTAAGTCCCATAGTGCTCAGAGCCATTTGAACCATTCTTGAACTAGCGTATTAGTAGCGTAGAAAAATACTGTCATCCTATATCGTAAGCAGCAAAATTCCAAGGTTTATATTTTCCGGTTTTTCGACTGATAACATAAATAAACGAGAGCTAGAAAAGCGAGGCAAGACCACGAACACGCAGATATCTGATTCAGTACATATATAAATTGCCACAGCACTCTAGAAGACAAATTCGTGAAACACCTGTGCTATGAACGAATAACGCTAAGTGACGCAATACGTAATTATTTAAATCGTAACGTACTATTATGTCTTAGGTGTGTAATCCCTAAGCGAGTTTAATTTGAGTTCGATCACAACATTCAATTTATGCTGACTACCGGACCTATAGTATACTTTACGTGGATTAGGGAAAACAAATCCCACACCTCCAGGTTTACAGGCAATGCGAAACCATTTGCCAGCTGCCGACTATGGCATCATTAACATCAGAGATCACGTCCACACGTCCCCTTCGCGCTACCGTCTGTCTAGTCCGACTAAAATAGAACTAAAATCGCAGCACAGATTAAAATCCGAATCGGATAACTGTTCCTGCGATTCTCCACTTGAAAGGCTTGGCAATGACATGAACTCTGTACTGATTGGCAACGGTTTTCAGATGCTCTAAACAGCGGGGACATCAGTACAATATTGGTTTTGGTAGTTTACACAACGATGGCCTATCTCGTAATCTAGCAGAAAACATAAAGAGATTCTGGTCGCATGTCAAGTATGCCAGCGGCAAGAGTAAAATAATGACATCACTGCGTGATGGCTATGGTAACGTTACCGACGAAAACTCCACTAGAGCGGAATTGATAAACATGAATTTGCGAAATTCTTTCATCCAAGAAGTTGTAGTGAGTGTTTTAGAATTCTAATCAAGAAGAGCTGCCAACAGGAGTAGCTTATAGGAAGGTACAGTCGTTGTAGTGAAGCAAGTTGAATCGTTTGACAAACGTAAACCTGTGGTCCACGTCCTGTACCAAATAGGTTCCTTTCGGCGAATGCTGACACAATAGCTCGCTTTGTGGACGAAAGATTCGTATCTAAAAACTTTAAAGTTGCTCAGGTCATACCAATACCCAAGAGAAGAATCCGCTTAATTAAAGATCCATGACACTGACATCGACAGCAGTAGAATTTTGGGACACATACTGTGTTAAAAAATTATGAGTTACCTCGAACAAAACTATCTTTTAACAAACAGACAGCATGAATTCAGTAAATAATCAGACTGAAAGACACACGAAATAATGAATGTTATCGACAGAGGATCTCAAATTCATTCCATATTTCAAGATTTTCAGAAGGAGTAACACATTCCCTCACAAGCGTGTTCTAATTATAAATCTGGGCCATTGCGTAACGTTCCAGTTGTGCGACTGGGTTCATGATCTTTGTCAGAACGACCACAGTTCGTAGTAACTGACGGGAAGACATCCAATGAAACTAAAGTGATATCTGGGATTTCCCAAGCAAATTTTATGCTGTTTTTAATCTATATAAATGATTTAGTAGACAATTTGTAAAGAACTCTTCAATATTTTGATGCTCTCATTTGGTGCCTAGTAAAATCATCAAAAGATCAAAATAAATTGTAATATTATTTAGAAAGATATATGCATAGTGTGAAAAGTGGTAGTTGATCCTAAACATTAAAAGGTGTGATGTTCTCCACATGAGTAGTCCGCTAAATTTCGGTTATATGAGAAAGAACACAGATTTAGGTGATTACGCAGGGATTACAGTTACGAACAACTCAAACTGGAACCCCCACAAATTAAATTTTCTGGGAAGCAAACCAGAAACGTTGATTTATTGGCAGAACTTGGAAGAGGCAACAAATCATCTGGGAAGACGCAACAAATCTAATAAAGACAATGTCTACATTACGTTTTTCCGTGTTCTTCTGAAGTTCCGCTGCACGGCACGGGATCCTTGCCAGAGAGGGTTGACGGAGGACAGAGAAAAAATTCATAAGAAGATAGCTCATTTTGCGTCATCACGAAATACGAAAGAGATTGTCACGGATATGACAAAAGAGTCGGAGTATCAGCCATTAAAACAAGAGCTTTCTCGTTGCAACGAGATCTTATTTCAGTCACCAATTTTCACCTACGAATGCCTTAATTCATTCTAAGACAAAAACGCTGCATCACGAAGGAATTACCCGAATGGGACGGAAATAGGTAGTTGAGACGCACATGAACAGACAAACAAATGATTAGAACGTCGGAAAAATTGGATTACAATTTGAGCAAATCAATAAGGTGTTGGTCCGCCTCTGGCCTCTATGAAAGCAGTTTTTTGGCTTGGGATTGATTGATAGAGCTATTGACTGTCTTCCTGACGGGTACCGCGTCAAATTCTGTCAAAAATGGTCCAAATGGCTCTGAGCACTAGGGGACTTAACATCTCAGGTCATCAGTCCCCTAGGACATAGAACTACTTAAACCTAACTAATCTAAGGACATCACACATCCATGGCCAAGGCAGGATTCGCACCTGCGACCGCAGCGGTCCCGCAGTTCCAGACTGTGGCGCCTAGAACCGCTAGGCCACTTCGGCCGGCAAATTCTGTCCAGTTGGCGAATTAGATCACCAAAATTCCGAGCCGTCCAGAGAGCCTCACCCAAATGCTCCAGACGTTCTCAGTTGGGGAGAGATCCAACGATCTTGTTGGTCGCGGTAGGGTTTTGCAAGCACCAGTACAACCAATAGCAACTCTTGCTCTGTGTGGGAAAGCAGTACCTTGTTGAATGGCTTGCCATGAAGGGCAACAAAACCGGGCTAAAAGTATCGTCGACGCACCGCTGAGCTGTAAGGGTGCCATGGATGACCACAAAAGCAGTGCAGCTATGAAAAGAAATGGCACCCCAGACCATCACACCAGGTTGTCGTGACATATAGCGGACGACAGTCACATAGATATACTACCTCTGTCAGAAGCATCTACAACATGTCGTCGGCCTGGAGTCTCATTGACTGGAGTAGAATTGTCTTCAGTGATGAGTATGCCTCAGAAAATACGATACACAAACAGTTAATGTTCGATAACACGCACAGCCAAGTTTACATCTTTTACAGGCAGATGGTGCACACGAGTTCCCTCCCTTAGGTTAGCTTGATGACTGTGGCGTCAGGAATGGCATCCTTCCAAAATATTAAATATAAGAAAATAAAATTTTTCAAGTCTTGTAGAATCGGATACGGTTCTAGATCTGGTGAAAGCTAGGGAAAAGAAGAAAGAAGAAAAATATATATCAATATGCACTCTAAGACATAAAGTACTCCGTCTTAGCCCGCATCTCGTGGTCGTGTGGTAGCGTTCTCGCTTCCCACGCCCGGGTTCCCGGGTTCGATTCCCGGCGGGGTCAGGGATTTTCTCTGCCTCGTGATGGCTGGGTGTTGTGTGCTGTCCTTAGGTTAGTTAGGTTTAAGTAGATCTAAGTTCTAGGGGACTGATGACCATTGATGTTAAGTCCCATAGTGCTCAGAACCATTTGACCCATTTGACTCCGTCTTAAAGCCACAAGTGACCCATTGGGACCATCCGACCGCCGTGTCATCCTCAGATAAGGATGTGGATAGGAGGGTGTGTGGTCAGCACACCGCTCTCCCGGTCATTATGATGGTGTTTCTTGACCGGAGCCGCTACTGTTTGGTCGAGTAGCTCCTCAATTGGCATGACGAGGCTGACACTCCGACATGGTGGGCGACAAATTGTCCACATGGCTTTAAGCACTATGGGACTTAACATCTGAGGTCATCAGTCCCCTAGACTTAGAACCACTTAAACCTAACTAACCTAAGGACAGCACGCACATCCATGCCCGAGGCAGGATTCGAACCTGCGACCGTAGCAGCAACGCGGTTCCGGACTGAAGAGCCTAGAACTGCTCGGCTACAGCAGCCGGCTGGTGCGTGACAGTTAGGTTGGTATCCCACCAGTCTCCGATGCCTCTCCAGACACGTCTTTGCTGATCATCGGGGCTCAGTTCGAAGCAAGACACATCAGTGAAGATAATTTTACTCCAGTGAATGAGATTCGAGGCCTAGGACGTGTCTGGAGACGGCCCAGACGGCGCTGGGATACCAAGCTGACTGTTACCCTCCATACGGCCCGACAACCAACAGTGATGGTCTGGGATGTCAGAGCAGGACCCCTTAGGAATTCATCCGCGGCATCCTTTAAGCACAACGGCACTTGGACGACACTCCATTTTGTTGCCCATCATGGCAAGCCTTCCTGTTATAAGACTTGAACAAAATGTCGGCCCGCACACAATGAGACTTTCTACTGCTAGTATTCGTGCTTTCCAACCCCTAGCTGGCCTTCCGAAATACTCCCCAACCGAGAACGTTGGCAGCATAATGAACAAGGCCCACCGACCGACTCGGGGCTATGACGATCTAACACATCAATTGGACAAAATTTTGCACATCATCCCTCTGGGGGACATCCAAAAAGTCTGTCAATAAATGAAAAGCTGAACAACTGCTTCAATAAGAGCCAGAGATGGACCAAATCTTACTGTTTGCTCAAATTGCATAAATCATCCATTTCTGAAATTGTAATCATTCTATAGTCGATGTAAATCACATGTACCGTTTTCCCTACCTTTCGGATAGTTCTTCCATGATACTTCCTCTTTTGTCTTGGAGTGTGTTCTTTTTACATCCTCACCTGTATAGGGACTAGCTTCACTCGCAATAAAATACAAGTTAGACCCTGTCCATTTTTTCCACGTCATGTTAAAGAGTGGAACGTTCGAAACACAGTCTGAAAGAGCTTCTATGAAGCATCTGCCGCCCAATGGTGAATAACAGAGTAATAGTGAATATACATGTAGTTTACAATAGCATGTACTTTGATGCACCACGGAGTATAGTGGAGCGGAAACTACTGGAGAAAACAAAGCAGACTTGAGCAGCAGTGCCGCGCGGCCCTGAGCCCAAGTCCGCGGCATGCGAAACTTCCAGCGCGGCGGTAATGGAGTGGAATGGGCGGGCGGGGTCGCAGAGGCGCGGTCCCCACAACAAGGCCGTACTGGACGATCGCTATAAATAGGGGCACAGCCGCACCGCGCAGCGCAGCGCCGCGCCGAAACCTAGATCCAGGCGGAACGCTCACAGCCCGAGGCGAGAAGGCACCGCACCACAGAGCAGGGCACGCGGCTGCGGTGGGCTAGCTTATAGTGGCGTCAGCGAAAGGAGGTCCTGACAGTTGGAGTGGCCTTGGCGTGGCTGCCTCGCGCTTCTGCCTCAAAACCATTCACACTACAGTCTAAGGCAACACCTCATTGTGTCGTCGAAAATCAGTAAATGACATGTGATTTTCCCCGTGAAACACTTGGCACTTCGCAGTTGAAAGCTGTCAAACAACGATGCCAGCTCTCGGATTTTCATCCGCCGACTCTACTATAACCTAGGCTACGCTAGGCACTCGAATAAGAGTCTGTCACTTATTGTGCCCACGTATTTATACGAGGGATCGTCATTCACTTTCATTATCGCCTTTGGAAAAGGTGAGCTATGTCTAGGATGCTCGTTGGTAGTCCTTCTCCACATGTTCACTCTTCAGTGTGGCATATTCCTCTCAGCGATGGATGACTTAGCCGGCCGGTGTGGCCGAGCGGTTCTAGGCGCTACAGTCTGAAGCCGCACGACGGCTACGGTGGCTGGTTCGAATCCTGCCTCGAGCATGGGTGTGTGTGATGTCCTTAGTTTAGTTAGGTTTGAGTAGTTCTAATTCTAGGGGACTGATGACCTCAGAAGTTAAGTCCCATAGTGCTCAGAGCCATTCGAACAATTTGATGGATAACTTAATGTAGTTATTATTTGTTGTCTGAATTCTAGCACCTTCATCTATGAAACAGGAAGAAGTCATTTGGTTATGTTTAAAATGAACCAAGTGGGGGGGGGGGGTGGTAGGGGGAGTAGGAGAGGAAAGACAAAAATCAGATAGGCCAATGGAGCAGCATGTGTCTAGTGTAGAATGAGCTAGGGAAAATTCTAGTGAATCCTGTGGACAGCTTCATAGTGTCATTTTCCTTTGACCTCCTCCGATTTCCCCCCTTGACATTTGCGGTATCAATGGTGTCTCTGACGAACGCACCCAGCGCGCGTCTCACAGCTAAGCTAGAGATGACTGTTTCAAATGCAGGGTGATAGTAACCTTTAAAAACCCGCCAAGCGACGTAGATGACACTGAAACAGGTAATTTAATGTAAGACACATGGGCTAAATGGCTCTGAGCCATATGGGTCATCAGTCCCCTAAAACTTAGAACTACTTAAACCTATCTAACCTAAGGACATCACTACATCCATGCCCGAGGCAGGATTCGAACCTGCGACCGTAGCGGTCACGCGGTTCCAGGCTGAAGCGCCTAGAACCGCACGGCCACACCGGCCGGCTAAGACACATGGGGATCACATACGTTGAACACTTGACGTCACTAAATGACGTACCTCGCCGCATGCACAGCCGTTGGTCTTGGACGTGAAGGGATGGTTGAGCGATACAGTACTTCTATTCGAGCAAACGGTCCAAATTTCGAACACCCTCTGTAAATGTTATCTGTTGTAAACATACATATTACAAAATTATTCTCCTGGCTCTAACCACGTAAAAGTTGTTCTTAGTTTGTGTTCTTTCCTTTCATCCTTTTTGTGTTTACAGATATTATTTAGTACAGAAAACGTAGGTCATTCACTCGTAACGACGCAATTATGAAACTTATACTCATTTATTTGTGACACAATACGGAAGGTTTTTGTTGTACTGTACTTTTCAATAATTCAGAGTAGATCGTGAAGCCGATGAACAAAATAATAAATCTTACATCAATGCAAACACATAATTGTCTAACGCAACGAAAAAATACTGCCTGCCGTACGCAAGCAGGGAACCCTAAACTCCAAGCGCTGAAGTAAGACGCGTACGCCAGAGCCACATCGACGGGAATACTTGACTTGGTTTGGGATGATCAGGTCCGACAGACCGATATTCTGAACCGCTGGGCGTGAGGCGAGGTACGTCATGTGGTGACGTCGCATGTACGGTATACGTTATCCAGTTTTGTGGAACTTCCCGACATTTGCGACGCCAAGACCCTAACATTAAATTACTTGTCTCAGCGTCATCTAAGTCGCTTCGGAGGTTTATACATTTTAATAAGAATCATCTTGTGCATCGCCAGCGCTGTGCCAGGCGAATTCGCTCTTCTGCCGCTCAGTCTCCGATGGGGAGAGCTGTGCACACACGGCACCGGAGGACGCTAAATTGACATGAACTCACCGCTAGCGACGTTGCTGCGCTTTAAATACCCGTACTCAGAACCTAGTCCCCAGATTCAGTGCATTTATAGACTTCTGAACATTGGTACGGAAGACTGCACTGAGAACAATGTATCGACGTAGCATGTCACTACTAAAAGTTACTAATCTTCAGAGAACATCAAGTCTATCAACGTTCAAGACTATTTGTTACAATCCAGACCATTATTTTCACTTTACATAACTCAGCTACTGCTATATAAAGTTACGAGTGTACCAGGTGTAAATAAACTTTAATGTGATATCTTTTTGTAAATGATTGCGCAGTGGCCCGCACATCGGACTCGCATTCGTGAGTACGACGTTCACACTCACGTCCGGCCATCCTCATTTAGGTTTCCCGTGAGTTCCCTAAATAGCTTGAGGCAAATTTCGGGATGGTCCCTTTGAAAAGGCACCGCCGACTTCCTTCCCCATCCCTCCCAAACCCTTTGGACCAGTGACCACGCTATTTGGTTCCCTCCCGCAAGTCAACCAACCAAACAACCAACCTGTATTAGCCACCTCTACGACCAACACATCAAGGTTAATTTGCTATCACCTTTTGTTGGAGTTGAATTCGTAGAACCAATGTTTTGCAGCAAGAACTGATCCGTTGTTGGAAAGATGTTGGATTTAGTTATTCTCAGCCAGTTGAAAAGAAAAAATGGTTCAACTGGCTCTGAGCACTATGGGACTTAACATCTATGGTCATCAGTCCCCTAGAACTTAGAACTACTTAAACCTAACTAACCTATGGACAGCACACAACACCCAGTCATCACGGGGCAGAGAAAATCCCTGACCCCGCCGGGAATCGAACCCGGGAATCCGGGCGTGGGAGGTTGAAAAGAAAGGCTACTGAAATGCTAGACCTAATAATATTGTTTCGATTTTCAGTTCCTTCTCTTGTTCATGGGCGAAAAGGGTCGTTTTGAACCAAGGACTTTTTTCTGTTACGTTGCGTTTTAAGTTGTTGACTCGTCTCTTCAAAAAAATGTTCAAATGTGTGTAAAATCTTACGGGACTTAACTGCTAAGGTCATCAGTCCCTAAACTTACTCGCTACTTAACCTAAATTATCCTAAGGACACCCAGTCCGGAACCACGCGGCTGCTACGGTCGCAGGTTCGAATCTTGCCTCGGATGTGGATGTGTGTGATGTCCTTAGGTTCGTTAGGTTCAAGTAGTTCTACGTTTAGGGGACTGATGACCTCAGATGTTAAGTCCCATAGTCCTTAGAGCCATTTGAACCATTTTTTTCCCCAGGAGAAACACACAGACACATGCCCGAGGGAGAACTCGAGACTCCGCCGGGACCAGCCGCACAGTCTATGACTGCAACGCCTGAGACCACTCGGCTAATCCCGCGCGGCTCGTCTCTTCAATGTCATTCTGAATATACTAAATATTTTATTTGCTTTCTTGCAGCTCATTTCACCACATTTAACTGCCACATTTTTGTTGGACTCTACCATTGTTGTGTAGTCTTGCGAGGTCGATTTCTAGCCATTTAAGAGTTATCTGAAAGAGAAAGTTTATGTCATACCTTTGAATATGTTTGCGATAAAGTGATCCCCTTGAAGAAAAGCGAGACCATTCTGACGAACACGCTCTCAGGCTAAGGAAGGATGGATATAAAATGTTTAACGCATTTTAAAACATCGAAACATAGAGACGACTTAAGGATGCAGCTAACCAAAATGCTAAGTGTGAATAATAGTCCTCCCAAGTAAATCGGATTTAATGATACAATACAATTGATCTCACCTTACTTCAATTCTTCACAAAACCGATTTTTTTCCGTTAGCTTCAAAACTACACGTCACCTCACCAGATATTCAGTTGATGCCTGGAACATGAGCAGGACTTAATATAAAATTCCACCGAGCTGTTGCAGCACCAATCGACGACGTATTGCAGGCGTACCACACTACCGTGGGGGATCACTATACATGGGCCGTCCCCTCTGAAGTAATGAGGAGTGATGTGTTTGAAGTTCTCTAAGAAAGTAGATGCTGCGATAGTGAATACCACAATAGGAAGTTCAGAAAGGGGAATGGACGTCTCTGGAAACAGGAATCACAGAAATCATACATACAAACAAAAGTACAAGAAAGGTAACTACGAAGAAACATTGGTAACACAAGAAATAATTCAATTGATCGACGGACGAAAGAAGGAAGTACAAAAATGTTCAGGAAAAAGAATAGGAATACAACAATATTAGTCACCTAGGAACTAAATACACTCCTGGAAATGGAAAAAAAGAACACATTGACACCGGTGTGTCAGACCCACCATACTGGCTCCGGACACTGCGAGAGGGTTGTACAAGCAATGATCACACGCACGGCACAGAGGACACACCAGGAACCGCGGTGTTGGCCGTCGAATGGCGCTAGCTGCGCAGCATTTGTGCACCGCCGCCGTCAGTGTCAGCCAGTTTGCCGTGGCATACGGAGCTCCATCGCAGTCTTTAACACTGGTAGCATGCCGCGACAGCGTGGACGTGAACCGTATGTGCAGTTGACGGACTTTGAGCGAGGGCATATAGTGGGCATGCGGGAGGCCGGGTGGACGTACCGCCGAATTGCTCAACACGTGGGGCGTGAGGTCTCCACAGTACGTCGATGTTGCCGCCAGTGGTCGGCGGAAGGTGCACGTGCCCGTCGACCTGGGACTGGACCGCTGCGACGCACGGATGCACGCCAAGACCGTAGGATCCTACGCAGTGCCGTAGGGGACCGCACCGCCACTTCCCAGCAAATTAGGGACACTGTTGCTCCTGGGGTATCGGCGAGGACCATTCGCAACCGTCTCCATGAAGCTGGGCTACGGTCCCGCACACCGTTAGGCCGTCTTCCGCTCACGCCCCAACATCGTGCAGCCCGCCTCCAGTGGTGTCGCGACAGGCGTGAATGGGGGGACGAATGGAGACGTGTCGTCTTCAGCGATGAGAGTCGCTTCTGCCTTGGTGCCAATGATGGTCGTATGCGTGTTTGGCGCCGTGCAGGTGAGCGCCATAATCAGGACTGCTTACGACCGAGGCACTCAGGGCCAACACCCGGCATCATGGTGTGGGGAGCGATCTCCTACACCGGCCGTACATCACTGGTGATCGTCGAGGGGACACTGAATAGTGCACGGTACATCCAAAACCGTCATCGAACCCATCGTTCTACCGTTCCTAGACCGGCAAGAGAACTTGCTGTTCCAACAGGACAATGCACGTCCGTATGCATCCCGTGCCACCCAACGTGCTCTAGAAGGTGTAAGTCAACTACCCTGGCCAGCAAGATCTCCGGATCTGTCCCCCATTGAGCATATTTGGGACTGGATGAAGCGTCGTCTCACGCGGTCTGCACGTCCAGCACGAACGCTGGTCCAACTGAGGCGCCAGGTGGAAATGGCATGGCAAGCCGTTCCACAGGACTACATCCAGCATCTCTACGATCGTCTCCATGCGAGAATAGCAGCCTGCATTGCTGCGAAAGGTGGATATACACTGTACTAATGCCTACATTGTGCATGCTCTGTTGCCTGTGTCTATGTGCCTGTGGTTCTGTCAGTGTGATCATGTGATGTATCTGACCCCAGGAATGTGTCAATAAAGTTTCCCCTTCCTGGGACAATGAATTCACGGTGTTCTTATTTCAATTTCCAGGAGTGTAAATAGAAAATACACGGAAGCCAAACCGAATCGGATACACCAAAAAAGTGAAGATTGGAGAAACAAATGGCCGCCAGAGGTTAAAGAAAAGTCGAATAACATTTCGTAACATTAAAAGCAATTGTGGCAACTATGGGATGGAAATTCCGTTATTAAAGGCACAGAGGAGAGCAGACTGGTGGAAGAGTACACTGAGGGCGTTTACGTACGCGAAGAACAGTCTGACGACAAGATAATTGGAAAGATACATACGAACGATATAGGGAATCCAGTATCCACAGTCAGATTATAGCAAATTTGGAATGTTTGCGACTAAATAAGATAGAAATACAGATAACTCTCAAAAAGTATAAGTCTACTGTTGCAGTTTACATTTTCGGTAGGCAGTACCATCCTCTGACCATCCCCTGCCACTCATTTACCACGCTCGCTTCCCACGTATTCCGAGTGTGACGATTCTGTGCCAGGGGATGGCCTGAGTATGGTACCGTGTACCGAAAACGATGATGAGAATACAAAATAAATAAACTGCAAGATAAATAGATTGCGGCTATTGACTTAAGCATGTACTTTTTCGGTATTGTGATTATTGCTATTCCGCCGATAGTACATCGTGAATATGGAATATATATTACTATTCGGAATTTCTAAAATCATTGTGAGAAGTAGCTACCAAGCAAATATCCAAGTCGGTGTGTAGAAACAGACATTCGGAAAAATATTCTCCACACAACTCCGAAGATAGCAACAGCAGAAAAGTGCGTCAACTATCGCACAGTCAATATAACGGCTCATACATTCAAGCTTCTGACAAAAATAATAAACAGAAAAATGGGAAAGGAAACTTTAGATCTGTAAGACGACAGTCAGCTTGGATTTAGGACCAGGGCACCAGAGGACCAGTTCTGACGTTACGACTGGAAATAGAAGCAAATCGTAAGAAAAATTCAGATATGTTCACAGGCTTGGTCGATCTAGAAAGAGCTTCAGACAATGTGAAATGGTGCAGGATGTTCAAAATTCTGAAAGAACAATGATAGTATTCTACGACGAAAGAGTTAACGGCCTTGCCGCAGTGGATATACCGGTTCCCGTCAGATCACCGCAGTTAAGTGCTGTCGGGCGTGGCCACCACTTGGATGGGTAACCATCCAGGCCGCCATGCGCTGTTTCCATTTTTCGGGGTGCACTGAGCCTCGTGATGCCATTTGAGGTGCTACTCGACCGAATAGTAGCGCCTCAGGTCAAAGAAAACCATCATAAGGACCGGGAGAGCGGTGTGCTGACCACACGCTCCTCCTATCCGCATCTTCATCTGAGGATGACACGGCGGTCGGATGGTGCCGATGGGTTACTTGTGACCTGAAGACGGAGTGCTTTATAACGGAAGAGGAGTAATACACAATAAGTAGAAGGATCATCAGGGAAATACGAGAATGGAAGTCAAGAACGAAGCCGTAGGATTAAAAAGAGTTTAAGATGGTGACGCAGCCTTTCGTACCTGTTGTTCACTCTATACATCGAAGAAACAAGAAAATAAAGGTTCAAGAGGGAATTAAAATTAAGGGTAAAAGAATATCACTAAAAAGAGTGGCTGATGACATTATTATACTCCTTAACGAAAGATTGATGTAGTACAGCTTTTGACTCGAATGAACAGGGTAATGAGTAGATTGAGAGTAAACCGAAGGAGGACGAAAGCAGTGAGTAGCAGCATATATTATATTAGCGATAAAATTAATAAAAAATCCGTGAGCACGAAATTGCCGAATAAAAGAATCGTGTTTGAACGTGTCCTTTATCACGCCAAGAATGATGATGCCAGATATGTTTGTGTATCAGCGTGGACAGCATAATGTGTCTACAAGGAATCGTATATCGTAGCAAAAAAATCAACTTCCCCGCAACATGGTACCTCCACGGACCTAAACATCAGTGAATGGCTGCAGGTGGCTATGAAATACGTGGAGAAACTTGTGGATTCTCTTCCTTATCGAAGTGAGGTCATTTTTGATGCTAGAGACAGTGTAACGTGGTATTAGTGTGTTCTGGGGCGACTAATTTCCTTGGCCATTTTAATAAATAATTAACAATTTTAACCACGTCTTGCATCAGTAAAATTTGACCCAATGACTTGAGGTCATTATAAAGGCTTGAGGTGATGTTATACTGTATTTACGTTGCGTTTTCTTTTTGTCTGTGTTACTTATTTTAAGCGGGGTTCCACTCGGCCATGATTTTAACTGGGATACATCCCCTATTTGAACTTCCATCTTTTCATTACATTAACTATATCAGACAACGATCGTGTTCGGAGACTTTCTGGACACTCATCCTATCTGTGGAAATCCTTTACGCAGAAACATACCAGGTTACGTCATATGGATAACGCGTGGAATACTTTATTGCAGGTTGAAAGGGATCCGCTGGTTCCATTTCATATGTTCGTGTCACTTTGTTGTGTTGTTCCTGAGTTTTCGAAGCCTGTGGTTTCCTGTATGTAACGGAAGCGAACCTGAAAGAAGGGAAAGAGCCATGTTTTTCTTTTTTTATATCTTTCATGATCGCATCTATGTTTTGTTATCCTAGTCATTTTCCCAATGTCCTAACCCTGTATTTTAATTCTGTATGTCCGGTTTAAGTGTGTGAGACAAGTGTATTTTCTCGTCGGTAAAAGGAGTATTTGTAGTCAGCGTGGACAGTGTTGCCAAGGTAGGATGCTTAGGCAGAAGAGCGGAGAGGTTTACTAACGGAGAGAGACAGGTGCTTTTACATAGGAGTTTACCGAATGGCTGGTATCAGGTAGCAGTCGTCTTTGGCTTACGCAGATTTTGGAGCGTGATGCATTTCTCCCAGAAAGAGTATTTTTCCGCCGATGGTCTTTCCCGTATTCTTTTCTTCAACAACTCTAGAGAAACCATAGTGATTTGTGAATTATGGCAGTATGCTGCTTCAAGACAACAGGACACTGAAGATTAATTATAAAAATGTTACCTCGGTACATTACGTGTCAGTTCATGACGAAACGGTTGTGAAAGCCGTCAGGAGATCCATTATGAACAATAATAACGTTCACAGTCGCATGCATTTACCATGGTCTTATGGATATAATGGTCGAGTTAGAGAGTGGAAGGAAGTGCTAAGTAGATTGGCGTCATGCTACGGGATAGTACTTTTTCAGTTTCTGGGGCGCTATCATTAATGTAATACAAGTCTGTTCTACAATATTTGGCGAACTTCTTACGAATACGTCGCGATTTCAGAGAGTGTGGTCAGGCAGGATCCTAAGAGAACAGCTTGTATTAATGCAAGTCAGTAACATTTATGACATTTATATTCTTCATTGTCACAAATAGTTGGCTGTTTATTCATCAATATGTTGCAATTTCCGAGGTAGCATCAAGCACAGCCAATAGGATTGGTACAGCAAAGACCATCAACGGAAATATTCTTCTCTTTCTTACAGGAATGCATCAGGCCCCAAGGATCTGTTTTGGCTTAGCGCTCTCCCCTCTCTAGCTTCCCGAGCCGGGGAGCGTTGGTCAGTCGAATCGTGCACTACTCTTATTAGAGCACTTGGTAAGTCAGGTTGTGTCTCCAAAGATGACGATATAGGTATTTGAATGCGCCGGCCGGTGTGGCCGTGTGGTTCTAGGCGCTTCAGTTTGGAACCGCGTGACCGGTACGGACGCAGGTTCGAATCCTGCCTCGGGCCTGGATGTGTGTGATGTCCTTAGGTTAGTTAGGTTTAAGTAGTTCTAGGGGACTGATGACCACAGATGTTAAGTCCCATAGTGCTCAGAGCCATTTTAACCATTTATTGGAATGCTCTAGGCGTACTTCAATTTTTTTGCGAGGTTCTGGCTTAGAAAAGGGAAACTTAAATAATTCGTTTTGTGTATACTCTTGCTTCTATGAAGGTCATTCAAGGTCTGTAGCAACAGCTGTACGTGAGAAACGGAGCGAGTTCCAGCATCGCTCGAGAGCCTCAGCAAAAAAACGTCCGATACATTCTTCATGTGGGGGTCTTGTGATCTTTTTGTAGCCAACATATCTGAGGCGAACTGTGTGGAAAAAATGTTCGACTGGTCTCCCCAAATCCGCGCAGGCGTTCATCCGCAGCGCGGCCTAATTGTCACGGCGCGAGGGGAACAGCCGCTCACCTCGTTTCGAGGCGACTCGGGAGGGTGAGTCAGAGGCGAGAGAGGTCACCCCGCGCCGCTTCTCGCGGGTCCGTGAGCTTCTTAGGTCGGCGCAGGTGTCGATACATCAAAGCGGGCGAGCTTAGCGGCTTCCTGCTCTGTGGAGGCTCAGGCACGGCCGAATAGGGGCGACAGCGCGGCAACACCCCCAGCGAGAGATCCCACAGTCTCTCTCCCACACAGCTGAGACTGCCGACACTGTGTCAATGAGCAGGCTTTCTGCGTGGAAAACCACGTGAAACGCAGCTACAGCTTCCAAAACCCACCTGCAGTCTACTGTGTGTTTGGTCCCTATATCGAACGCATACCACAACTAATACACAGATTACAAAAAATTACTTGTATTTCCAAGGAACTCTGCTAGACGCAGGTAAGCAGCTTGTTGCAAGTGGTAAGCCAACTGATAAAGTTTTTTATAGATACACTTCGACATGGGCTCTGCTTGTTACCGGTAGAGCTTCAGGCAATATTCAGTGTCTTTCCATATCTTTGCCAAGATATCTTCCGTCTCCGCCTCTACAGGATCTTGTATTCATGCCGCGGAGGTCTGCACATGCGGAACTTAACGTAACCCCATAAAAACTCAAGAGATTATACGTCTGGGGAACATAGTGGACACGATGTTGGACCGTCTCTACTGATTCATTTGACCGAGAAGGATTCGTCCGAGATTTGGCGAACAAATAACCCTCACTGCGGCGGCGCACCATCATGCAGAAACCCTACCCACGGTTGAAACTCCTGTAACTGAGGTGCAACGCAAAGTTACAACATGTCGATGGAAAAACTGCATGCTCTAAGCTATCACTTGAAACAAGCCGCGTAAATGTATCTAGCATAGTCACACTAGACTCGCATTCGGTAGGGTGACGGTCTAAGTCCCCATCCAGCCATATACAAATTGATTTCCAAACATGCAAGAAACTCTATACAGTTTAGCAGACATGTGTTGAGAATAAGCAGCACAAAATAACAAAGTTGCGAGTGTATAAAACCACTAGCGGATGCTGTGACAGTGCTTATATTGGGAAGACAGAGCGTCTGGTTTGGTATGTACGATTATACTATGCATTTTGTTCATAACTTTTGTAAAGCGTCACAAGACGCTTCGATTGTAACGTTGGAACCAAATAATATTTCTTGGTTTTTTTCTGGACATGGCGTGCAATCCCCAACAACTGACTTTTGCTTACACTGACGTGACAAAATCATGGGATAGCGACATGCACATGTGCATATGGCGGTAATATCGCGTACACAAGGTATAAATGGGCACTGCATTGGTGGAGCTGTCATTTGTACTCAGGAGATTCATGAGAAAAGGTTTCCAACGCGATTGTAGCCTCACGACGGGAATCAACAGACTTTGAGCTAGACGCATGGGGCATTCCATTTCGGAAATTGTTAGAGAATTCAATATTCCGGGATCTACAGTGTCGAGAATGTGTCGAGAATACCACAATTTAGACAGTGCCTCTCATCACGGATAACGCAGCGACTTTCACTTTACTTAACGACCGAGAGCAGTAACGTTTGTGTAGAGGTGTCAGTGCTAACAGACAAGCAACACTGAGTGAAATAACAGCAGAAATCAAACGACGAACATTGCTGTTAGGACAGCGCGGCGAAATTTGGCGTTAATGCTTTATGGCAGCAGAAGACCGACACAAGTGCCTCTGCTAAGAGCACGACATGAGCTCGTGACAACATCGGTTGGACCCTAGGCAAATGAAAAATCGTGCCCTGATTTGATGAGTCTCGATTTCAGTTAGTATTAGCCAACGGTAGGGTTCGAGAGTAGCGCAGACCCCACGTAAGCATGGCCCAAGATGTCAACAAGCTGTGTAAGCTGGTGGCGGTTCCATAATGGTGTCGGCTGTGTTTACATCGGATGGACTGGATCTGCTGGTTCAGCTGAACCGATCATTGACTGTAAATGGTTATGTTCGGTCACCTGGAGACCATTTGAAGCCATTCGAGGACTTCAAGTTCCCAAACAACAATGAAATTTTTTGTGGGTGACAATGCTGGCCGCGGTGGTCTAGCGGTTCAAGGCGCTCAGTCAGGAACCGCGCGACTGCTACGGTCGCAGGTTCGAATCCTGCCTCGGGCATGGATGTGTGTGATGTCCTTAGGTTAGTTACGTTTAAGTAGTTCTAAGTTCTAGGGGTCTTATGACCACAGATGTTGAGTCCCATAGTGCTCAGAGCCATTTGAACCATTTTTGACAATGCTCATGGCACCCGGCCACTACTGCTTACGATTGGGTTCTGGGGAATTCGAGCGAATGATTAGGTCACCCACATTGTCCGACATGAATCGCATCGAAAATTTGTGTGACATAATCGAGAGGTCAGCTCGTGCACAAAATTCTGCACTGGAAACAGTTTCGCGGTTATGTACAGCTATAGAGGCAGCGTGGGTCAGTATCTCTGCAGGGGACTTGCAATGACTTGTTGAGGTCATGAGATGTCGAGTTGCGGCATTACGCCGGGCAAAAGAGGGTCCGATACGATATTACGAGGTGTCTCACGACTTTTGAACCTGCGTTTAAGCTATCACTCGCGACAAAGCGCATAGTTGTACCTAGTGTAGTCACACTAAGTTTCCATTTGGGACGACGAAGGTACAAATCCCCATATCGCGATCCTGATTTAGGATCAGCAAAAACTAGTTCTCATATCCCCTAAACTTTTGAACTCCAGAGGCAAGCAAAGCCAGGCGCAAAGGCAATGCCCCGTCTTGTAACATGTCTGAAAAACTTTCTCGGTGGTTTGGCACCTATATCAAGTCCAATGACATGCTACAGATAACGAGTCTCAAAACGCGTTTTGTGAAAAAATGGCACTTACAGTGTTTTCCGTTTCCACCGTTCACTTAAGGGAACTTACAGATTCAGTAACAGTATTACTTAAGCACCATTGTAGATTCTTAAAGTTCCATCCACAAGGGTGAGTCCTACACAAGAAAGCGGTATATACTAGTTTCCAACAATTTTGAGAATACACATCTCAGAAACACTTATAAAACTAAGGAGGGAGGAAGGGTATACGAGACTGTCAATCAATGCTAACAGCTAATGAAGAATAAATAAGTTCTTCCAGCGAACAAAAACAATTTGTAAGTTCCACAATTCCACTGCCTGAGTTGTCACACAACACGTACTCATAAGGTATTCGTAAGATTGGACTCTGACATTTTCCGACCAGCCTTCTTTGTCTGAAATCGATGCATTTGCCATTCTCCGTAATCAGTGAAATTCACATCAGAGCCCTCTATGTAATGAAGATGAAATATTGTCAAAGAGTGCAGTCGATGTGATGATGCTCTTTTGTACAGGCGTGACGAGTAAATTACGTAATAATAATAACAGAGACAGCAAATGACTTGGAAGAGCAGTTGAACGGAATGGACAGTGTCTTGAAAGGAGGATATAAGATGAACATCAACAGAAGCAAAACGAGGATAATGGAATGTAGTCGAATTAAGTCGGGTGATGCTGAGGGAATTAGAGTAGGAAATGAGACACTTAAAGTAGTAAAGGAGTTTTGCTATTTGGGGAGCAAAATAACTCATGATGGTCGAAGTAGAGAGGACATAAAATGTAGACTGTCAATGGCAAGGAAAGCGTTTCTGAAGAAGCGAAATTTGTTAACATCGAGTATAGATTTAAGTGTCAGGAAGTCGTTTCTGAAAGTATTTGTATGGAGTGTAGCCATGTATGGAAGCGAAACATGGACGATAAATAGTTTCGACAAGAAGAGAATAGAAGCTTTCGAATGTGGTGCTACAGAAGAATGCTGAAGATTAGATTGGTAGATCACATAACTAATGAGGAGATATTGAATAGGATTCGGTAGAAGAGGAGTTTGTGGCACAACTTGACTAGAATAAGGGATCGGTTGGTAGGACATGTATTGGAGGGCAGTGTGGAGGGTAAAAATTTTAGAGGGAGACCAAGAGATGAATACACTAAGCAGATTCAGATGGATGTAGGCTGCAGTACGTATTGGGAGATGAAGAAGCTTGCACAGAATAGAGTAGCATGGATAGCTGCATCAAACCAGTCTCAGAACTGAAGACCACAACAACAACAACAACAATAACAACAATAATAAATTGCCAAATATCCACCGAACAGACTGCAGTCATGTCATGTTTTTCTTTTCCATGTTTACGAAAACAAACACGAGGTCGACAATGGTCCTAGTCACCATGGACATGTTATGTAGGACTGATACAGGACGTGCAGCGGGGACCCAGACCATTGCACGAGTAATTCCTTCTCACTTTCGCCCAGATTTATATCATTTGTGTTGAGACACTTTTGATATTTTACGGAACATCATCTTGTTTGCGTCATGTGCAATCAACTCAATAACGGCACTTCATACATTACCATGACGCTAATACCAGAATCTCATTACATCACATACTCATTAATATCTACCGTAATTCATTAACAAAAGGGCAGATAAAAACTGCAGCTGTTACATAGCACTTCACAAAACAACATGTGCAATTTGCAGAAACAAGTCAAAAAGTGTTACGTAAGTGAAACAGGGTTACAAATCGCAGGTCAGATGGGCAGAGTCGGCCACGAAAAATGCAAAGCAATTTTCAGATAAGTCGGATGCCTGCATTACGTACGTGTTATATAGTAAATCACTTAGTCTCTCTGACGTGTTCATTACCGGCCGCTGGAATCTCCGTTTCATGTCATAGAGAGAGAGAGAGAGAGAGAGAGAGAGAGAGAAGAGAAGAGAGAGAGAGAGAGGAGAGGAAAGAGAGAGCCGTTGGAACACACAAAGGGCAAAAACAAAAGAGGAGAAAAACGAAGACGGAGCGAAGAGGTGGTGCCAAGTAGGAACAGAACGATGCAGGGACTAAAGGCGCCTGTGTTCATAAATAAACATCCTGTTAGTCGATTATCCTAGGGTGGTACGGCAATTCCGAATTCATATTAAGCTGTCTTTAGTAATCGGCGTGGTAATAAAGCATGTAATTAATTCCAGTCACGCCGAAATCAGGCAGCTTAGGAATGGAACTAACTGCGGCGGACGAATGCAGCTGAAGGTGGCAAATGACGTCTGATTTGACGCCGTACAGCCGAAGGCAGTTAACGCGTAATGAAATGCCGACTACGTAGGAGCTACCAACACCTGCTGCGGAACACATTCAGAGCCGATTTCACAGGGAAATAATTCTGTATCTGCCGTTTAGTATTATTTTCTACTCAAAAATGTCCTCAATAGAATCCTAACTTACAGGGGAAAAAAACGAAAAGCTGTTGCAATGTTTGGAAAGGTCTCTTTCTTCGTGCACATTGTCTACTCTCCGTACTGTTGTACCAGATTTTTCGTTTACGTATAGGCAATAAATGGTTGCTATTCTGTGTTTACTTTTTGTTGACAGTAAAAATCACTTGCAGTTTCAGAAAAACAATCTATGTGGTTTCCCGAATTTTAATTGCATGGACAATGATTCAGTGAGACAATTCATTTGTTCTGCAGTCTTAAGAAAGACAGCAACGTCACCTCTGCCTCCACTGTAGCGAGGTAAGACACTGAATTCGTATTCAGGAGGACTAGAGTTCAAATACACGTGCAGTCATCAAGGTTTAGGTTTTTCCATGGACCTGAATCCTTTACAGTGCATGAAAGACTAGCGTTGGGAATACAATCTACTTGTTTGGTCACAAAACCTTTCAGGCATAGTCGCTATTGCTTCGCAATCGCAGTGGGAGATTAATACAGCTGTCTGTTCTGGGTAATGTCTTCTCATCTTCGAAGCGGTTCGCAACAGCTCGTATTAATACGTAGCTAGCTAATCGCGCTAAGATCCGAGGCCTTGACTTTAGTGTTAGTCCTGTGTGAACGGGAACGCTCTCCTCGTTCATCATATCATGATGCTAACGGTGCCCCCCCCCCCCCCCCCCAAACTATTGTTCTTTAGTCTCAGACGATGTTTTCATGTTTGTGTCACACGGTTATCGAGCTATCAAATAACTGAACAGGAACCACTGAAAACGCAGTAAATGAAAAAAAAAAAATTGTTGTGTTGTCTTCTATCCGGAAACTGGTTTGACGCAACTCCCGACGATAGTGTTCACTGATCAATGCTGCTGGTGTAACTGCTGCATGCCACGCCCAACTGAACTTGCTTTATCGTCGACAAGCCTTCGCCTTCCCCTCAGATTTTTACCCACCACGCTTCCCTTCAATATAAAATTAAGTATTTCTTGACATTTCACGACTTTTCCAGTCTACCCATCTCTTCATTTAGTGGAGTTGATCCATAAAGTTCTTCCGCCCAGATCCAGTAGCCCTTTATTAGAGATGTTGCCCACCTAGCCACATATAATCTCCAGCTACTTTCTTCAGCACCTCAGCCGGCCGGTGTGGCCGAGCGGTTCTAGGCACTACAGTCTGGAAACGCGCGACCGCTACGGTCGCAGGTTCGAATCCTGCCTCAGGCATGGATGTTTGTGATGCTCTTAGGTCAGTTAGGTTTAAGTAGTTCTAAGTTCTAGGGGACTGATGACCTCAGATGTTAAGTCCCATAGTGCTCAGAGCCATTTGAACCATTTTTTTTTTCAGCACCTCATTTGAAAAACATCTATTATCTTCTTTTCTGAAGTATTCACCGCCCACTATCGACATCCGTAAACACCACACTTTCGTGAGAGGCTTTGTAAAACTTAAAAGTATTTTCTGTGTTAATACTTTTTTCAGAGAAGTATTTCTTTTCATTGACAGAATTATATATTGACTTTACTTGTACCATGCTTATCTGTGTTGCTACCCAAAGAACAAAATATTGCCGGCCGCGGTTCCGGTGCTTCAGTCCGGAACCGCGCTGCTGCTACAGTCGCAGATTCGAATCCTGCCTCGGGCATGGATTTGTGTGATGTCCCTAGGTTAGTTAGGTTTAAGTAGTTCTAAGTCTAGGGGACTGATGACCACAGATGTTGGGTCCCATAGAGCTTAGAGCCATTTGAACCATCTGAACAAACTATTCGACCACTCTTACTGTGTCATTTACTTGTCGCATTCCTACAATATCTCCTCGTTTCATTCGACATTCTCTTTTAAATTACCACATTTCCGCTCTTACCGCTGTCGCTTGGATCCTGTACAAATTGTAGATAACCTTTGGCTTCACATATTTTATCTCCATCAAACTCACATTCCAGAGATCATATTCTAGTCAACCTTTGTCAAAAGTGTTTGCTAAATTCACAAATGCTACAAACGTAAAGTGGTGATTACTGAGTCTTCTTACGCAAGTAAGTCACTAACTAAGTATTACATCCCGTATTCATTTCATCACAGTATACATGTTACGATGTACATGTTACGCTTGTACTGACAATCTTTCAGTTACTTTACATGTTGTCTTCGGAATAAGTGTAAAAATAAACAATTACTACCATTTCAATAATAACAAAATGACTCTGAGCACTGTGGGACTTAACATCTGAGGTCATCATTCCCCTAGAACGTAGAACTAATTAAACCTAAGGACATCACACACATCCATGCCCGAGGCAGGATTCGAACCTGCGACCGTAGCGGTCGCTCGGTTCCAGACTGTAGCGCCTAGAACCGCACGGCCACTCCAGCCGGCCCAATAATAACAGAGAACATATGCCACATCAGAGAAAATCAAAGAATTCATACATTTAATTTCCGAAGCGTACAGCTTGCCTCAAACTTCGTCTTGACGCTCATGGTACGGTACCGAAACTTTTCTTTCATAAACGAAATTCGTTCCTCTTTTGTCTGGATTGATTGCCAGCGCACCAGCGAGTGTCAGCGAACTCCGTTGCAGTGGCCAAACTTGCTCATGGAATGAATAGTTAAATAGGTGGTTTTCTTTCTGTTCACCAGTCGTAAATAGTTTAAGATTTTTTACATCATGGTCCTTTTGCAGGAGAAAATGATTCACTACCTAATCTTAGACGGAAACTTACGACTCTCCACACAAGTGTAAGTTGTTCTTTTGAAGGTCGCACAGTTTTATGTGCGTCACCACCAGATTCGTCAGCTTGCAGGCAGATCTGCACCGGTCCTCACGAAGTCCGTCCTTTCGCTGGCTTGTCCCATGTGGCCAGACACATACTATTCAAACAACACGTTTGCTTTTTATCATCCATCTCCGTAATGGTTTTTGTTATTTTAAATTTTTTCGTGAGAGCAACATGTTATGAATGAATGGTTCATCACATTGCCGATGAGAAAAACCACGTAGTCATAACATTAGAAAGGAGGTAGTTTCTTTTAAATTTTTCTTATTGCCTGCGATATTCTGTAACAGAGTGTGAGTTTGATTTCATTCTCATGGAATAATTAGCTGCGGACCAAGAAGTCGTCGTTGGAACGTTGGGAGTTTGGAAACTAAACACTTGTTGTTAGTTGTCAATGAGAAGAAATAGTTTGCATAATGATATTTAGATTTCGTTTAAGAACATAGATTGTACTTCAGCTCAAAAATGCTGAAATGAGAAGACGATAGAGCACTTATGGTGCACTATCGTCATGTCATCAGACTGATTACTCCCAACAATCTTCATTAGTACAGGAATGCAGCGATATGCACTACACAACAAAATAAAGATGAACTAATTCAAATAGCATTGTTATTTCACAACAGAATTCAAGATACAGGAATAATGCAAACTTCTAGCAGCGAGGGTCAGCAATGAAGAAAATAAATAGCTATAATCTATGATTTTAACAAAAAAAGATCAGAATTGCTTCCACACACATAATGAATACAAAGATGATATTTATCATCAGAGATTTAGTTCTGTTACCTTGTCAGACTCTATCAGATCTGGTTATGGTAACTACTTGAAATGTAATGATTTACCATACACTTTATAAATTTTTTATTTACTTTATGGATTGAAAATTTATGGGAGAAAATCGCACATGAAATGATCTTTATTTTATTGATTACGAGTTTCGGCTAACAGTCCAGCCCTCTTCAGATCACGAAATATTCTTGATTAGTGTTGGTGCCATTACTACTTCACACACCGTTAAAATGTGTGGTGATCTCTGTTACTAAATGATGTAAATACTGACTGTATCTGTTACTAAGTTGTAACGGCTTAACAACTTTGTTTTATGACAACAATCTTAAAATCCTATAAAGTTTGCACTGCAGGCGTAACCTATAACGAGCGTTGTCATTCTGGATGCAGATTTCTTGTGTAAGTGGCCAAGTTATTGTACTAGACTTTGAACTTCAACTTCCAACAAATTTTTCAAAAGGCCTTCATCAGAAAGTTGTGTTTAACACTGATAATACTTTACTGAGAATGTTTGGCCTCTTGTTTCTTCAAACTGAGCTACCATTCGTCAATGTACGCGTTTCATACTTGACTGAAGCTTCTCCTACTGATGTTTTTCTGAATAAGGAGAAGATTATCAAGTCTCTTTTCGAAGTACTGTATTATATCCATATGTTATAAGTGGATGGATCATTGTCTTACGCATCTAGAACTTACTCCTCTTAGTGAGTGCAGATGATTAGGACTTCAGTTCGGCAACAACAGGCACAGGGACAGCAACCATTTGCTGTACTATTCGGTAAACACAAAGCCCAAATTTGTTGCGCCCATCCCATCAACTGTGTCTTGGGCTCCCATAACAAATCATCACGCTATTCATGGAATATGCATTTAGGGTTCAACCACCAGAGGGTGCTAAGGACTTAATAGTTTAACACGTAGTTAAACGGAAATCGAATTAATTTTACCCCGCTACCCCATTACGTACGATTAAATCTCACTTCCAGGCAATTAAGGAGACGTTACGACACGCTGTGCAGGAAATAAAGTCAATTGAGCCAGTCCCTCGAGAGGGCATTGGCCTCTTCGCCTGTGCTATCAGTACACAGGACCCCTAAATTTCCTCGGGTCCCCGCGGAGAGGCCGAGCAGTTCTAGGCGCTACAGCCTGAAACCATGCGACCGCTACGGACGCAGGTTCGAATCCTGCCTCGGGCATGGATGTGTGTGATGTCCTTAGCTTAGTTAGGTTTAAGTAGTTCTAAGTTCTAGGGGACTATTGACGTCGCAAGTTGAGTCCCATAGTGTTCAGAGCCATTTGAACCCCTCATAACATGATATGCTCATTTTACTTTACGATAATTTATTTTATTTAATAGCAACAGAAAAATACATTTCATGAGAGCTGGTGTATCATACAGTACTTAACTTACATTCATACATTTATACTCTTCCACTTAAAACGTTAATTACATCGCAACAATCAATTTTTAATTCTTATACCCACCATTTCTTCAAGAACGTAAGGAAGTACCTAAGGTGCACAAAGCATAAATTGCAAGAATTGCTAAGCACTTCGGATATCGCTAGAGAGCAGCATAAAGTCGAAGTTAATTTTTACAAATATGAACCAAGAAAGAGAATTAGCGAAAATCTTCTTAGGCGTTCAATGTATCAGGCTCAATCAACATGCACCGACAAACTATTGCACAAAGCTTGGTGGAAATTACACGCTAACGTTTTGGCACTCAATTTCCTGCGCATATTCGTGTGTACAGAAAGAAAAGCAATGTATATGTACTTTCTTACGCGCTCACTCTCGCTTGATCGTTCTTGAAGACAACTAACAGATCAGGAATTCCATAAATTTAAACTTCAGAATTTCGTTTGCAGCGCAACTAATTTCAATGACTATATTTAGGTATTTTTAATAGATCACTTACGATTAAAACGATTGATTGGAGTACTAGTAATTGATATAACTTTATTTTTTCAAATATTCCGTGAAAGACCACGAATACGGGAGCAGTATTCAAGAAGTTCCGAAAAGCTTCTGAAAAAAGGCCTCCTGTCTACATCCATACACATGAAGTTATTAGTTAATTTCGTTGTATATCGTTTCATTACGTTACCTCTAGATTCTCATTGCTGTTACAGAGCCGGCAATGATAAATTGAATACTATGCAGATTTTTTTCCCATTTATCCTCAGTACACATTAATGTTTGATTGCAAATATTATTTTCGTGGGCAAAATTCTTGAAGGAGATTTTACTTTGTAATAACTACTTTGATACCAAAACGTAATTTCTGACGTCGCGTGTCTTCATATACAAGGATGGTAAGGCGGTAGTTCCTGTAACAAATGAAAACACATTGCCTGGATCATAAAATCTTTTGTCAACAACAACGGCTAAGTTATAAGACGAAAAAACAGGCGACCAACAACGGTTAAGTTGCAAAACTAAAAAAGAGGCGACAAAATAAAGATAACAGAAGTATGAAATTACAGACAAAACCCTCGAAGAAAGCGCAAATAACGTCAAAACATCATGAAACCCACACATAACTGGCCCCGCAAGTTGTATTTTATCAACAGTGGTGTTAGCGACGTAAAACCATCATAAAAATACGATGGATGCAGCGGGGAAACATTGTAGAACGTCACTTGACATGTGCAAGAGACGGTGGCTACAATATCGATACAGCGTACATGATATTCTTCCACCATAAAATAAATATAATTAATGAGATTAATAAATTAAGAAACGCGTTAACCTAATACATTGTAGTATAAAGTCAAAGCTAAGAAATGAGATCAGGATCTTACGACTTGGCGTAAATTATGAGATAGTTCCCGTGCCTAATGCCAAAATAACTGAATTCGTCTTAGCAATTCTCCTTGTTGTCACCATCGAATTCTTTGAATATGTAACAGTTGTACAGCACCGCTTATCCATAAGATTACGGACTGGCTTTTAGCCATTTACGGTGCAATGGTTAGGGAAGTTTTATCAGGCAGTAATGAGAACAACGTATTTCGGCGAAGTTTACTCTTGTGCCGTGTGAAGCATGAAAAATATATCTTATGAAAACTGACTTGAAGTGTAAGCATAGCCGCTTGTGTTCCGTCAAAGATATGACTCCATGTTATAGCGTTTGTGTTGTCTAGCCTTACTGCGAAAGCTTTACCGATTGGTATTGACATGAACCTTCGTATCAAAACGTCTGATATTGCTAGATGCACAGCTGCCTAGTGGCTAACGACAGCGCAAAGGAAAGAAAGTGTATAGTTCTCTCAGAGTGCAAGTGTGTTGACTCTCAGACGTTGCACAGGCGAAAAAAGACGAAGTATTTTTGGTGGTCCAGCGTCAGACAAACGGCTTGGTGGTTCGTTCCCGCCCAGCACTTGTCGAGAACTCGCGCGGCCCCCAGGCCTGACAGTTCGCCGTGACCTTTCTCCGGAGACAATCAATCGCTCGTGTCAGGAGACAATGACGACGCGGCTCCTCCCGTTGCCACGGTTGACATTTCATGGCTTCGGACGGCTGGAAATGTCGCCACCCGTAAAACAAATCGTTGAAATGTTATTGCTGCGGGCCGGGTTCCCACACTGCGCCGTACGGTCTCTGCCATGCGCCGCCACAGCAGACAACTGCGAATCTGTGGGATTTTGATACAAACCTTCAAGGCATAGCTATATTCCATAATCATGTAAAATTAACTAAGAGACGTGCTTAAGGACCAGACCTAACGGATCTAAATTAATTACTTAGTGCGCAAATTTTAATATTAACACAATGGTAAGCAAGACGTAAACAAGAAGGTAGCTTTCACATGATGTCGCACTGCCAAGTAACATTGCTAGATGAGTCTTGGATCGTACAAAGAAAGAACTGTTACAGTGTAGTACAGAAGCTAACTGAAAGAAAGTCGCAATGAGATGAACAGAAATGACACATTTATTCAAAGACAGTAATGACACTGATTGACTGATTGATTTTAACAGGAGAGCTAAAACAGCTTCCCGCACCGAAACTACGTTTATTGTGCGGTATCGCTCCCTTTATATCTAGTAAAGCTAACCAATGCCCTTTAATAGTGCAAGGAGTCCCACTAACAGTTTTTTGTTAGACACAATTTCTTCAGGTCTAGTTGTCCCGAAGATTCTGTCTCTCCAATGCCATGCATTCAAAGATTAGGTGTGATGCAGTTTCTGCACCCTCATCACAGATCCTACATTTAGGGTACTCTTCCATTATACCCATTGTGTGTAGGTGTTTTTTGTTCCCATGGCCAGTCATCAGTCCAGTCATGAGTTTGAACTCTTTCCTGTTCAATCCCAGGATTACAGAGCTTCTTTTGAAACATGGCTTGGGCATCATTACCTTACCATGTTTTTGTATATCGACCTTGGTCCTATATCCTACGTGCTGTTTCCTATGCCAGTTCCGTAGTTCTAATTTGATCATAGCCTTGGTGATTGTCAAGACAGGTTCCGGTCCAATAAATGGAGTTGTTGCCCTCACCCTAGCCAATCTCTCGGCTTGTTCATTGCCACAGATCCCTGAGTGGCCAGGGACCCACACTAGGTACACCCTATTGCTTACCCCTAACTCCACCAGAGCCCTTTGGCAATCTGCAACAATCTTAGATCTTGTTGCAGGAGCAGCCAATGATTTAAGGGCTGCCTGGCTGTCTGAATAGATGTAGATGCTACGGTCATTGTAGCACATACTCATATTCTCCTCCACGCATGCCCTGATTGCTGTAATTTCGGTTTGGAATACAGAGGCCAGTTTCCCTAGAGAGATGCTGCTCTCCAGTCTTGGTTGAACCCCGTACGACACTGCCCCATAATGACGCTGAAGTCACCGCGACTCATGATGGTCCCCTGGACATTACAAAAGGTGGGACACGGTTCTTAATAGGGCGCATGACCTCCACAGACGGAGATGCATGCTCTGCAACATGCTCCCATGCTGGCTACAAGATTGGTTGGGAGCTTTCTGCGGCAGAGCATTCCGTCCGCGCATCAGCGCCACGTCCTCAACGCATCCCGCACGTGCTGGATGCGATTAAAGTTGGGAGAACGGGCAGCCCACTCCATTCTCGTTCCAGCAGTTCCTCCACCTGCATAGATCGACGCAGCCTTGCATTGTCATCCATAAAAAATGAAGTCAGGGTCGAGTACACCCCTAAAAAGAGGCACATGTCGAAGGATGACAATGTTACAGTAACGTTGACCGCCGAGTGTACCATATTCAAAGATCTGGAGGTTAGTACGCCCACGTGAAATCAAACCTCACCACACCTTAATACTTTGACACTAAAATTATCGAACACAATTTTCTATGCATTGGTCCATGTTACTTGGCAGTAACACATAATGCGATGATTACTTTGGAAAAACTTTAGAAATTTCTGGTAAGGTCTTACGGGATTAAACTGCTGAGGTTATCGGTCCCTAAGCTTACACAGTACTTAATTTAACTTAAACTAACTTACGCTAAGGACGACACACACACACACACCCATGCCCGAGGGACGACTCGAATCTCCGACGGCGGGAGCCGCGTGGACCGTGACAAGACGCCAAAGACCGCGCGGCTACCCCGCACAGCTGATTACTTTGGTCTTCACTTTTGAACACCACTGCATTATGTGTTTTTCGAGGGAGACCTAAAGACGATAGTATAATTCTACTCCAAAGGGAATACGATTATTTTTCCCTGAGTTCTGCGATCTGATAAATAATGTCATTGATAAGTTACGAATTTTCACGAATATGGCGATTTTCGTTAAAATTGAGACTAAAGAAAAAGAAGAAAAGAGAAAAAGCAAACCCCGTGAAGACACGGGATGAAGCCAGGAAAAAAGTGCCCTGCACCCACTCGGGTAGCGCTAAATGCTGTACCTCCGTTGCATAATTATCTGACATTTCGCTTGTCCCTTTCAGCAGTTGTTTAAAGATATCTTCTGACAAAGGCCAGCCACGACGTTGGGATCACGGTTTTTCTTCAAACTTTGTACCTCTTTAATAGGCAATTAAAACAACATAATGTGCAAGTAGTAAGGTGCACTACTCTGTAAATTTAAAGAAAATAGAAAGAGAAGTTTTACGCGACTATTATGTAACTAATATATCCATGTAAAGAGGCTGGCTGGTAGAAGTCATTGTGGTCAGGTTCCAACGTTGCCACAAGGTCGTCGACGAGGCGACGGTTCTAATGCCGCCAACACGTATCTTATAAGCTATTTTCTTCGTCACTGGTCAAATTATTTAATTTACGCTACATTTGAGAGGTAATAAAAATACCACATGCATTTTCATGAAGTTGTAGTGAATTTCATATGTTATTTGACTATTTAATATTTCTAATTAAATTTTCAAGGACGAGGGACAGGTTTGGAAAGACCAAGTCAAACGTTGATCAATAACGATGCGAATCAGTAATACAGTAAGTCACAATGTGCCAGACCATAAGGGTGATGTACAATTACTCGTCGGATGTGCTCTCAACATCACACGTTGCGGGATTGTATTTCTCATACAGACATGGAAAACATAAATTTATAACAGCATCTACTAATTGAAACGAATGTTTTTTCCCGCATTTACAGGGAATGTTTTGAGTTTCTAAGGGAAAATACACCCCGTTAACATTTTGAAAATTAAATAATATGATCAGTGATGAAAAAATAGCTTAATAATCAAGTTTTAGTGGGAATCGAACCATCGCCTTATACACGTTCTAAGCTCGAACGTTAACCAGGTGATAACCATAAACTCTAACATCGAGCACCAGCTCACAGATACGTAAGGCACATAATAGACCCGTAAAACTTCTCTTGCGATTTTCTCGGAATCGAAGAGTAGTACACCTTACTAATTGTGCATTACGTTGTTTTAATGGTATATTAAACGTCTACAAAGTTTGAAGTAAATCCGTAATCCCAACGTTGTGGCCTCCCCTTCTGAGTACTTTGATATCAGGGGCCCTTCTGTCCACGGCAACTCTTTGCCGTGTTATTGAATCTCGTTTGCTTTTTGGCCCAGTTTTGTATCTGCATTGCACTGAAAAAGTAGGCAACAGTGCAAATGTCGACGGTTTGCTCTGTGTATCTCGTTTCCATTCACTCACAGTACCTTGTTTATTACATTATTACTCTGTAATAAGCCTGTGGAGACCGTGGGTTCCTTATACCAAAATACTCACAAGATTCCATAAACAACGTCTGAAAGTCTGTTGGCGTAGTTCTGGTTCACCCTGCATATTCTCTATGTAACAAAACGATGACGAATCCCACAAACACAAAATTTTAATAACGATGATGGCCGGATATCCCCAAAGTTAATGTTCAAGAAGTGTACTGTTTGCTACCTACTTCAGTTCGATTTCATTTCTCAAATGATGAGCGTTTTAGTGTTTGTAACTGAAGGGTTCAATACGAGTACATGTATCGCCTCTGGCAGTAGGAAATGAAACCTGATGCCGTCAGAGTCAAGACTGGAAAGTTGAGATCACAAAGGGAAAAATGTTGGCACTGGTTTATTGCACGATTTCACTAGCTCCCACTATAATTATGGATACAAGGTACGGAGAAAAAACACATTAAATCCGTTAGTACTATCTGTACAATCAACTGTTTGTAATTACGTCGACATTAAGATCATAGAAGATCTTTATACGAAATACTTTAATATGGTAAAATAACTTTATGCTTACCTGTCAAAATCATCATGAAGAATGATATTTGTGACGAATTTCAGGCAATATATCATCATCTGGCACCCTAACACCACTGAGCCAGGAAATACTACTGCTTCATTAGCGAAAATTCAACAACGCAAATAAGTCATAGATCAAACCTATTCCCAGAACATTATGACTACCTACCTAATAACCGTTATTTCCGTCTTTGGAACAGATAATAGCGTCGACGCGTCGTAGCATGGAAGCTTCGAACCTTTGGTAGCTCGGTGGAGGGAGTTGGCACCACAATTGGACACACAAGTTACCTAATGCCCATAAATTCCGGGGTGGGAGGCAGAGAGCTCTGACGCCAAGTTCAAATCACATCTTTTGTGTTGGATTGGGTTGTTGAGTTGGGGGGCCAGCACATTAAATGGAACTCTCCACTATGTTCCTCGAACCACTCCATCAAACTACTGGACTTGTGAGGTAGCGCATTATCTTGTTGAAAAATTCCACACCCTCAGGAAACATGATCGTCAAGAAGGGGTGTACGTGGTCTGCAGCCAGTGTACTATACTCCTTGGCCGTCCACTGGGCCAATGGATGCCCATGTGAATGTTCCCGAGAGCATAATGGAGCCGCCACATGCTTCTCTCCGTCCCGCAGTACAAGGAGATGTTCCTCTGATAGATGACGGGTTCGCGCTCTGCCATCGATATATTGAAGAGGGTATCGGGATTCACTGGACCATGCAACGCTCTGCCACTGCGCCAACGTCCAGTACCGATGTTCACGTGCCCATTTCAGTCGTAACTGTCGATGACGTGGTGTTAACATTGGCACGCGCAAGGTTCGACGGCTGCGGAGGCGCATCGCTTCGGTTGTTCGGCGCACTGTGTATTCAGAAACATTTGGACTCTCCCCAGCATTAAAGTCTGATGCTAGTACCATCACAGTTGGCTGTCTGTCCTGTTTTACCAGTCTGCCCAGCCTACGACGTCCGACATCTGTAATGATGGGTGGCCTCTCAACCCCACGTGTTGAAGCACTCAACACAACACGCCTCGAACACCCGACAAGTGGTGCAGTTTCCGAAAAGCTCGTGCCGAATATCTGGGCCATCGTAATCTGCCCTTGGTCAAACTCAGATAGATTACGCGCCTTCCCCATTCTAAACACGGACTGCTGGGTCACTAATATTACACGTTCCGTGTATGTGTCTCACTAGCAGACATTCCTCACCTATCGAAACTGCTGTCGCCCGGACAGGTTTACATTGATAGCAGGTCGGTAGTCATAATGTTCTGGCTGAACAGTTTACATTAGTGTCCTCATAAAGAGCAATTATATTGTAATTCACTGTTTTACTACCATCATTACTGTGATTAAAGTGCTTGTAAAATTTATTCAGTTCGATTCTTGCCGTCACGTACAGCGACCGTTTGGAAAAATTTCAGACTCAAAAACTCGTGTCTCCCATTTGGAGCATCAACAGATTGTGTAAAAGTAACTGTCTATAAAACACTTCCGCCGTAAGTCATACAGAATAAGAGGTGAACCTTAATGACACCAGCGAACTTCGTCATAGCAGCACAGGACAGGGTCACGTTTGTAGAAGTATAAACGTTGTATCAGCTGAAACTTCCTGGCAGATTAAAACTGTGTGCCCGACCGAGACTCGAACTCGGGACCTTTGCCTTTCGCGGGCAAGTGCTCTACCAACTGAGCTACCGAAGCACGACTCACGCCCGGTACTCACAGCTTTACTTCTGCCAGTACCTCGTCTCCTACCTTCCAAACTTTACAGAAGCTCTCCTGCGAACCTTGCAGAACTAGCACTCCTGAAAGAAAGGATATTGCGGAGACATGGCTTAGCCACAGCCTGGGGGATGTTTCCAGAATGAGATTTTCACTCTGCAGCGGAGTGTGCGCTGATATGAAACTTCCTGGCAGATTAAAACTGTGTGCCCGACCGAGACTCGAACTCGGGACCTTTGCCTTTCGCGGGCAAGTGCTCTACCAACTGAGCTACCGAAGCACGACTCACGCCCGGTACTCACAGCTTTACTTCTGCCAGTACCTCGTCTCCTACCTTCCAAACTTTACAGAAGCTCTCCTGCGAACCTTGCAGAACTAGCACTCCTGAAAGAAAGGATATTGCGGAGACATGGCTTAGCCACAGCCTGGGGGATGTTTCCAGAATGAGATTTTCACTCTGCAGCGGAGTGTGCGCTGATATGAAACTTCCTGGCAGATTAAAACTGTGTGCCCGACCGAGACTCGAACTCGGGACCTTTGCCTTTCGCGGGCAAGTGCTCTACCAACTGAGCTACCGAAGCACGACTCACGCCCGGTACTCACAGCTTTACTTCTGCCAGTACCTCGTCTCCTACCTTCCAAACTTTACAGAAGCTCTCCTGCGAACCTTGCAGAACTAGCACTCCTGAAAGAAAGGATATTGCGGAGACATGGCTTAGCCACAGCCTGGGGGATGTTTCCAGAATGAGATTTTCACTCTGGAGCGGAGTGTGCGCTGATATGAAACTTCCTGGCAGATTAAAACTGTGTGCCCGACCGAGACTCGAACTCGGGACCTTTGCCTTTCGCGGGCAAGTGCTCTACCAACTGAGCTACCGAAACACGACTCACGCCCGGTACTCACAGCTTTACTTCTGCCAGTATCCTTTCTTTCAGGAGTGCTAGTTCTGCAAGGTTCGCAGGAGAGCTTCTGTAAAGTTTGGAAGGTAGGAGACGAGGTACTGGCAGAAGTAAAGCTGTGAGTACCGGGCGTGAGTCGTGCTTCGGTAGCTCAGTTGGTAGAGCACTTGCCCGCGAAAGGCAAAGGTCCCGAGTTCGAGTCTCGGTCGGGCACACAGTTTTAATCTGCCAGGAAGTTTCATATCAGCGCACACTCCGCTGCAGAGTGAAAATCTCATTCTGGAAACATCCCCCAGGCTGTGGCTAAGCCATGTCTCCGCTATATCCTTTCTTTCAGGAGTGCTAGTTCTGCAAGGTTCGCAGGAGAGCTTCTGTAAAGTTTGGAAGGTAGGAGACGAGGTACTGGCAGAAGTAAAGCTGTGAGTACCGGGCGTGAGTCGTGCTTCGGTAGCTCAGTTGGTAGAGCACTTGCCCGCGAAAGGCAAAGGTCCCGAGTTCGAGTCTCGGTCGGGCACACAGTTTTAATCTGCCAGGAAGTTTCATATCAGCGCACACTCCGCTGCAGAGTGAAAATCTCATTCTGGTTGTATCAGCTGTATTTGTATCTGTGCCGGCCGGTGTGGCCGAGCGGTTCTAGGCGCTTCAGTTTGGAACCGCGTGACCGCTACGGTCGCAGGTTCGAATACTGCCTCGGGCATGGGTGTGTGTGTGATGTCCTTAGGTTAGTTAAGTTTAAGTAGTTCTAAGTTCTAGGGGACTGATGACCTAAGATGTTAAGTCCCATAGTGCTCAGATGCGTGTGAGCGCTAAACGGAACTGCTCTGCCGCGCACAGCTGATGCCGCGTTTATATTTCTGTAAGCATAGCCCTATGCTATGGTGCTATGGCGAAGGTTCACCTCTCATTCTGTATGACTCGATAACGGGAGGGTTTTACACACAATTGCTTTTACACAGTCTTATGATGCCCGAAACGGAGAAACGCGCTATTGAAAAAAATAGCTTCGCAACGACGACTGTTTTTTAGTCTTATACAATGCCTATGTTTTGGTGCATCACTGCTTTTGAAACTGGCATCAGTATGTGGGTCCAAGTGAGCAGAAAGCTGTCGGCACGTTTCTGTACCAGACATTAAGAGGGGCTGAGCTGAGACGACGAACGTCTCCGCTCTGGCGTTACAGTGAGACTGGTTGCAACAGGGCTGATCTGGTTTACACCACGTACGAGGTGGCCTGGCACAAAAGGCCAGGTAGAGCGCCCATAGCTCAGGTTATGCAGTATCTGTCGTCATCCGTAGCCAGCACTGAGAAATACTCCGAGCCAAAACAACTACTACTAGACACTGCCTTTACCAGCTGTTGCTCTGAAGGCTACTCCTAGTCCTTATGGTGCTGGGAGCTGAACTGGTGCCTTCCAGCTGGCTGCCATCTGCTGGACGACTGCAACTGACTCCTGGGCACATACTCAGGAGTCCGGCGCCACCTGCTCCTAATTTACTGCCGAACCAGCGCCTGCCTCATGTGTATGCACTCTTCTACCGTATGCCTGCGTCCGTGGGCAGTGACGCTGCGTCGTACGTCGGGCGTACTTGGTTTGCTGTCGAGCCCGGGTGCCTCCTACACTAGGCCTGCCACAGGCTGTTAGCTGGTCGTGCATTTGCACCACTGGCTCACACCAGAGTTTGCTACCATGAGGTGCCTGCTGCAGCCTTACACCCGTCGGGGTGCTGGCATCGTCTTATCACCGCAGCACGGTGACTCCATGGCGCCGGCCGTCTCCTCCTGCGACGTGCTAAGCCGAGCAAAAACTGCTGCCCCGGGACAGCCCGTTCTGGTTCTGCTTATTGCAGTCCTCTAAGACGCTCACACTAATCCTTGAAAGTAGCTAATGTATAAACGAAACCTAATGGCCATCTAACAGGAAGTCCACAATAATTATCAGCTAATAAACTATGAGCCAACGGCCTTGCATCAGTGGTAACACGGGTTCCCGTCAGATCACCGAAGTTAAGCACTGTTGGGCTGGGCTAGCACTTAGATGGGTGACCATCCGGTTTGCCGAGCGCTGTTGGCAAGCGGAGCGCACTCAGCCCTTGTGAGGCAAACTCAGGAGCTACTTGATTGAGAAGTAGCGGCTCTGGTGTCGTAAACTGAAATACGGCTGGGAGAGCGGTGTGCTGACTATATGCCCCTCCATATCCGCATCCAGTGGTGCCTGTGGGCTGAGGATGACACGGCGGCCCGTCGGTACCGTTGGGCGTTCATGGCCTGTTCGGAGTTAATAAACTGTGGCGATCACTTTGGCTTTAGAAAATGTAGAGGCATCAGAGAGACAGTTCTGAGTTTCTGGTTGATAATGGAAGCAAAACTAAACAAAAATAAAGACACATTTACAGGCTTTGTGGACCTAGAAAAAGCTTCCGACAATGTCAAACGGTCCAAGATGTTCGAAATTATGACAAAAGCAGGGGTAAGTTGTAGCGAGAGGGAACAATAAGAATGGAAGACCAAGAACGAAGGGTAAGTTGTAGGGAGATGGAACAATGAGAATGGAAGACCAAGAACGAAGTGCTCCAATTAAAAAAGATGTAAGACAGGAATGTGGTATTTCGCCGCTTCTATTCAGTCTGTACATCGAAGAAGCAAGGAAAGAAATAAAAAGAGGATGTAAGAGTGGTATTAAAACTGAAGGTGACTGGGTATAAGTGACAAGATTCACTGATAACATGTTGCCCGGAGTGAAAGTGAAGAAGAATTACAGGATCTGTTGTATGGATTGAACAGTGTAATGAGTACAGAATAAGGATTGGGAGTAAACTGAAGAAAGATTAAAGTAATGAGAAGTACCAGAAATAAGAACAGCTAGAAACTTAACGTAGAATTGGTGATCAAGAAGTTAAGGAATTCTTCTACCTAGGCAACAAAATAACCCATGACGTACGGAGCAAGGAGGACAAAAAAATCAGACTACCACTGGCAATAAGGGCATTCCTAACCAGGAGAAGTCTACTGGTATCAAACGTAGGCCTTAATTTGAGGAAGAAATTTCTGAGAATGTACCTTAGGAGCACAGCAATTTATGGTAGTGAAACATGAACTATGAGAAAACCGGAACAGAAGAGAATCGAAGCATTTGGGATGTGGTACTGCAGAACAGTGTTGAAAATTCAGTGCACCGATAATGTAAGGAACGAGGAGTTTCACCGCAGAATCGGCAAGGAAAGCAGTATACGGAAAACATTGACAAAAATAATGGACAGGATGGCAGAGCATCTGTTAAGTCATCAGGAATTAACGTCTATGGTACTAGAGGGTATAAAGTGTAGAGGAAGGCAGTGATTACAGTGATTGGAATACATCCAGCAAACAATTCAGGATTGAGCTTGCAAGTGCTTCTCTGAGAGGAAGAGGTTGTAACAGGAGAGGAATTCGTGGCTTGCCGCATCAAACCAGTAAAAAAAAGAGATAAGGAATTGCATCTCTCCCGCGTACTCGACACATAATCTGCCCAGATTCTATCCATTCTGTGCCATGCGTATTTCACCAGTAATTCTGTCCCCTAGAAGTTGTATCCAACCTCCCTCAGTTTCAAAAACTGCTCACTACCTTGCGCAAATCCCTCGCCTACATATCACAGTATCATATCAGCTTGAACACACGGGAGACCTGCATTTACATATGTTTCAAACTTGATTTCATCACACTTTCCCAAGTTCACACTTTAATTTAAAATCCCGTTACACTGAGTCTCCTGTATTAACGCCTCTCCCACACCTAATGACAATCTGCTTCTTTCGCCTAGAAGACATCTACGTCTTCCGACTCCAAGGTAATGCAATACATCACGCCTTATTTCTGTTACCAGCTTTAGTAGCGTTTATCACTTTCTATAATTTTAATTGTTCCCCGTAAGCCGAGCGTCTCTCCTGCTTATCTACACTTAACTTTCATGCTACCCTAGCGCAAAGCCTACCACCTTACATCCCCACATCCACATATGAACCCTCTTGCACAACTGTCACCTTCCCTCCCGTACTCCCCAAGAGCCAGTGTACGCCTAGCCTCGTAAATGATACTTCTTGGCGAACTTCATCCCTATTCAGTGCGATTCATGATGTTACCATCTCTATCGTCTCAGGATTGTCAGATTTACTGACAGCTGCTTCCCAATTTTTATATCATCATTATGAATCATATCTATTATAATTTTAACAAATAGATAAATATCGTACACCTTTTTACATACTTTCTTACCATCTACGTTCTACTAAAGTCTTGACAGTGTCCGAGCACTCTATTGGATCGTTGCGAGTCCAATGTCATGGAATGAACGAAAAGAAGCTTGATATTTACTGCACACTCCTTGACTCACAAAAAGGGAGATGATAGTGTTCTAATCGTATGGTAGGCGTACCAATGTGTAACAGGTTCCAAATCACTGTCATATGAGAAAAAAGGTACATTATGCTCCACGTCCCTTTCCCTACATCGATCATATCTCAGTACTATTAATTGTTAATTGTTAAGTATTCGCAGAAGTAATATTTTGAGAAAGGAAACATCGATTTAAGTAACTACTAAATTCACCTCACGTCGCGCTCGCAGACAGTATGGAAGCATTATAATTCCTTCTCATTCATTCTACTGTTGGAAATAACAATGTGTCTAATTATATGTTGTCTGCAGGCTCCTTATATTAACTCAGATAAATTTCAAAATGCCGACATTTCTTTATACACGAAGAAAATCAATTTGTGTAAGATAAATTACAAAGATTTCTGGATGGTCTCAGTATAATACTTTTCTGTCTAACTTTAGGCAGCGGGTCATTTCGTAAACCGTGGCAGTATTTCTTAAGATGAGAACAAATACTGTTGAATGACGCAGCTAAATGGGTCGTTTGACAATTCAATAAATCCTAATTGAGTGGCCGAGCTAACGCACCGCCAGCGACAACACAGCTGTGCACGAGCGGCATCTTCAAAGGAGAGACCAGTAAGCGTGGAGGCGTTTCGGAAACTCTGGCTGTCAAGAGCGTCGTTAATTGTGGTATTCCATTTAAAATACGAGACAAACAGACGTGCAGTCCAGTGTGAATAGGTATTGCAACGAATTAACAAAAAGAAAAACACGGATCCGTTCGCAGGATGACGGGATGCCAAATTTGTCCGTCCATCGCAGTAGGTACGTGACGTATCGTTTTGTCTACTGCTTCTACATCCGCCAAACAGTCGTGTGATTTATCGCAGATAGTACAGAGTACGACGGAATCTTCCTAATGATAATCCCGTTTCTTTTCCCATCTACACTGCTTTTTATTGAGAAAATTGTCTATCGTTTAGTCGCTTCTATCTAGTTTCGTGTTTATAGCAATTTCCAAGTGATCTATGTGTCACATGCGTGCATGAGTTTTGTAACAGACCATACTACCTTACTCGAACAGAAAATGAAGCAAGCAAATGGCCTAGGTATCATCTGAAAATTGTAACAAGGCAGAAACTACCTAGCTTCGGTGGCAGAGGACATGATTTTATCCTCTGCAAAGTTTCTGGAGGCTATGGAAGCCATCATAAAGATTATGATGTTATTAATATTTATTCCTCAGTTGGTGATTCAGTTAGTTCATGTAATAGATAAGAACATTTGTTATCCATCTTTTGAAACTGAGTCATTATTTTGTTTGTAACCAAACATGTTTCACCTTTTCATATTAGGCATCACCAGAAGTCTACAAAATAAAACGAAATAATTTAACGATACATATTTTGTTAGGAGACACTACCATGAAGTTCTACATGACTGATAACGAAATATGTATGATTCAGTGATTTTATTTTAATTTAGTGCCTAATATGAATAGGTGAAAAATGTGTTATTATGAAAAAATAAACACACTGTTGCCAAGATATGACAATTATAAATAAATATTTTAAGTGTAATTGATTTTAACTATTCTCATTTCTTTCACTCATGGTGCACGCGTGAAAACACCTCACCTTTTGGCACCTAGATTACTAAATGGTCAACCCGTGGCACAGTCACCAATGCCCTATTCAGATTGCCTATGTGACTGCTTCCAGAGACAACAAAAGTGTAATTTATATTTCATATGATTATTTACCGAATTTAAAAATTTAAATGTTACCAACTTAAAAGTAGTTTTATGTTAAGGTTTTAACTCGGTAAAAACTGTTGATATGCCTTCAGGCAAAAATTCCCGGATTATATTCAGCCAGTATTTCAAACCTTTACCAATCCTTTTGTCTCTGACTCCTCACACAAAATGATGAAAGGAAAAAAAGTTTATTGGTTTCTACATTTTCGCTGCAAATACAGAAAAACATTAGCATCCGGCATGACATTTTATTTTACAATTTTAAACAAGGCTGTTACTCAACAACCGTATACTAGTTTCAACATAGTATTATACAACCAACCACTCGCGCATAACCGGTTGGCTCTCTAATCCTATGTTGAGACGATTTATTTTGTTACTTTTATTAACTGTATTCGCAACGCATTTTGCAGACAGTATCACTGAATGCAACCTTGCCGAATATTACTGTACGAGACACAGTTCAGGCGAGATGATGTAATACACACAGAGTGCGTGTAAAACTAGCTTTTGCTTATGACAGAGTGCAAATTGTCCAGTCTACACACAGATCCAATATTTCATAATGAGAACGCTACGCGATTTCCAACGAACTTTAAACTTAACTCAACCCTTTTCTAATCATTCTCTCGCCTACAAGCTTAATGTCAAATGTGAAACTCATTAACTCATCTGTGAAGTTATCAGACGTTTGAAGGTGTTTTATACGTCTGAGTTCGGTTCCTCAAGGAACCGGCCGTTAAATAGTGTGCTTGAATGCGTTGGAGGTACTGATATTTGTCTTGTATTGGAATGTGTAGCCTCGACAATTCGAAAGTAAGACACATCGCTATGCACAGCGCCTGATCTATAATGCCTGCCACTGGAGTCACTATTTCTTTGACGCCTAAACTGACCACTGACCGAGTGTGCAGCCCCTCGTTGAAACTTCTCTCTCTCTCTCTCTCTGTCCTCTCTATATAGCTAAGCAGAATAAAAAGTGAAAAATAAACAAACAAGATTGAAGATTCTCCGAACAAGGGTTTTGTAGACAGACTCTGTTGTAAGTGTTGCGACTAACTACAGTTTGCGGTCATTTTACCATACACCCCTCAGAACTGATGCTAGGACATCTTTTCTGGTTGTGACTGATTCCAGTCACTGGTAACCTTTCGTGAAGTCAAGCGACACTTTTATTCTTTACGTCTGTTTATGCACCTTAGACAAAATTAATTTTACTGAAGGTCGGCTGCTAATCTCTGCCGCAAGCGCTGATTATCTGAAATTCTCCTTCTGTTTCATTACATATGAAAGACATCTGTTAGATCTATTTCGTATCATTTGTGTCCCTATCGAGTTGTTTCACGGCCTTTGGCTCCTGTTCGAGACCGTAGATAGCCCCGAGAAAGGGAGAGAGACTTGTTCCTTATTTCTACCCCTGTATAAAGAGTACCAGTATTATTTCTATATCCAAATTCTCTGTGTGAAAGTGAATGGATGAGAAACTTGAGTGGAAGATGCACCTCGCGGGTGATGGGAAATAGTGGTCTGCTAGGCCAGATTTGGGCGTCTTTGGGACGTAACGAAAAGGCAGAGGAATTTAACTGTACCAGCAGGGCAAACTGCTTTGCTCCAGCGTTTTGCGTTATGTTGGCTTGGGTGCACAGAACCTCTTTGAGTTCGACCTACCCCCCCTAACACTTCTTCAGGAGTGTGATTAGCGGTGCACCACTGGACGGCACATTTCTCTTTCGGGCACGAAGTAAGGCAGATGAGCTTGCAGTTCACTCTGCAGTGGTGTGGCGAAGGTATTGGGATGTTATTGATCTGGTTGAATATTGCGATTGACCTTTTTTCACCGTTACGGTAGTAGTAACGGTTTTAGTAGTCAGCATAAGTACAGTTGTGTGTGTACCGGAATTATCAGGCTTTCAGAGGAAGATGCTTCTCATAGGCCAAGTTTCAGCTACGTGCCTCTGTAGTATAAAGGAACTATGGTTTGTTTAATGAATTTCAAAGTAACTTCACTGTCACTGCACTGTAGATTATTAAGAAAAGTGAAAGCACTTAACGCACGATTGAATTTCGTAATATTTTCGTACACTGGGAAATTTGTAAGATTGTGCCTTTGTGTCGATATCACGTTTACTTGGACAGCATTAGTGATCATGTTGTGCGTTCTTAAACCAATAATAAGAAATCGTATTTCACAAGCGTACGTATCGTTTTGAGGATGAAAGGACACCAGAAAAATGTCAGCGAATCCTTGTGGACTGAACAGCGCGAAGTGGCAGAGAAGGCATTCTACTGTGTGTTAACTAACGATGATACATGACAGGCACGTGTTAACGCCACATTCCATTAGACACTTTGTTTTTTAGGGAGTTCTTTCAGCAACATGTAGACACGGAATGAATCGCAACAAGGACCGAGGATCGCAAGATATCTCGGCACAGCTCGCTTGACGGATATGAGGGCAGCTATGTTACAGCGAGTCGAAGATAATCGTCAAAAATAGGCTGCGTAGAACTGAAGCTGCTGTTGGCACAAAACCCGCTCCCGTGTGGACAGGTCTCCACGGGTGGTTAACAGATATCATTACAGCCTGGGAAAGCGCATAGCAGATGCTGTTTGCCACCAGCTGTTATCCGCATAGTTAGAGGACCTCTAATCCCGCAGAATGAAAACCGATGGGGTTTATGCATAACGGGTCACAAACCAGTTTTCTACACCTCCGTCTAAGATACCTGCCATAAATGTTCAGTGAGGGATGGGTTGGTAGCTGTGGTTGAGTAGCATGACCTCTCCATACGTGAATTACTTTCTTAGATTTATGGCTATGGAGGGTGGTTAACAGATATCATTACAGCCTGGGAAAGCGCATAGCAGATGCTGTTTGCCACCAGCTGTTATCCGCATAGTTAGAGGACCTCTAATCCCGCAGAATGAAAACCGATGGGGTTTATGCATAACGGGTCACAAACCAGTTTTCTACACCTCCGTCTAAGATACCTGCCATAAATGTTCAGTGAGGGATGGGTTGGTAGCTGTGGTTGAGTAGCATGACCTCTCCATACGTGAATTACTTTCTTAGATTTATGGCTATGGAGACAATTAACTGCACCCGTCAATAAAGTGCACTTTAGTGGAGTGTATATTCTTTGCCGCGGGCAACCAGATGTGTTCGCATGAGTTCGTAGTCATCTGACAAGGACTGAAAGATGTGTAAGAATGAGGCGCAGTCTTACTGAACATCTCCTGATTAACAAGACAGAACAGCCCACATCACGACACGTTTCAGGACGTATGTTTGTACGATTAGATGCAACCAGGGATATCTGGAGTAGGAAAATGGGAAACTTTTTTATTTAAACTCCTTGTACAATGGCGTGGCGGAAAGTAATGCCTCCGAATTTTTTATGTGAGTACTCAATGACTTTTAAATAAAACAAATTTCATTAACATTCTACACATTTATTCTTCATGTCTGCATATTTACGTCTCAACATAGTCGCCCTGGTGACGAGCACATTTGTCCTAACGAGAGACTAGTTTGTTGATACCGTCACTGTAGAATGTTTGACTTAGTTGACGGAACCACGTCACGACCTCCACTTGCACCTCTTCATCCCTATCAAAGTGAAATCCTCGAAGATTTTCTTGAAGTTTCGGTAACGGATGAAAATCAAATCGAGCCAAGTCATTTTTAGGCCAGGAGCGAACGCTCGAGGCACCCACCATGCACACAGTTCTCCGTACCACAGAGCTGCAATGATGGCCAGTAAACGCTCTCGTGATACGTCACACTTACTTCAACGCTGTGTCATTCATAGTCGATGATTTTCTCTGATGATTTCATCAACCCTATACCTATCCGTCTCGTTGGTTGCCATACGCGGCCATCCGCTCCGAGCTCTATCACACAGGATGAGGTAAGTAACACCATTTCCTTCACTACGAGTACGAACAATCCAGCGTCGCACATTAGTGACGTCGATACAATCGTCACCGTACACAGCTTTCATTATTCTGTCGATATCATTGGAGGCACGTTTACTGCGGTTATAAACTCGACTACAAAACGCTGTTCTTTACGCGCCGACATAATTACATCACACTCCGCCACGTTACGCGCTACAATTCGGTTCCCTTTAGCGGAAGGGGGTGGCAAGCTGCGTCAGGAAACTGGAAAAGTCGACCGAGTAATATGCATTATCTCAACCGATGTTCAGAACAGTGTCTAAAAGTCAGAGGCATTACTTTCCATCACGGCCCTCTATGATGGTGAACAGAAAGTGCCTTATCACACCTCCTCAGTGAGCGTACGACACTAATTTTTCTTATGATAAACTCTTACCAATAAAAAATGAATAGTGGATTATGTTTTCTAGGAAGCCTCCAACCACGCACGCTTGTTTGTCGAGCAGCGACGGGTGGGACGTTATCTGCGGCTTTCCAGCACTGAAAGTACATTGCAACAACAATCTACGCTTCTGGCAGGATACCGTTTCTTCACTGCACCAACAATCGAAGCATTCTGCTGCCGAGACCTGCCCCAGGGGGAGCGTAAGGGATTTTTCCAATTCAAGGCCGCACGCCGAGCGGACGTACAAAGGGAGCCAATCAGATTCCCATACATCACGGCGATTCGCGACGGTGGCTCGTCAGCGCGCGCTTTCTAACTTTGCCTCCTCCAAAATCTGTGGGCCTGATGGACGACGTGAAATATCTCGCAACTGAATGCTGACCCTGGCAGCTGGCAGCGGCAGCCTATCCTTTCGGAAACCTGTCATTTGCCTAACAGTGTCACTGAAGGATGACCCTACTTCTTTAGACTCTCAGGCAATGACGCAAAGCGGCACAAGTAAACGGTTCTCGACAGTACGTAGTCTAACGTTTCGGGGATAAGGAAACTACTTGTGACAAGAAAACAGCCCTGTAAAATCATTAAGTAATATGTAGAAATGCCACTTTGTCTAAATCTGACGTTTTGAGGCCGTGACTGTGTACAAAATGAAGGCTGATCTTGCAAAGAAGAAAAACTACAACTATCTGTTGTTGATAATGCTGCGTATTTATATAAATAGCGCTGATACCGTTTTCGAGCCGACAGGTTTATCTTCAGGTTGCTGTTCACGTCTGGATAAAAAGTGTTGATGTTTACATTAGCAGTCAGTTCTTTATTCTTTTATTGGCTATTCGTGCATGACTCATTGCTAGACCCAAACTTCCAAGTGTCGTCAACCATTCATCTGCGACCTGTACTGGTACATCCATTATGCATATTCCCGTACAGTTTAGACATAAATGGTAACACGACCGCTCGTGGTAAGCGGAAAATCCGGGTTCGAGGCCAGGTCCGGCATAAATTTTCATTGTCGTCATTCCATTCTACAGCTGATGGTAGTCCTTACAAAGTGTGTTCCATAACTAATGTGACCAAATTCATAAGAAATCATTTATTGAATATATTCGAGCAAATAATGAAAAATTTTCAAAATAGCACCCTCTTGCGTCGATACACTTCTGGAGGCGGTGTTTCCATGCCTGGAAGGCATCTTGGAATGCCTTTTCCAGAATTCCTTTTGAGCTGATGTAACATGCGTCTGGATGCTTTCAATCGTGTCCCAATGTTTTCCTTTCATGACTCTTTTAACCGAGGAAACAAAAAAAAAAGTCAGTTGGAGCCAGGTCAGGACTGTAGGGAAGCCGGGGAACCAATGGGGTCTTGGTCCTGGTCGTTGACAATGATGGGGTGTGACTCAGGGCGTTGCCGTGGTGAACTTTCCACGTGTCCTTGATGTCGCTTCGGCAGCGCGAGAACCTCCTTTTCAGTCTTTTGTGCACTTCCAAGTAGAAAGCTGAGTTCACTGTAGTCCCGGTATGTACGAATTCGTGGTGGACAATGCCTCTGACGTCAAAGAAGACAATGAGTCTGGTTTTGATTCTGCACGTGCTCATGCGTGCCTTGTTGGATCGGGGCGGCGATGGAGTGTACCACTCTGAACTCTGCCTTTTTGTCTCAGGGTCGTACTCAAAACTCCACGACTCATAACTGGGTTTAAAAAATGAGGATCATTTTCACACATTTCCAACATATCTCGGCACCGAAGCACTCGCATGTTCGCCAGTCAACACTTTTGGGACGGGTTTGGCACACACCTTTTTCAAGTTCAAATCTTCCGTCACAATGCGAAACACGGTTGTTTTTGACATGCTTGTGCTATCAATTGAAGGCTCAATCGTCTGTCAGAGTTCAAACAATCGCGCACATGCGTCACATTTTCGTCGGCTCGTGAGGTTGATGGCCGTCCACTGCGAGGTTCGTCGGTGATCTCCTCTCGCCCCTCTATGAACGACTTGAGCCAACGGAAAACTTGTGACTTGGACAATCAATCAGTCGCAAAGCCATGCTGAAGCAATGGAAACGTTTCGGTGGCGGACTTCCCAAGTTTAACGCAAAATTTGATACCGTACCGTTGCTCTACAGAATGATACATTGTGCCGTGTTACATAAACTCAAAACGGGGTTGACGGAAACGCACGTCCTGACTCTCCGGCAGCTTGCAGAAGAATGAGACAAAGAGTGTTTTGAAGCTAACAGCCGGCCGGTGTGACCGAGTGGTTCTAGGCGCTACAGTCTGGAACCGCGCGACCACTACGGTCGCAGGTTCGAATCCTGCCTCGGGAATGGATGTGTGTGATGTCTTTAGGTTAGTTATGTTTAAGTAGTTCTAAGTTCTAGGGGACTGATGACTTCAGCAGTTCAGTCCCATAGTGCTCAGAGCCATTTTTTGAAGCTACCACCCTCTTCCACTTATCCCAGCCGGTTACAACACGCTGTAGTGTACCGTTGCGTCTGATTAAAAAAAATGTTCGGGTTACTTATGGAACGCCGTCTGTATTCGCAATTGCGAAATCATTTGATGTCTTAGGTGATTTGAAATTTTCATTACGCCGTCTTCGTGCCTCTTCTTACTGATATGGTTTTATTCGCTTGTTTACTCTAGTCATGATTTTGAAATACAACAGTCGCTGAATTAAGCTTGTAGCTCAGCGGAAGGAGTGGTATTTGCCATCTGACACTATAGCTTGTTACTCTCAGAACCTAGTATCACTTGTTAACGCATGCGTGCGCGTTAAATTGCTGACGAGCCATAACCAAAGGCAGTATGCCCGGTACGTCACATAAATAACGAGCTCTTGGCGCAAACTGTGTGCAGTAGGAGAATGAAGTTGTCACCAAGGGGGGCACCCTGACAGCGGAGCCCATTGTCACGCGCCCGCCGTCCAGATTGCAGGAATGCAGACGACGGGACTCGCGTGTTGAAATCGTGCGTTGCCAACATTAGCTTCTATTAACCCCGCTGTTTATGGCAGGAAAAAAGATTGCCGGGCCGTGTAATTTATGTTGGTAGCCACGATCCCATTGAGGCGCGCCCTTGAGCCCCGGTGGTGTTACGCAAGAGCGAGCAAGCGGCTGGCTCCGCTCTGGCCGGCGTCTCGCCGGCTACTGGGCCCTCTCTCTGACTCACGGCTCCGTCTCTCGATCAAACGTCCCATTGTGACGCTATACAAGGCACGATGGTGAAGGCAGAAAGTTTGGAAGAATGTGTCAGTAAGTATAATTCACAATAAAAGTACACTCGTGCTCATAAATTAAGGATAATTGCAGAATGTGGTGTCACGCACTACACAAAACTGGCGCTAGTAGCATAAGCAACAGTGAACACATACGACACAGGTCTGTAAGTCCACGGAATTGGTGATAAGTTGAGAAAACCGCCCCGAAACACATGTGCTATAAAACGCCACTGCTTCCTGCACATGTACCCCGACGTCAATATGGTATATGATCACCATGCACACGTACACAGGCCGCACAACCGGTTCACATAGTCTGGATCAGGTGGTCGAGCAGCTGCTGGGATATAGCCTCCCATTCTTGCACCAGTGCCTGTCGGTGCTCCTGAAGTGTCCTATGGGTTTAAAGAGTGCAGCGATACGTCGACCGAGAGCATCCCAGACGTGTTCAATGGGGTTTAGGTCTGGAGAACAGGTAGGCCTCTCCATTCGCCTGATATCTTCTGTTTCAACTTACTCCTCCACGATGGGGCTGTGCGTTATCATCCATCAGGAGGAAGGTGGGACTCACTGCACCCCTGAGAAGGCGGATATACTGGTGCAAAATAACGTCCCGGTACACCTGACCTGTTACAGTCACTCTGTCAAAGACATGCACGGGTCTACATGCACCAATCATAATCCCACCTCACACCATCAAACCACGACCTCCATACAGGTCCCTTCCAAGACATTAAGGGGTTGGTATCTGCTTCCTGCTTCACGCCAGATGAAAATCCGACGAGAATCACTGTTCACACTATTCCCACACTCGTCCGTGAACATAACCTGGGACCACTATTCCAATGACCATGTACTGTATTCTTGACACCAGGTTTTACGGGCTCTCCTGTGACAATGGGTCAGTGGAATGCACCTTGCAGGTCTCCGGGCGAATAAACCATGTCTGTTCACTCGTCTGTACACTGTGTGTTTGGAAATAACTGTTCCAGTGGCTGCGGTAGGGTCGCGAGAAAGGCTACCTGCAGTACTCCGTAGCCGGCTGCGGGCACTGATGGTGAGGTGTCGGTCTTCTTGTGGTGTTCTACACTGTGGACGTCCCATACTGTAGCATCTGGACACGTTTCCTGTCTGCTGGATTCGTTGCCATAATCTCGAGATCACACTTTGTGGCAGACGGAGGGTCCGTGCTACGACCTGCTGTGTTTGACCAACCTCCGGTTGCCGTAGTATTCTACCCCTTATAGCGTCATCAATAGGTGTTCTTTGAGCCATTTTCAACATACATTCACTATTGGCACGTCTGGAAACGCCTGCAGACGTACACGCTGCACCATACTCTGACATGCACCAACACTTCGTATGTGGACTGCTGCCAGCGCCATCGTGCGACGACCGCAGGTCAAATGCACAGCATGGTCAAACCCCGAGGTGATTTAAACCCGCAAACCGCCCAACAGAGAGCTGTTTCACCATGTATCAGCATTATCCTTAATGAGATTTTCACTCTGCAGCGGAGTGTGCGCCGATATGAAACTATCTGGCAGATTAAAACTGTGTGCCCGACAGAGACTCGAACTCGGGACCTTTGCCTTTCGCGGGCAAGTGCTCTACCATCTGAGCTATCGAAGCACGACTCACGCCCGGTACTCACAGCTTTACTTCTGCCAGTATCTCGTCTCCTACCTTTCAAACTTTACAGAAGCTCTCCTGCGAACCTTGCAGAACTAGCACTCCTCAAAGAAAGGATATTGCGGAGACATGGCTTAGCCACAGCCTGGGGGATGTTTCCAGAGCTTCTGTAAAGTTTGGAAGGTAGGAGACGAGATACTGGCAGAAGTAAAGCTGTGAGTACCGGGCGTGAGTCGTGCTTCGGTAGCTCAGATGGTAGATCACTTGCCCGCGAAAGGCAAAGGTCCCGAGTTCGAGCCTCGGTCGGGCACACAGTTTTAATCTGCCAGGAAGTTTCAGCATTATCCTTAATTTATGAGCATGAGTGTAGAGCTCCATGGAGGGGATAGGGGTTCGCAGGGGGGGGGGGGGGAGAGTACGTTTTGTCGAGTGTTTCTAGAATCGGACTTGGGCTGTGTTGATGTGGGGGCTTGATTTCGAAATGCAGATGCTGCCGCTTGGAATATATTGACTAAGATAATACCTGGCTATGAATTTGCGTGCTCTGGCAGTTCAGTATAAGGAATGTCGCGTTTAGGGACCATTTTCGTGTTAGGTTTTTTACTATTGTAACTTTTTGAAATGACAGTCACACGGACAGCTCACAAAGGTCAGCACACAAGCCGTGGAGTTGGAGAGTTAGCCCAGCAACAGCAATATCATTCACATTTTGCATGATGACAATTTATTTGTACGAGTTTAACAAGTGAGTGCATGGACACAAACAAAGTTCTTCCTGTGTGAAATATTCCAATGAAATTCTGATTACACAGCAAACAATTTGCAGTTAAGGTAATACGTTACAAGACTCGGTACGGAAGACGTTCGTAAGAAGTTCAATAAATTTTAGATATAAGAGAATATGCGCCTAGCGCCTACTGAACTATCTGTAAATAAAATTTAATATTTTCAAAACAATTTAAATGAAATTAGCAATATAAAAAAATGCGCACCTGACGCTTTCTAAACCATCTCTCAATAACAATTTATATTTCCCAAACAATTTGAATAAAATGTGCTGGTGCTTACTAAAAATCTGTTAATAACATTGCAATTAACAATTTTAATTTAAAAAAACGTACACCACAGAGCTCACTAAATCTTTAACAGATAGCAGTTCAGATTACAAAGTATTTAGGTTCAAAATGCTCCGAGGCGCTCAACAAATGATTAATTAAATGGCAACAGGTGAGTTCAAAGTAAGCTCCGAACTTAAATTTTAACATCCATCAGTGTTTAAGAAAGTAAGATACATACAATAAAATTGTTGCTGCTTTACATCTCTGGCCTCGAACTGTCAGCAGACCGAAATATCACTCGGCCTTCACTAACATCGGCACGCCTATCGGTCTGTCGGTCGGTCACTAAGAGAGTGACCCAGACTAAAATTCTAAATCAACAAATTATTCGACACAAGGATGAATAGTTAGAAATGGGGAACAAACTAATTCCACTTGAGGGAAGTGAGAGAGCCGTTGCTACATTGGTCCACACAAACAGTGTTTACACATTAGCAATGGTTCAAATGGCTCTGAGCACTATGGGACTTCACTGCTGAGCTCATCAGTCCCCCAGAACTTAGAACTACTTAAATCTAACTAACCTAAGGACAGCACACACATCCATGACCGAGGCAGGATTCGAACCTGCGACCGTAGCGGTCGCGCGCTTCTATTAGCAATGGCTTTGAATTTAAGCAGCAAGAAACTGGGAACTCAACCACAAACATAACATCAATAACGGCCAACAAAGTCAAGGTAGAATATTGGGCTTATAGTGGCACAGAGATATGTCTAACAGTCACGATTATATAATATTTAGACAATCATATATTATACTGCTTGGGAACGTTCCATTTCTTAATTCGCAACTTCTCACGCCTCAACCAAATGGCAGAACTCTTGTCCATAAGCTTCACTAGAACATCAAGGCAGCACAGGGCATGCACTTATCAGACGAAATGTCTCACCAGATTCAGATCCTGATATTGGACACACGGTATGCCGAGATGTCCTGGTTGCAAATCAGCATCTGATGGCTGTTGCTCCTTCCAGAGGTAATATCGTCATCCACAAATAAACACGTCAACGTGAAGGCCGCAACCCCACAGCACAGTGAACGGTCCTCCTCCCCGTCTCTGCACACGCCACTCGCCACATTCACTAAAAGTTCGTAACTACCTCTCCTTTTCACAGCGCGGCGCTCCCTTTACATCCCACGACCTCTGTCGCGCCCTCTCCTCGACTTTCTTCATACCACCAGCCAGCCAATTCTGCACGCAAGGATCATGAACCAGCTTGCTAGCAGTATACAGAACCGAGCTACACTGCTCACTTGTGTCTCAGTTATCAGAAAAAATGGCTCTGAGCACTATGGGACTTAACATCTTTGGTCATCAGTCCCCTAGAACTTAGAACTACTTAAACCTAACTAACCTAAGGACATCACACACATCCATGCCCGAGGCAGGATTCGAACCTGCGACCGTAGCAGTGGCGCAGTTCCGGACTGAGCGCCTAGAACCGCTAGACCACCGCGGCCGGCGGTTATCAGAACATCGTCAGTTTAAGTATTTCATAAAATGCATGAAGTCAGGAATGGATCGCATCACACTTCACCATTTTCTTTGTAAAGTACTGCTTTAGGAGCAAGACGTATCTGAACTGTTCATTTCATGAGCTTTCTATACTACACACAAAATTACAGTAACTGTTAATAATAGTCACCAAAAATGTATAGAGGCTCACATCCTCTAATTACAGAGATTAATACGCAACTAAATCGCAGTAGTTTTCAACTTATTCGTTACTGAGCCTTCGTGTCCCACTTGCCTATTTAAAAAGTTTCTAAAATAAGATTATACAGGTAAGATTATACAGACACGCGTGATCCGATTACTAATACGCGATCTGTTGGCCCTTGGCTTGCTTGCATTGCTCTTGACGAGATTTATTTATGTAATTTCAAAACCAGCAGGATTTCTTCCAGCTCATCTTGTTGCTGATGACTATATTTTCATCATACATGAGAGATACGTCGTTGTTTTTGTATACGTAAGGCTTATCGTTACTATGGCCAGGTTCAGACATTGTCTAGTGAGTTTAGCGAACAGAGAGAGTTTATCCATTTTGCACAATTTCGTATTACCGCTAGCTGCTATATATATTTATTTTGTTTGTGTAGTCTGTTGTTAGGCCAAATGTGCTATCGTACTCAGAGCGATGTGTTAAAAACCATTGTGTTGCTCTATACGTTTAGCAGAGGGTAGGCACATTTTATATTCAGTGATTTGTTCGGTCATGACGCAAGAATGTGACATAGTTACACATGTAAATGTCTGACTGACTAACATACATCCCGACGTTATAATTGCATAAACGTTTTGTTTTAGATATCCAAGGATGAAGAACACGCATAAAGGTTGTATACTGATACAGGAATCACATCGAAGTCACATCAGAATACTTCACTGAGATTGCACAAATCATACACAACTATACATACAGGAATTCCGAACTCGGCAGTTCCATATAGTTACAGCTAATGGTTGCACAAGGCCATCAACAAAAGTAATGTTACTCCACGTAAAGCCTCACACAGACTGAAAAGCTATAACAGACATACTACATGACGTTCAACACAAATGAGCTTACCGATTACCTCTAAACTCAGCATCAAAACCTTGAATGGCGAAGTAGAAGAAATTAATAATTTTTCTATCTTGGAAGGAAAATAACAGATAAGACGAGCAAAGCAGCACATATAAAACTGACTACCCCAGGCAAAGAGCTCTTTCGTACCCAAAAGAAGGTTGCTTGTATCAAACATCGGTCTTGGTATGGGGAGGAAATCTTTGAGAAAGTTCGTCTGAAACAAGTCATGGGATATAAGTGAATCCTGATCTATAGGAATGTCGGAAAGACAAGATAATCGAGACCTTTGAGATGTAGTGCTATAGAAGCACTTAGAAACGTAGGCTGATAAAAAATGAGGTCTCCTGCAGAATCTGCGAGTTAATGAGCATGTGTAAAACAAAAAAAGAAGAGACAGGATGAAAAAGCTCTCTAAGATATGAGGTAACAACTACTACACTACTGGCCATTAGAATTGCTACACCACGAAGATGACGTGCTACAGACGCGAAATTTAACCGACACGAAGAAGATGCTATGATATGCAAATGATTAGCTTTTCAGAACATTCACACAAGGTTGGCGTCGGTGGCGACACCTACAACGTGCTGACATGAGAAAAGTTTCCAACCGATTTCTCATACACAAAGAGCAGTTGACCGGCGTTGCCTGGTGAAACGTTGTTGTGATGTCTCATGTAAGGAGGAGAAATGCGTACCATCACGTTTCTGACTTTGATAAAGGTCGGATTCTAGCCCGTCGCGATTGCGGTTTATCGTATCGCGACATTCCTGGTCGCGTTGGTCGAGATCCAATGACTGTTAGCAGAATATGGATTCGGTGGGTTCAGGAGGGTAATACGGAACGCCGTGCTGCATCCCAACGGCCGCATGGCTGTAACGGATCGTGCAGCCACGTCTCGATCCCTGAGTCAACAGATGGTGACGTTTGCAAGACTACAACCATCTGCACGAACAGTTAGACGACGTTTGCAGCAGCATGGACTATCAGCTCGGAGACCATGGCTGCCGTTATACTTGACGCTGCATCACAGACAGGAGCACCTGCGATGGTGTACTCAATGACGAACCTGGGTGCACGAATGGCAAAACGTCATTTTTTCGGATGAATCCAGGTTGTGTTTACAGCATCACGATGGTCGCATCCGTGTTTGGCGACATCGCGGTGAACGCACATTGGAAGCGTGTATTCGTCATCGCCATACTGGCGTATCACCCGGCGTGATGGTATGGGGTGCCATTGGTCATACGTCTCGGTCACCTCTTGTTCCCATTGACGGCACTTTGAACAGTGACGTCACATTTCAGATGTGTTACGACCCGTGGCTCTACCCTTCACTCGATTCCTGCGAAACCCTATATTTCAGCAGGATAATGCACGACCGCATGTTGCAGGTCCTGTGCGGGCCTTTCTGGATACAGAAAATGTTCGACTGCTGCCCTGGCCAGCACATTCTCCAGATCTCTCAACAACTGAAGACGTCTGGTCAATGGTGGCGGAGCAACTGGTTCGTCACAATACGCCAGTCACTACTCTTGATGAACTGTGGTATCGTGTTGAAGCGGCATGGGCAGCTGTACCTGTATACGCCATCCGAGCTCTGTTTGACTCAATTCCCAGGCGTATCAAGACCGTTATTATGGCCAGAGGTGGTTGTTCTGGGTACTGATTTCTCAGGATCTATGCACCCAAATTGCGTGAAAATGTAATCAGATGTCAGTTCTAGTATAATATATTTGTCCAATGAATACCCGTTTATCATCTGCATTTCTTCTTGGTGTAGCAATTTTAATGGCCAGTAGTCTATGTTACCAGTGGGAGCTGAAGAGGATAAAAGCTGTGGGAAAAGACAGAGATTGGGATAATCCAGGAAATAATTGAGGACGCTGGGTGTAAGTGCTACTCTCAGAAAACGAGGGTAGCAGAGGAAACGGAACCGTGCAAGCCGTGTCGTACTAGTCAGAAGACTCTAGGCCTAATAAATAAGTAAACGAATAAATAAAATACTTCGAACAAAGTATTACTGCAACTAGTGCAGTCCTTTAGGGTTGTACATCTGCAACTTTCCTCCAGTTGGTCTCACAGCGCTGTAGAGTATTAAAGCATTAACAGATATCTGGGTAAAGCTCTACTGAGAAATCTTCACATAGTCTTCATACTGCATACTATAGCCAAAATTTGTTAAATGTAGGTATCATTTTCCAACAGACCTCTGATATAAAATGTTGATATGCTATATATCATGACAGTAAGTGGGCTAGCTTGCGGGGCAGAAATGTGTGCCGCACCCGGACGGAATCCGAACGGCGGATTAACGAAGTGAGCAAGTACACTGATCAGAATGAATTCAGATTTTTGGCAGTTTCCCACGCTCGTTTTGGCAATTGTTTGAGTGGTTATCGAATTCCATCTCATAGAATACAATAAAGAAACGCTTAATGTACGATTACACACAGCACAAAGTTTAAATTATTCACGGAACGGACAGATGGCGTACACGACTCCCCTCCCTTAAGTTACCTTGAAGATTGTGGCGTCACGAACGGCATTCGGGCACAAAGCTGAAGATAATAACATAAAACGTTTCAAGCCGTGAAAAAATGGATCCACTGCTAGACATGGTAAACACTAGGAAACAGAAAAAATTTAATAATACATAAAATAACATGAAGTGTGGCCAATATCTTGAGTAACATTTGTGGCTGTCACAAATTATTGAAAGCCGCAACATGCTGACATTTTTATTCATAGAAGGCGTCGTACAAGTTTCAGAAAAATGAAAAGTTAGAAAAAGCGTTGAGTCTTGTAATGATAGAGTAACAAAGAAGAATGAACGCCATACTTTAGTAGAAACACAGACAAGTAGCACATAGGCGTGGACATTCCAGCAGATTAACGAATAGCGCTCTGCCGGAAATACCCGCGGAGTCTGGTGTCGTTAGCGAATGCCTTTACCATATCGCTGACTCGTTTGCTATCTGAAAGCGGTAATCGCACTCTGAAACTAGTTTTGTGAGTTTCTGAGCAAAATCCACGGAAGTTTTGTTCTCTCGTGGAATAAACTGGAATAACTAGTGCGAATAATTCTATTGTCGTAGCTTCACTACTCCAAAGATTTTAGATGCGTATCAATACCAGACGCAGTATGTGTCATATTTCTATAACATATGTCTAACCATCTCGCTTTATTCTGACAAATCCGATTGACTGGTGGGTCAGAAACGTTATAGTGTGTTGGACTACTTCCGGGATGCTTTTGGAATGCCCTTTGTAGGTTTGCGCAGATATTTAGCAGCAGATGTCATTGCACAGGTCACGCAATTTCCGTAAATTACGGGCCGATAATTTGTGAACGAGGAGCTGGCACCAGATAGCGTCCGAATAAGTCCCACTGGATTCTGACCAGCCGAATTTGGTGTCCAAGACATCAAGATCAGTTGACTTACATGCTCCTCAAACCACTGTAACGCGATTGTGGCCTATCCTGCTGGAAGATCTCACTGACGTGTGGGGAGACATTAAGCATAATTTTCACGTAGTCCCTTGAAAGACTTAAGTACAAGCAAGATACTTTCATTGAATTTGTCGACATGGAAACAGCGTTCGACAATGTAAAATGGTGCAAGGTGTTTACAAATTTGTAGAAAATCGGGGAAAGCTGTAGGCGGGTCATAAATAATATACTCAAGTGCCAAGAGGTAATAATAAGAGTGGACGACCAAGAACGAAGTGCTCGGATTAAAAAGGGTGTAAGACAGGAATGTAGTTTTTCGCCCCTACTGTTCAATCTGTACATCGAAGAAGCAATGATGGAAATAAAAGAAAGGTTCAGGAGTGGAATTAAAATTCAAGGTAAAAGGATATCAATGATACGAGTCGCTGATGACATTGCTATTTGGAGTGAAAAGAGCTGCATGATCTGCTGAATGGGAACAGTAACTGGAAGAAAGACGAAAGTAATGAGAAGTGGCAGAAATGATAATAGCGAGACACTTAATATCAGGATTGATGGTCACGAAGTATATGAATTTAAGGAATTCTACTATCTAGGCAGTAAAATAATCAATGACGGACGGAGGACATCAAAAGCAGACTAGCACTGGCAAAAAGGGCATACCGGTCAAGATAAGTATATTGGTGTCAAATATAGGCTTTAATTTGAGGAAGAAGTTTCTGAGAATGTACGTTTAGAGCACAGCATTGTGTGGTAGTGAAACATGGAGTGTGGAGAAATTGGAACAGAGGAGAATCGAAGCATTTGAAATGTGGTGCTACAGACGAATGTTGAAAATTATGTGACACGGTGAGGAATGATGAGATTGTGCGCAGAATCGGAGAGGAATGGAATACGTGGGAAACATTGATTAGAAGAAGGAACAGGATGATAAGACATCTGGTAAGACATCGGGGAATGACTTTCATGATACTAGAGGGAGTTCTAAAGGGCAATAAATGTACAGGAAGACAGAGAATTGAATATGTCAAATGGCTCTGAGCACTATGGGACTTAACATCTGAGGTCATCAGTCCCCTAGAACTTAGAACTACTTAAACGTAACTAACCTAAGGGAATCACACACATCCATGCCCGAGGCAGAATTCGAACCTGCGACCGTAGCAGTCGCGCGGTTCCAGACTGAAGGGCCTAGAACCGCTCGGCCTTGAATATGTCCAACAAATAAATGAGGACGAAGGTTGCAAGTGCTACTCTGAGGCGCAGAGGTTGACAGAGGAGAGGAATCAGTGGCAGGCCGCATCAAATAAGACTGATGACTCAAGAAAAAAGTTCGCAACCGACATGGTGTCTTCTACTGCTACCGCAGTTTCCGCGGAAGTCCATAGTATAATACTGCCCTCGTCGACTCGCGTCATTGTAACGGTACATGTATCGAGCAGTCATTCGTCTAGATGGTGGCTTATCCGAACATGCTCATCAACATGGTGTAACAAGAAATTTGATTAATCCGACGAGATGAATCTTTTCCATTGAGTATGACTCTCGTTTGTCTCGCTAGATGGTGATGGTTGTCCCAGTCGAGATGACGTGGAGCGGCGTCCACCGATCATGACAACGAAAATCTGTAACCACTATAAAAACCAACCCCTCGAGCGGTTTGGTTATTTTTCAGATACTGTCTCTCAAAACTCATATCAACGTGTCAATGGACCAGCACGCCCGAGTGTTTTAGCCGCTCTTGCTTGTAATTAAAGCAATGGTGTTCGATGTCTATCGATCTTCTCCACTTATAGCGACTGCGCCACTCGATAACGTGATGACTACCTTGATCTGAAATGATAACCAAAAGTCCTTTGGGTGTTCGCAACAGACTTTTCAGTTTACGCGAACTTGCTAACTGTAGTTCTTATGCCAGGTTTGAGAATGGGTAGTCAAACGTTGAAAATAAAATGTCTTGGATCATCAGTCCATCACCAAAGCCGATGTCACATCATGATTCTTGCGAGGATATCGAGTTGTTAATTATTATTCCATCATCAAGGGGTCGCTACGTCGTGTATTCAATAACTACACGACCTAATTCCAGAGATAACAGAGCAATGTACAGAATGCCTCGTACTTCGGTGTAAACTTATTGCTGTTTACAGTTAAATTGTCACTAAATCACTTTTCACTTTTATGTTATCCGAAGAATCAGTTAATTTCACAAATACACTTTAAATGTCCATTAAATGATATATTCGACACGAAGAATTAAAGTTGAATTAAAGTTTATTGTTCTTCTTAATGATTTGTCCCTACGCTGAGCACACACACCGATTTTTCATTCAGGGAATTGCGTCTGTTAGCATCAGCAATTCTGACTTTGACGATAGCTTCTGACAACACGGCTCAGTTGTAAGTTCTTCGTGATTTCGTTTATCTGTTGCCTGCTCAAGTCTATTAATTGAGTTTATGTCGGTGATCAGCCTCTTTCTGTGTCTTTTGATGTTCGTGACTATTAAGTATCACGAAGGCTAACTCCCATCACAAATAAGCAATCACACGAGTTATTATTCTGTCACATATATCAACTATCCAGTTATTTGTCTAAACGGTAAAGATGATTTTATTTCAGTCCGACTTCTGACTAATACTTTCAACCGTAAAACTTTTAAACTTCAGATCAGTTTTAAAAAATTTAGTTGCGCTTAACATGCCTATTACTATTGCAAGACTAAAGAGAGAAGTGAAGTTAACATCTCCATTGCCGAGTTACGTTGTAGTCACAGCGAACTTACAGCTCGATGCGGTTACAACTCTCTTCTAGGATAAATATTATCTTTGGTCAATTTATGGCTTGGGTTTTAACATTCGTAAATAATAATTTTTTGAATTATTTCTTCAAAGTTTCTGTTTCGTATCATATGGTATTCTTTCATTCAGTCGTTTCTTTATGATAAGCATTAGTATTTGCATAACATTCTTGTTAATCAAACTGTCAAGAGTGTAAATTTTGCTGTCAGTAGCTGTCATGACTGCAGGATGACTGATTTTCTATTTCTTTTTCCAACAAAAGCGTGTTCATTATGGGTTTTATAATTGGGTCCAATCTTGACGATCACATGCCTAGTACATTCTTAAGGTGGTGTTCAGTCAACATTAGCACATACATAGGCCACCTGCTGCACGGGTGGGCAGAGGGGTGAGACGGAGGAGGGGGGGGAGGCGGGGAAGTAATTGTGTAATTGTTCAACAGTGTGTGGTGAGCGGTGTCCCTACACGAAGACTGCGCACTGTCGTTCAGTCTACCCATCCTGCTTTGTAGAGCGGGCAGTCCACAGACCGACGTGTTCTGTGAGGGACGCGGAAGTCCAACATCGCCACCTACTGCAGCCGTCCTTGAGTCACTTTGCATACTCGATGCCCACGATAGAAGCAAGCAAACAGTCGATCAGCTTCGCCCTTTCCGAAATTCTCGTCCCCATGGTCGGAACTGTAATAATCCTCCCGTTGTAAATCACAACTACGTCAGTGGATTTTTTCCAATTGCGACCCGTCGCGTCGCTTGAATTATTACACAATTGTCTGCTCCCCTTATATTCTCGCAATTCCCTTAACGCGTCACGTGCCCGCTAGTACTGAAGGGCGTAATGCAGTCTCACCGTGGGCAGTGGTCATAAGGCTCTGGATGATCAGTGTAGGTCCAATAATGCAAGCCCCAGTATTTAAAGAAATGTAGTCCTACTGCAGTCTCCCTCCTATTTAAATCTGTACCCATCACTCTGGATAATCTCCGTCGGGCGAGTTACTGGCGCAAACGAAAGCTGAATTTGAGTAAGGATCATCCAGATACTCCTCACTGAGACGCTTTACAAACAGTTCCTTTCCACTTCACTGTTAGCACCACTGAAGGTATTGGCGGAAAAGTTACACAGGGGGATATTCATTTGTGTGGCACCGCAACCTATGCATGTGTCAGTAACACACACCGGCGTTAACTTTCCACCTACAACACATAATTTTCAAAATCTTTGTTGTGAAACTTGAGCTTCTCCCAGCTTATTGAATGTTCAAGTAAATTGTAGGAATACAGTCGGGTAGCGCCTTCAAACAAGCATCGATATCTTGGCATCTGAGCTCCCCCGTTATTTTCAAGGAACGTTTGTGTATATATGACGGTGTGCCAAACTGTCGATGTATCGGTGGCTGATGAAGAGATTCCCTGAATAGGTTCGTCTACGTAATTTTAAAAAAAACTCTTTGTAATTAATATAATGTGACCTGACTGATAAATTGACTCGTTACTGCCTTATCGTGAGTTACACAATGAATCATAGGAAATTCGACCTGACGAATGATGTATGAGTAACGACTGCGCAGTTCAGTTAACTCTGTCAGTACCTCACACGTCCAACAATAGTTTGTACATCATATACCTCTAACTTCGAGCAATGTTTCGTACGTCGTTAAATGCTTGTATATACAGAGATGATCATTTCATTGTAGTAAATCCGTTGTTTTCGTTATCAGCGATATAGTAATGATAACATATTATCGTGGCACGGCAGAGTTTTGGTGAGATCTGTACGTTTAACAATTACTGGCTTTTGTAAATAATAATTATAAGCCCCGGCATTTTGGTGCTTACTATATATGCCCTACAAGGACAGACAGTGGTCGCACAACGATCTGCTGTTCTAGAGCCTGTGAACGAGAAATGTGAGGCAATTTATCTGTTGCTACTCACATCCTTTAATAACGCCGTCTAATCTTTTGATATATAATAGCATAGAGCGAATGCAATATAGCGAATATGAGATACAAGTTTTATGATGAAAATGACCAGTTACTCTAACAAAATAATAAATAATCTGGCCCTCTACCCTACGACAAAGCTCTTGCTTGTGTAGGACGTAATAAGCGTGTAACAGCAGGGTGTATCATTTTATGTAGGGACGCCAAATTGTATTTTGTTAGCGTTCAGTAATTTGAGGAAGGAAGTATGTTCCCCGCAGTGGAAATGAATTTTTGAGTGTTTAAGATGAAAGAATGACGTTAAAACACAAAAGACTTCATTATGGTGGCAATTGTGTTGAACTGAATTCTGTACTGCTGTATTTTAAGTAGCTATCTCTGTAAGTATTTCACGTGACACGTTAAAACTTTGCTTTCTAAGCAAGACGCATAAAAAAATACATCAATAATTTTGTGAAAACTCCTTCTGTGTAAATGTATAGTTTAGGGCCTTTGAGTTCAACTTGGGTTTGGCATCCTAGTTTGTTATGCAACCCATTCGACATCAATGCTAGGTGGTTACGTGAACTGCGCATGCGGAACGCTCAATACCTTGAGCAGCACGGTAAACTGATTTTCAAGAGAGAACGTGTCCAGGGAAAATTACCTCCTATTGGATTAGATTAGATGTATTTTTTGTTCCACTGATCCTCAGCGAGGAGGTCCACAAGGATGCAGAACATTCCAAAGAACAAGACTGCGTAATACATAATTACCGAAAAAAAATAAGGCATGCTAATATGCTTTCAACAGATACCATGATCAACATTATCCTGGAATAATTAAAAATATCAAACAAATTTTCATTTAGGAGCTAATAAACAACTTTTCACAAAGCATGTAAGTGTACAATACATTGAGATGCATGTGACAATTCATAGGCTGTTGTAGTCACACATTACGAAAGAGGGAATTAGTTTACTACACTTATTACATTGATCACTTTACCGAACTGAAGACGTACAGATAACGTTATTTGATATTTTTGATAACGTGAACACATCAATCGGTTCTGTTACGAGATTCATCAATGGAATAGGAGTTGGCCACCAATAAATATTTCAGACTTCTCTTAAGTGGCTAGTAAACTGTTTATGGTTGCTGGTAAAAAGACTAAGAATCTGCGTTCCTGAATAGAGAACGCCTTTCTGGATCAAAATTAAGTGATTTTAACCCTTTGAGAAGCTTATCATTTATAGTAAGGTTTCAATCAACTGCGCTGTTGAAATAAGCGATACTTCATTGATGAGAAATTTCGTTAAGGAATAAATGGAAGCAGTAGTTAGTAACCCCAGTTCGTTGAATAGGAATCGTCAATACGTTCTGGAGCCCATGCCACAAATAATTCGCTTCCAGGCTCGGCAAAACTTAGTTGGCTTGTTAAGTTACTCCAAAAAATGGTCCCTTAAGACATCACGGAAAGGAAGTAAGCAAAGTATGCTACCTTTTTTCACTTATATCTAATAACACCCACTTTGAAAAGGAAGATTTGCGTAGGCGCTTCTGCAGTTCTGCGGCGTTCTCCTTCCAGTTAGGACTGCTGTCTCTTGTCAAACTTTGACAACGCTTCTGACATGGTAATCAGTGTGCGTTTCGCAGTTCAGTTATAAACACAAGCAGAATAACACAGCCTGCAGTAAACTGAAAACAGGGCTCAGAAGTTTGATCTCCAGCTTTACTGTAGTGCGTACGTTGGTGATTTAGAGACGCATATGGTGTCATAAGGGAAACTGTGAACTTAATATTTCGCTCTGATTGTGGGTACGTGAAATAAGGCCACGCTCTGATGTTACAGGCGTACCACACTCCGTAGTTTTCATAACACCCCTCAGGTAATAGTGAGGAGGTGTCTGATGAGCATGTTGCTCCCTCACCAATGTTTGGTACCGACATGGTGCGGCTTATTTGCGTCCTAGCAAGATGTATTGGCTGGTAGTAGCAGCTTCCGCGTGTGGATTATTTTCGTTTGCCAAAAAAAAAAAAAAAAAAAAAAAAAAAAAAAAAAAAAAAAAAAAAAAAAAAAAAAAAAAAAAGAAAGAGTGATGTGGAAGTTCAATATGCATTCATCAGTAAACAGTACTGTAGTCGATTCTGTGGGAGAAGTGCGCAGGCATTACAAATAGACATGTACAACCTGTACTTGTCTTGTCAAGTTTTTTGTTGCGGCATGCATAGAATTTTTGCAGACAGTATCGATGTTTCTTTTGCTCAAGGAAAACTCCCCAACATCAGTTAGTTACGACAGAAGCCAGATTGGAGGCTCGCCGGAACTCCAGTCGCCGTAATGCCGTGTGTCCTACATAAGCGTCAGAGGCGACCGACAGCAAGTGACATCCAGATACGTGACACTCCAGCAACAAGCGGCAGAATTGGGCGATATGATTGGGTGTCCTGCATGCGAGCGACGATCTCCCGCTTCAAGATAGCTGCTGAAGTTGACCTAAATTGCAGAATACTGTAGCTCGAGAGTAAAGCAACAAAATTAGCTTTACTTAGGAAAAATAAAGCAATAGAGGGCTTGTGTATGGAATATACGAAGGAAGAAGCCTTCTTGGAGAATTTAGTAATTTATATCATCAATTACAAAGATCACCAGACAAATTCTTCGATTATTCGTAGATGAGCGCAGAGACGTTCGACTACCTCATCAATAAATTAAAGACAAATGTTTCTTACATGATCAAGATCTTTCAACAGCAGCTAAGTGTGGAAAAATGGTTGACTGATGTAAACATGAAAGTGTCAGCGGTGCACCGGAGGAGGTCTCTTTGGTGTAACGATAGCGTCTTAGGCTGAATCCGTTCTATGAGCAGCCGTGGGAAACCCAGTGCAGTTGTAGCAGATTTTTGTGTGGAAAAATTTGAAGAAGTACCCTTCAGACGACGAAGAAGAAACCCGCATGTTTGCTTCATTATGTTGATGATACTTCCATTATATGGCCTCATGAATAAAAATAACTCTAAAATTTTTCTAAACATATTCATTCTAATATAAAATTCAGTACATAAAAAGAAAAAGACGGTCAATTTCATGTTTGGATGTGCAGGTAATTAGAAAACCTGACACAACTTTAGAGCATAAATTCGATAGAAAGCACAGGCACACGGCTAGATACCTTCACCGTCATTCCAATCATCAAAGCAAGCAGAAAAGAGGAGTGATCAAAAAATTTGTGGCCCGGGCTACAAGAATCTTTGAAATACAATAGATGGAGGAATATCCCGATGGTTTAAGAACGGCCTTCGGCAGAAACGACTACTCTGAGAAAGTGATAAGTAGTCCGCTACACACTGGATGGTCTAAAGTTTCTAATGAAAAAGACAAATTAAAGGGAAAGTTTTCTTCGAATTGTAAAAACTGTTAAAGATCGCATAACAAAGTAGTCAGAAAACAAGGTAAAGTAGTGTTTAACAACAAGAAAAGCGTGCGCCGGCCGCGGTGGTCTAGCGGTTCTAGGCGCTCAGTCCGGAGCCGCGCGACTGCTACGGTCGCAGGTTCTAATCCTGCATGTATGTGTGTGATGTCCTTAGGTTAGTTAGGTTTAAGTAGTTCTAAGTTCTAGGGGACTGATGACCATAGACGTTAAGTCCCACAGTGCTCAGAGCCAAGAAAAGCGTGCAAACATTTGAACTCTGTAAAAGACCTAATCCCGCCGCTTGCTTATACAGGAGTATATAAAATCCCATGAACTTGCGGCCAAGTGTGGCATGGACTCAACAAGTCCTTGGAATAGTCAATAAAATTTTTCTGGGTTTGTGATGGCATTGTCAATACGTCAACTGTTGCGAGTTGTCTTCTTCAGGGTGTTATTGTTATACTGACTGTGACAATGGGCGCGGAAGCCTACGTTCATAAGTCCTTGGACGTCCCCTGCAAAAATATTGAGTTATGCCGCCTCTACAGCAGTCCATAATTGCGAAAGTGTTGCCGGTGCAGGATTTTGTGCAGGAACTAACCTCTCGATTACATCCCATAGATGTTCGATAGGATTCATGTCGGGCCATCTAGGTGGCTAAATCATATGCTCGAATTGTCCAGAACGTTCTTCAGACCAGTCGTGAACAACTGTATTCCAGAGACATGACACGGGAACCGGAAGTCCATATATGGCTGCAGATGGTCTACAAGTGACTGAACATAGTCATTTCCTGTCAATGATAGGTTCTGGTAGACCAGAGAACACAGCCCACTCCATGTAAACACAGCCCGCACCATTATGCAGCCACCACCAGCTTGCACAATGCCATGTTGGCAGCATGAGTCCATAGCTTCGTGAGGTCTGATGGTTCAAATGGCTCTGAGCACTATGGGACTTAACAGCTATGGTCATCAGTCCCCTAGAACTTAGAACTACTTAAACCTAATTAACCTAAGGACAACACACAACACCCAGCCATCACGAGGCAGAGAAAATCCCTGACCCCGCCGGGAATCGAACCCGGGAACCCGGGCGTGGGAAGCGAGAACGCTACCGCACGACCACGAGATGCGGGCCGTGAGGTCTGAGTCACACTCGAGTCGTACCATGAGCTTTTACCAAGTGAAATCGGGACTCATCGGATCAGGCCACGCCATGGTCCAACGGATATGGTCGCCAACCCAGGAGAGGCTCTGGAGGCGATGTAGCGCTGTTAGTAAGGCACTCGCACTGGTTATCACTTGCCATAGCCTATCAACGCCAAATTTCGCCGCACTGTCCATAATTGATTTATACAACTACACTCCTGGAAATTGAAGTAAGAACACCGTGAATTCATTGTCCCAGGAAGAGGAAACTTTATTGACACATTCCTGGGGTCAGATACATCACATGATCACACTGACAGAACCACAGGCACATAGACACAGGCAACAGAGCATGCACAATGTCGGCACTAGTACAGTGTATATCCACCTTTCGCAGCAATGCAGGCTGCTATTCTCCCATGGAGACGATCGTAGAGATGCTGGATGTAGTCCTGTGGAACGGCTTGCCATGCCATTTCCACCTGGCGCCTCAGTTGGACCAGCGTTCGTGCTGGACGTGCAGACCGCGTGAGACGACGCTTCATCCAGTCCCAAACATGCTCAATGGGGGACAGATCCGGAGATCTTGCTGGCCAGGGTAGTTGACTTACACCTTCTAGAGCACGTTGGGTGGCACGGGATACATGCGGACGTGCATTGTCCTGTTGGAACAGCAAGTTCCCTTGCCGGTCTAGGAATGGTAGAACGATGGGTTCGATGACGGTTTGGATGTACCGTGCACTATTCAGTGTCCCCTCGACGATCACCAGTGGTGTACGGCCAGTGTAGGAGATTGCTCCCCACACCATGATGCCGGGTGTTGGCCCTGTGTGCCTCGGTCGTATGCAGTCCTGATTGTGGCGCTCACCTGCACGGCGCCAAACACGCATACGACCATCATTGGCACCAAGGCAGAAGCGACTCTCATCGCTGAAGACGACACGTCTCCATTCGTCCCTCCATTCACGCCTGTCGCGACACCACCGGAGGCGGGCTGCACGATGTTGGGGCGTGAGCGGAAGACGGCCTAACGGTGTGCGGGACCGTAGCCCAGCTTCATGGAGACGGTTGCGAATGGTCCTCGCCGATACCCCAGGAGCAACAGTGTCCCTAATTTGCTGGGAAGTGGCGGTGCGGTCCCCTACGGCACTGCGTAGGATCCTACGGTCTTGGCGTGCATCCGTGCGTCGCTGCGGTCCGGTCCCAGGTCGACGGGCACGTGCACCTTCCGCCGACCACTGGCGACAACATCGATGTACTGTGGAGACCTCACGCCCCACGTGTTGAGCAATTCGGCGGTACGTCCACCCGGCCTCCCGCATGCCCACTATACGCCCTCGCTCAAAGTCCGTCAACTGCACATACGGTTCACGTCCACGCTGTCGCGGCATGCTACCAGTGTTAAAGACTGCGATGGAGCTCCGTATGCCACGGCAAACTGGCTGACACTGACGGCGGCGGTGCACAAATGCTGCGCAGCTAGCGCCATTCGACGGCCAACACCGCGGTTCCTGGTGTGTCCGCTGTGCCGTGCGTGTGATTATTGCTTGTACAGCCCTCTCGCAGTGTCCGGAGCAAGTATGGTGAGTCTGACACACCGGTGTCAATGTGTTCTTTTTTCCATTTCCAGGAGTGTATTTCACACAGCAGTGACAACTTTACCCAAACGCAACTGCTCTCGGTTGTTGTGAAGGCCGTCGGCCACTTCGTAATCCGTGGTGGTGGGTAATGTCTGAAATGTAGTATTCTCGGCACACTCTCTACACTGTGGGTCTCGGTATATTGAATTTCCTGCCGATTTCCGAAATGGAATGTCCCATGCGTCTAGCTCCAACTACCACTCTGCGTTCAAAGTCGGTTAATTCCCAACGTGCGGCCATAATCACGTTGGTGACCTTTTCGCATGAATGATCTCAGTACAAATGACAGCTCCGCCGATGCGCTTCTCATTTATACCTTGTGTAAGCGATACGACAGCCATCTGTATATGTACATGTCGCTCGCTATCCTATGACGCTCGTCCCCTCAGCTTACTATGCTGGGATGGACATCGAGGCCATAGAAACTGAAAAGCGCAAAAAACAATTTGAAAAGAAGAGTAGAAGGATTGAAATTAGACTAGTTGTGGCCTTTAGTGCTACATAAAACAGCACCAATTCTTTCCCACTACAACTTCCGTAGTATTAGTAGGCGCGACTCTGCAGTTTTAAGTCAGCGATGTGATGACGCCACGGACCGGCCGTTGCGTGGATCCACATAAACAGTTAGGCTTGCTGGGTTTGTTTGAGTTTGTAGCTGCATCTGAGTCGTTAAAGCCACACATGAAGTTTCCAGCAGTGGAAGGCGAGACGTCAGGCAGAGAATTATGCCTAGGACCACGGCCTAATGCCCATAGCACGAATATCGGCACTATCCCAAGCACCGGCCGTGAAAACGTTCATTCTATATGTGAAAAATAAAGTATCAGACAGCTGAGCGCGTTGAAGCGCACGCTTCCGGAAACAGGAAGGTGCGCCTGCTCCGGACGCAATCCCCGGTATATTAACGTCAGGGGCAGTACGCCGGCCAACTCGGATGCTTTCTATATGCTTTCCCACATCCAGACAGGTACTCACTTCCTATCTGAGGTACGTGTTAAGTGAACATTTAGTAAACACTCCAATACTTGAAATTGAGATTTCTTCTACCCGAAGACAGATGGGGTACACAGACTCCTTCCCGGGGTGGTAAGCGATGCCGTCAGAAAGAGCTCCACTAACATTGCGGGCACGGATAAAACGTGCCTACCTCACAAAGACACGGGAAAAGGCAAAAGAAACGAAGAAGATTCATTAGTTGTTCTTTCTGTCCGTGGTATGAGTAACGTCTTCCATCACCACTACATCTGGAAAGAATGAATTCGGCTCTTGTCACCAGCTTTCGCGGTTTAGGTCTTGCAGACGTTCAGGAACACATGGGACACCAATGAGTGCACAAAACGCCTCTTGTCCTGGGTTTTGCCCGGTGCATCCACAACCAGATCTTACAAGGAAACCGTACAAACTTTCCTTCATCCATTTCATTCATATTTACAGGATGTGTAGTGGACGACCAGCACTTCAGCACACGTGAAACGAACTTGAAAATCTTACACGTGCTTACATATTTTGAATGGTCGCTTGTATTCAATGATTCCACAATTTGCCGAGTAAGCGCTTCGTCTAATAAGCGCGAGGTTCGTCTGTCGAAACTCGCTGCCAGTGCTTTATATTCATTCACGTGTAATTCTGACAACAGATTTAATGTGGTTGTGCAAATTAATAACATTTAATGGTTCATTTATTATTGTCGTATTATTTATCCCGAGAAAATGTTTTCAAGAGACCACTGGCTCATTTGGAGAAAATGAAAAATATCATTCTCTGAGTATATAACGTTACGATAATATCTTAGTTCAGCAAACTCACATCCACATAGACCATACCTAATTGGCGAAAAACAAAGTCTTGCAGCATCTTCAGGTAGCGTTCATTCACTGGCGACAGTTACAGCCAAACCGCAGTCACCCTCAAAGATGTGAGGGCCAATAATCCCAAAGGAAGCAACTCCACACCACACTGTGACACGAGAACTGTGCAAGGGCTTGATATGCAGTTCAAAAATATGTTCAAATGTGTGTGAAATCTTATGGGAATTAACTGCTGAGCTTATCAGTCCCTAATCTTACACACTACTTAACCTAAATTATCCTAAGAACAAACACAAACACCCATGCCCGAGGGAGGACTCGAACCTCCGCCGGGATATGCAGTTCATGCTGGTTTACATCACACCAATACGCATATTCTGTTTATTCACTGAACCACATAACTCGAAGTGAGTTTTATCTGACATCAGGATGGTGTGCAACATTTGCGGATTTTGGCGAAGGAGATCACGCATGGTTAAGCAGCATGTTGCCCGTGAAAGCCAATCGCGAGGCCTAATTTCCTGAACAATCTGCAGCTTATGTGGGTGAAAATGGAGATATTCATGCAATATTCTCCTGCATGAGCGATCGGACAATTGCACTGTTCGCGCATGACGACGAGCAGATCTTTTTGGGCTACGCAGTGGTGTAGCACGAACATTTTCCACGGCTTCTGGTGTCCGCACAGTTCTTTCACTTCTTCACGGTTTGCCATTGCAGACAGAACCTGTTGTTCGAAATACAGTGGGCTCACAATGGTCCGTCCATCTAGAACTTTCCCATGATGTCTCAAGTTGAAATGTTGCCGAAATAGACGCTGGGTAGCAATTACAGAGTCGTTATTCTTGAAATAACTTTAATAACCATTAGTTTTGTCTTTCTCATGTTTGTCTCTAGACCGAAATTGAAGGAAATAGTCGCTCTCTGGAGAAGCGATCACGAACGAAGCTGCCGTGCTTACCTGTCATTACCGATTTCGTCCAAATGTATGTTACATACAGGACTTGGCAAGAAATGAAGCTGACAGAAGAGGGATCTCCAGGTGGCCAAGCGTTTGGCAAAAATAGAATTTTTGTCTTTGTCGGGAGAGGCATGAGTCATTTGTGTTCGCGTTTATTCCAGGCAGCTGTTAGCGCAGCGGAAAGAGTACAGAATGGTAATCTGAGGGTAGTTGGGTCGAGTTCCTATACGGGAACTTCAATTTATTTTCAGTGTTTACGTTACTCACACCGAAAATAAACCGAACCACAAACAAAGTAACTCACTCGTATAAGCGTAGTATGCTGTAGCCATTTCTGAAAAATTATTACTATCAGTATACACATGCCTATAGCAGGGTACTGCCTGTATCGGATTGTCGATTCAAAAAAACTGTGGATGAGTGCTCTGTTAAATTCAGGAATGTCGTCATTACTTCGTCAAAATCTGAGAAGTAACAACACCATTACGTAAAATAAATTATGAACTGTATGATGAAGTCTTAGGTGCAGAAAAACAAATTTTTCCTGTTAATTTATTCGCTGGGAAGAGACACAAATCGACAATTATAGATCGAGTTTTCAAGATGAAGTAGGATTCCCATAATGGAGGATTAAGTGATTCCCTAGAAACGCGATCCGATAGCGGAACCCCGCGACGTCTATTTTTATCATCAGGTACAGAAAAGCTTCATTATAGCTCATATAGACAGAGAACAGAAATGACATTTCGAGAAGTTATCCTCGCCAATATTTGAAGAGGTACTGAGTTACGCGTGGTTTGTTGCCAAACTGTGCGACGAGAGCGAACGTTTTATGAATTTAAACCACGTTTACTTTTCTTTAGAAACTTTCAAACAAGCAAGTAACTGTAAATATGTGGCGTTTATAACGTGTGCATGATGCTGAGAAAATTTTTGCCTTCCCTGTTTTGAAGACTAATATCATCCCACCACGTGCAAATAATCAACTGTAAAAACATAAAAATATCTAATTTTATATTCTAAGTTCTCGTACACGGCTTATAATCCCTTCCTGGAAATTTATTTCCAAATTTGTGATAACGTCTTATCGGGACCAAATTGCTGAGGTCATCGGTCCCTAAGTTTACGCACAACACACTTACACAAACCCATGCCCGAGAGAGGACTCGAACCCTTCGACGGGAGGAAGTCACGCGGACCGTGATAAGGCGCCCGAGACCTCGCGGCTACACCGTCCGGCTGCCTTTTATCAAAATATTAATAAGTACAATATACTCACAATTAGTTCCGTTTATTTGTGGTCTAAATAAAGTAAACCTTTAAAATAATAAAAAAATTAATGCCGACAGACTCGACCCCACGACCTTCGATCACCTTACTGTAGGCTTTCCGTGGCGCCAGCCGCTGCCTGGAAACTATGCTATCATAAAAGGCTGATGCTTCGCTCGACCAACGCCAATAGTAATTTCTCCAAACGCTAGGCCTTTTAAAACTACCTCTTACGTCATTTTCATTTCCGTCCAAGACTTGCATATGCCATATATTTGGATGAAGTCGGTGATGACTCGTAGGTACTTTTCTTTGTAAATAGACCTACCTCGGCAACGTCGTTCGATGAAGGTAGTATTATAAGCAAAACTTAGATTGGTGATTTTTCTGCCACCAGTTGAATCACCAAAGAATAAATTTTCAGCTGCCAAGATCGCTAAAACCGTTTATTCATACAGATGACCAGTTTCGGATTTCTCTGTTGCCATCTTCTGATCTGGAAAGAATGGGAGCGAATATGCTAGCATACAGTAAGTAACAAAACAGCACACCTTATTATATTCAAGATTTGTAAGGCATGGAATAGCACCACACCGACTCTATATCATTACACAGTCTTCTCCTTCAGTACAGTAAGTACTGCTTTACAGTGTATGTCCATGTTGGTATCTTGAGCTCTACTAGATGTCGGCAAGTCAGTTGTTTTTTTTTTTTATTGACTTTCGATTCCCCCGAAGGGGGCGGTCTGGCAGCAGCTTAGAACGCTGCTCTTCAGCCTACAGAATTTGTTTTAAAAAGATGAAGGTAATAAATAATAAAAGCTAGCGATAAAATCGGTGACTTAAATGTTAAAATGGCGGAAAATTGTGGAACTTAAAACATAAAACAAAGGATTGATGATGCTAATAAGATACACAGGGAGCAGAAAAATAATATACAGACAATTAAAAAAACACGGCGACAGTCTGGTTTCTGCTCGCAAGAGATATAAAATTCACACCCAGCGACAGCATGATTTCTGTTCACAAGTTTGGAAAGACGCACAACACTGAACACTCACTTGAACAGTGCACTATAAAGTTGGCACAAATATGACATACCACAGCTGAGGGCAGACAGAGAGAACTTGGACAGATGATGGGAAAGAAAAGGGGGGGAAGGAGAGGAAAAAACGAAGTGAGGGGAGGGGGTAAGGGGCCAATCGAGGACGAGGACCCATAAGTGCGGGGGGGGGGGGACGCGACTGGGAGTGGGGAACGGCAGAGGAGGCGAATGCAAAAGGACTCGGGGGGGGAGGGGGAGGAGGGAGATCGGGGAGAGGACAGAGGAAAGGAGGGGGAGATGAGGATCAGAGTTGATAGGAGGAATAAATGGAAGGTGAGAGGGCATCATCCGGGAGGGGTAGTTGATGGAAACCACCTTGGGAAAGGAGATGAAGGGTGTAGAGATGGAGGGTAGGGGGGACACAACAGTGAAGGCACAGCAGAGGGCGGAGGTTGGAGAGGAGAGGAGCAACCAGGGGATGAGGAGGATCAAGGCGGCAGGGCTGTAGAGTATGCGGATATGTTCGAGGAATAGGAGCAGATGGGAAAAAGGAATCAGGTTGTAGAGGATCCGCGTGGGGGACGAGAGGCCTATACGGAAAGAGGGGTAGAGTGCATGGCGCTCGAGGCTCTAGTGGGACTTACAGAATTTGGGGGGGGGGGGGGGGCGGATATCCAAGTGGGACTGGTATAACAGAGATCGGGACGGATTAAGGATTTGTAGGTGTGGAGGGGCATGTCAGTTTTAAAATAACAGCTATGTACACACATGTTATTGCTCTGGTTGCGAGTGCTCACTATCCTAGTGTAAAGATTCTTAGCGACACATAAGTACATCAGATAGCTCAGTGGTAGTACAGATAGATATTATCATTTCACTTTAGATTAAGGCCGGCCGGTGTGGCCGAGCGGTTCTAGGCGCTTCAGTCTGGAACCACGTGACAGCTACGGTCGCAGGTTCGAATCCTGCCTCGGTCATGGATGTATGTGATGTCCGTAGGTTAGTTAGGTTTAAGTAGTTCTAAGTTCTAGGGGACTGACGACCTCAGATGTTAAGTCCCATAGTGCTCAGAGCCATTTGAAACATTTAGATTAAGGCATGGATCTAATATTCCATATAATAATGTATGCCTAAATTATTATTACATCGATTCGTACTACCACCGGGGCCATCTGATGTACTTATACACCACTAAGAAAGTTTACGCTGGGATCTGTCAGTTGTAAAGTGGTGATGAATGTGAGAACTTGTAATCGGCCCAAGAACTATGCGTAAATAGAATTTATTTTAAAACTGACATGCCGACTTCTGGTATAGCTCACCATACCAACATGGACTTACTGTACTGAAGGGGAAGACTGAGTAGTGAACTAAACATAGGTATGTTTCTATTCCAGATATTGCAGATCATTGGTATAATTAGTTTTGCTGTTATGTTACTTGCTATATCCCAGCATTTTCGTTCCTGTTTTTCGCAGGTCCGAAGATGGCAACAGAGAACTGCCGAAACCGGGTTCTATATGAATAAATTACGTTAACGATCTTGGCAGTTGCAAGTGGTCCTAATACTACGAATTGTCCCTACGCTGACGACTTCAGAAGCACACACGAAATACCAGCGTTCACCTTATCGCACTGTCGTTAAGGGAAATTTCACCTCGATGAAACTATTCGTTCCGCTTACGTTAGGTGCTTCAGCTGTCGGCCCACGTAGCATTTGGCTCGTGTGGACAGCGAGCCTGTCGGCTAATGCAGACATTCCCCGTCGGAGGCGTCGTCCACCTGTGACGGAAGTATGCGAAACACGCGCGCTTCGCGCTGCAGCTCGGCCGCCGACCCGCCCCTAATGGGCCGCGGTGTGTGGTCCGGCGCGGCTTCGCGAACACAGCCGCGGCGAAGGCCCGCGCCCGCTGGCCGCTGTCCAGGCGGCGACACGCGACATCACTCTGCCGGCCAAGGACGGCCGGCCGAGCAGAGCCAGGCCGCGGAGGTCGAGGCTCCGCAGGCGGGAGCCTCCAGTCCGATATGATCACTGACTCGAAATAATTAGTGGCGTGTATCAAGAGCATCCAGTCACCAGTCACCTTCATACTATACACTACTGGCCATTAAAATTGCTACATCAGGAAGAAATGCAGATCATAAACGGGTATTAATTGGACAAATATATTATTCTAGAACCGACATGTGATTACATTTTCACGCAATTTGAGTGCACAGATCCTGAGAAATCAGTACCCCGGACAATCTCCTCTGGCCGTAGTAACGGCCTTGATACGCCTGGGCATTGAGTCAAACAGAGCTGGGATGGCGTGTACAGGTACAGCTGCCCATGCAGCTTCAACATGATACCACAGTTCATCAAGAGTAGTGACTAGCGTATTGTGACGAGCCAGTTGCTCGGCCACCATTGACCAGACGTTTTCAATTGGTGAGAGATCTGGAGAATGTGCTGGCCAGGGCAGCAGTCGAATATTGTCTGTATCGAGAAACGCCCGCACAGGACCTGCAACATACGGTCGTGCATTATCCTGCTGAAATGTATGGTTTCGCAGGGATCGAATGAAGGGTAGAGCCACGGGACGTAACACATCTTAAATCTAACGTCCTCTGTTCATAGTGCCGTCAATGAGAAAACAAGAGATGACCGAAACGTAGCACCCCATACCATCACGCCGGGTGATACGCCAGTATGGCGGTGACGAATACAAGCTTCCAACGTGCGTTCACCGCGATGTCGCCAAACACGGATGCGACCATCGTGATGCTGTAAACAGAACCTGGAATCATCCGAAAAAATGATGTTTTGCCATTCGTGCACCCACGTTCGTCGTTGAGTACACCATCGCAGGCACTGCTGTCTGTGATGCAGCGTCCATCGTCAAGGGTAACCGCAGCCATGGTCTCCGATCTGATAGTCCATGCTGCTAAAAACGTCGTCGAACTGTTCGTGCAGATGGTTGTTCTCTTGTAAACATCCCAATCTGTGACTGAGGGATCGAGACTTGGCTGCACGATCCGTTACAGCCATGCGGATAAGATGCCTGTCATCTCGACTGCTGGTGATACGAGACTGTTGGAATCCAGCACGGCGTTCCGTATTACCCTCCTGAACCCACCGATTTCATATTCCGCTAACAGTCATTGGATCTCGACCAACGCGAGCAGCAATGTCGCGATACGATAAACCGCAATCGCGATAGGCTACAATCTGACCTTTATCGAAGTCGGAAACGTGATGGTAAGCATTTCTCCTCCTTACACGAGGCATCCCAACAACGTTTCATCAGGCAACTCAGGTCAACTGCTGTTGTGTATGAGAAATCGGTTGGAAACTTTCCTCATGTCAGCACGTTGTAGGTGTCGCCACCGGCGCCATCCTTGTGTGAATGCTCTGAAAAGCTAATCATTTGCATATCACAGCATCTTCTTCCTGTCAGTTGAATTTCGCGTCTGGAGCACGTCATCTTCGTGGTGTAGCAATTTTAATAGCCAGTAGTTTATTTCAGGTACATTTTTCGTCGGTATGAGACAGCGTACGTAATACATCGGTGTGGAAATTTAAATCAGAAAGCTGCGTCTAATTCAAGACTTAATCACACAGACTGTCAGCAATTGTCCTTACGCCCGTGTTCTGCTTAGAAGATGGCATTCCGGTCACCGTGCAGACACCTCATTGTGTGAACATTGATCAAGATCCACCGACGATGCTGCCATTCCGCTATCACATCGTACACGTACGCTCCCGTGCTAACCCTTCGTGTGTGCGCCCACTGACCATAGCTCCTTCGAAGTAACGTCGTGAGAGGGACGTGATCTATGCCTTGGGACGATTCACCATCGCCTGACGCTTTGACGAATGTGGCATCACAGTACATTCCCCGAGAATGGTGAAGTAGAAATCCTGGTTTCGTCGCTGCTACGCCGCGACTTTCCTTCCGTAAACAATGAAGCTCTTGCGGAGGACAGGCTTTGCGCAGAGGATCCACTAATACGCAGCACGGCGTCGATGACAAGCTGTCTACGTGGTCTCGATGAGTTTCCGGCAGTCTAGTGAAGCAGGATGAAATGTATTCTGTATCCACAGTCCTCGGCTTTGTGACACCCTTTAGGGGCAAAGATTGATGGAACATGTACAAAGCCATGGCGAGAGAGCGCAAAGGGCCAGGCTTAGTCAGCCTGCAAACCACTGACAATATCGCGGGAGATGTAACCACGATCGAGGTGACTGGAAGAATGGCTAGTGAAATGTATAAACCCCAGACGATCAGCGTCAATATTCTCCCAAGAGTCCACAAGAATGAGGTTCTGGAAAATTGCCGCTACCGCCACGCACGGAGAGTGAGTTGTCTTTTGGCTTCGTGCCGAATCCGCTTTCCACGATCAATGCATCCTGCCGACCCAGGAAGAGAAGCGGCAGGGACCCGAACCAGAGGGCTTTGGTGATCCTGACGCGGCTGAACATGAGACCTCTGCACCAGGGAGCTAGACAACTGTATTAGCATGGATACCATCACGTAGGAGGATCGCCACTCCACCACCAGTAGGGGAATCTTGGGAGACAATGTCAGTGTTCGCAGGATATAGCAAGTCATGGAGTAAAGCTAGTTTTTGACGTACGCAAATGGCATTGACACTGATCGTGGCTATGCAATGTGGTTGAAAAGCTGCCATCACCAGGAGGACGAGTGATGCAAATACGGGGACCGCACAGAGAGCTCCCTGTTAGGACCCTGTAGAAGGGCACATCAATGAGACAGGGTGGGAGCTTTCCATCTCTCTGTATACTTCCAAAATTTCCATCCTCAGCATCGAAATCGTCCGCCCAGGAGACAGATGTCTCACCAGGGCAGTTCAGTGGAAGACCATCAGGGGAGCGGACACATGTAGCGTCAGAACGAGGAGGAGAGGCAACCGCATCAGGCGCTGGCGGAGGAAGGTCGTTGACCGAAGGTGGATGCTGACAGGAGTCGGAGTGGGGGAGAGACGTCACGTCTTTCGGTGCCAGGAAGTCGGAGGGTCGTCATCCTGGACACATATGCAATGGAGACAGCTATCAGAAAATGTACGGCGTTGTCTTTTCCGTTTCGTCGGCGACTGGTTACTTCCTAAGGCGCTGTTCCGTGTCGGGTGGCGGGTGGCTGTTGTTCGACATGTGGACAGACGGCAGGAAAGCGGAGTTCGGTACAGCTCCATGATCAACAACTATGGGATCAGGACATACAGCTTGCGTGTGCTGACGATCATCGTTCGTTTGTACCGCCGCCGGCAGCAGAGTTAAGAGAGACAGGCAGTCCATCGCGTCGTCGAGAGGAGTCGACGCCGATACCGACTGATTCAGAGGGGGGAGCAGTAGATAGCCTCGCCGCGGACGCGTAAGAGAGGCGACACGGTGAGCGCCCCAGGAAGAGCGGCGTCTCTGATCGGTTTCTGAACCAGTGTACGTCGCAGATATTCAGAACGGATACGGCCTTCACGGTCACAACCTGAACGGGTGCGTGGCTGGACATCGTACATGACGACAGTCCTGCAGCCGGCAATAACCAAGTAGGAAGGCACGTGTTTCCGATGTTCAATTTTTATCCGACGGACACCATTGAGGAAACGATATGTTCCGTGCGTCTTACACGTTTCAGCAACGCAACTGACGACATTTAAAGGGGACCACCACAAACCAGAGTGATCAACCAAGGCAGTCCCTATACGTCCGTCCGTCAGAGTATCGGAACTTAAGATTACTAGCATGGCGCGGCTCAGCTCGTTATTCGCCAGCTTTACAGTAATACCGGAGGATCGAAAAATGAATTCCGAGAACATCTTGTGGCGGGGAAACGCATTTCGTCCCGTATAGACGGTTGTATTTTATGCGCCTTTGGTCGTTCATGATCAAAAGAAAATGTTAACTTAATTGTGCCCTGGCGATAAGAAAACGCTATGATGGTCAATGAAGTCGACAAGGCGCCACGTGGAAGTAAACAAACGCTCCCTCTCTCCCAACCAGCCTCACCACCTTCGAAGGCAGAGTGTTCATATAAGCAGTGGCGGGGTGGAAATTCGTAACGGACTGGAAAACCCTAGATCAGCGGTGCAGGGCAATAGTATCAATTAAAGCAATATTCTCAACCAGATTTGTCTTCGTAACATGATTCGTCTATGGTAAACAGTCAAAACACGTGTTTGCTCACTTCTGTTTAACTTGTCATTTCGCTTGTTTTTTTAAGACGAAGGGAAACTTGAGTGCTTGAAAATGACATAGAAACGTGTTTATACGGATAGGAAAAGTTCGGAAAGTAGTCCCAATCGCAAAAAACGAATAAAAAACCGCTTCAGTTGGAAAGCGGAAGGCGCTTAATTGCCATTATTTCGTCAAAAAGAGAGCGCTACGACACCGACGAAAAAAAGAGGCAAGCTGTACGGTGCTACCACTGTCGATTAAAGGTTTGGTCAGTTTCAGCGTTAAAAACACAGGTTGAAACTTTAAACGCTTGTTTTCTTGAGACAACATTTTTCAAGATGGCGGGAGCTATACATTTTGAAGTATACATGCAATTACATTGTACTTTTTCGAAACTTGTGAGTCGACGTTTTTTCTGCTCTAGTACGTAAGGTTTTTGCGATAGACTTTAATTTCAATTTTGCTGCACATAATTGTAACGAATTTTGGGAAACTTGAATGCTTCAAAATGACAGAGAAAGGTATTTATACGGATAGGAAAAGTTCGGAAAGTAGTCCCAATCGCAAAAAAAAGGAAAAAAAGAAAAAAACCGCTTCAGTTGGAAAGCGGAAGCCGCGTAATTGACATTATTTCGTCAAAAAGAGAGCGCTACGACACCGACGAAACAAAAAGGCAAGCTGTACGGTGCTACCACTGCCGATTAAAGGTTTGGTCAGTTTCAGCGTTAAAAACACAGGTTGAAACTTTAAACGCTTGTTTTCTCGAGACAACATTTTTCAAGGTGGCAGGTGCTATACATCTTGAAGTACACATGCAATTACGTTGTACTTTTTCGAAACTTGTGAGTCGACGTTTTTTCTGCTCTAGTACGAAGAATTTTGCGATATACGTTAATTTCAATTTTGCTGCACATTTTTATAATGAATTTTGTAAAATAATTGGAATTTTATTTCAGAGTGCCGAAGGTTTCTTAAAACCATTTTTCTTAAATATCTCCATGTACTACATTAGACAAAGTAATCAAATTCAAAACGCTTTTGAATTTTCTTCTAGGTTGAAATGTGTGGTGTTCAGAGCTCACATCAACCGCCCTCGCAGTCTGAGAAAGCCTTTCGTGGATGCTGTGTGGTGTCCTCTTGCTGCAAGTTCTTTACTTGAAAAAATAGATAATACTATATTATGGTCTAAATTCATTTGTGTAATCTGCTTGTTATTTTATTACAAGAAAGTCATGAACATTGTTTCCAAAAACAAGGGTCACCCTGGCCTTCCCCCTCCAGTTGTAAATGTGTTTGTGAGAGTGGCGTGTGCAAACTAGCTTAATTGTAGAGTAGTTACTGCTTTCATGTGGCCGTAATCTAGGCGAAGCAGTCCTCGTTATTAACCTTGTAATTATTTGATATCAAAGGGGGCCGATCAGTCTTGTGCCTGAGATGTGACATCAAACGATGTGGCTTGGAGCATCGACACGAAGTCCTGCCTGTGAACTAGCGCTCTTGTGAAGGGGCTACCCGCAGTTACCTAATTACGTCTGTTCTCACACTGCCTTCAGGGTGTCCTGTGATCTTCAGTCGAGTCTCTGACGTCACAGATCAGAGGTGCGGAGCACTCTGGGACCTTGTTAAGTGCGACCTGGCTAGACGCTTGTAATATGCGTCCTCAAATCATTACCTGGAAACCACTGCGACGGTGGTCGCTATAGTACACCTACGATATAAGGCGTACATTATTCAAGGGCAGCCTCATCTGACCAAAAGTCGTGTCGACTTATTATTATTCATTTTATTTCCGTCATTGTGTTTTTACATATATTTCTTCTTATTCTCTTGGTTCTTCTTCTTCTTATATTATTATTAATTGCGTTTAGCCCCATAGGTCCTTGAAATTTACAAAAGAAGACATGTTCCAGAGTTCCTTTGTCGTTTCTTTGTGCCCGTACTACTTTCGTTCCTGAAGAATATTCTGTTTTTAATTCATCAGACCAAGTTGTTTTGTTCTTCTTTTGTTTTTCTGGCAGGCCTTCCGGTGATGAGTTTTCTACCTAAAAGTGTTTTTGTCTTGTACATCAAGTTATGTTACTCCTGCTTACTCCAGATCTTCTTTTATTGCTCCAGACTATTTCTATTGTTCCGGTTTTCGTTTTAATGTGGCTTTAATAGAATTTTACCACTTGTCTAGTAAAGCTAGTTGATTCCACTCATTTAGAATTTTAGCAAGCATTTTGTCATATCTGATTAAATGTTGGTATACTTTTCAATTTCTTTATTTACGTTGCACGCTGTGTGGTTCTTTAGTGGGTACAGGAGGAAGGAATAGATGCCGTTTATGAACAGAGAATTGAGATATTATCTACATCCAGTATAAAAAATAATACTTAATTTTGTTGCTATAATGGCAGTGCCGGTTGGTAACAGTAGCTTTGAACATAGAAATATATAGAGATACAAAAAATTTATAAATATGTCACTCTTCAGTACAGTGGCTATTCCGAAGGTGTCGTACCGAGGCCACTACGAAAATCTGTAAATATCACTCTACTGGCCAAACACAAATATTCGAACTAGACCCCCTCACGATGACGCTATAGGAAACGCAACGGCGTAATTGACGTCGCGCGATTTGAAAGTGCAGCCGTCGTGATTGCAACCTATACCCAGTTTACACATGGGCTGTATCTTCTTTTTTCTTATGTAAAAATTGGACATTGATTACTTTTCATTTCCTCTTTTGGATTTTGTCGATGCCTCTCTTTCTGTTTATAATGTTTCACTCTAGTTGATGACTACGTGTACTGTGTCAGTTAAATGTATTTTACGCATTTTCATAGACATCTTTTGTAATCTAGAAAGATGTTTCCGTTCTGTGGCCAAAGATTTCGTAACCAATATTTTCCAGGCCAGTCTCCTAAATGGTTCCACGTAAATGCGCTGTCTGAGAAAAAAGATATGGTAAGAAGTCAATGAATTTCATACACATAGCCATCATCAACGGGTGTATAAATGTTTAGAGCTGCAATTCTCTGTGACAAGTAGAACGGCCAGCAGAGTGCATTAGGGTCCTTTTATTTTTATTTTTTTTTTTTTTTTTACCAGTCCTGATAGGATATATAAGCTGGGGTGAACAAAGTCACTTGTTGAGTGATCACTGTGTAGCATGAAGGACACGGAGACGTTGCGTAGTCGTGTCAGCACTCTTGATATCGCAATAAAGTCAGTTTCTGAAGTACGTTCTAGGTTTTAGGGACGCTCGTTTTTCAGATGACTGGAGGCGGGTTTAGACCAGCAGGCCTGTGTGGTTCCAGTGTACATGCGCGGACTTCGGGGCTGACGGTCCGCAGCGGCCCGGAGTAGCCGCGGCGGCGCTGATGACATCTGAGAGGCGTATTACGAGCGGCTCTCGTGCCGGGGCCTTCCAGGAAAAGAAAGCTGAGCCTCTTCAGCGAGATGCCGATCGGCGCGAGCGCAGCATCCATCACGCACGGAAGGCAGCCGTCCATGTGATAGCATCTAAATTGGAGCACGGCGCCGCCTGCGGGCCGGAAACCCAGTGACACGGCCAATGGAGCGAGGCCAACCGGCGTGCACTACTCGCCCGTGAGAACTGCCGGGCGCTGCCTGCCCAGGGAACTGGGGCACGCTCCGCGCAAGTGATACTTCCTTCTTAATTCTAATATTTTGCTTTAGGATTCAGCTGTACTAACAGGACTTGCAGGACTTGCACTCTCTAGATATGCTGCCGCTGATATGCCTCGATGAAAATAAGATTTTTACGTATCACTTTATGTATCACAGACAAGGATTCAACACGCCATCTATCGAGGTGTATTATGCTGGTTATCCGCATATTCGTATAATTATCGGGAGCTGAGCGGATTTTAGTCCCTGCCTACAAACCTAAGCTACACGGTCTGGCCTGCGTGTTTAGACTAGATTCGGTTTTCGTTCCATAGAACCAAAAAATGAGATGATTCTTCCGGGTGTGGAACATGTCAGAAAGTATAACATAAAAAACGTAAAACTTTTGAATATAATTCTTACTACCCTGATCATTTGTCGGGACATTGTCAAAATAGGTGAATACATTACAGTAAACTGGAACTGCTAATATTTATACAATTAATAGACTGTCAGAATGAAACACTGTTATGCACTTACAATAAATTTATCATACACAAAATACCTAATCTTGACTGTATACACTTGTTGTAACTCGGATTTACAGTCTTAAAAATTTTCTTGAAGGAATTCATCTTTACGATGGTGCCTGTTATAAGTTTTTATTACACTACTGCAATTTCGGCCTTAGGCCATTATCAAGTGCTGCTGAAAAATACAGACTGTTTAAGATAATTATTTTACAGATTCATTATGTATCTCGACATAATGCCGACTATACAAAACATTTTAACTACGTAGCCATGTTACTTACATATTACGGCTTTAAGCCACGTCAATGTAATGTAAGCTGACACATTTGAGTGTCTTTTTTTATTTTCTTTATTGTATTTCAGTTCCCCATCGGGGCGGATTGGCCGCAGCATATGCGCTGCTCTTTTGCCGAAAGACATAGAATAAACAATAGAAGACAGTGAAAAATATACAAAGGAGAGAATATGGTGCACATAGATATAAAAAAGGGGGAACATCATGGAAGGCAATAGACAAAAAAAGGGGCGACTGTAAAATGCAGATAAAAACTGGAAAAAAAGTAGTACACAAAAAAGCCACACACTGCGACAGTTAAGAGAACACAAGGCACAGTATGACCGGAGCATGAAAAGTATCGACGGATGGCGTAGCACATAACAAACACCGACAGCAAACCTCAAGGCAGTACGCAATTAAAATCGCACCTCTTGACGCACAGGAGAAACAGCACTAAACACAACACTGACGTGGCACATTGACGATGATCAAAACGGAGGATCTGTTAGGCGCAAGGAGATGAGGGAGACCGGAAGGAGGGAGGGAGGGAGGGAGGGAGGGCAAGAGAGGGGGGAGATGGGGGGGGGGACGCGCTGAAGAGGGCCAAGTAGGGAGGGATGTGGGAAGGAAAAAGGCAAGGATGGGGTGCAGGGTCTCAAGGGGGGGGGGGGGAAGGAGGAAAATCCACTCTGGGAGAAGGAGGGGAGAGGAAAAAGGGGGCCCTGGGGAGGGGGTGGAACAAGGCCAGGCTATAGTTGGAAGGAAGGGTAGATGTCACGGCGAAGTTCATCATCCGGGTGGGGAGGTGCTGGAAATTGCCCTGATGAAGGAGATGGAGGGTGTGGAGGTGGAGAGAGGGAGGGATATAGCGATAGAGGTGCGGCAATGGGCGGGGGGTGGAGAGGAAGGAGGAAACCAGAGAGTGGGGGGGGGGTCAAGCCTGCAGACAATGTAAAGGAAGCGGAGATGTTGGAGGAACAGGAGGAGGTGGGGGTAGGGTATCAGTTCATACAGGAGCCGTGTGGGGGAAGGAAGGCGGATACGGAAGACAAGGCGGAGAACATGGCGTTCAAGGATTTGGAGGGCCTTGTAAAAGCGGGTGGGGGCAGAGATCCAGGCAACGCTGGCATAACAGAGGATAGGATGGATGAGGGATTTGTAGGTGTGGAGGATGGTAGAACGATGCAATCTCCATGTCCGGCCAGAGAGGAGTTTCAGAAGGCGGAGGCAGGAATGGGCTTTCTGCTGGATGGTCTGGAGATGAGGGGTCCAGGTGAGGTGTCGGTCGAGGGTGAGGCCAAGGTATCTCAGGGTGGGGGTGAGCTGGATGGGACGACCATAAAGGGTGAGGTAGAAATCATGGAGACGAAAGGAGCGAGTGGTGCGGCCTATGATGATTGCCTGGGATTTGCAGGGGTTGAGACAGAGAAACCACTGGTTACACCAAGTGGTGAACTGGTTAAGGTGGGTTTGGAGGGAACGTTGGGACCGTTGAAGGGTAGGATAGAGAGCCAGGAAGGCGGTGTCATCAGCATACTGGAGAAGGTGGACTGGTGGAGGTGGCTTGGGCATATCAGCCGTATACAAGAGATAAAGGAGAGCGGAGACGACAGAGCCCTGTGGGACGCCAGCCGTGGGATAAAAGCCATTTGAGTGTCGCTGTCAATCCTGTTAAATACATTCGTGTCATTGTTACACAGTGCCTGCACACATGTACAAACATCGTACAACAACATAATCTGTAAATGCACATGTCCATTAACCCATCACTAGTCACACATGCATTAGACCACAGCTGCAGACTACTGTTTGCAGGTTCCTAATAACCGTTTTCGAGCGTAAACGGATTACAGATATTGTTTTACTGTGTGTGGAGGGCCACTGCAGTCCAACGAGTGTACTAGGAAGCAAAAAGTATGCCCTCGTTGCGCAATTATGAATTCTGCTATAAAATCTTACGTGACTTATTCTTAAACCATCATAGATAAACGTTAGGATTATACATCAAATTAGATACATAAGGGTTACACATCATTATGCATAAAATCATACGTGACTTATTTTTAAAAACATCATGAATAAACGTGAGGATTATACTTCGAATTATACACATAAAGGTTCAACATCATTATACAGAACTGTATGTATTCTTTTGCCCACTTTTGCTGTAAAATTTGTACAGGATGAAAGTAATACGAAAATACAATACAGTACGTCTTCATTATGTCAATCATATAACACGCGCTACCGGCATCGAAGACAAATATAATAACTCGTAAACAGTGTACAATAACCAAGCTGACAGAGGCAGTCAGATGTCACGCAGAATCTTGACTGTTGTATCCGTCAACTCGATAATAGATTCGGTTGGGAAGGGCATAGCACAGAATTGCTGTAGCACCTGTCAAAACTGAAATCTAACAGACATTTTTACTTCAGCTGGTTCGACAGTCCCTTTTAAGATACTCATCTATAGAGTATAAGGTATTGCCTATCAAAAACTCTTTCAAACTCTGTTTAAACTGTGCCTTATTTTAAACTAAGTTTTTAATGATTGCAGCCAATTTATTGAAAATGCGTGTTCCTGAATATGAGACCCCTTTTATTGGACCAAGGTAAGTGATTTCATGTCTGTATGTAGATTGTTCATATTCCTAATACTGATACTATGTATTATTAGTTAAAATAGAGATATATTACTTGCAACGAATTTCATTAAGGAGCAAATATATTGAGAAGCAGTGGTTCGAATAGAAAGTTCCACGAACAGGTTTCTACATGATGTTCTTAAATTAACAACACAAATTATTCTTATCACACGCTTTTGCTCACTAAAAACTTTTGCTTGGTTTGATGAGTTACCCCAAAATATGATCCCGTATAATATAACAGAATAAAAGTAAGAAAAGTATGCAAGTTTTTTATATTTATATCTCCTACATCAGACATCATCCTCACTGCAAACACAGGCTTGTTTAGACGCTTCAGCAATTCTGTGGTATTCCCGTCCCAACTGAATTTACTACCGAGCTGTAATCCCAGAACTTTAACACTGTCAACCTCTTCGATCTGCATATCTTCACATGCTATACACACGTTGGAAGGAAGTCTCTTACAGTTTCTGAACTGCGTATATTGGGTCTTTTCAAAGTTTAATGACAGTGAATTAGCTTCAGACTATTTATTATTGTCAGTGAAAATTTGTTTAGCAGCTGTTTCTAAATCTTTTGTTGACTTGCGATTTATTGCAATGTTTGCATCGTCTCCAAATAAAACATGCTTAGGATCTATCAATGTAACAGACGAGAGGTCATTAATCTACACAGCCGGGCGGAGTGGCCAGGCGGTTCTAGGCGCTACAGTCTGGAGCCGCGCGACCGCTAAGGTCGCAGGTTGGAATCCTGACTCGGGCATGGATGTGTGTGATGTCCTTAGGTTAGTTAGGTTTAAGTAGTTCTAAGTTCTAGGGGACGGATGACCTCAGAAGTTAAGTCCCATAGTGCTCAGAGCCATTTGAACCATTAATGTACACAAGAAAAAGCAATGGACCCAAGATGGAACCTTAACAAACACCACATTTAATTAATTCCCAATCAGATGGAGACTGCTTACTCCATAGGTATTTCGCAATGACACCCTTTGTTTTCTGTTAGTTAAGTAAGCTTCTGTTTCGGGTTGTGTTGTCGGTTAATTAGATAAAGTTAGATGGCACGCCGTATATAGCCTTTTGAAATTTGTTATGACTCGGATAGTGATCCCGTCCTAGGCTGATGGATCTTATGGAATTAAATACCTACGTAAGCTGTCTGTTTTATTCATTTGTTATGCCTTTACATACCACCTCATGTAAAGGCGCATCATGCTCTGCACTACTTACAACCTTTTTCTGTTATTGGCACAAGAGGACTCTAGCCTGCAACTTAAGTTTTGATATAATCCAATGTGATTTTATAACTTATCGCCTGATCCCTGAGCTGTCCATTCTCTTTGCTCTAGTCTAGTAGTACATGAATTTCGTAAGGCCGATAGGATTTGTCGCAATATATATAAGTACGATGTATTAAGGACACTAATCAACATCCTTCGCTTTTGCTACGTTTTTATTGCTTTCTTATCGCATGACAAATACTGAAATTGAAATGGTTTTAATTTAATGGAATTAATGTATGATTAGTTTCACAGGTGACTGTAGATACATTGACTTATTGCGTTTCGTACGGATTTGACTAAAATGTGTTTACCATATTCAAGGGGACTGAAGATCGTGCCTTGAAGCGCCGACATCGATAGCAAACAAAGTGAGAAATTTAAATGCAGCTCAAGGATTCATTCACACTCAAAAAATTTCTGACACGTGTTAATGACGTTACTACATTGATACACTGTACACGTGTATCCGGTTACTACGTAAGACTTGGATTGTCGAAAGATGTAGCGTATGCTCAGCGAACAGATTAGGCGCGGTCCGAGTATTCACGGTGCGCTTCTGCCTTATGGGTTGCATAACCAATTGGGGTTCGCTCTGCTTCTGAACTTCCACGATACATACAGACAAAATCTTGCATTTCTGAACAGAGCGTCCTGATAGAACTTCGGAACTAATTTCTTGGGGCTACGAATGAAAGACTCTCACTCTTTCAACACTTTCTTCAACCACTCTTGGTTGTTTCTCACTCTTCCTTTTGTGCTCGGTTATGCAAGCAAAACAGTTTGAGTTGCTCTTTCATCTGTGTATTATTTAGAATTGCAAGTTACGTGTAGTAAATATACAGGGTGGTCCATTGATAGTGACCGGGCCAAATATCTCACGAAATAAGCATCAAACGAAAAAACTACAATAAACGAAACTCGTCTAACTTGAAGGGGGAAACCAGATGGCGCTATGGTTGGCCCGCTAGATGGCGCTGCCATAGGTCAAACGGATATCAGCTGCTTTTAAATAGGAACCCCCATTGTTATTACATATTCGGGTAGTACGTAAAGAAATTTGAATGTTTTAGTTGGTCCACTTTTTTGGCTTTGTGATAGATGTCGCTGTAATAGTCACAAACATATGGCTCACAATTTTAGACGAAAGTTGGTAACAGGTAGATTTCTTAAATTAAAATACAGAACGTAGGTACGTTTGAACATTTTATTTCGGTTGTTCCAATGTGATACGTGTACCTTTGTTAACTTATCATTTCTGAGAACGCATGCTGTTACAGCGTGATTACCTGTATATACCACATTAATGCAATATATGCTCAAAATGATGTCCGTCAACCTTCTCCCATAATGCCGCACCATACATAAACCCGCCGAGGTCACTGATGTTACACTTATCGCAGCCATCGTGGATTTTCCGTTGCCAAATAGTGCATATTATGCCTGTTTACGTTACGTGCAATGTATGCTGATTTTCTACGTAATGTTCTACTGATGTTACTACTAGATGTTTCAGTGCATGACATAATGGCGATGTACTTCCAACATGATGGATGTCCGGCACATAGCTCGCGTGCGGTTGAAGCGGTGATGAATAGCATATTTCATGACAGGTGCATTGGTCGTCGAAGCACCGTACCATGGACCGCACGTCACCGGATCTGACGTCCGCGGATTTCATTCTGTGAGGGAAGTTGAATAATATTTGCTATCGTGATCCACCGACAACGCCTGACAACATGCGTCAGAGCATTGTCAATGCATGTGCGAACATTACGAAGGCGAACTACTCGCTGTTGAGAGGAATGTCGTTACACATATTGCCAAATGCATTGATGTTGACGGACATCCTTTAGAGCATTTATTGCATTAATGTGGTATTTACAGGTAATGAGGCTGTAAAAGCATGCGTTCTCAGAAATGATAAATTCACATGGGAGAGGGGAAAGGGTATGGGGGGGTGGTAGTCCGGGGAGGGGGGAGGAGAGGGAGAGAGGAGGGTGGGAGTGAGGAGGGAGAGAAGGGAAACAGGGTGCCCTGAAGGAAAAACACAGGAGGAGGAAGCGGAGGATTAAATCTGGTAGGAGGGGTAGATGGAGGGGATGAGGGCATCATCCGGGAGGGGAAGTTGGCAGAAGCCACCTTGGGCAGGGGTATGGAGTGTGGTAAGATGGAGAGCGGGTGGAATGCAGGTGTACAGGCGCGGCAGCGGAAGGGGATGGGAAAGGATGGGAGAGATAAGCGGGTGAGGGGGATCAAGTTTGCGGGAGGTGTACAGGATCCGTATCCGTTGAAGGAAGGAAATCTTTATGACGACGTATTTTATTTCAGAATGTTGGTAGGGAATCCAATATCGAGAATATTGGTATTATGTAAGCGCAGACTTACGTTAGACACTGTACCTTAACTACGCTCAGTTTAAAAACTAAAATTCGTTTTGAAACACGCTGTATTTAATGTTGTCGGTGTTATTTTACCGCTGTTATGTGTCTTTCCAGCAATACTACGATGCCTCTGTGTGACTTCGACGTTTATTGACATCGATGATGGCGGTCATAAAATTTAGGCCAAGCAGCGCTCCTAGGCGAGAACAACACAGGCTGTTGGTGGGACCATGTGTAGCCCCCACGCAGACGTGGTCTTCTAAAAGGTCCTATAGTTGCATCTTTAGCATTGTATCAAACGTATGTCTAATAGGAAGAACCGTGTCTTCTGGACTCCTTTTAGACCGTTCTATATAAATGTGGCATTTCCGGCACACTCGTGATCAGTCGCGACACACTGACTTCAAAACGGCCACTGCGCTGTTCCTTCAGTTAGGAAGCCGTTCTCACACGGAACGTAGCAGCTAACGTTGACGTGGACGCGGACGGGACATCCGACCTCACGAGAGACAGCGCCGCTGACAAACGGTCGAGTAGGTTAACGTGATTTGCTCTCTCAGCTCTCTCCAGCGGCTTGAATTGTTGTTTTCGACTTTATTTGGCTCGAAAACCATACAGTTTCTGTACGAAAACGGACACGCGTAAAGTAGCTGCGTTAACTCAGTTAGCGATTTTCGGAGAATGGCGGAGAAAATCACGAAGAAGATTGTGGACTCGTTGATGGCTTGCACAGCGAATTTCTGGTAGCGAAACACTACGTCAGCTGTACAGCCATCTGAGATACGTACGAGCAGAAGCTATTACTTAACTCGATAAAATTTTCGTCCAATTTTAGGTTTTAAATTGAGCACAGTTAAGGTATAATGTCTAATGTCGGTCTGCGCTTGCATAATATCCATTTTCTCGATGTTGCAATGACTACCAAGACTTTGAGATAGCGTACTTCATCATATACATTTCAAGTTCGAGATTCATTTCTTAAGTTGGAGTGGGAGATCTATTCGAAACTGTTCACCATCACTAAAAATATATATTTACCGACAAGATACAAACATGAGCCAGTCCATAAATTCAGAGATAGGTATATACATTTTACAAAAAGTTACGTAACAACAAACCTTTCACCGTGTTACATGTTTACTTTCAGTCATATACCGACAGTCTTGTTAAGATTTATGGGCACAGGGGAAACATTCCTGTCGTTGACCTCTGCAACAAGAATTGCAGAAAATACATAGTTTATGATAAACTTGCTTAAAACCTGGCGTTGCTCGGGTTTTCTTTTTGCAGATTTTCTGTGAGACATGCAAATAAAAACTGAACTGCGTTTTCGGTGTAATATCGAAAGAAATGCATTTCCATGTACTGAAACACTGCTACGAAGAAATATGCATAATATACAAACGTAAGTACAGCTGCATCGCGTGTCTACAACGCGATTTTGTGAACATCTCTATGGCAACACCTCTTCACATCTCTTCCAATTAAACTAACGGGATACGCTGTATGAACTAATTCAAACCTTCAACCTTGTACAGACGGTTTCTTTTTCCTACAAATTCATCAGAAACTTTTCGTGCATTATTATATATACAGAGTATTTCGAAAACTTGGATTTCTCTGCTGCCGTTCGGATGCTAATTATCTGACGTTGCTTACGTAATAAAAGTTACTGTTCCTAGCATTTATGGCAAGCAAAAATAATATTCTTTGTCCGGTTATTACGTTCACTTTCCATAAAAGCAAATCTTTGAGCAGTTGTCGGCAGATAATTTCAATGTCATGTGAATTAAGAATGTCTTGTTTGTTATTTTGAAATAAATGTAATGAAATTTAGTGCCCTACTGATTTTCCGACTTTAGGTTGTTATACCCAAATTTACGTACAACAAACGCAAGTACCAATCAATCATGATGGTATATAAAGAACTTCCTCCTGGGTGCAGTGGTAGTCAAAAATTTGCCCGTCACACTAGTGTAGAAACGAAGTCCTCTTATACTGGCTTCCATGCTTTGTAATGAAGCTTTGAATATCAACTCGACTGGAATAACGAGATGAAAATAGCAAATATTTTAACTCATGTTGGTCTGCCGTGTTGTTGTAGCGACTGGAACGATCTGCACTTGCGCAAAGTATTCATCTCTCCCTCTCTATCAGCAGGCTGTCTCTCTCTCTCTCTCTCTCTCTCACTCTCCCTCTCTCACATACACATACACACAAACACAGGCACACACACACACACACACACACACACACACACACACACACACACACACACACACACAAAGGCTCGCATGCAAACATCTCAGAAGCGATGACAGGCGAATGTTTGTGGATAGCTCAGGGCACAACTTTTACAACCGTTTAGAACGCCAGTGGCTTCGTAAAAGCAGTTCTGTCAGGCTCTTCACACCACTTTCCTACCCGCTCTGTAATTTCGCAACAGACTTCTTTCGCGTATTTTTAACGAATATTTACGAAGAAGAAAACCTGTTTGAAACGATCCTATGCAGCCTTTCGCAAGAGGTTTTCTTACGACCTACTCAATTTCTGATTGCCTAATTAGTAAGATAGTTTCTAAATTTACTCATTCTGATTTACTGAGAAAATACACAGATGAGGGTTTAGTATTAGATTTTACTTCTCTGCATTAATTTGGATAAAGACTTATTTAAAAGACTCAAGTCAAGTTCCCCTTACTGCTGACGTTCTGTATCGAGTGCAACATCAATTTTAACATGAATTTCATTTACAGGCGGAGCGGTATAGCTTCATGTCATACATTATGGATACACTGCGACCCAAACTAGAACTTAACTGACGCAATGTAAGTAAGAACTGAAGTCATCAACATAACGGGAATAATTCTTGAAAAGATAATGAGTATGATACAATTACAATGTAAACTATTTAACTGTAGTTTTTACACTGATTTAATCTATTCTGGTGAGGATATATTTATTTAATTATTTACTTACTATTGCTTACATTTCAACACTCGATACCTGGAATCTAATACGGATCTTACTTCCACATAGCTACAGTAAGTTGTGTATAACAGTGCTTAAACATTCGCTTCCTGATTTGTAATGTATTTTAAGCATTTACAATATAATTGGTAAAATCTATACACTGTTACAAATTGAAGTACCCCGCCAAGTTTTTCTGTCAGTATGTGGAGGCTAATCTCACCAGACAATGAAGGGATTTTGATATTGTTTTGACTAATGGGCTTCCGAGAAAGGTTTGTACAATTTATTATCGCTAGCCCAGACAAGTCGTCGAGCCATAGACACTTACGTGTGATCCATGTCAAGCTGTGATGGATCGCTTGTTAAACATAAAATAAAAATGAAAAACCACCAAAGTCCTTAAACTGTGGTACTACAGTCTTTGATCATCTACAAGACCATCGCAGCTGATGACTTACTAGCGGTTCATGATACCTGTATTAACCGTTGGAACACCTCAGAGTTAAGGAAGTTACATTCTTTAGAAAACCCCTGTTGTGGACTTTTATCTTTATGACCGATGCCAACATTTTTATATGTGGTGCCTTAATATGTGCACATATGAATGTAAACAGTTTTGGTGTTGCTGAGCAACAGTCATACAATAAGTTTTAAATGAATACAACGCCGTTTGACAGTATTGTTGTCTATTTAATTACACCCCAGGTTTCGGCCTTTTATGCTATTTTCAAGTAATTGAGTTTATGTCAAATGGTTCAAATGGCTCTGAGCACTATGGGACTCAACTGCTGTGGTCATAAGTCCCCTAGAACTTAGAACTACTTAAACCTAACTAACCTAAGGACATCACACAACACCCAGCCATCACGAGGCAGAGAAAATCCCTGACCCCGCCAGGAATCGAACCCGGGAACCCGGGCGTGGGAAGCGAGAACGCTACCGCACGACCACGAGATGCGGGCAGTTTATGTCAATGACATATATTACATATATAAGCATGTTTCGAACTTGATGTCCTAAAATATATGTTAATGACATATACTCAATTACTTGAAAATGGCATAAAATGCCCAAACCTGGGTCTTAATAAAATAAAGAACAATACAGTCAAATAGCGGTGTGTTTCAGCACACTGTCCTCAATCACCAACAGAAATATCTGTATTTACACTTTTTGCACCCTGTATAAACAAGTTTGTTATACTTCGAGGATGATTTCGTTTACAGTAGTCTGATTATGTGGTACCTGAAAATGGCCGAAGCCAGAAATCATGAATGCACAATAGAAAAAACAATCTATAAAGTCAAATGGCGGAACTTTCAGTTAAACATCCCAAACCTATCACGCGCCAGCCCTAGGGTGGAGACACAGGCGAATTGGCGCCGTCGTCTGCAATTCTACTGTTGTCAACCAATGAGACGTAACGGATCCAGAAGTCCAGGCTCCCTCCCGCCCCTGGTCCCCTGCAGCCTTTTCTAGGAGGTGGAGTTCTCATTCATTCTGCTGGTTCTGCCATAGTTGGTACGTTATTGGCCGCTTCTCCACTGCTTATGATTGTCCTCTATGTGGGAGTTAATTCCAGTATCGGTCAATCCTCACTGGTATTCACAGCAATCACAGTTTCCATTTTGGCATTGTCACGTAGGATCAGGTTTTCTCCTACAGTGCCTTCATTTTCTAACTGTTTCTTAAGTTTCAGCCTGGATATCTTACCTTCCAAAGACTGACAAATTGTCAACTGGAAGTAAATGACGTTTGTAAATTCTTATACCACAATTCATTATGTCAAGCTCCTTTAAATAAGGAGGCTTCAATAAGTAACGCAACAATTTCTTTCAGAAAGCAGGCTGGTTTTATTCAGTATTTCAATAAACCGTATCATTCGCCACTCCTTTGCCTACAAAACCCTATATTTCAACGTAATCGTCCATCACTGCGACGACCTTGCCACCTAACTGCGAGGACCTGTATGCCGGCATGGCCTGCTGGTCGACGTCGGATCCAACGTCTTGCTGCATCAATAACCACCCCATCATCCTCGCACTGGAAGTCGGAAAATGCGAGATCCGGCTTGTAGGGAGGATAAGGGAGAATTGTCCAATGAAGTTCTGTGGGATCCTCTCGTGTTTGCAGGCTTGTGTGAGGTCTTGCGTTGCCATGGAGACGGAGAAAGTATGCTTTTCATTTTTAATTCAATTTCCTGAGGGTAGCCAATACACTTACGAGCTGATCACATCAAACAGAATAACCCCTTCAGAGTCCCAAAAGACCGTCGTCACGACTTTACCAGCTGCGGGTGCAGCTTTGAACTTTTTCTTCGGAGAAGAGGTGGTATGGCGTCATTCCACGGATTACCGTTTTGTTTCCGGTTCGAAGTAATGAGCCCATGTTTCATCACCTGTGGTGACGTTCGACAAAAGTTTATCACGATCAGCCTCGAAAAGCATTAGCAGTTTCGCACAGATGGTTCTTCGATGCTCTTTATGGTATTCTGTTAGGCAACGAGGAAACTAATGGACACACTCCTTTGAGAACTCAAACTTGTGGACGAGACGTTCAGTTGTGCAGCGAGGATTTCGATTGTGATCTGTCGATCAACTCATATGAGCGAGTCTGCACGTTACAACATTTCAAGATTGATAATTGTATGCTGCCGGCAGGCATGTGGGAAATCGGACAGCTTTGTGCGACCTAGTTGCGATGATTGCCCAATGGGGCACCGCGCTTTTGTTCACTGGCAGGACTCCGTAGACTACCTGTAAGCTCCTATAATTATCTACGACGCTCTGGTTTTCCGTCAAAAGACATTCAATGACAGCTCTCTGTTTGCATTGCACTTCCATTACAGACGTCATTTTAAAGGCTAGGTTTAGCGCTGCTACCTATCATGACGTGGTGGAACTATAGGACTTCAAGCATGAGTATTCCACAACGTCCCACACACATTTTTTCAGCCGAAACTAGCCGAGGAAAACATGGGTTTCATTACTTGCAGAACGCTCATCGTAATAATGTAAAATATTTACATGATCGTTTTCTGCTAATAGCTGACATTTTCAGATACGGTAGTATCCACCAAAAAGTTCCGTACGTAATAAACGGTTGTACATACCTGATTTGCTTCTTCGTTCACCAGGTGCTGTTCACCTTTTTCTCGAACAATGGGAGTGTTCGATTTCCTGTTATTTGAGTCCGCGGATCTTTATAAGAAGAGCGCTCTAGTAAGATATGCTTTGGTCTACCTATGCTTCCGCATTTACACATATGTATCGGACGTTTATTTACATCACGTAAATATTCAGAGTTTATTTTTCATAATTCACACAGGAGCAAGTTAACTGGCTGTGTTGGAGATCGCGCCATGGTTATGGGTCCCCATACACCGGCGGTGGGTCGCAACAGTCGGTTGCTAGGTAGCGTGTTTTGTCTACATATCGTACGTGAGGGAGCAGCTTCCTGACAGCAGCTATGGATCGTTGACAGCTTTTAATTCACAAGGATTCCGACGAATCTTCAGCAGCGAATCGCCGCCGACAAATCGCTCTTATACTGCAGTACAACTACGCAACCCGTTTGTGTAGTTGTTAATATTGGTGTTTCGTCTCGTTATGGCCACTTGGAGTAAGGATTTTACCTTAGTATTTAGAAACCTTATGGGCGCACGAGCCGTTCGGTAGAACGGAAGTAAATACAGGAGCTGCCACTTATATTGCACAGGTACAGATCTTTCACAGATTGGCATTTTAAACCTAGTAAAAGGCTCCAGATTTTTAAGTACTCATGGAACAAGATTTCTCTAACTTCCAAACTTCTAAAACGTCTGGGATAATATTAAGTGGAGATTTGAAGCACACTGCTTATCCACAAAACAGAGATGCAGAATTGCGTGTAGGACTTGAGCCCCGCCCGTGTGGCCGAGCGGTTCTAGGCGCTTCAGTCTGGAACTGCGCGACCGATACTGTTGCAGGTACGAATCCTGCCTCGAGCATGGATGTGTGTGATGTTAGGTTAGCTTGGTTTAAGTAGTTCTAAGTTCTAGGGAACTGATGACCTCAGATGTTAAGTCCCATAGTGCTCAGAGCCATTTGAACCATTTGACTCGCGCTCTTTGGGTTTTGTACAAACATTATTACGTCTGTAAATTATTCATCTACAGGTTTCAATGAATGTGTTTGATATGTCATCCAAACTTTTCACTACACTGACTTAAAAGCTTATACCTTTTACACAGCCCAGGGACCACGGACCTTAGTGTATGACATAAATTTCGACTCGATACTTCTAGTTTTTGTGTAAGTAGACGGAGGAAGTGAGTGATTAGCTATACCCAGACCCGGAATCTAACCCGGGTCTCCTGCTTACTAGGCAGGTGCGTCAGCCACTAAGTTGACTTAGCACAGTGGTTCACACAACTGCACGGATTATCCTGGCACGCCACCCCTCTTAATCCAAACTCTCACATCCGGACCGCTCAACTTTGAAATCCCCCTTACACTTCCAGCTCTTCGAGAAAAAAGGGGTCTTAAAAGTCGTACAGGCAAACAGACGAGCAACAGACAGATCCTATAAGGGTTCCGTCTTCGCCGATTGAGATACGAAACCGCCCTCCCCACCTCACAAAAAGTCTCTCACGCTGGTGCTGTAAGTATTGGAGAAAATCGGCACAACTCTGGTGATTTGCCCGAAGCCGACACGAACGTGAAACTGCAAACACACTGCTTTCAATAAATGTGCCGTAGCTCTTGTGGGTTTTCTGTGAAAGAATTTTTAGCATATTGCAGCCCCGTCAGCAAATAGACTAATATTTTGAAGAATCAGCCTCAGTTGCGCAAATATTCAGGTCTTTACCAGGTTTCGGCTAAATTAATCTAGCCTTCTTCAGTAACATAAAATTACTATAACATGCCAGAGTCAGGCACAGTCAACATTAAAAGTAAAACCTGTAATACCGTGGTACCATGTCGAATCAAAACTACTTAACTGAAGTCCAGCCCCGGCATCCCTTCACCACGCGGTCGGTTGGAAGCGGCAACTACGTTGGCACTCTGAGTGGACCTCAGTTACGTAGTTTTAATTCGACATGGTACCACGGTACAATAGGTTTTATTTTTAATGTTGACTGTGCCTGACTATGGCATGTTATAATAGTGTTATGCTTCTGAAGAAGGCTAGATTAATTTAGCCAAAACCTGGTAAAGACCAGAAAATTTGCGCAACTGAAACTGATTCTTCAAAATATTGGATTTCTGTGTACTGCCCTCCGTCGTGTTTTCGTAATTTATTCTGTGTCAGTAAGTGCAGAGGATCACATAATTTGTCTTCTTTGTCATCGGCTGTTTGTTTTCTCTAGAATCACAGTAGTCAACTCATAGCTGCCAGAAGTAGTCACTGTCACATCTTTCCGCACCAATCTTCTCTCCACATCAGTGTGGCGGTGGGACTTGCTTCTTTCTGGTAAGCAAGCCATCAGCTAGAAGTTTTTCTTATGACTGATATAATGTATCTTCCAGAACTATACGTAGGTCCCTTCCTGTTTCATATCATACCCCCTTCTACAATTTACAAGAATTTATGGGAACCAACAACTCTGATAATAATAGCATTTTTATAGACACACCGAGATTTCAAAACATTAGTCACGCTATGTTTAACTATAGGGCTAATGAAAGAAAAAAATAAAGGATCTAATGAAAAAATGTGCATAATACACTGGTTTTAACGAAAAATGTAATGTGTTCTGTAACATACTCTACAGCTACCAAGAGTAGCATTCCAAAACAAGTTTCACAAATTTCAACTCCAGCTTTATTTTAAGAGCATTGTTTTATCCGTTTTCAGCAACTGTAGTTGTATTTCACGAAATAATCAGCAATCAATTGCACAAAATAAATTTTATTTCCTTAACTGGTTACAGACACTCAGCACCCTTCGTCGTAGGGCTATAACTATCGCGTTATTTACGAGTGTCAACTACAAGATGCATGCAGCATTTTGCTGTGGTCATGTGGTACTGGTATGATGTCTGCACTTGTTGTTTGGCTTCTTTATACCATTTCTGTACAGGCACTATGAACCACATGACTGCAGCAATATGCTGCATCATCTTACTGGTGACACACGTAAATAATGCAATTGTTATTAACTTCTGAAGGAACGCTCTAAGTGCCTGAAACAGGTTAAAGAATTTAAATTTCTTTTGTGAAATTGGTTGCTGATTATTTCGAGAAATATTTTAAGAGCCTTAATCGTATTACATAAGTAAACTGCCATCGCTGTTGGACACAGCAAAGACAGTGGCAATAGCGAGAGAACGATCGACCGTAAACGATACAACAGCCGAGGCCGAAGCCAGTATATCGTTCATTTGTGAAGGCTATAAGAGACTGACATTAACTCTACAGTTCAGCGCAGCATGGACAAGAAGCGTGTCACAAGACGGTCCTTTAATCGTGACGTGACCGTTCGTGTCCATAACATTGTGAACCTCATCTCCGAAGTCGTGCACACACTGTGTTTTTCATGTGGCGTCATCTCAAGTGTGTTCCGTAAGTACGTAGATTTTGGAAAAACCTTGCCCGGCAGCCAATTGCCTTTTAGTTTCGATCAGCACAATGTATAAAGAGTCAACAACATTTCTGTATACTGTAATAAGATGTGTCCATAACCTATGGCGGCTTGTTCTACTAACAACAATATTTAACATCGAATTAGCGGTCAACAAATGGCCTCTTATGTAAGTCGATCAATCGATGTCAGTCTCGCAAATTACCTCATCGTTCCGCGACGGACAGCTCCTATAACCAAAGCCACTGCAACCACCGAGCAAGCTCAACATTTCGGCGGGCTTGTCCAGTAGGTCGTTTAGCGACGCAGTGTTCATTAATAATGCCGTAACAACTCCTGTGCTATCAGGAGGCATCGAGATTGCACATGCTGCCCTCTATCATCACGGAAAACAAATTGCCACAGAAGGAGACTAAACAGTAAACAGTGCTACCGCCGTTTAACTATCCGTGACGAGATCAAAAGATCCGCCGGTTTGATTTTCCAAGTAGTTTCGTCGCCGCTCGAGGAATTCGAGAATTATTCTTCTTTTTTATGACAGCATTTGTGTGTACAAAAGAAACTGACAGGGGGAGCGGTTGATGGAGTGGGGAACAGGACGGAGTCTATTTTCACGGTCCATTCCGATATAAAAGCAAATTACTTAAATGAGTCTCGCCTCTAAATGGAAGGAGAGAGGAAGCGGAAGACATAGAGAAAAAAATCTACTCATTCCAGTTAATTGGGCGCTCAGACGGCACATTCCTACGCGGCCTGTGGTGGAGCTGACCGCGTCTGCGGGCGAACACACACACGCACCCATACGCATGGAAAAAAAAGTATCGCTCATAGTAAATGTTGATCAAATTCCTTATCTTATTGCAGACGCTACTGTATTTCCGGTTTCTACAAATGGCGTAGAAATGATTTGTGGAGGGGGAAAACATTCCTTAGAGGACTGTATAAGCAGCAGATAAAGTTGTTACGTGGTCAAGTATCTAGGATTTTTCTCATTTAATATTGTATAAAAACAGGTTGAAATGAAAATTTACATTGTCTTTCAAGAACATTTCGAAATAACGAAGGATGCATATGTGTTTGGGAAGGATAACGTGCAAGACTTGAGGATAGAGTACCCTTCTTGAAATAACCCGGACACCCCGCGAATTACCGCAGTTAGTAACCCGAGGATGTTTTCCAAGGATACAGATCTCTGACAATACGTTTATAGTGTACCATGTGTATAATTATTAACAGTAGGGTACTGTTACCTTACAGTTGCGTAATACAGTGTGATATGGAGATCCAACGTATTGCCTCACACGGACTAATCTTCCCACTGTTGCAGTTTTTCACTGACTGAGCAGCTTAAGTCCGCCTAAGCCGGGAATGTGCGAAACAGTTAGCAATAATGTTCCAGCAGGGTGAGGCTACAGGCAGAAGGCATACTAGTCCCAGCAGTATATATTTTGTGTAACTGTATAAATCATTTTAACAAGAAACTTATAAAGTGAACAATGTGGAAACATGAAAGCACAGGCGAGCATGAGTCGTCGATACTAAAAGGCGTAATACCAGCATACAAGTGAGATCACAAGGACTACAATTATTGGTCTCTCTGAAACTTACATAGCGTGATATTTCGGCTTACTCAGCAAGATACGGATGTGTGTATGGATCCAATGAAAACGCTATAGGAGCGGTATGGACCACATACAATGTGTGCACGGCGCAGGTTTTATCGTCGTCGTGTTCGTATGGCCACAGCCAACCGTATTCCTTTACCAAGTGTTGCGTCTACGTTGGAACGTAATAAATCGTATGGTACTATCTGCGTCAACTTGAGCCAAACTGACTTACACTAATTACTTTCCATCAAACTGTAGAATTTCCTAGAAGTTTAACTAAGTGGAACTGCTACAATTTTAAATTAGGAATCTAGTGAAGAGAAACTTTTGGTGGGCAAAGTGGAGACCTGTAGGGCAGCCCGCGGAAACAAAGGACCATCATCACTACGACTTCACCGTCCTTGAGCCTTTTTATGGGGTCCCATGCTGTGGGATCCAACTAGGTGCAACTATTTCCCACAAGGGAAGAGAGTGCTGGGTAATTTCTCTGTCACGAAACCTCCTAGAAAGGACAAGACCTCCCGATTCATTGCAGTATCATCTTTATGGAAAACGACTTAATTCTTGGGGTGCTAAAGACCATCCCTGAAGCAGCAAATTTTAGAGACAGTATTAAATGCTGAAAACCACAAAAGAGGAAAAAAATTGAACGTGAAAAACGGCCAGCGACAGACTGAGAGAAGAACGAAACTCCGCTATCTCCATCCCTAGTTCTTCCACTTACAGTTGGTGCGAACAAAGTGTGAACAGCCGGAGCCTGCCGCACCACTAAAGTACGCGAAACTTCTTTTGTGCTCGTTTTCTGTAACGAACATACTTTTAGTTATCTCTTAACAACCGAGAATAGCCAGAAGCCCGGTTGTTAGTGCGTCCGCTCAACCCAAGGCAGAATTTCCTACGTTTCCGTTTTCTGATGAAATTAACTAAATCCATGTGGCGGTAACTCAATAAAAGGAGTTATCTTTTTTCTAACCATGGTGACGTGATCCCTCTTATCGGTAATCTTAGTACCAGATTCTAGTCAACAGCTGATGTGATAGAGTCCGCTTGGATATAATAGTTCAAAGCCTAAAACAATCCACAATAACTTGGGTTTTATGGACACTCTAATTAATGATGTAAATGAAGGTGCCATCAAACATAATTTCCACAATATGTTTCTCCTCTGGTTAGTCTAAAAAGAAGATACGATAACCGCTACAATGTTTCGCTTGTGCCTGGTACGTCCTGAAGAGCAGCCTGAGAGAAACGCTGATGCTCAGTACAGTCCGTATTTTCATTTCTTCCAGCAACTGAATGACATGGCGTTAGGTTGTCATAGGTCGGGAAGCGGACGAGTAGTCTGCAAATGGTTCCACATGATCTACTGGTGGCACACTTGCCAATGCCCTTGCTACCAATATCCAGATTACAATACGAGTGCGACTCCAATGGGTACATGATATCCTTCGCTTGTGTGTTCTACATTGAAGGTCAGAAGCATCAGGAGCGAATCTAGGGTTAGGGTCTCTAGTGGGTCACATCTATTCGTGATTTAGGGTGATATTCAAATTCTTTCCTTCACCTTCTCCGGGTTTTACTGTCGTTGTTCGGCATACATGCTACTTTCCTTGTCCATTCTTATGTCTCTGTCTGCAGTTACTGTTCCATCGCCCCATTCCCCCTAACACCCCCACCACAAAACATACCGAAACACACACACACACACATATATATATAGGGTGTTACAAAAAGGTACGGCCAAAATGAGCTCTAACATGGAAAGTAAGCGTTTCCGGACACTTGTCCACACAACATATTTTCTTTCTTTGTGTGTGAGGAATGTTTCCTGAAAGTTTGGCCGTACTTTTTTGTAACACCATATATATATATATATATATATATATATATATATATGTGTGTGTGTGTGTGTTTTTTTTGTATAACTTACCGCTACCTTGTAAAGTGCTGCAGACGTTTAGGATTATAATAATACTAATAACTTCTTCTCTTGTGCTTTCCTGCATCGAGGCAAGGTGGACATGGTTATTAACGGACGTGGCATGGTTAATTTAAGGAGTGACCAGATACCATTCCAATCCCCACCCCGTTACTCCCTGGGAGGAAATATGCGTACTTCATACATATGTCTACATGCACTGTTATCCATGTGAAAGTGACCTAAGATTTTCTAACCGTTTGCGAACTATGTAAATGACGGGGCTTCAGTAGAAGGGCGGTTCACCTAGTGGGATGTGGGAAACCGCCTAAAAACGACGTCAATCCCCCGGGCAGGTTCGAGCTGGGGCCGGCGGATCTCCTCAGCATGGAAATGACGATTTAGCACGCACGGCTATCAGAGAGCGTCATTAAAAAAATAAAACATGTGAAGTTTTTAATAACAATTATTGGTTTACATTCGTGTTTAGTACGTTGCTGTAGCATAATGTCAAAGAATTGCAATTCATAACAATGCACCATTTGAAAAGCATTATTTCAAAAATTTTAGAAGCCTATGCATCGCGCAACCGATTTAAGAACAATAATAGCAACGAACACTCATAACTTCTTGAACGTCATGATTTACACGATAAAATATCTAAGCGTGTACTCATCACTATTATTATTTCATTTAACTCTTCGATAGTGAATATACATCTAAAGACCAACTCTGAGTTGAAAACGGGGAGGGGTTAGGAACAATAGCTGTTCCTTTCAATTGTACAGCGTACCTTTGGAAAGTCAGTCTTCTTTTTTTCTCTTATTTCAGTGGCTTCACCTCCGTCTATTGCCTTACTCTTGTGGTTTGCGTGTTCTACCCATGAAATCACGTACCGTGTCGGGTTTGTTTTTGGTGTGGGGGAGCACGTTAAAATGGTTCCAATGAAGTGCAGTAAATGATAGTGCTCATCTTTCTGGACAATAGAATTAAATTCTTAGCTTCAGTTATCATTAACAAGATTATATACAAACGCAATGAAATTCTGATCTTTGCCTCTTCTTCGTACGACAAGAAAAGAAACACATTGTTTCTAGCACGTATTTTACGTTTGTGTGCAAATGAGGCTCGAACGAAGAGCCGACCAAAAGATACGATATACTTTTGATCTTTTTATTTGTTTTCAGAGGAATCGTAAGCGATGCCGTTTTATGTCTTGTGTTACAAACGCCGTCGACGTATGAAATTTAGTTACCGAAGCTCTACAGAGCTGCACTTCCGTGTCTTTGGCGAGGGCGATTGTGCATACAGAGTAGTTTTTTCGCATACCAAAGGAATAATTTTTTAGGAGATTGGATGAAAATACAAAAGGAGGACGGTCGTAATACGTTCTTGAGTAGGACTAAACTTTCTTAAATATACAGTACTTATCTGGTGGCGTTGTATATATGTTATGGAGGAATTGAGGGAAAAAAAAGTGGGTGAAGTCATTAACTACGGTCATTAACTACGTCACTCTCTAAGAACTCAACCGGATCTGATACTTCTTTGTATTATCATGACGACAGCGCGATACATGCACAGATGTGAGTGGGACAAGAATGTGGTCGAACGGCTCAGTGGGATTTTTTTTTTTTTAATTCCTTCTCCCGCCCTTCCTCTTTCCGCCAGCCCATGTATCTAAAGGGAGGCGGGCGGGGGACGCTAGTATTTATTCGAACACTGCTTTACACTGAGCCACATTTACTTTCTCTATCGCTGCTTACTATCCTTGCTTAACGTGGCAATGTTATCAGGCACTGGATACGTATTTTACTGGACTAGGATTGGGATCCCCGGCCTGTGACCTAGATTTAGGTGACGAAGGGAGGCGGCCAATCTTCACACTTATTCGTGTGTTATTCCAGATAGTGCTCTGCTTCTCATTTCCTCGTTACTTTACCTGCCCACGAGCATGTTTGTCTGCAGTCACTCTAGAATTACTTCCAATCTGAATTACAACCTGATGCAAACAATACTGAACATCACGACATCCGAAACCAACTAGAAAACTTTGGTTTGTACACACAGTGTAGTTCTTACCCTGCGTAATTCCCATTATACGCTATTACAAAGATTGTCCTGCAAAAACACTGACAAACATTTGCATATGTTTCCATAACTTCCTGGAAATTTAGCGTATTCATGCTCTCCCGACTTCAGTAGACATATTTGTTCACCCAACCGAGCCTTCACGTTTTCTCAGTGCCACACTCGTCGAACATTAGTTTGTCCATATTCGATATCTTCAATCGTGAGAAAATGAGCACCTGTGTGCCTTATAACCACACACAACTTTCCGGGCCGTGTCTATGATAAACGTTAGGAATATTCTTGTTCATAATATACGCCTTCTTCGACCGCAATAATTAATTCACCAGCTTTAACCCAATGCGTTTCGGAGCTATCACCCAGTTTTCAGGCGATATTTCGAAGTTTTTGGTCGTTACATCTGCTAGTAGTACACAAACGATACACACACACATCACAAAAAGTTTTGTCATCCCGGTTCCCAGAACTCCTGAAGATAGACATTGACTGTGGATACTGTATCAGAAACGCAATCCCTTTGACTGTTCAGAAATGTCACTAAACCCGCCGGAAGATGTAAACAACCATGCATGAGCAGCGACTATTAGACGGAGGGGGTCTGACAGCCGATCAGCTTCAACCATCTTACCAGGAAGAAGGTACACAGCTCGTGTTGTCTGTAATTCAACCATGCCTATACCGTCGATACCGCGGTTCGATCGCGTCCGCTTTGATACTTTGTGCCAGGAACGGCTCTCGACAAGGGAAGTGTCCAGGTGCCTCGGAGTGAACCAAAAGCGATGTTGTTCGGACATGGAGGAGATAGGATCTATCGATGACATGCCTCGCTCAGTCCACCCAAGGGCTATAACTGCAGTGGATGACCGCTATCTACGGATGATGGCTCGGAGGAACCCTGACAGCAACACCACCATGTTGAATAATGCTTTTCGTGCAGCCACAGGACCGTGCGCCATAGGCTGCATGATGAACAAGTTCATTCCCGACGTCCATGGCGAGGTCCATCTTTGCAACCACGACACCATGCATCGCAGTACTGATCGGCCCAACAACATTCCGCATGGACCGCTCAGGATTGGCATCACGTTCTCTTCACCGATGAGTGTCGCATATGCCTTCAACCAGACAATCGTCGGAGACGTGTTTGGAGGCAACCCGGTCAGGCTGAATGCCTTAGACACACCGTCTAGCGAGTGGAGCAAGGTGGACGTTTCCCTCTGTTTTGAGGTGACATTATGTGGGGCCGACGTACGCCGGTGGTGATCATGGAAAACGCCGTAACGGCTGCACGATACGTGAATGCCATATTCCGAGCGACAGTGCAACCACATCGGCAGCATATTGGCTAGGCGTTCGTTTTCATGGACGACATTGCGCGCTCCCATCGTGCACATCTTGGGAATGACTTCCTTCAATACGACATCGCTCGACTAGAGTGGCCAGCATGTTCATCAGACATGAACCTCATCGAACATGCCTGGGATGGATAGGAAAGTGCTGTTTATGGAGGACTTCACCCACCAACCAATCTGAGGGATCCACGCCGAAGGCCGTGGAGGAGTGGGACAATCTGGATCAACAGTGCTTTCATGGACTTGCGGATAGTATGCCACGACGAATAGAGGCATGCATCAATGCAAGAGGACGTGCTACTGGGTATCAGTTGCAGCGGTGTGTCCAGCAATCTGGACCACCAGCTCTGAAGGTCTCGCTGTATGGTGGAACAACATACAATGTGTGGTTTTCATGAGCAATAAAAAGTGCGGGAATGATGTTTATGTTGATCTCTATTCAAATTTTGTGTATAGATTCAAGAACTCTCGGAATCGAGATGATGCAAAACATTTTTTGATGTGTGTAGTAATTTTTACGTGAAAAAATATCTCGGATGCATTAGACGAAATAAATTATTATTATTACCTTCGTTATTCCGTGAAATGTACATGTTCTGCATCCAGTGAAAAATATAAAAATTCCCACATTTGTACTTCAAATAAAGTAACTTGGTCATGGCCGTACTACATTGATCAAATGGTACATATTCATTTGTGATTCTAGCTTGTAGTAAAGCAGCCAGAGTCTTAATACTACCGCTTAACTGACGTATTGACGTATGAAATAAAATAAAATGATTCAAGAGGAAGTTAAAGATTTCTTTACATTGTTGCTTCTATTCTACGTGAATTGGTATGTTTATTACCGTACTCTGTGACTGAAATCACTCGTCATATTTATGTTACTAATTATTTTAGTTATTATAAACAATTTGAGATGAAATAGTCTGTTGTGGAGAAGTGACAGTTGGTGTTGTATGAGAAGGACGGCGGGAGGCTTGGGAAGTTCGGTGGTTGTATGATAAGGTGTGGTATGACAAGGTTGGTGAGAAAGAGGTAAAGCTGAGAGGAAAGCTGGAAGTGGATGAGTGTCTGTGTCTGTGTATGTGCATTATTTGTGATGAAAGAAAGATGATCCTTAAAAATTATTTAATCCGTTTACCTCGATATCGTAAAACTAACTGTTATTATTTAGTTACTGGTAGGTGATAGACTAAAAGAGAAGTAAGACCGAAAAAGTCATTGTAGTCCTTGAGTATGCAGTTGTTGTTACGAAATGCGTTGGACTAGAACGGAATGATTTTGTGCAGATGTATCTACCTACGTACATAGCGGAGCCTTCTTTGTGGAACATGCTACCAGTTGGGCCGCTACCAGGCTCCCGGTAACATTCCTGCAGCTGTTTCCAATAACACCATCCTAGGCAGCCAGCTAGCTGCTTCCCAGAAACGCCGTATGGATGTATGTTTGCTGGAGGCGGTGACTGGTGGTCGCGGAATCAGCTATTTCGACCGCGCCTGCAGACCGCAGTATATACAGACGGGAGGCGCAATGCCTGCAGCTGTTTGTTTGCGGGCGCCAAATGTTTGGTGTCTCGCCAGCCGTATCTCGCCGTCGCTGTCCCCAACGGGGAGAATTCGCACTGCAGCGACGGGCTAAAGTCCTGCCGCTACCAAGTCGATGCACTTAGTGCTTCGAAGGACTCAATTTGGGGGCTCTTGATGTTTGAATCTATATACATAAAAGGCAAAGGCCTGACTGGCTGTCTCATCATCGCCCAGCCCAAACCGCTGATGATAGGAACTTGAAATCTGGAGAAGGTGGGCATCTTACACTGTAGGCGTCGGTTACGAAGGGATTTTTCGGAATTCCAGTCCTAAGAGGGTGAAATAGGGGATGAAAGTTTTTTTTTAATGTCGCTATTAAGGTAATTTTGAAGATAGATCTACGAAAATTGGTATTTGGTTCGTCGGTCAAAAATAAAGAAGTAAGTGTTTCAGGATTTTTGGAAATTTAATCCTAAAGGAGTGAAATAGCGGATGAAAGCTTTCTTTTGAAAATATATCATTGCTAATAAACTACTAAAGAATATTTAAAGCTACAGCAAGGAACACTGATATTTGACTTCTCGATTACAAATAAAAGAACCACTGTGGGGATAAACTAGGGGACGAGAATCTTATGGAAATATTTTACTGTGAAAGCATTTATAAAGCTCAATCAATGAAAATTCAAATTTGACTTCTCAGTTACAAACAAAAAATGTGTTTCCCTGTTTTTATAATTAAATCCCTACGGCGGTGGAAATGGGATGAAGGTTTTTATGGAAATATTTCACTGTGCAAGCATATTTGAAGCTAAAAATATGAAAATTTGTATCTAGCATCTATGTTAGAAATACAACACACACATGTCACTGTTATAGGGGATTCAACAGCTAATGTAGTGAAACAGGGGGTGAATCGCTTTATGAAAATCTTTTATTGCGAAAGCATTTTTAAAGCTAAATCTTTGAAAACTGGTGTTTGGCTTCTCGTTTAAAGAAGAAAACATATGTGTTTCATTGTTTTCGGAAATTCAGCTTCTAAAGGGCTGAAAGGCTTTTTGAAAGTATGCCACTGTTAACGGAATTTTCAAGCTAGAACTACGAAAACTGGTATTTGGTTTCTCAGTCAGAAAATAAAGAAAAAAGTATTTCTCAGCAATCTGGGAAATTCAAACACAGGCGGGTGTCTTTTTTTTTTTTTTTTTTTTTTTTTTTTTTTTTTTTTTTGGGGGGGGGGGGGTAACATCTATGACCATTGGTATTTGTCTTCTCGGCTAGAAATAAGAAAATAAATTACATGCAATGGGGGATGAAAATTTCTAAGAAAATATTTCGTCACATTAAAAAAAATTGAAAGCTAAATATATGAAAATTGATTTTTTGCTTCTCGGTTAGAAGGAAAGAAATATTTGGTAGGTAATGAAAGATGTTATGGAAATATCTCCAAAGGCATGATTAACAGAAACTTTGGACTGCAGCTACCAGAATCGCCTTTTGGTCAAAAGTACAATCGCAAAAGACCACGCTTATTCGGCCTTAATTAGCATGAAAAGCTCAGAAGGCGTTGTATTTTGTGATCAACATAAAAATTCGATTAAATAAAAACAAAACAAAAATATCTGTGCACAACGTACAGTCTACGCGAGCGAAGCAGCGGGCGGTAAGCTAGGCCCTTATATAACTGATTTTTGAGCTTTTGGGTGTCCAGCAGAACTGTTGACTCCATTTAATGCACAACATTGTCCGCCTCCGTATTACCGCAATGAGCGGGGCGGATTGTTTAGCGAAAGGGCCCGAGTTTGGTTCTCGGCCGAGTAGGAGATTTTCTCCGTTCATAGACTGAGTGTTGTGTTGTCCTTTCGTTGGTTATTCAATCTTTTTCTCGTGGCTACCTCCCCTTTGGCAGTCCCCTCTCCGAGATCCGAATGGGAGACTTTTTCGGCATCTTTTACCAATGGAGAAATCCTTCTAACACTTTTTCAATTTCAGGCCACATGCCTTGTGGCTACACGTTATGTGTCTGTAATGCATTGGTTTTCATTGCCTTCAGCCTCTCCATGCCGTTGATCATTGATGATTCTTCCGTCTTTAGGGGCAGTTTTCCACCCCAAGGACTAGAGAGTGCCCTGAACAGATGTTTGCTCCTCCGCCCCCTTTGTCATGGTCATTGTCAGAGTGAGGGTGACTTCTTATGCCGGAAGTCTTCGGCCGTCGTTGCTTCATAGATCACAAGTAGTATATTGACATAAGAAAATGAACACACTTCGTTCCCTGCAAAACAGTGTATACACTTATGTGGACACTTTTGTTATTCTAAGATAATTGGTTTCACAGTCTTATTCTGTCATCATCCGATGTTATGGAACTTTTCCCATGCTACGTTAGATGAAGTCAAAGCATAAAAGGAACTTCCCACGTATACATGTATTCATAAAATGCTCACAGTTGACAAAATACTCACAAATATTAAAATGCATACAGTTGATGAGTTCTTCGTAGAGTCCACGCATGTTGTTGGCGAACATGAGTATCACAAGTGTGTCGCACAGCACTGTGCTCCCGCGGGAGCGTTAAGATAGAGGTGCCAGACCTGCTACGACGTTACCTGTCTGGCCGCTGGATCGCATGTGTTGACGGTAATATAGGAATTAAATGTGGAGCCAGTCACAGATGTTAAAAACTACAAAGATCAAAATGAGGAGATAATGTTCGCATGTGGAAGGCCATAAAATTACTTAAGATTCTTTGCAATATAGGCCGAGAGCAAAACAAAATAGCGGCTAGCTGTCGAAAGCTTGACGTGTTCTGGCCGACAGGCCAGTAGGTCCAATCATTTATCATTTATAGAGATGCTTTTTTGTTGTGACTGCATCGTGTGTGAAAGGTAGGCTAGTCCTAGAAGGAAAGTGGAAGAACGAAGGATAAGGACGGTTTTTTTGTGTGTCATCAGTCTTCTGACTAATTTGATACGGTCCGCCAAGAATTCCTCACCTCTGCCTTTCAAGTAACACTTGCAATAATTTCTTGGAAATATTTCAGTCTTTGTCTACCTCTATAGGTTATATCGTCGCAGCTCCCTCAAATACCGTGGGAGTCATTCCCTGGTGTCTTAAAAGGTGTACCAGCAACCAGTCCCTTGTTCATGTCGACGTTATCCTCAGGTTCCTCTCCTCCCCGATCCTGCAGAGATTTTCCTCATTTCTTATCGGCCCACCTAATCTTCAACATTGTTCTGTAGCACAAGATCTCGAACACCTCGATTTTCTTCTTTTCCATTTCAAAGAGTGGGTGTCGCCGTTTCCGAAATCGAAGGAATTTAACAGAACTGTTGTCTCCATCTTTTCAAAGGACATCCTTTTTCCTTTCGGGTGAAATGTGATGCTTGGCATTGTAGCCGCTGGTGTGGTATCCTATTTATGTCGTCCTGCCATTATTTTTGAAGTGTCTCTTGTGTAAGTGTTGTTTTTACGTCTAATTATTGTCTTATATATTCAATCTGTGCCTTAGAGTTAGTCCAAGAAGAGCTCAGAAACCGCAACTCAGCTGCTTCAATTCTTCATTCATTTTTTCTTAGCATCCAGCTTTTCTTAGCAGACTAGGCTTGGCTACCACGTTGTGTAAACGACGGCCTTAGTCAGAATACGGGGGAACTAAATTTTTTTGTAATTTGTTCCTAAAAAATGGCGTGGTGAGGGATCAAGCGCGCGAGCGCTCTTGTGTGTGTGTGTGTGTGTGTGTGTGTGTGTACGTGTGTGTGTGTGTGTGTGTGTGTGTGTGTGTGTGTGTGTGTGTGTGTAGGTATGGAAATCCTACGCGAGATCTTTCCAAAACCGTCTGAGCCCACACCCGACTACAAGCTAAATGACTACAATAGGACCTGGAAACTATTCTGGGCAACGGCAGTAAAGGATCACTTTTTCGAAGCCCCATAATTCCCACCCATTGCGACACTTAAGTTTGAAATTTGTCTCAAAGGTGGGTATAACCTTCATCTGCAAAAGCGAGGCGTCCTGTGACGTCACTCTCGGGCTCGACGCCGCTTCAAACAGCAGTGTGTCGGTACATGCGCTAAAAAGTCACAAAGTTCATGTGACGTCTAAGATGGGTTAGGCAACAAATTTCACTACAATTCTGGTCAGTGCCACGTGGTCGCGTCTTTTGATGCCTCTGCAGTGGAGATCAGAACTGCGGCGTCCAGCATTAAAATCAAGATTTCTTTTTTTTTTCTTTTTTTTTTTATGAATGGCCGAAGAAAACATCCAGACACACAGTCGCTCAGAACTGGTACGAAAAGGCCATAGTGGGTGCCATAAAGACAATGAACGAAACCAACCGTTTCCTTGGAACGTTGATTCTTACACATTTAGCTGTCGAAAATGACAGTTTGCAGTGCGATGAGCAACAGGAAGACGTTCTTCACACCCTTTGGCAGAGCTGACACCCAATGGGTCCCTAAGGACGCTGTGGAGCTGCTTACCCAGTAAGCGTGATCAGACCCAATTTTTGCTCTCGTGTACAGGCTGGAAAGTGTGCTTATGGTTCAAATGGCTCTGAGCACTATGGGTTCAAATGGCTCTGAGCACTATGGGACTTAACAACTGAGGTCATCAGTCCCCTATAACTTAGAACTTCTTGAACATAAATAACCTAATTACATCACACACATCCATGCCCGAGGCAGGATTCGAAGCTGCGACCGTAGCGGTCGCGCAGTTCCAGACTGTAGCGCCTAAAACCTCTCAGCCACCCCGGCCGGCAAGTGTGCTTATGCTTTTCCAGCACTCCTATTTCGTGTCCCTCTGTGGCGTCATCATGGAAAGGGGAAAGGGGGGGGGCATGCGACATCGACAAGAACGTGATTAAAGGAGCAAATGATTCTTATAAGAGCCCCCAGTTCGGTAAAACTATCGGTGGCGCCCTCCCACTTGTACTGAGAATTTTAAAAATGTGCCTGTAGAGACAGAACCAGCGCCGAAGGCCTAGGCGCTTGACAGACCGGCAGCCCCTTCGACACTACCCAGTTGCGGACGGCCTACTATCAGGTGCAAGAACAGCAGTGTACCCGAGTAGCCTGCCTGCAGGTGCCTGGTAGTCTCGTCACAGGTTCTGTCTACCCTGCTGGGGGTGGCATAGAGGGTTTTGCCAAACAGGGCGGGGGGGATTCAGGGGGACCCTTTGCAATCCTATTTACACATGTGTGATCATTACGTCCTCCAAGAACCCCCACACAGGAGGGATAAAAATGTTGCTTCTGATCACCTTCAAATTTCGTCTAGTGCTGTTGAACGGTTCGCAGTGTTACCAACCTGTACACGAGACCTAAAATTGCGGTCGCGCTGCACTCGAAAGGGGTCAGATCACGTATAATGGGGAATCAGACCCACAGTGTCCTTAGAGAAGGGTTGAAACGTTCGAGAGTGTCGGCTGTGTCAAAGGCTGTCATTAAAATCGTCCTGTTGGTCATCACACCGCCAAATGTCGGTTTCCATGTATGGGAATCAACGCTCCAGGTCAAGGGATGGTTTCATTCTGGTCATTTATCCGACCCCGTGATGCATTTTCTAGCCGATTCTCAGCGAAGGTGTATCTGTAATACTTTCCACGGCCATTCATAAGAAAACCGCGTGATTTCAACGCTGTTAGTCCGGTTCTAACATCCATAGCAGAGGCCTCAAAAGAAGGGGCGAATTTTGAGTAAGAAGGGCTGTGACAGACTTCCCGTCGTCTGACACGTCCACGATGGTCTTGGACACACTTGTGGTGGATTTTGGTAACAACATGACCATTAATACGCCTTGCACGTCACGTGGGCTTCTGAACTGTGGTCTTCGTTTCGTATATGTCGACACCCTGCTAATTCAAGCTTCGTCGAGTCCGAAGGTGACGTCGCAGGACGCTACGCTTTTGCACCATACAGAGAAAGGCTGTACGCACCTTTGAGACAAATTTCAAAGTTGAGCGTCGCAATGGATGGAAATTACGGGGTTTCGAAAAATGACCCCTTAATTCTGCAGCTCAGTGTACTGTAAGTTGCAAATCGCGATTCGCGCTTACTTTCCAAATTCGTGGCCAACGGTCTTCATATGGTCAGAAAACTGTCTGATGGAACTAAGGATTGAACGTAGGTGAAAGGCGTCATTTCACCTACTTGAACAAAGACTCTCAGACAGCTACATTCAGTGCATTTCGGTACCCACAAAGGGATCTCATATACACTGCCGGCAGAAAGAGATACTTCGGGAAAGACGACGTCGATTTTGATCCCATGACAGTATACGTCACCTGGGAGGTAGTAGATGAACTAATGGTGGTTTCAACGTCGTCTGCTAATACATAGCGTAATGGGGTAGCTAACAGAGCACAGATGTCTTTACCTTTTAATATAGAATGCTCATTGCCAGAAGGCTCAGTGTGAAGCAAGCAGGCACCCACGTCACGGAAAGGCACAGGTGCCTTCGACAGGCAAATGAGTAACTTTGGACAGGAACGAACTGTGGTCTTGCGAGTGGAGGGATGTCGCTTTCGGACATGCTGCATCAGCTGTGCAACAACGATGCTCGTTACTTGAATATTCTTACACCTGTAGACAATTTTCTGGACATCCAAACAGCACAGAGGTCCGCCAAGGTCGTCGTATTGTAAGGGAAGTTTCGTGTTAGCAGACGAGCCAACACCGTGTTACGAGTAGAGGCCGAAATGAGCAGGCTGGCGTGAGGAGGGAAGAACTATACGGACATGAGGTCTGGAACATGACAAGGAATGAGAATTCAGAAAGCGGACATAATTAGTTTGATACTTAACTTTAATCCATTAATGATGAACGTCGCTCAGAATACATTCTTGAAGTAATTATAGTAACCGAATATGGCGCCTTGCTAGGTCGTAGCAAATGACGTAGCTCTGCAAATGAGAGCGTATGTAGGCAGTGAACCATCGCTAGCAAAGTCGGCTGTACAACTGGGCGAGTGCTAGGGAGTATCTCTAGACTAGACCTGCCGTGTGGCGGCGCTCGGTCGGCAATCACTGATAGTGGCGACACGCGGGTCCGACGTATACTAACGGACCGCGGCCGATTTAAAGGCTACCACCTAGCAAGTGTGGTGTCTGCCGGTGACACCACAGGCAGCAGTGGCAGATCTTTCAGTTACCACAGCAGGCTCATGAGCCTCGACTTGTCAACACTAAATGCTGCGAACCTTTTATGAGCACAGCATCGACGAGCACGGCTCGACTTATACCGTCAGAGGATTACTTGGAATAGTGGTCTTGACGAATGAAATCAGGTTCTGCTGGCAAGCAAGTGATGATCTTTAGCTTGTATGACGTAACCTGGTGGGAACTGTCTCGTACAATTCATTCGTCCAAGACACGCTGGTACCTCCCCAGGTCTTATGGCATTGAATGCGGCAAGTTACAACTCACGTACATCTTTGGTGTTTCTGGAGGAGACACAGTATGCTCCTTTGCCGTTCTTGCAAGAGGAATATGATGTGTCATTGAAACAGAATAATGTTCGCCCACGTACTGCTCTGCAAGACGTGTAGTAACTTCACTGGCGTGCATGATTTATGGACTTGTCTCCAAGCGAGCACATGTGGGATGTGATTGGACGAGAAGTGACTCGTACGAGTGGTCAAGCAACAACTCTCACAGAGCTACTAAGTGAGAAGGTCGAGCAGGCGCGGCATAACGTAATCCAGGACAGTATTTGGGATCTGTAAGATCTGCTATTACCTCAGAACCGCTTGTGCTATTAATTTGTAATCATTTCATGCACTCCGCATGCGCTGTTGCAACAATATGTCTTGATTGAATTGTAAACCTGTAAAAGAGAGTACTCCTTTTTTCCTGTAGTGGATATCGGACGTACCCGACGAGATACCAGATTCAAATTTGCCTGCCTTGTCGTTACAGGAGCTCCGAATTCGGAATAATCAGACATTCAGGAACTGTAATTCGGCACGGCTTTCGAGCTCCTCAATGTCTTATAGGAATAGGACACACCGTATTTAGAAAACTGGATTCTCTAATACCATTAAAAAATCTATTACAGTTCTCTCGGGCATGTTTGTCATGGAATTTTTATGAAACGTACTTAAGAGAAGACCTTTTAACTGTATACCGTCTCCAGGTGACTTTTACGACGCCAGGCTCAAATTCGTTTCGTCACTGCTCACTGCTCGTTCCTCCCCCGTCCCAGACGCAGCGTTTTAACGGCGCCTGATGAGTCTTAATTGGAAGCAGTCTGGCGGGGAAAGCGCGCCGTCAGACGGACGATACTGGCCTCCGTATTTACGGCAGCGTCCGCGGAACGGCGCCCGACTACCCAGGCCTTATTTTTAGAAGGCGGTGAGCGCGTGCGGAAGGCACTAACACGGCACCTCCCGCTCAGATCGACGAGTTAATTTACATCGGGGTAAACTCGCAGCCGGTCGAGAGCAAACAACGGCAGACGCCCGACTCGGCCCGCGTCTGGTGGCAGGGACTCCCAAGGAAACGAACTGCCCGTTCCCCTCGAAACGGCGGGGAACAATGATAGCCGTCTGTAGTCCGAGGGCGGCCACGTGGAGTATATTAAGGCGCCCGTTATTTACGGGCGTCACGGCCGGAGAACAGTTCCGAACCGTGTTTATGTTGGAAACTGCGCTCGACTGAAATTTATTGTAACGCCGCAGCCCGCACGGATGGGTGGGTGGATGGACGTCATGAAACCGCTACCCCAGTGATAGTGGCCGTCGTGGGTGGTCGGCCGGAAACCGCTTATGTCAGCTGCACAGGTCTCCAGTTATTGCGACACCGCGGCATTAATAACGAGCTGTTTTCTCGAGACAATATTTCATCGAGAAAAACTGTGACGAAACAAGCGATTGTGGTAGTTATTAAAGTAGGTGAGGTGATGGGCGCGTACTTGATAATCTTTGTGATCCCAGATTACTGAGACACTACAGGATGCATGGAAGTCCTCTTTAGCAATCCAGCTGTCGTTAAACACAACCAGAAGTGCAGACGTGTAGCGAGCCCCGGTACCTCTTTCTTCCCAGAGAAGTAGTGATCAGTTTTGCGTTAATAATGTTTTGTACGAAGCATTCATATCAGTGTCGGTAAAGAGTATGCTCAAATTGCTTACGGAATGCCAGCCGGGGTGGCCGAGCGGTTCTAGGCGCTACAATCTGAAACCGTGCGACCGCTAAGGTCGCAGTTTCGAATCCTGCCTCTGGCATAGATGTGTGTGAAGTCCTTAGGTTAGTTAGGTTTACGTAGTTCTAAGTTCTAAGGGACTGATGACCTCAGAAGTCCCGTAGTGCTCACAACCGTTTGAACCATTTGATTACGGAATACCATGAAAATATTACACACACCACTACGCTGTATGTGTCTCATCTTCCTCCTCCGCTACGTCCACAAAATCCCAACGTAGTGCTTCCGGTTTTCAATGATATGTTGTAATGTGTTAGTTTTTGAACACTTATCGTTGTACACCGCCGGACATCAGCAACTGACCATCTTGCAAAGTATAATTTTACGTAACAAATCATTTCCTTCCCAGCCACTGCTTCCCTTTCATGCCCCTCGACTCTCATTACTACCATCTGGTTTCTGTACAAATTGTAAATGGCCTTTCGCTCCCTGTATTTTACCTCTGTCACCTACAGAATTTGCAAGAAAGTATTCCAGTCAACATTGTCAAAAGCTTTCTCTAAGTCTACAAACGCTAGAAACGTAGGTTTGTCTTTCCTTGATCTATTTTCTAAGATAACTCGTAGGGTCAGTACTGCCTCACGTGTTCCAACATTTCTACGGAATCCCAACTGATCTTCCCCGAGGTCGGCTTCTACCAGTTTCTCCATTCGTCTGTAAAGAATTCGTGTTAGGGTTGTAGCCTATCCCCGATGTTATTTAATCTGAATATTGAGCAACCAGTAAACGAAACAAAAGAAAAATTCGGAGTAGGAATTAAAATCCATGGAGAAGAAATGAAAACTTTGAGGTTTGCCGATGAAATTGTAATTCTGTCAGAGACAGCACAGGACCTGGAAGAGCAGCTGAACGGAATGGACAGTGTCTTGAAAGGAGGATATAAGATGAACATCAACAAAAGCAAAACGAGGATAATTGAATGTAGTCGAATTAAATCGGGTGATGCTGCGGGAATTAGATTAGGAAATGAGACGCTTAAGGTAGTAAATGAGTTTTGCTATTTGGGGAGCAAAATAACTGATGATGGTCGAAGTTCTGGATGCGTCTTAGCAAACTAAGAATTGGTTTTCTTTCTTTTTATATGATGCGTAGCTAGAATTCGTTGATGCAAATAGTTTATTTGTAACAGTGGTCGTACGTGAAGGTGGACCCATCATCTACAGACCAGCATTTTGTAAGGTGAACACACCTTTGGAAACATCTATTTCACCTCATACCTTTATTAATTGCTGACTAAATAAAGCTACTTTCTTTCTTTTTTTCTTTCGGCCTTCGTCCCGCTTCAACGTGGGGTCAGCCGTGTTAATAAGGATTTGGCACTGTTAGTTGGAGAGGGCGGCCAGATGCCCTTCCTGCCACCCCCATGACGTAGGTAGTGTACCCCAACTTCTGCGTCTGCGAACTTTTCAGATATCTGCGAGTCGTGTAACTATGGCGGAACGTGGGGACCAGCCAGGTATTCACCTAGAAGGATGTGGAAAACCGCCTAAAAACCACATCCAGGCTGGCCAACATACTGGCCCCGCATCGAATCCGCTGGGCGGATTGGATGCGGGGCCGGCGCGCCTACCCGAGTCCTGGCCGGTTAAGTAAAGCAGTTGAACAGAATGGACATTGTCTTGAAAGAAGAATATAATACAAACATCAACAAAAGCAAAACGAGGATAATGGAATGTAGTCGAATTAAGTCGGGTGATGCTGAGGGAATTAGATTAGGAAATGAGACACTTAAAGTAGTAAAGGAGTTTTGCTATTTGGGAAGCAAAATAACTGATGATGGACGAAGTAGAGAGGATATAAAATGTAGACTGGCAATTGCAAGGAAAGCGTTTCTGAAGAAGAGGAATTTGTTAACATCGAGTAGAAATTTAAGTGCCAGGAAGTTGTTTCTGAAAGCATTTGTATGGAGTGTAGCCATGTATGGAAGTGAAACATGGACGATAACTAGTCTGGACAAGAAGAGAATAGAAGCTTTCGAAATGTGGTGCTACAGAAGAATGCTGAAGATTAGATGGGTAGATCACATAACTAATGAGGAGGTATTGAATAGAGTTGAAGAGAAGAGAAGTTTGTGGCACAACTTGACTAGAAGAAGGGATCGGCTGGTAGGGCAAATTCTGAGGCATCAAGAGATCGCCAATTTTGTATTGGAGGGCAGCGTGGAGGGTAAAAATCGTAGAGGGAGACCAAGAGATGAATACACTAAACAGATTCAGAAGGATGTAGGTTGCAGTAGGTACTGGGAGATGAAGAAGCTTGCACGGAATAGAGTAGCATGGAGAGCTGCATCAAACCAGTCTCTGGACTAAAGACCACAACAACAATAACCATTTCCTTGCCACACCTGGTGGCTCGTATATTCTCGGTGTCTGTCGGACGGGTCGTCAGGCGTATTTTCTCTGGTTTTTGGACTGAGAAAATACGCCTGACGACTCTTAGCAGACACACCATGTATATACACTGGCTTTCTCTGCCTCGTGATGGCTGGGTGCTGTGTGATGTCCTTAGGTTAGTTAGGTTTAAGTAGTTCTAAGTTCTAGGGGACTGATGACCATAGATGTTAAGTCCCATAGTGCTCAGAGCCATTTGAACCATTTGAAAACTATTTCTTTTATCCTATACTTACTGACTTACTTTTATCCAGATATTAAGCAAGGTTACCATTCACATTAATCCCTACTGGACTCGATCAACGAAGACACCGCTTTTACCGAGCAGTGTCATCAGCCACTCCATCCGACAGAGTTTTTATGGTCATGGAGGGCAAGATCGGTTCTGTCACATTTTCTGAAGCTCACAATTGTTGCCCTTGGTATGCAGGGTAGTGGCACTACGACGGGACTGTCTGCTAACCTGACCCAGACATGTTCCATTGCGGAAGATGTGCGAATTTTGCTGGCCACAGGACTCACTCAACATCTCGCAGACAGTTCAGTTCACAGAGACACGGTCCATGTATGGACAAGTATTGTCCTGCTGGGAAATACCAACACGAATTGTCGCGTTAGAGTTAGCACACGAGGACACCATATGCCCCTGAAGTACAGTTTTGCCGGTCAGGATTCTCTTAATCTCTACCAGCCGTGACTTGAAGCCATAATCTGATACTGGTCGGAAGAATGGGACATTTCCCCAATCGCGGTCATACTCATCGACGTATGTTACCCGGGATGAAACTTCCTGGGAGATTAAAACTGTGTGCCGGACCGAGACTCGAACTCCACCGACTGAGCCATCGAAGCACGACTCACTCCCCATCCCCACAGCCTCCATTGTGCTACTATCTCGTCTCTTACCTTCCAAACTCCGCAGAAGTTCTCCTGCGAATCTTGCAGTACCAGCACTCCTAGAAGAAAGGATATTACGGAGAAATTTCTTAGCCACAGACATGAATTGATGCTGTGAGGATGGGGAGTGAGTCTGCTTGGATAACTCATTCGGTAGAACACTTCCCCGCGAATGGCAAAGCTCCCGAGTTCGGATCTCGGTCCGGCACACAGTTTTAAACTGCCAGGAAGTGCCATATCAGTGCACACTCTACTGCAGAGCGAAAACTTTATTCCTATCCGAGACGTCAAATCAAACACCTTTCAGCCGTCTAGTTTCCATAATTGTGTTTTCTTTGCCCATTTTCAGCGATTTACTACGACATCTTCAGACTGCTGAACCGACATGTAGAAAAATTCCACCTTGGTTCTGGTCAAAACAGGGGCCAGAAATACTTGTAATAGTAGATTTCTGTTTGCTATAGCGATCACTTCAACCATCATCTGGAGACTAGATGACGGTTGAAGTGATCGCTATGTAAACATTAGTCTGTCTGGTATTGTGCTTGTTTACACACCGCTGGCGAGTGTTACTTTATCTCACACCGAAAGTTATGAGCTATTTGTTTGTCATACGAAGGGCATAATTGATGTTATATATACCTATAATTTTCCGGACTTCTGTTGATTAATGTTGTTCATAGCGTAGGTGGATTCGTAGCATGGCTGATTGAAGTACTAGTGAGCATGTGTTGAAGGTGCTGGATAGTCGACGTAGAATTTATTTTGATTTTATTTGGTAGCTATTCTATATTGAGTTACAGCCCGATTGTAAAGTCTGCCAGCCGAGTATATGAATATTGTACACTAAGTTTCGTGTTCATGTTTGGTGCCTTTATGTTCATTGGGGCTGTATCTAAAAGTGAGTTGTTTTATGATATTGTTTAAATAGTTTTTAATTTATTCAGTGATTATTTGAAGCCCAATTTGTGTTAATTGTAGGAAAAAATATTGAATTGACATAATTGTTTGCCGCGTGGGATTAGCCGAGCGGTCTCAGGCGCTACAGTCATAGACTGTGCGGCTGATTCCGGCGGAGGTTCCAGTCCTCCCTCGGGCATGGGTGTGTGTGTGTTTGTCCTTAGGATAATTTAGGTTAACTAGTGTGTAAGCTTAGGGATTGATGACCTTAGCAGTTAAGACCCTTAATATTTCACACACATTTGAACATTTTTTTGACATAATTGTTTAATATTTAGCTTTTGTAGTTTGTATATAAAAGGTAATTATGTTTTTAATAAACGTGTTTGATAAAATAAGGCCACTTCATCAAAATACTATGCTGCACAAACCTCGACAGTTATTACTGATCACTAGCGTTCGAAAAGTTTCTTATTATATGCTTACATTGGTAGCCAGAAAAATCAGCGTGCATAAAAATTAAAAACTACTTTATATAATATAGCGCAATAATAGCATAGTAGCATATATGTACGTAGGAGAGCTCCGAATAGCAATTTTAAGTGTCACAAGTAGTATTATATTTGAATCTCATTAAAACCAGAACCTCTCCCCGATGCACCAGATCGTGCCATGCTGGCTAACTGTCACTAAAAGTGTCAATACACTGTTCGGATGCCAAGCAAGTGCGGCATCTAAGTCGTAAAATACACTTCAGTGGGATGCTGATAAATGCAAATACAAACATAAAATATAATATGTAGTCACATCAACGACGTAAACTGCCAATATTAACTGTACGGCACCCTACATAAAACACAGTGCAAAAGTTGACCGCTAGAACCAATCTTAAAAATCCAAATTCCAGACCTAACGCATCTTCTTATTAAAAACATCGAGTTACATGAGTGCAAGTGCGCCAGTAGCAGCTCTATGTTACAGGATGCAAAGTAAGAATCAATAAACTAAAAAAAAATTTTTCATTCCCCATGCCATAATGGGCCTTCTTGTTAAAAACTTAAAGGTCATTCAGCGCAATAACGCCAGTGGCAGCTATATGTTGCAGAGTGCCTAATATAGAACATCCACTGATTGTACCAACCCCGTTCTGAACTGGGAAAAGTTTTCATTTCAGTTTGACCGCAGCTGTAAATCATTTAATGACAATAACATTAAAATTTTTGAAAAGTGGCGCTAGTGAATATTGGGCAGAAAAATGATCGGATGCTGAGGACTTGTGAGGCGGTACGCATGTCAGTTGCACGGAGGGGGACCGCCGTCTACACGGCTCCTATTGTGTATTCACGAGGAGTAGCGGCGGGGGTGTAGCGGCCAAATGCGTGCACGCATCCCGGCTAAGTGCGTGCAGCACGCGCTCTGCCGCTGCAGGAGCCTTAACCGTGCGTACTCCCCATCCCCATCCCATCCCATCCCATTCCGTAACGCCCCACACGCGCTTCCATCTATGCCCGCCTGTCAGACCCCCGGACATGTCGGAAACGCTAGGCATCCCAAGTACCTAATTTCATTCACTTCGTTACTTTGTTTCCCTCAGTTTTACAAACTGATCAGGAAAAGAAATGTCGTAAGGAAGCGAAACGTCTTTCTTATGGTTATTCTGGTAACTGCACCAGCTACAATGGTGTCGTTGCTGACGCAGTAACTGATGCTACGACTAGCCCCAGTACAGGATACACGAAGCACCGGAATAAGCTGACGAGACATCCCGTTTTTGCCGGGACAGTACTGGTTTTCACATAAATGTCCGGTTTCCCGAGAAAATAATTCTGTTCCCGGGTTTTAAGCGAGAAACACAACGCCAGCAGTAATATTTGGTATTTGACTAAATATTTGTGAAAAATAAATTTCCTGCAAATAGGACGTGGCAGAAGTATACATTTTAATAATAAATGAAAAGCACCAGTTTGCTTTTGTTCTACAATATTATTTTTATTGCTAACCGGTTTTCGGCTTACAAGGCCATCTTCAGACATTTACTGAGTATTATCACCAAAGAAGTTAAATGTTAGCAGACAACATTGGAAGAGAAGTAACACTTCTTCATCTCCCAGTACCTTGATGCAGCCTTGTCTAGTACTAATTTTATCTTATTTTATTAGTTTTGTTTATTAATAGAAACTGTTATGTAGGCATGCTATTCCTATTTTGTGCTAAAGGTTTTCCTGTCAACTCCATTGTTATTTATGTACTGTTCAGTTTTTACTATTTCATTGCAAAGATGTTACTCACTGTATGTTTCTACTTCACTCTAGATGTGTTACTTCTCTTCCAATGTTGTCTGCTAACATTTAACTTCTTTGGTGATTATACTCAGTAAATGTCTGAAGATGGCCTTGTAAGCCGAAAACCGGTTAGCAATAAAAATAATATTGTAGAACAAAAGCAAACTGGTGCTTTTCATTTATTATTATAATGTTGTTCTACCAAGAACCGACGGAAGATTCTGTTAATATGAAGTATACATTTTCCCAATATATATCGCGTTTTGCTTAACTCGCCTTATGCCTGAAGAAAGAGTGAGAGATATGTTGAAAAGAAAAGCAGGTATTACCTACCTAGCCGACCTTCCACTTTATGGCCCTCGAGACAAATAAAACCAAAACTAAAGGAGGAATAGAAAAGCATTACTTAAACCTTTTCTTCTAACGGGACTGCACCCATATGGAAGTTAATTTTGTGAAGAATGTGAGCGATGAGGCGTGTGTTAGCAGCGTTTATTGAATATTATTTGGCATGTATGCACGCTTGCCCTAAAAGTCTGCAGTCAGACGAAAAGACAGCGGGTTGTTGGCAGATTTCACTCACTTAGTGACGATACTTCAAGTCTATCGATGTTGGAAAAACTTACAACTTAGAAGTGAAAGTTGTCGGATGATCAGCTGTGCGGACAAAGCTACTACCTGCCATTTTTAGTAGTCAGTGAATGTGAATATTAAACTCAGAAAGTGTGGTGTCTTGTGAAAATGCCCAAGCGGAAGTGTTCACTTAATGAGAAAGAACCAATATCAGTTGTTATCATTATGAGTACTAATTTCAGTGCATCTTGCACAGAATTTAAGGATTATCTTTTTTCTGCAAAGGAGCTACTAGAATCAATTAATTCTTCTGAGAGATAAAGCAAAGGTAAATATTAGGGTAAAACTTATAGTCTGTATCTGGTTACTGATTAGTAATATTAATTATTTTTTAGGATTAACGAATTGTTCATATTTAAAATAGTTAATGACTAAACACTGCAAAAAATCTGCTGGCTATCAAAAAAAAATGTGTATCAGTCATTCTCATTTCTGAAGAAAATAATTATATTCACATGTAATGAATCTACATGTTCCTTTCCAATTCACCAAATGAAAATCCATTCTTGTTAAGGGGTTTTTCATCAGCTGCATCATCATATGCTTATTGTTGATTTCAAAATATCACTCTAACTGACGAGAGAGGCAAGCGGCAATGTGTAAATGACGTTAAATAGAAAGTATAAATGCAAGTGTCACCGTTTTTCTCTTTTGAAATCCGGTCAGTCTGCACCGGTGTCACAGACAATTAGGACAAACCCTGAATGAATTTTTCATTCTGTTTCGGAATTACTGAAAAAATCTGCGTGCCTGACCCACGATCCATCATCGCCGATTCAGTTATGCCAGTACTTATCTCCTAAACTTCACTGTTCAAAGCTCTCCTGCAAAACTTACGAACCTCTCATAACTGTAGATGAAAAGAAGTAGTTTCTATACTCCCAGATTTCCTAATTCGCATTCGACGTTGTACAGCTCGGTAGAGTGTTACCATAGGTCCTACCATACAGGAAAGGTTCTCGGTTGTACGTGTGGATCGAATACGTTATGAACAGTAGAACAGTAGTTGGCTGGCAACGTGCCACTGTTTAATAAAAGTGCCACTAATAAAAACATGCCGAACTTTTATCTCCGTCAAATAAGGGGTATCTTTGTCAACAGTGTATATGCAGCAGCGAGAAATGTTTTCCCTAAACATAACGGTTTTGATGTTAATGCTCGAGAACTAATTACGTTTTATATATCTGCAACGCATCAACTACAACCATAGTGAACCGTCATCTCTTCCTTTCCCCTCCTGGATTAGAATTATACTCGACATTATATATTGCATATCACCAGTTGTATAATAATGGATCATAAAATTTAATTTTAACATAGTGAACCGTCATCTCTTCCCTTCCCCTCCTGGATTAGAATTATACTCGACATTATATATTGCATACCACCAGTTGTATAATAATGGATCATAAAATTTAATTTTAACATTACTTCTTATTTTGAACTGCGGGAGACACCGATTGGGCGTATCAAGTTATTCCCCGTGCATACAACCAAAGTAGTGAGAGGGATGTCGCATACAATGTAATTTGTGTTCATCACTTCCGAGTTCCTACATTAGTTGAATATGTGTCGTCCTATGTGTATAAATGACTGCGAGAAATAATTTAATACAGCTAATTTGAGGAATGTCTTATTCTAAAATCTCGTTCGCCTCGGTAGCTGAGTGGTCAACGCCACAGAATGCTATTCTAAGGGGTCCAGGTTCGATTACCGGGTCAGTCGGAGATTTTCTCCACTCAGGGACTGGGTGTCTATGTAGTCCCCATCATCATCTCAGCCTCATCGACACGCAAGTCGCCGAAGTGGCGTTAACTAAAAAGACTTGCACCAGGCGACCGGTCTATCCGACGAGAGGCCCTAGCCACACCACATTTCATTTAACGTTTCCAAAATCTCAATTGTTCAACCAGTAAAGCAGATTAGAGATGGCCTTTGCACTACGTGATACCACGATAAAATTTATCTACAAAGATCATCAGCAAAAATGAGAGTCCTCTACTATACAAAAGGTTACAGTCTTTTAACTGACTGAGGATACTTAAGTGATCAAATGAAATTCACTAGCTGTTAAATTCTTGTGTTAAATCTGATAGAATTCGCTAGTCCCTGAGATGTTATTCTGTTGTTCACACCACTGACTACAAAACTGACGGAGCCACAAAGCCATACCTCCATACTGGTCTGAGCTTCTAGTGGCTGGCCGCTCGAAGTAGCCGCATGGTCCTGGGCGCCTTGCCACGGTTTGCGTAGCTTCCCCCGTCGTAGGTTCCAGTCCACCCTCAGATATGTGTGTGTGTGTGTGTGTGTGTGTGTGTGTGTGTGTGTGTGTGGGTGTGTGTTGTCCTTAACATAAGTTAGATTAAGTAGTGTGTAAGCCTAGAGACCGATGACATCAGCAGTTTGGTCCCATAGGAACTAACCACAAATTTTCAAATTTCTACTGGCTGGCTTCATAATAACTGCGTCGTGCGGTGGACGCAGAAATACTAACAAAGACTAATGAAGCAAACATTGTAAATCTTTTCGTTCATTATTTGTTGATACTTGGATAATATTTTCTGAGCTCTTTAATCAAATATGATCATTAAACCTCTCATCCGGAGAGTTAAAGTTACTCCGTCAAAATTGAGATGTGTCCGTGACCAAAGTGCTGCAATCTTCAAATCATAGCTGAAATAAATAAATAAATACGTAACTAAATAATTTTCTTAATCTGTAGGACGCTGCACACGGAGTAATGGCACAGGTCTTTCTTTTTAATTTGAAAAAGATAATAAAATGGCAGACATTTGAAACAAAGATGCAGTTTTGTCCTGTTTTTTTTGGTCGCTTTTTTGCAATAACAATTAATGAATCAAAATAAAAGAAAATTAGCCTATTTCTTATTGCGGAAATGTTCGAGTAGTGATTCATCCGAATTTCAGAAAGATATCTTTATTAGTGCGCCCGCATTCCATTCCGCCACCTTGAGATGCAGTGTATTTCAAGCTGACGGCATGGACTGAGGGCACTCTAATAAAGTTATCTTTCCGGAATTTGGCTGAATTACTTCCCGGGTATGTTCGCAAAAAACGAGACCAGAAATACGCGACGAAACTACGTCTTTGTTTCAAACGTCCACCATCTTATTATTTCGTCTCAAATTAAAAAAAAAAAAAAAAAAAAAAAAAAAAAAAAAAAAAAAAAAAAAAAAAAAAAAAGAAAAACTTTGCTCCTGGGCAGTATCCTATAGATTAAGAAATTATTATTTTTTCTTTCTTTTATGTCAGATAAGATATGCCGACTGCAGGACTTCCGTCGTGTACGCACATCGGTTTGGACAGAGCAGCTAACTCCTCATTGGGGGTGGGAGGGTGGGAGGGGACTTAACGACGACTGAATTCCTTTAGAAGTCATAAAATGTTGTCCATGGAGCAAAACATAATATGCATAAAGATTTACGTTGTTTGCTTCATTAGTTTTTTTCCAGGCTGACTGAGGAGAATGGACCCTCAACAGTGGTTACGTATGACATCCGGGAAACAGCATTTCGTATTCTTATCTGCAAAATAAATTATTGATACAACCTTATTTTTTGTTTCTCTACCCCTCTCCGTTTGTTCACATTCTGGTTCTGTACGTAAGCGATTTATAACGGTAATGTATTTCGCTCCTGTTTCGTACTATAACTAAAGTCGTAAATCTGCGACACTCTTCAAGCGTATTTGAGCTTCAATGTATTGTAGATGTTCGTGATACCATTGTCTTCAGATGTCGGGCTTTTTTATAGGCAGGGAATGACGCGTGACAGATAAGTGATTGCTAATTATTAACTTCAGTGTTATTATTTTAATTTCTATCGCTGGTTATCCTTTTAGGACCTCGTACTCAACCTGACCTCTTAGTTGTGAAATCCTTCAAAAAATTGTGTGTCTATTTCACTTTTCTATTCAATACAATACCATCTTCTTTGGTGCACATTTTCCGAAAATTAACCCTTAATTCCATGCCATGAACTGATGTAAACAGAGCTATTTCGTGTAGGAAATTTTTCTTTGATCCATTTATGTTTTCAGTCTTGGTTTCCGTATAGGAGGACTCTTTCATTTCTCCTGCTACATTGTGATCTTCAGGTTTAATGTTAATGCTACTTCCCATTCGCCTTGTGCTAATCAATACTACTCTCTTAGCTTTTCTCATCCTCAGCTTATACTCCGTGCAAACTTACAATTAACAATAACTTTACGCATTAGGGTGGGGATAAGTTGCATTCCTATTCTGCTCCCTTCTTATTAGGAACTTGTCTTTCTTGGACGTCCACTGATACACTTCCTGACAAAAATGTGAAGCAATCAAAATGGCAAGAGGAAACAAAACGAAACTTCTCTGTCTGAGGGAGTATGTGATGCCACTTCAGTGTTTACAATATCAAGGTAGTATCAGTCCACTTGCCAGTATGATGTTGCAACCACTCTGGCCTGGTTGCGTGCAGTGTTTGAGTAGGGCAGGGTGTCATAAGGCCGTTGCATTCTTTCCAGAGGCAAGCTGGCCCACAGTTACTGTAAGTGGCCGTTGAAATGCTGGATACTGGCACTGCAGTGCAGGTGACATAGGAGCTAGTCTTACGGGTGTTTTATCAGGAACAGATGTAAGAACATTGCTGGACGAGAGAGTGCATCACCATCTCGCAGACAGTTCCTAGAGATACATGCCACGAGTGGTCGAGCATTGTCCTGTTGAAAAATAGCACGGTACTGTCACATGAAACATAACACTTGAGGATGCACATGAGGACCGTGACGTGCTGTTGTTCCGTCAGCAGTTCATGCTTTCCGGCCACAGCACCATTCCAAAAGGAAGAAATTTGTGTTGTGGTGTTAACGGCTTCGAGTGGGACTGTTATTCCTTAGTCCGGCTGCTGCTGGTGCCTGCCAGTGGTGTGGGATGGCACAGCGTGTTATACGGAATCAATTACTTGTTCTGGAATGGCAAGCGCAGACTTTTGGTCAGTCGTCCCCAATTAACAGACTTCGTATAATGAGTTACCTTGTGAGCTGGATTTTGTTGTTGTTATTGCTATTTTCCTTTCCTTATTTTATAGCTGAATAGTTTGCCATATTCAATATTTCTAATTTTATTTGTTCTGCACCTGCGATGTGTTCCATAAGTGTTCGGAAATTACCCTTACAAACTTCTAGGACTTATAGAGGGGAGTGGGTACATAATATTTTGAATAGAAACCCATGTCCCGAAACATACCGTTTCCGTTCTACAACTGTTACAGTTCAGATGTGTAACCCGTCCATGTCTGTTCAGGAGCTCACAGTTGCTTCTCCTTATACGGAGTAGGCTAGACAGCACGACGCGTACTACGCCACACGGTCACCTGATGTCACTTAACGTCTGCCTTGCTACGAGACTCCTGCAGGGATAGGGAAAGGTCTGCTGGCACGAGTTCTGGTCACTGCAGTAGAAACTGAAAACACCAAATGGGATGGAGAATATGTACCAGAAGTAAAAGGGATAGGCAAAATAATGTGAATAGAGGTAGTAACGGGATGGTTGTATTTGATGGCCAACAACGTAAGTAAGGTACGTGTCGCGCTGGACTGTGCGTGTTCAGTACGGACTAACCGTCGGTACATGTTGTTTACGAGTAGTGCACACTTCGTATTTGCATTCAGAGGCCGAGGTTGACATTCAATGAAAGATGGAACAGACCTCCAAAGAGGACAGATTGTGGGGGCCCGATTAGCTGTAACATCAGTAACCAAGACAGCCAACTTACTGGATGTTTCAAAAGAAACTATTTCAACAGTCATGACAACCTACACAAAACATTGAAAGAAATCATCGTGAAAACGAAGTAGTGGGCGCAAATCAAAACTAAATCAAAGAGATGTAAAAACAACACAAAACTACGGCGGATAGAGTGACTGCAGGAGATCACTAGCCACCTTCGAGACCCCTTATCTATCGACACTGTCCGCCGAGAATTCCATAAAGCGAATATTCATGGACGAGCTGCTGTACAGAAACCATTTGTGACGACAACCAACGCAAAGAAGCGTAAAGTGTCTTGGACGGCTCATCAGTGGAAACGCGTCATTTGACTCGACGAGTCAACGTTTTCGTTACTTTCAACATTGGGCCGGGTTTACGTCTGGAGAAAGCCAAAAGAAGCCTACAATCCTGATCGCTTGATTCCAACGGTTAAGGGTGGAGGTGAAAGTGTGATGGTGTGGGCAGCTATATCACGCTATTCGCTGGTCCAATCATTACTCTCAAAGACCGTGTTACAGCCAACGCTTATGTGAACATTTTAGGTGATCAGGTGCACTCCATGATTCAAATGTTGTTCCCCAATAGTGATGCCATACTTCAGGACGATAATGCACCCATTCACACAACCAGGACAGTACAATCGTGGTTTGAGAAGCATGTAACTAAATTGCAGCGTCTTCCCTTGCCAGCACAGTCCCCGGATTTTAACATAATCGAACCCTTTTGGACGGTATTGGAGCGGAGACTCCAGAGCAGATTTCCGCCTCCCTCGTCACTACCGGAGTTAAAGAGGTTCTGATCGAAGAGTGGCATAACGTTCCACTGGAAACTATACAATTATTATATGCCAGTATTCCAGGAAGAATCGCAGGTGTATCGAGGGCAAATGAGGGTCCAACCACTTATTAATAAACCATTCCCAAGTAAGTATAGGTGTTCACATTACTTTGCCTATCCCCTGTAGGTACAATATCTGTAACAACGTTGGTGGCCCCACATCGAGCCGCTGCAGTAATGCATCAGTACTGTTCTGTACTTACAATACACTGGGATAATATATGCACGTAATTTTTAAGTGTTAATACAAACATATATGCTTAAAAGATAAATGGATGCTTCTATATTACCGAATAATTATACTGTGTAACGCCTCTTTAATTCCTCAAGCAGGGGTGGATGAGATAAATATCTGCACTGAAACCAACGTATAATGGAGAAAGTACGGTTTCGTTCCTATTCGAAAAACTATGTACTCACTCCTCTCTCAAAGTCCTACAAGTTTGTAATGGGAATTTCCGAACATTCTATGTAAGCACGTTCTACATCCACGTGCGCGCACTTGAACGCCACAGGGCGATTCGTTGTATATTAACCGCACAAAAATGTCTGTAACAAAATTTCACAAAAATGTCTCTAACAAAATTTCCTCTGTGCTCATTTTCGGTAGAAAATGGACAACAAAGGAGGGCAACATGGCAGCTGTAATCACATGTACAAAAAGTATCGTTATGAATACCACGTATCTCTGCTGCTCCTATAGACCAGGGGGTAGAATTTTGCGGTATAATTCTCGATTGCAACAGTTCATTCCAGGTCTAGGTACATTCCTTTTTATAATTTTTTCTACCCAATACAGGTGTGTTGTATACACACTGTTTCTTAAATGAAACTTATCTTACAATTATAGTTTTAAGGTTGAACTTAACTATTATGCATCAGAAATGTTAGAAGTATTCATGAGGAGTAATGATCAGTTAAAAATAAATTTCTTGACTTAGAAGAAAGCATAATATATGCTAGTAATCGATAGAACCAATGACAGCAAAATATACCAGAAATGAGATTTTGATGTAGTCAATGAAGTAGTTCAATGACTAGATTCCGAAGTAATCAATGAAGTAGTTCAGGACAATAAACTTTGACTGTGTGGCTACGTGATTTTTATGGATAAAAGCATCAGGTATAAAACAAGAGCAAGAGGGCTGGAAGTTGTATCCCTTTATTTTGGGAGAAGGGATGAAGTGAAGAAATTGAGGAGCAGTACTGACAATGGGCCGGAAAGCCTGGAGGGGTGTAGTGCGTGGAAGAGAACAGAGTAAACTACCAAAGGTAAAATACGTCATTAAAAGTGGAATAATAAAAACTATTGTTCTCACATATTCGTATTAGTATTAAATGATTGTACATGTTTTGTGTAAGATCTGCCGTAATTGCTGTACAGTGATTAAGAAGCCGGATGCCACATCACAAACCTAAAATTAGAAATCTACAAAAAACATTACACCTCGAAACTCTCGTCCTCGCCTACCCTGACACGAAGTTCTACCCACAGCACTTGCAGGGCAACAGAGCTACACAGTAACGAAAGAATGTACTTCTCGTCAGTGTTGCAAAATAGCCTTTCTTCTTTCTTATACGCCGGAAGTATGCTCGGTACAAAATCCCTTTAGAGGCGTTTGTGTGCTGTTAACGTGCTTGGAATAAAGCTACGGCGCCCGGGTGCGCGCATTTTTGTTCATCCTGTAGTTTTGTCTCCACTGTTCCTGCGGGAGTGCAGAGAAGGGTTACAGGATATTCTCAGATTCGGCACTTAAAGCTAGTTCCAGAAACTTTTTTAAGCAGGCTTTCACTGCACGTTTGGTGTCTATCTTTAAGAGTATGCCAGTTCAGTTTTTCCTGAATCTGCATAGCATTCTCTTACGGATCAAACGAACTTGTGGCCATCTCCACGAGTTTTCAGCTATCCAGTACATATTTATTTTGTTATAACTCCAGTCAAGGACCACACGTGTTTATCAGTTTGGTTATTATTTTCAATCGCTGGTGACCGTCTTCAGACTTCCGCACTCATTTGTTGTTTTAATTTACAAATACTTTCATCTTTTTCATAATGTCTTACTCGACACCAGATTCAGAAGTTGCGGCATAGTCGCAGTAGAGTTCCCTGGCCATCTAGGAAATTTCTATTTTATTATACATCCATTCACTACGACGCAACTCGTGAAACTGGTGCCATTTCAGGAGACAAAGGGCTTTGTACACAAACAAAAAATGAGTACGGAGGTCTGAAGATAGTCATCACTGACTGAAATTGATAACCTGATTAACAAACACTGGTCGTTTGTGAAGATTTGGTTGTATTTCTTTGTATACGTTCGTTATCCCTGTTAGTCTCATTCAGGGTGATTCAGCTACCCTTACTATGTTAGCTTACGCAACCCATAATGTTGTATCTGACCTTCAAAAACCAGAGCGAGATTTTCATATTCTCTCGCTTGCTACCGCAAACTGTTAGTTCTACTGAGAAAATGAATCGAATCTTTAGGTAAAAAATTTAAAGCCGTTAAATTTTGCACTGGGATACGTTTTCGCTAGAGGCTGTAGTCTCCGAGTTATTCAACAAAAACGTGCAGAGTGATCTTCAAATGCACTTCCACTCCCACACTCAGCCCCACTGGTCACGATTTCTAGTACGTTGTCCACGGCACTCCCGCATACCAATGTACAAAACCTTGCAACTGCGTGGAATATTTACCACATTCAACCCTTTTTTGGGCTTCATTGACTGGTCTTAATGCATCACCGGCCTAGTCGAGTTGTTAAAAATTGTAAAGCTCACATTTGTGTAAATTTTACCTAAAAAATTTGTGAATTTTAACCAAATAAAGTGAACAATTACTTATTGTATTCGTCAGAGCTTCTGGCTGAGAAACTACTGTGCTTGTAAAAGTTAAATGTCTGAGTGTAGCATTTGCAGAAGACGTTTTTCTTTCAATACCCTCGCAGGCACGTTTAAATTAATAATGTTAACGAAATAGCCAACTATGCTGGTGGCGTAATAGTCGACTCAACAGAGAACAAAAAAGATGGAATTTAGGAATTGGTTAGTGTAGTCGGCAGTTTTTGTACAGTAGTAAGAGGGAGTGCCACGAACAACGTACTAGAAATCCTAACTGATGAGAGATGAATGTTGGGATGGAAGTGCGTTTGAAGGTCACTTTCGTACGCTTTTCTTGAGTAACTCGAAAACCGTGGCTTCCATCGAGAACCACATGGTATTTCTTACAAAAAGGTCTGCTACTTGTACGAGAGCAAGCGAGATTTTTGACGGCCAGATATAACACTGGAGGTTTCTTCAAATGACATCTGTGGGGCAGATGAATCACCTTGGTTGTTACCGGTCCAATACAGCTGAGTAACATTTTAGTATAGGTGGCACAAATGTATTAAGCATATAGACTGATTACATTATCATAGCACGAACTGAAATCTATCGCGTTTTCTCCGTACGACAGATGCTGTACGAGAGTTGCAATTCGTAACACGGCACCTTGTAAGAAAAAATACAGGCGAAAATGATGGAAAGGTATTACACATCTGTAGAAAACAAAGGTTGGTGGAAACTGTTCTTGACCTATGCTTAACTAAACATCTAATTTTCTGGGAACTTTTTCTCCTATTTCTTCCTGAATCGAATACGCCTTGGACCGCCCTTGTGCCTGCAGTCCCACCACCGACGCTGCACGCACACGCTGTGGTCTGCGGTTGGTCTTTACGGCTTTTAAATGCCCCTAGCAAGTAGACCGCCAGCTGTCCTGTAATTAACAGGGCTTTAATCACCCGTTTATGCTTACGGCGCGCTGACAGCCACAGACTCACGACTGGAGTGTGCGCCGCTGTTTGAATGGCGCCTTGCAGCTGTCAGACGCCAGCACACAGCGTACTCCTTACCTACGGAGTGTCTTCCGTTCCCCCTAAAATACCAGTTTGTCTTTGGAATACTTTCAAAAATAAATAAGACGTTAAGTCACAATGCTTACCCAAGGTATTAGTCAACGACAGTATTATTGCACGTGGGATAGAGAGAGCTCTTCGGTCGGCTTATCGTCAGTCAGCGTGTAATCGGGTTTGATAGTATATTCACAACTGACCTGATAGTATTGACAGGACGATTCGTTTTCCTTACGTCTTCAGAACTTGTTTACTGTAACGTCACCGCGTGTTCCCGTAACGACCAAGCGCAATAATATCGTGGTTGAGTAGTATTACGTAATTTCATTGTTTTAGAGTTACCGACACATAGCCACATAACAATGCTCTTCTTGGCGTTTAAGTTTCGTCATCGATGGATCGATGATGTTTCTCTCGTCTAAACAGTAGCGAAGGGTTCGATACCAACTTCGACAACTGAATTCCTACTACCACCAAAAGGACAGGGAAACTGCACGTTTGTTCAACACATCCCGCCTTATTATTGCACAGATCATAATACTGTACAGGCATGAAGAGTGAATGAGCACTCTGTCATCAGATGAATGGTAGGTAAATAAAAGCTTTTTCTAAGCGTTCCTAAAATAGCACCTCAAAGAAATAAAAGCAAATACATTTAAGGGAGTGTTGCGCAGGCAAGGTAAGCAACTGATCAGACCAATATTATCCATGTTAACTTTAGAGAAGTTGCAGTTCACAGAATGCTACGTTTGTGAAGACTGTGAATAAAGAGTTTACATTTGTATACAAGAGTCAGTTTAATCGTTGTACACCATATGGTTGACTGAACTTGCATAATGTCAGCAAATAAGTAAAAAATGAAGTTCTTCAAAGAAATTGGGCACTGCGAGGCATTTCGTTAGATGGAACTTAAATCATGAAGTACATTATTTGTATTAAGATTTTTTACAGTGACAGTACAAAGTTAACGAGGTGGTTGAACATAAAAGCTGAGAAACTGCGCATCACTTGGAGGTTCAGAATCCAACACTACAAAAATACTAAACAGGAGAGGCACAAAACGCATCTTTGGCTGCTTAATAGTTGCCCAGTTGCCCTAAAATACCTCCGCAGTTTCCTAATAAAAATTCAACTTAGAACTTTTATGCATAATTAGTGACAAAAATGTAAGGAAAAGGTCAAATTCATCAAGAGAGGAGGTTGCATAACGAAAACCTCAGTAGTTAGTCTTAAAAAAACTGTAACATATTTGAGAAACAAGCAGCATAGTTCATGAGATGAGAGAAAGACAACAAAACAAAATATGAAGAAGAACATGTCGTGCCTTATAGCGGCGTTAGTATTAGACGAAAGAGAATGAATAACAAAGTGATGACAGTTTAAGTCTTTTTTGTTGTGTTTGGTTTTGAATGATTATTTACTTTGAAATTACTGTTTACGTATAACGTTAGAATAAATACGTTAGTTCAGCACGGAATTAAACACAGAGATGGCGCCGGCACCAACAATACAATAGTACCAAACGGTGCCGTAGAGAGCAATGTTATCCGAATACCATTGTGTTGCATCGCAATTTCACTTTAAAAGTTATTATGACAATTGTTTGCAACTCTTGTAATCGTAGGCACAACGTTTGCAATTTCTTGTACTAATGACCTTTGCGTGTTTGTATATACATTATATTTTTCATTAATGACCCTTATTATTATATGATTTTAAGATATGACAGTCGTTGACACGTGAAAATGTTTTTTTGCCTATAAATTTTTTAAAATTTACAAAACGTTTTAACTTTAATTTGCAGAAAACGCTAACATCTTCCAACTTCACCTATGTTTACCCCCTGTTCCCCCTCCCCCGTTATCCTGTCTTTTCCACATACCTACATAACAACGCAGGACATAGCTTCAATCTTTTATTGTGTTGCAATATGCTATACATTCATTGAAATGTAATAATTTATCATACAAACATCAGAAAGTAAGCATACTTCCAGCTGGCAATCTGTCATTTTTTAAGAAACTCTCACACTATAGCTTCATTTTATTCATCTGTGTGCAAAAAATGTTCTGAAAAGTATCTGCATTCTGAAGGTACATGATATAACAACGATGCATAGTTCGAAATCATGAATCTTCCTGTCTCTCATCATAGATGACTATCGCAAATGAATTTGATCATGGCATATTTGGTCGGGAGACTCCTTCTGTGGAGATTGGCCGCAAATTGGGAGTGTTTATTCGACACTTCTTCGGCTACTTGAATGTCGACGATAGAAACACACACACACACACACACACACACACACACACACACACACATATATATATATATATATATATATATATATATATATTTTTCTCCCGAGCAGAGAAAATGAACTGCTAGGTCGGAAATCGAAACCGGGGCCCCGTGATCGAGAGTTGCAACTCTAACCAAAGGATCAAAGGGTGATGGCAAGACTATATCACAGATCTTGTCCTATAGGGCGGAAGGTCGCAAATCCTGGATATAAAAAGGATTTCCTATCGGCTGGGTGAGGTAACTTGGTGGCCTTTTGATCTACACTGTGAAAGAGAATTCTGAATGGTTGTTTAGAGATATCTTGCAAATGAAATGAAACGCGGCAGGCGAAGTGACTTGCAATTTTGAGCCTTCTGTTTGGTATAGGGGACCAACAGTCTTGGCGACTCTTTATAGAGTTACAACGTAATTACGATCGAGGACAACGGTAAGAAAAAATACCAAGCAGCTGACGACGACCAGACGAGATAACAAACACCGAAATTTTATTTATTGTGCATATACCTCAAGTTATGTTGAACGCTCATTAAACTGTCAGGTGATTCGGGGCTATAAAGTCTGCTAACTTAAGTACAGAGAACTGCCAATTCTGGCAATAATAGTGGCTCGTACCTGTTTGGGCATCGGGTCAAACTAAGCTTGGATGATAAATACGGGTGTGTTATTTAATGCTGCTTCTACTGTATCCCAGTCTCTCGGCAGTCCTTGAGCAGATGTTTTCAGTGGCGGCAACAAACATCCTCCGTATCAAGGTAAGAGACGACAGCACGAAAAAAAATACACGCTTGCTGTGTCTTGTTGATAGACGAAACGAAGACCTCGAAGGCAGGGTACAGCCACCGACCTTAACATTTCCTATATGTAAAGCCAGCTATCAAAATTACCTGCTATTTAAACTAGAAGTGACCGTGTTGTCTACCCAGTATCACCTAGTGGCATCACTCCTGCTTGTTGGGCAGTGTGGAAGGTGACAATCAGGTTGGTACGCCATCGCTGATGTCGCGTCTCCAGACACGGCTGGTCATTGGGGCTCAGTCCGAAGCGCCATTGTAGAATGGTCAGTCACGATTCTGAGCCCCGATGACCAACGAAGACGAGGCTGGAGACGCCCCGGAAAACGGTGGGATACCAACCTGACTCTAGCCCGCCACACGGTCCAGCAACCAGGGTTCATGCTTTGGAGTGACATTTCTTTTGATGGCAAGGTCCCTTTGGTTATCATACTCGGTGACATTACAGCACTGAAGTATGTCGACGATATTCTGCGCACCATTTCGTTATCATTCATGGTAAGCCATCCTGGACTGTGCGGCTGGTCCCGGCGGAGGTTCGCGTCCTCCCTCGGGCATTGGTGTATGTGTTTGTCCTTAGGATAATTTAGGTTAAGTAGTGCGTAAGTTTAGGGACTGATGACCTTAGTATTTAAGTGCCATAAGATTTCACACACATTTGAACATTTTTTTTGTAAGCCATCCTGGGCCGGATCTCTTCCCAGTTCAGAACGTTTGGAGCATCATGAGCAGGGTCCACCAACCAGCTCGGGAGGACATCCAACAACTCTGTTAATCAGTGCCAAGGCGAATAACTACTTGCATAAGCCGGCACGCACACGGCGAGAGTCTATACTACTTGCCTTCGTGCATATCAAACCTTACCTTGGCCAGTTGTAAGCAGGCAGTTTAGGTTTTTATGTTGGTAACGCCACGTAGGGCTCTGTATTAAAATCGCTGACTGCTCTGTGTTCAGTCTGTGGCTGGTTGGACTCGTAGTGTTGGACTCGTAGTGTTGGGCAGTTGGATGTGAACAGGCCGTAAGGCCGTAGCGTTGGGCAGTTGGAGGTGAGCCGCCAGAAGTGGTGGATGTGGGGCTAAAGATGCAAGAGTTCTGAGATGTTAATATGAGCGGATGATCTAGACATGGCCGACCAGTGTGGCCGAACGGTTGTAGGCGCTTCAGTCTGGAACCAAGCGGCCGCTAAGGTCGCAGGTTCGAATCCTGCCTCGGGCATGGATGTGTGTGATGTCCTTAGGTTAGTTAGGTTTAGATAGTTCTAAGTTCTAGGGCACTGATGACCTCAGATATTAAGTCCCATAGTGCTCAGAGGCATTTTTGATCTAGACATGTGTCCGTCAGAAGAAGGAAATTGTTAAACTGGACGTCAATATATATAATGACTTTTGAACATTATTAAGTTAAATACATTGTTTGTTCTCTATCAAAATCTGCTAACTATATGACCATCAGTAGTTAGTGCCTTCAGTAGTTAGAATCTTTTATTTAGCTGGCAGGATTGGCGCTCACTGTATTGCTGTATTTCGAGTAACAAAGATTTTGGTGAGGTAAGTGATTCATGAAGAGTTTAGGTTATTGTTAGTCACGGCTGTTCCTTTGTAGGGATTATTGAAATTCAGATTGAGTTGCGCTAAATAATTGTGTGTCAATCATTCCATGTAGGCTTTCACGGCCGGCGTATTTATCAGTAAACTCTTCCGGGCTAAGTTGCCGTGGTCGATCTGTAGAGTTTCTTCTCCCTGACGTTTCGTTCTCAACTACGGAGAACATCTTCCGAGGTGAGTCGACGACTGGCTGCTAGGAGCTGGGGCCGTCGCTTATATAGAGATCGTAGGGGGCGCCACCACACGTCACATGGCGTCGATGTGCAGCTATCTCTGGCTATCGTCTGTTCTCTCGATTGCAGGCAATCGATTGTCACGTGATTGATGCAACGTCGACCGCCATATCTTATCCAATTTTAATCCTTCTTCTTTACGATTAAAATTGTATTGATGTTTGTGGATTTCAATTGCCTCTCTATACATACGTGTATAATAGTGCGACGTCCTTGCTAGCACGCTTGTTTCACCAAATTTTATGTCGTGATCTCCAGGATATGGCGGTCGACGTTGCATCAATCACGTGACAATCGATTGCCTGCAATCGAGAGAACAGACGATAGCCAGAGATAGCTGCACATCGACGCCATGTGACGTGTGGTGGCGCCCCCTACGATCTCTATATAAGCGACGGCCCCAGCTCCTAGCAGCCAGTCGTCGACTCACCTCGGAAGATGTTCTCCGTAGTTGAGAACGAAACGTCAGGGAGAAGAAATTCTACAGATCGACCACGGCAACTTAGCCCGGAAGAGTTTACTGATAATTGTGTGTCAGTTTAGAAATGATCAGAATAAGTATAGAGAAAACAGTCTCAGTACGTTCAGTTTCACTCTGAAGTGTGAAAATCAAGTAACGTAGAAGTTGTACCAGCACAATCATTCTTTTCATACAAAAGGGGAAGTTTCACAATAACGCCGCCGGATCTCTTCCCAGTTGAGAACGTTTGGAGCATCATGAGCAGGGTCCACCAACCAGCTCGGGAGGACATCCAACAACTCTGTTAATCAGTACCAAGGCGAATAACTACTTCCGTAAGACCTAGAGTTGGACCAACGCGCCGGCCGAGGTGGCCGAGCGGTTCTAAGCGCTACAGTCTGGAACCGCGCGACCGCTACGTCGCAGGTTCGAATCCTGCCTCGGGCATGGATGTGTGTGATGTCCTTAGGTTAGTTAGGTTTAAGTAGTTCTAAGTTCTAGGGGACTGATGACCTCAGGAGTTAAGTCCCATAGTACTCAGAGCCATTTGAACCATTTGGACCAACGCGTTACTGGCTTGCTCAATTCGTGAAGCTCTTTCTCCTGATTAAAGCATCCAAATTTTCTGGAACTGTAATCATTTGTTTGTCTCTACATGTACGCCACATCTACTGATTTCCGTCCCATTCATACTTCGGGCGTATTGAGTCTTTTTCTGTCACAGAGTGTACAATATGGCAGATGGTTTGTTAATGAAGTTGCAGTTTTAATGGCCAGCATTGTAGTTTGACTCGCATAAACATTTCAACCATCAAAGCTATAGAGGTATCATATTCTTCCCCTTTTATCATACGAAATTCTACCAAAAATATAATTTGAGCCTGTATATTATTAAAAACGAAGTCTGTTGTGCTTTCTAAGTCGCTGCATGACGATCGAAAACCGCCATCGCTGGACAAAATGCCTCGAGATCTGTGTGAATACCCTTCTATCTACCTTTCTTTGCGATACCAGTTATCGTATCTGATTTCTGTGAGAGACACTGGCTGCAACTTGCCGTAAATATATATTCAGCACCATTACCTTTGCTATTATTGCTTCCTATTTTCTTTATGACTGCAAATAAATATGTGGTAACATACCTGAAACAAGTTATGGTAGCATAAAGTAATAATTACAGTGATACGCGCCAGAAAGAAACGCAACACACACTGCTCTGTTGCGGTGTTTAAAGGGTAGTGTCTGCTACCGGCAGACGCGAAATGTCGATGGTGGCGCTGCTCTGCGGTTGGACGAACGAACTGCCAGCAGACATCGCCTCGCCTGGCCGTGAGGCCGAGTCGTCCCGTGGTAGACAGGCTTCCGTACGATTCGTCAGACAGTGCGTCGGATACTGCAAATTGTGAATTCCAGTGGAAAACGAAAAGAAAACATCAAATTTAACGAAAAACAGGTAAAATATACGAAAGAATTCTGACAGCTAGGGAACTATAGAAAGCCTGAAAGAAAGTACCCTAGGTTAATTTGACAACCTGTCGATACTGAAGCCATGCTTTATGGTTTCACTTCAGCATTCGCCTTTTATTTTCAAGGGAACCACTGCAGATGCATGTATATACAGTGTCCCAGAAGGACAGATCAATATTCAGGGATATTAAGTAAGAAAGACTAGCAAGCATAAGCATATCTTAATAGCTAAGAGCACTTCTTAGCCTTTGACACTGTGAAGGAAATCTCATCTACTGTAAGCTCTTTGCTTTCCACATTTTGAGAAGAGCTAGTATGACCATAACAAGAAAGGTACGAATCTTAGAGCTCATGTTTACGAGATAATTTTTTCTTGTTTTGCTTCATGCTACCTTCTTCAAAAATGTTCAAATGTGTATGAAATCTTATGGGACTTAACTGCTAAGGCCATCAGTCCCTAAGCTTACACACTACGTAACCTAAATTATTCTAAGGACAAGCACAAACGCCTATGCCCGAGGGAGGTCTCGAACCTTCGCCGGGATCAGCCGTGCAGTCCATGACTGCAGCGCCCTAGACCGCTCGGCTAATCCCGCGCGGCCGCTACCTTCTTACAAAATATGTAAGGCAACAAGCTATTAGTAGAAAACATTTGCTTCACAGTATCGAAGATGAAGAGCTCATAGCTCTGAAGGTATTCATTTTAGAGCCCGTGTTTGCTGGACAATTTTGCTCCCGATGGTCGTTTCCGTCATATCCCTCGATGTCGACGATTCGTACTGGGACACACTGTACACCAATACATATGGAAATCAATACCAGTTCTCGTGTATTCGACACCAGTGTCTTAATACGGAGGCAACACGCTTGCTTTCATTTCTAAATGATGTAAGCGCTTCAATATATAATCAGGTAGAGTTACTGTTTCAGTGGAGGTGTTGATTGAGGTGTAATACCTCTGATACGCACGAAAGTTATAGAAAGTGGGAGAAAACTGGACTGAATGTATAACGTAAAAGGGACACTTAAATGAAAAAAAGCTCTTTTGCACATGAAAATTTACACACAAGACCGAACTGCGTTGCTACACAATAAAATATTCCATCCCGAAAGCCTCAGACTCTTCCGTCCCCCGCAGGACTGATGAGGAATGAACTAAAAAAATAACTTTTAGTGGAAGATGTGCTGCATCACTGCTGCGAAATACAACGTTGTCACAGCTATGGTTGTAGGAAGTGATGTCTCACTTGCAGCTCACTAGTCAGTATACATGCAGTGCCGAGAATAGAGCAGCCAACGGCCACGATTGCAGTCTCTGCTAGTCTTCTCTGAGGGTAGTTAACGTCTGCAGTTACGCGTTCAATGCACTACAGCAGTTTACTTTGTAGCCAGGGCATACATTGGAGCGAACTGTTTGCTCTCTGGTAGCTGTTTTGGCAAGCTGAGCTGAGGATCGGTTAATTTTGGCAAAGGCTGGGAACATCTAACAGAGCAGGAACTGCTGAAAGAGACTGGGGTTGTAAACTCGTAAATCCATCCGGTAGCTCACACCGCACGTGTACGTATGCAACATCTGGGGTACCTAGTAGCTGTCAGCATCGTACTGCGTCGAAAACTGTACGGCATTTTTCATCGCTAGCCGCACTCACCGCAGTTGCGAAATGTGAGTACTCTATGCTTGGAGTTGTAGCGTTCATTCCAGGGCCGCAGCAGTATTTCCGGGCAACGTTGAGAGTGATACCCTGACAACATACTGCCAGTCACCTGACGCACGCTTATAGGTGCTGGATTCTCGCTGGTGAAAGTTTCCATCGACACAATTCGGCCGGAAAAAAAGGAAAAAAAAATTGGTGTAGAATTCCTGATCAATATGATCACCAGACTCTACGTTAAAGCATGATGTGAACTCCAAAACTGTCCGCAATTTCTCGCAGAGTCAGAGTTTGTGACATTGTAAATGGCGATTCGTCTGTCTGTTGGGGTCGTTACTTCGGTTTTTATCTCAGTTACTTTCGTTGCTGGGACTTTCTTAACGCTGAAAGCTATATACCGAATCTCAATGCTAACCAGCCGTTCACGGCCAATGGGTTTACCGTTTGAGTAACCCAGGCACGATTCTTTACGTACTTTCGCAGCGTCAAGTCAGTCCGTGACTCCCTACTAGTGGCCGTGCGGTTAAAGGCGCTGCAGTCTGAAACCGCAAGACCGCTACGGTCGCAGGTTCGAATCCTGCCTCGGGCATGGATGTTTGTGATGTCCTTAGGTTAGTTAGGTTTAACTAGTTCTAAGTTCTGGGGGACTAATGACCTCAGAAGTTGAGTCCCATAGTGCTCAGAGCCATTTGAACCATTTGAACTCCCTCCTACTTTGCAAACAAACCAGGCAACAGATAGTTTCGAGTAGCGATTTAGCCCACGATATTGCATTTTTTTCATTTTTACATTTTTATTTCCATTAGTCCAGTTTTCTGTACAGCTAAGGCAGGGCCTGAGGACGTCCTGTACAGAAGTACTTTCTATTTCCAATTACAAGTTATCATACATAGGAAAATAACAAGTGAAAGAAGGAGGGAGGGAGGAAAAGGTAGAGAGAGAGAGAGAGAGAGAGAGAGAGAGAGAGAGAGAGAGAGAGAGGGAGGGAGAGAGAGAGAGAGAGAGAGAGAGAGAGAGAGAGAGAGAGAGAGAGAGAGAGAGAGACATGAAACAGTAAAAATATTGTCTACCTGGGCCTCTGTGTGGTCTTGTAATATATGTAGAGCCCCACAAGCGATCTACATCTATGAGATTTTTTTCTTTTTTTTCAAGGTACGATCGGTCACGAAATTGAAGCCACAGTGAAAATCCTGTGCAACAGCACAGATGCGTTGCATTGTGTCTCTAGTATGCCGAGCATGGGTGTGTGTGTTGACCACAGCATAAGTTACTTTAAGTAGTGTGTAGGCTTAGGGACCGATGACCTCAGCAGTTTGGTTCCATAAGACCTTATCACAAATTTCCAATTTTATAGTATGATCGTCGATCGCTTCACGACGTACTTTTCAATTCCCAGGGCACAGGGAGTAGGTAAACATGCCTAGAAAATAGAGTCTTCTGCCATGAGTGAAAGTGCTTGCTGTCGTTCGATTACTTCTTGCGAGACTCTCCGTCTGATTTCATACAGCCCACTTAACGTAACTGTCACGTGTGACAGCAAAGTGCGGCAGTGGTGTTGGAAATCTGAAGCAGCAGGTACAGACATTTATGATGTAGGCGGCTAGGAAAAGAAGTGAGTGTCAACCAATGACCTTTGTTGTGTACATAGTTCTGCCTAGTCAGCGTGTACACAACTTTACCACCAGAGCGCGCCCCGCTAAGCACAACAGCGCAGGCGCAGCGCTCGTCGGTCTCTGCGCTACGAGATGGCGCTGCCTTAGAGATGGACCAAATTCTGCTTTTGCCGAACCGTGTATTAATATGTAACGCAACCAATGAGATTGCTGCTAAGGTAGAACCTTTTCTCCTAGCGGATCACAATCGCGCAGTGATACCTGAACGCGTGAGGTATTATAATGAGTGTACAGGCCTCCGATTAGTCAGTCTGCATTAGTCTGTAGTCAAGTTTCAGTCTGTGTCTAATAAGATTATCATATTCCTGTACATAGCCATGAAGATAAATGTATAGACACTTTGTCAAGTATCAAAAATATGTGAGAATAAGATTAACGTACCAAGACCAAAGGAACTTCAGATTGTCAATTGTAAACAGCATCCAGAATCAAGTTATTGTAATGTCTATGCTTTTTATTATTTTAATAAATGTGTGTGAAAATTAATCAAGTTCTGTTTAAAGTTGGTCACCGTCAATCTGCTACTCTAAGCGTGCAAGTGGCATTTCTATCGTCTGACCTAACGGCAGAAGATAAACACGCCATGATAAGACCACGAGACATATTGCTGACACTCGCCTACTTCGTTAGAGCGACAAGTCAAATAATCTGATGGTGAGTGTACCGTAGGTCTTACAGTACGCACACCACAACCTTATTCAAGAAGCTGATCAGGAGATTCCAGAAGATTCAAGGGCGCTTCAGAACAAAGGAAGAGGACAGTTGTCATCCGGTATTGTCCTTCTTTATGAGAATGCTCGTCTGCACACTGAAGCTGCAGGAAAGACGCTCCTGCAGCGTTTGCAGGTGTTTGATCAACCACCATACAGCCTGGACTTGGGTCCCTCTAATTTTCATCTCATTCCCCACATGAACCGCTGGGTATGAGTACAGTGCTTTGGCACAGACAACGATCTGGAAACCAGCATAGAGAATTGGCGGAAAGCACAGGCCGCTACGCTCTATGACGAGGATATTCGAAAGATGGTACAATGCCACTAAAAATGTCGAAGTCAGAGCGGCGACTATGTAAAGAAGTAGTTGGAAGGTATAGCTAAATATTGAAAATAAAACATTCTTGATTTACACGGTGGTATCCTTTTCGCGACCGATCGAAACTAGGAGGATAAAAAAAGCCCTCATTATGAATAATGTACTATAGTATTAGCCTAATGTTACCTACTTAAAGAAGCATGCTACGTGACAAAGACTAAAATTTTATAGTAAAAATATCGCATAGATGTCAGTGTTTCAGTGAAACTCATATTGAGATTGATACACAAATTGTCGGTATGTTTCACTTACTGGAGTGTGGTAGTTTCCACGCTATCTGGGTGGAGTTTCTATTTTGGAAGTCTGTTGACCCCAGAAAATAAAAATCTCTCACTTTAGTGACTAGATGCTGTCCGGTACGTGTTACCACAATCTTCATGGTCTGCCATTTGTCATAATTAAGATCTCGGGAAGTTGTATGGGCAGATATTGATGCAGCCTTAGTGTTTCCGAACGAAGTCATCAGTGATGTCACTGGAGCTACTGCTGACTCATGAACATTCCTGTCACATCCGCACGACTCTTAGCATTTTCTCAAGTTTCTTCAGTCTTATATCCAACTTGCTCATGTTAATATGGTTCAAATGGCTCTGAGCACTATGGGAGTTAACATCTGTGGTCATCAGTCGCCTAGAACTTAGAACTACATAAACCTTACTAACCAAAGGGCATCACACACATCTATGCCCGAGGCAGGATTCACACCTGCGACCGTAGCGGTCACGCGGTTCCAGACTGAAGCGCCTAGAACCGCACGGCCACACCGGCCGGCTATATTGAAGTATTTGTTCCGGTGTGTTTCACACCTAACATACAGGTGGTTCAAGGTTGCTTAACCTTTTTTAAAATTCTGACGTTATGGACATCGACATATTAAGATTCTGAACTTTTCTGACTCACTGCTCTGTGATCAACATCTCAATGGCTTTAACGGCGGTGCCAATAGCCGCAGCCACTGGAAGGGAATGTTTTCTTTACTTGAACGGAACACGTTTCTTGCACACATGTAAGTACAGCAGTCATAAAAGTGGCAGGGTAGTAAATTAATCGTCGTATAAAATACGCTCCACCTCTGCAACTCTCAATGACCAATTCTTACGAGTCGCTGTTGGTGGGGTTCGGAGTCATCCTGTTTAACAGTGGTAAGTGTGTGAACAGCAAACAGCAGTAACACATCTGAAACAAGTACGATTGTGGAATAAAACAAAAGAAGTGTTATTACCAAAGCAATTTCAACCTTAAATTGATACCTAATTTGTTTCTTAGAAAAATGCTGTTATTTGTGATATAAGACACATAAATACAAATCTATCCATACTGCAACCTATCACTATTGTTTTTATCTGCATGAAACCCACAAATAATCGTGTGTCTTTTTATATGCATCGCGTAACGAAGCACCAAAATTTAATTTTCACTTGAGAGCACAATTTGTGTCCAGCATTTGTCCTAACTTTTAGTTTCTGAGTTTTGAGAAACTTCGTCTTTACTGGCCCCAGTTGGCATACAGCCCAAGTCCCGCTCACAGTGACAATTAAGACTAATTTATGCATCAGACCCAGCATAGAAATTTCGTCTTTACACTAACGATTGACAGCCACATACAAAGTTGGAAATTTGTTGTAATAGAAGTTAATCGCATAGAAAACTTGGTCTGTTTCTGCTGTGGAAAAAAGTCTTCGTTCTCCTTCTCAAAGTGCCATAAGCAAATAGAAACACAAAATAGCGTACAGAAATCTATCACAAAAAACTTAGCGTTTTTCTGAGAAAACGATTTTATCTTAGATATTTCAATGTCACAGCCAAACTGTTCACGATAAAGAATGAAAATAGTGTTCTTCGAAATGATGAAGTGCTTTGAAACTCAACTCTGAACCTTTATTACTGTTTAAATCTTATAATATTTGCTGTTGGGAACAAGAATACTGCACAGTACAGGTTGGGTTTTTTATCTTCAGATGTCGAAATATCTCAAAAACTTTACATTGGATTAAAAACTAGAAGAATACTTGTTCAGAATCTTTAAAATTGCTATCCGGCTATACCAACGTTGACCTTCCCCTCGCCGCACCGCCACAGTGTGGGGTGGGGAGAAGCTTATAAATCTTAAATAGGAATATCCCCTTTTCATTGGAGAATGGTATTCTACGGGAAAAAATACGTAAATTTTGTATGTCACATTTTTGTCGTTGCTTGATAGATAGGGCTATAGTCGACAAATAACACAACTGAGTTCCAAAACGGTAGTATCTCAAGAGAGAAGCATTTGTTCAGAAACATAAAGACAGATTTGTGTCGTAAACGACTCAGTATTTTGCAGTTTTGTCCGTACAGCTGTTCTGAACCATTCATTCATTTATCACTGACTTTGATAGGTGCCATGTACAATTTTGGTATCTGAATTTTTGGTATCTGAATCGATTGTGAGCGAGCAGCGATGTTGTAAGCTGTGTCGCAGAAGTTAAGTGAGTATATCTAAGTTGTGCAAGGGCGCAGTAGAGCAGACAAGGTTTAGCTTTGGTGGAGAGAGCGGTCGAGGTTCAGCTGTGTTAGGCAAGTGAGTTAGATTTGAGAGATAGGAAAGTGTACCAAAAAAATGGCTCTGAGCGCTATGGGACTTAACATCTGTGGTCATCAGTCCCCTAGAACTTAGAACTGCTTAAACCTAACTAACCTAAGGACATCACACACATCCATGCCCGAGGCAGGGTTCGAACCTGCGACCGTAGCAGTCGCGCGGTTCCGGACTTAGCGCCTTAACCGCGAGACCACCGCGGCCGGCGAAAGTGTATAGTTTGTATGTTGAGAAGTTCATTAAATTTAAAATCTGCCTTGAGCACTTTTTCTCAATAAACAAAGAAAACATAGTGTTGTCAGTTATGCGCATATTTCATTTTCTTACCTTTCTCTTACAATTCTTTTTAATGGATCCTCCAACCAAATATGTTCGATAACCAGCTCGATTTGAAATTAACAGAGATACAATTGCACTTCTCGAGTATCTCTGTGCAGATACAGTGTTTCGCAGCTTTAGCATAGCAGTGCGCAAGACAGAGTAGTGCTGCAACGTGTTATCCAGATTTGCGCAGGATAGAGGTAAGGAGAAAAGATTACGATTTTTTAAATTTATTCATTCAGGGCCAACTTTTGTTATTCAGAGACAGGTTTTGTGATAAAATTTTGCAAAGCTAATTTCTCTACGTTTCATGTCCAAGTTATTCAGGCAATTCATACTCTTCAAAATTCATGCAGTCAGATTGCTAACTTCTACAATATGAAATACTTCACTTTTCATTGTGACAAAGTGTAGCTTGTATTTCACATTATGACAGCGTAGGTTTCATTACGACAGTTTATTTATTATCACAGCTCAGGCTTACCATCTGAAAAAAAATGGTTCAAATGGCTCTGAGCACTATGGGACGTAACATCTGCGGTCATCAGTCCCCTAGAACTTAGAACTACTTAAACCTAACTAACCTAAGGACATCACACACATCCATGGCCGAGGCAGGATTCGAACCTGCGACCGTAGCGGTCACGCGGTTCCAAACTGAAGCGCGTAGAACTGCACGGCCACACCGGACGGCTACAATCTGAAACAGGGTACTTCACTCTAATATTTTTATTTATTTAGATAACTTTCAACTTGATCTCGTTGCGTGCACGTCATCGCTCATTTCTTAAATACATTCCTTCAAAACGTTACGATTCAGGTTATTACGATAGAACAGAAATTTTATATCGATTTTCATTCCGAACGTGGTGTGATAGCGCGCGACTTTTTGTCGGGTTATTCGACGGTTCTCTTTCGAGGAAACTGTGCAACCACGAACAAGGAACCGGCGAAGATCAGATGCTGTAGAGGATAATGAAACTGCCATATTAGCTGCAGTGAATCATATAACCTTCATATCAGCAGTCGGGGTTAAGTTGTGAATCTGTTGCCGAATTTAGAAACGTCAACAATATCGTCCTTTTCATATCTCCGTACATCAGGAAATGCACGACAATGATTTCCAGAACCTGATATTTTGCCAGTGATAGCTTCTGCAAACGCAAAGAGACCCTAATTTCTCTGCGCGAGTATTGTTCTCGGACGAGTCAACGTTTACCAATCACGGTACTATTAATCGATACGACATTCATAATTGGAATGTGAAGAACCCAGACAGGTTACGCCGTGTTGAGCATCAGCGTTCGTGTAGTGTGAATGACTGGTGTCGAGTAATTGGTGACAAACTCAATGGTCCACTCTTTAACGATGGCACCTGGAATGATGATAACTATCGAACCTTCTTGGAGGCAGATCTTCCAGTACGGCTTGCAGATCTTTCCTTGAACTTGAAACTATGTGGTTTCAACATGATGTTTGTCAAGCACGTTAATCTGTAGCAGTATTAGATCGTGTTTACAATCGTCGGTGGATCGGAAGAGGTGGTTCAATGTCCTGGCCTGCAGGATCGCCAGATCTTATTTCACCTGATTTTTGTTCGAGGGGTTACGCATGAAAACACGACTCAGCGTATTACCAATGCATGCCAGAAGATTACACCGGAAACACTTTCCAGTGGTGTCGAATCATTTCATGTGCGGATAAATAAGTGCATCACAGTGGGCGGTAAAGTTTTTGAGCACTTATTGTGAAACAGTCCTTACTAACAAACTCACCCTTGGTGAGAGATTGGAGGGGGGGGGGGGGGATACGCCTATAAACGGGAATACTATTGGTAAGAGGACACGCCTTTAGCGAGTACCCCGTTGGTGAGGGGTGAGAGGTCACATTTCAAACAAACATTTTTCACAATTAATTATCCGTTTTTGTCGATTTCAGTGTCATTTATGAGGCAACAAAAATGTGTTACTTACGAAGGCTACGTACTTTTTCCCGTAGAATCCGAATCTACAATAAAAACGGGATGTTTCTATTTAAAATACAGCCTGCGGGTGGGGAAGGGGGGACGTGGCGGCTGACAATTGGTATCGCCACATAGGAGTTTGACAAATGCTGAATATGTATTTTTTCCTTTTTTCAATCGGATGCGTAATTTCTGAAATATTTCGTTGTCTCAAACAAAAATCTCACCCTATATACTAGTTTAACGGAACTGTTGACTGTGATTTTCTTAATTTTTGTTGACGTGGTGCGCGAAGTGTCAGTTTGTGGCTAGAAACAAAGGTTGTCAGTCCGTCGCAATTTCACATATTTTTGTGAGCGGTTTTAGCTATGAACGACACAGACAAGTGTAGTTCATGATTTTCAAAACCATCTGCATTTCATCACCACTACCTGAGAGACGTTTATACGATTCGTGCAGTTCTAGCACAACTAGCTGATTCGTGTTCATGCGAGCAATGTAATTTTCATAAAGAGTAAAGATATGAAGGATTTAGTTAAATATCTGTCTGTCATTAATATCGATACAGTTGGATTCGGTTGCAAAACTGCAAATGAAGGTATAGATTGTGGCATGTGGTCTTAAATGGCGCAGAAGCACTACTACTGCAGAATCTTTGGATGAAAGTGATTCTAAAGAATTCTGAAAGAAAGTGATGAAATTATTGATACAAATGTCTACCGATTCAACATACTCGAGAAAAGAACATTTCCTGAGAACATTGACGTAAGTTTCAGAGACATGTTGACTCTGTCCATTTTCCACAGTAGCAAAGCTGTTCTGGACTCCCTTACCATAACTGTTACAACTGCTCAAATACATCTCAGAGATGAGAGTAAAAATTTCTGACAGCAGTATGACATTGTAATACTACAGTTTTCAAAAACATTCCAACTGACAACAGGCGAAGCCGCGAAGATAAGACACGAAGTAAAGTCGGCACCTTATTATAGATGACGCAAGCCAACAGCCGGTGATAACAAATACGACCCGTGCACTGAAAAGACTTGAAAGAGAGTGGCTTATGTCTATAAGTAGATTGTGGGCGTAAATATTTATGTCGAAAGTGAGAGGATTTGAGGGCAAGCCGTCCGAATAAGGTCACCGTGCAAAAAAAGTGAGAGTGATAAAGAATGTGTGCAATATCCCTATTTTACGAGAAGTTTATGAGCAGTGGGAGGGTGCAACATCTTATCTACTTCGTTCAGACGTAGTTTTTATGACACAGACCTCATAAAACTGCGTCACCAGGGCAAAGCGTGCTGTAAAAAGTGTGTTTTCTGCGGACTAGCATCTTGTGCTCCGTGAAGGCTCTTCTAACGTACACGTCTCGTCCGCGGTGTGGAGACCTTTCCAAAGCTTAAATGCTACTGTTAAATCTGCTTCATTCGGTATGCCATCTCAGCTATCTTCTTAGATTATCAGCAAAATGACTTTTGCATTTAATATCATGCCTAAAAACATAATTATTGTTGAAATGACTTCTGCACCATGAGCTGTTTTCATTTAGAGCAGTGGTTTCCAACCAGGGTGTCACCACCTTCTGAGGAGTAAAATGAAATTTTCTGAGGGATAAAAATAATAGAAGTCAACTGCATTTCAAAGATCATTACTATTTCATAAGACAGTATTATTGATTACATAAGTTATCAGTACTTGCAGTTTGTTAAATACTAGCCTTAACGCGTGAATATTGAAGAAGTTATAGTTTGTGAAACGAATGTAGGAACATCTTCCTTCCATAGTCTACTCACTTCGCATGTACTTTCCACTTTGTACCACGCATCTTTGACGGTAAAATTCAGACATATGCGTTTCGTATGCTAAAATACTCCACGAAAATGCCTACTTGGAGTTGTAGGTAGTTTCCGCAATGGACCAGAAATTGATTCTTTCTTAATTTCGCAACAGAGATGTGGACTCTTTTGTGTGGACTCAGTGTATAAATTACTTCAGCCTGTAGAAACTACAGTACTGTAGAATGTACGACGTAATTTCAGTTATTAATTTTTTCCCTTAGTAACATGCGAAGGAAGTCTGTAATCAAAGTCCCTCACTAGCAAAGTAACAGCCGAATTGTATCCTGTAGTAATAATAATACTTATTTAACCAGTACACCACCAGCAACGCAGGATGAACATATGAGTCTGCCAGCCACTCTTGCTCGTGAAACGTCAGGAAAATTGCTGTACGACCGTCGTTCGAACATACGGAGGAAAGCGTCTACAGGACCCATACAGAGCCACATTTGTCACAACAGGTAATGCATACTTTATTACACGTACAGCATTCGTAAATGCGTGTAAAAATTAGGTATGCTGGATCTCGGCGGTCACCAGTGAGGTTCTGGACGTGAATATACAGCAAGTTATTACTATTTCCTAGTTTTTACAGCCAATTTGCTGTTAGTATTTCACACAGTTACGTGCGTTCTGGACGGTTCCGCGGACTTCCGAAATCTTCTGTCTTCCAATGTATAGAGTATATCTTTGTCGATCGTTCAAAATGGTAAGCGTTTTCAAGAGACATGGAGTTTGAAGACGCTTGTGTTAGAACCAAACACAGTCGTCCTGCAATCACACCGAGCTTCAGGCCTTTTTGCTTCATAACCTCTTGTTACCTACAGGAATACATAAACCAATATATATGTGATTTGTAATGAAATAAATATAATTTTGAGTATATTATTTTTCGTGATGTTCCTTAACAATGTGCCCTAGCCGTCACTTTATCTATTTTCGGTTCATTTGTAGTGATTTTAGAAGACGTTTTATGCAGTCATGGCACGGTAAGAGTCCGGGGTAGTCACAATAAGTTTTAATCATCATTTCGAAAAAAGAGTTAGGTAATTAATTTCTTGTTTGTTTGAAAGTCCTGGTCCACATTGAAATATATGTGCCACAGTAGTATAACGCGTCGCTAGAGCACCCAAACAAGAAAGATAAGTTTTGCAGTGTATTGATAAAGTGTTGTTGTTGTTTTGGTCTTCCTTCCGCAGACTAGTTTGATTCCGCTCTCCGCTTTAGCCTATCCTACACAAGCATCTTTATCTCCTAAAAGTTGTCTGGTGTTTCGGCAGGTAATTGCAATTTCGATTCTGCATCGTGTAGCTGTAGTCATAGAAAGCATTGGTTTGTTTCACATTCCAAGCATCGATATTTTTAATTCGAAATTTTACGTACCCATTTCATAAAACGCTCCCAAATTAGTTTACTCCGAAAATCGTTTTACCTGTGTGTATTAACAGGGACAGTAAAACACAAAGAACAACCAGTACTCAAGCGGCGACTCAGTAGCAGTGCATGCATGGCGGTGGCAGTCGGGGTACTGCTGTCGCTGCCCTAGCACCGGGTGTTCTTCGCGTTTTACTGTTTCTCTTAGCAAATATCGATAAATCAAATACCGCAGTAGACTAATCTGGCACCAATTTAGTGAATAGAAACGTAAATTTCGGTTTGAAAATCATTTTGTCTGTAACGGGAAAGAAACCGACGGTTGCCGTCGTCACTAGACGTGGCATAAATGATGGGATGAGTATATCTCAAACTTCCAGGCAGATTAAAACCCGTGCCTCGGTCCGGCACGCAGCTTTAATCCGCCAGAAAATTTAATCTCAGCGACACTCCTCTACTGTGTGAAAATTTCATTCGGTATTTGTTTGGATTAGCTCCAGCTACACAGTAAAGAAAGGACATGGCCGATATGTGCTTAATCACTAGAGAAAATGGGCCTGACAACTCTTAGTATATAGCTAATGCCACCTAAATCCATTTCGAACGTCCTTGCAGTATTGGGGCTCTGTTTTCCATCTACCATTTTTAGTTACCGCACTCCATTTGCCACACTGGCTACGCCTCGATGCTGCATATATAAACTGTGAAGCGGTACCTTGTTTTAGTCGTATAGAGCCACACCACAAACATCTTTTCTCCACATTTCCATTCAGTACATCCTAATTAGTTACTCCATATATCCATTTACTTTTCAACACCACACTTTCAAGATCTTCCATCCCACCCCAGCCCTAACCCCGCACGCCGACCCGTAGAACCTTGATGACACCTTACCCATTGGGATCCGAATGGGGGACTATTCCACTACCGCAATATTTTATCTAAGAAGATTGTTTCGTCATTAAGTAACACAGCGGAATTCATACCCTCGGGAAAAATAACAGATGTCGTTTCTTCATGCTGCTGCAGTACCAACATAGTAAAGCCATGTTGGCTAATGTTCACGGTCAGATCAGTTAATCATCCACATAGTTTCCCCTGCAAATACTGAGTAGTTTGCTTCCCCTCTTCACAAACAAGAGGTTTGCCTAGCTACTCCACAGGTACCCTCTGTTGTGAGTGCTCCAGTAGCTGTCTGCATCGTTGAGCCACCACGGCCGTTCCAAGTGGAGTGTCACGTGGCATTTCGGTTTCGTTGGTTGCGCAAATGAGTTACTGCACGAAACATCAATTTTACATATGCTGCACCATTTATTTTGGATTCTCTAGCGGCGTGCTATTTACTTTGATGCTGTGATTTCATTGTTTAGTAGGACTGCAGAAAATTGCAAACAAACAAAAGGTTAATGCGTACCTTTCTTGAGGTAATAATTAAAAATTAAAAATCACGTAGCTTTATTTTTCGAAGTAATAATTTATTAGTACCACTTGAAATTATATCATTATTTTAACCAACTTTAGAATTGGTTAGTGGAGAAACATTGTGTTTCCCTATATCAAACAACATATGGCAACATTTAAAGAAAGGGTGGCCACATTAAGAGTGCAATCGGCATTCCACTGTTAAATGAGTAGGAGAGAGCGGAGAGCGGATAGGTGGAAAGAGTACATTGAAGGCCTCTATCAACAGGGGGGGGGGGGGGGGGGGTGGAAGAAGTTTAAAAGTGTTCCGGAAATTTAACATAAAATAAACCGGAAGAGATAGATAACTTTCCATCGGAATTTCTAAAATCATTGCTACAAAGCGACTGTTCACGTTAGTGTGTAGAGTGTATCAGACTGGCGATATGCCATCTTACTATCGGGAAAGAACCTCACACAAACAATTCCAAAGGTTGCAAGCAAGGTGCTGACAAGAATAAAACACAGATTGGAAAGGAAGAAACCCTTAAGAAAAATCAAGACACGCTCATAGGATTTATCAACCTACAGGAAGCGTTCGACAGTGGGGAATGGTGCAAGATGTACGAAATTCTGAGAAAAAACAGTAGTAAGCTACTGGTAAATAGGGATAATATACATCATTTATAATGATGAAGAAGGTAAAATAAGAGTAGTATACTAAGAGCAAAACGTTCGGATTAAAGTGTAATTAACCGATGTGCTCTTTCACCCGCTCTGTTCGTACACACATTGAACAAGCTATGACACCAATAAGAGAAAGATTTAAGAGTGAAATTGAAATTCAGCCTGAAAGCATACCAATTAGAAATTTCGCTGAAGACATAGCTGTTCTCACTGAAATTGGAGACGAATTACGGGACGAGTAGAGCGAATGAACAGCCTAAAGAGTACGGAATATAGATTGATAGTAAATTGAAGAAAGACGAAAGTAATGGGAAGTAGCAGAAGTGAGAATAAGGAGAAACATAACATCAGAATTGTTGATCATGAAGTAAATGAAGTTAAGGCAGCAAAATAACCCATGATGGACGGATCAAGGAAACATAAAAAGCAGACAAGCACTGGCAGAAAGGAAATTCCTAGCCAAGAGAAGTATACTAGTATCAAACGGAGGCCCTAATTTGAGAAAAAAATTTCTGAGAATGTACGTTTAGAGCACAGCATTCTATGTTAGTGAAACATGGACTGTGGAAAAACGGGAATAGCAGAGACTCTAAGCATCTGATATGGAGGTACAGAAGAATATTGAAAATTAAGTGGACTAATAATGTAAGGAATGAAGAGGCTCACCACAGAATCGGCGAGGAAAGGAATATAATATAGAAATACTGACAAGAAGAACGGAGAGGGTGATAGGGCATCTGTTAAAACATCCGGGAATAACTTCCAAGGTACTAGAGGGAACTGTAGAGGTTGAAAAATTTAGTGGAGGGCAGAGTATGGAATAGATCGAGGTTTGGAATAGATCGCGGAAATAATTGAGGACGTAGGCTCCAATTGCTACTCTGAGATGTAAAGATTGACACAGGAGATGAGTTCGCGGCAGGCAGCTTCAAACCACTCAGAAGACTGTTGACTCTCAACAAATTACATTACAGAATAAGTAATATACAGGTCTCCATTAAATTAAGTGATCTAAATACATTGAGACTATACAGTCTCTACAAAAGAATTGTAACCACTCTTATGCAGTACGGTCGCAACGTATTTACAATTATCACTTAATTTCTTTGGCGCCTGTAGATTCTTTAACTGGAAATGAACTGGAATACAGCAATTAAAATACAATAACAATAAAAACGGTTTTGAATGTGATAGCCAAGACTTGTGGAGAAAAAAAATTGCTAAAGACTTGCAGTAGTGTATTATTAATCTTATAGGCGTGATTTTAGGGCAGAAGACAAGAGCAAATGATAAGTGCTTACTTGCGAACAATAAATAACATCAAGAATTATCTCAAACAGCGGATTAAATATTTTTTTCACTTACTAAAGACGTTTGTAGTGCTGAACTCAATGTAAGACTACAACACAGAGAATAGCCGTTGACAAACAGGAAACAACAGATTGAAAGAAGAAAAAGTACTATCCAAAATTATAAATCACACGTAATTTTTTATGAGGCGCACTGGTAGCCGTATTTCAGTGAAAAATATTAGTTTTGACGTATTTACTGTAGTTCAATATATTTATTATTTCCCTAACGTTGATTCATCTTCAATACGATTGTGGCATATTTATAGCGATCTTACGTAACAGCAATACAGAAATCATTCGTACTGGAATTTCGGTAGTTGTATTAACACAATGTTGTCAGACTTTTTGATTCTAGGAGGAGATTATTAGAAGGAAACTAAATCTTCGCTAAGCTGCATAGTATCGACAAAATCGTTTGGCTAGAAATCTCGAAATCACAAATAATATTAGTCGAAATGGCAGTTCGGTCGTTGTCCGAATTATGTACTAACAGGGCACCGTTGAAGAATGAGGCGATACTATATCGGAAATCTGTAGAGAAAGGGTTCTGCATTTTTACGCAGTTCACAAGAGGATTAATGGGTGCAAGCATGGAAAAGGCTTTTGCTATCGCTTATTAAAGAAGCAGGCGTGGTTTGTTCAAAACTCGTTCCGCTTATCGCCCGGTTTTAATAGGGTGTTTTAAATTCATCGCGAAAGGTGCAGTAAATATTCTCAGAGACTGCGAGTAAACGCAGCAAACGATTCTTGCACTATTTTTCTGATAGCAGCTGTTTGCTTCCTGAAATGTTCCCGCCACTAGACCTATTGCAATTCGTTTGGTTTCCACCTCTGTAGTCGCTTACGCTCGGATTTCGCAATGCAACATCTGTGGTCCGGAACCAGCCGGAATATCTCAACCTTTTGAGACCACTATGTTCATCACGAGTCTGTCCTATCACCACTGTTATTCATCTTCTATTTTATTAAACAAAATTTTTTGAAAGTAAAAAAAATTTAATACACAGATCACAATTTTCTTGGTATTTAAGAATACACGTCATTGTGTGATTACAGAAAATGATCCTTTCCAGTGTATATTCACCGCCTTTTTACATTTTGAACGGTAAGTTATCTTTTACGTATTAAAATATATTGTACTACACTATTAAATGGATTTGTCAAATATTCTACTTCACTATTGGAAATGACTCCCCATTATATTTTTTGATCAGCTTTTATAAAATGGTTTTATGTCCGATTTACGTGTACAAAATTTTCTTAGGCTACTTTTCCTTCATTTGTTTATAGATTCGAAGATGGCTGTACAACTGAAGTTTTTACGTTAAAAATAGTAAGCTACAGTAAGACCTCCATCTCCTCCCTTACAATGGAATGTAAATACTCAAACAAAATTCATTTACCTACTATTTTGTACTTTTAACATAGAGGCCACTCATGGTATGGAGAAACTTCATTTGCTCTCGTATTTTCTGTGTTTTCATGCTAGCACAGTAGTACCTAAACCAAACCCTGTGTACAAAAAATTTGGACTTTCTCAAAATATTATGATGGCAGCACAGTTTTAAACAAAGCGAATAATTGATATGTGCCTATTAATGACAAGAAAATGCATGACCTAACGCGATTTCTAGCATTGCTATCAAAAGATCAAATCATCCAGAACACTGATATACGCAACCGTCAAACGTGTGTCGAAGAATGAGTCATGTGGGGAGTTTAATTCCAAAGGTAGTGCAAAATACATATAATTAGTTTAATTTTTCCATATTAACAATAAAGTATAAGATAAGTAATGAGCTGTGCTTATTTATTAGAAAATACTGACCGCAGATGTCCACTAAATACATTTTAAGAATGTTTGTCACGATTCCCTAAAGCGCATTTGACATTCTTCCCTTTATATTCATTTTAAGGAGAAATGAGAAATAAACCGGAATTTGAGGATAATTTTAAGACTTTGAAGCTTTTTGCATCTGCTAAAAAGTTTAGTTACACGGCACGTGGGGTTTCTCAATATTCTCGTCCTGTGTGTGTCACGCTCCACTAATTCATCTTATAGGTGGAGCAGAAACGTCTGACACACAACACTTGTTATCGGGGCACTTCTTAACGGGGATGATATACAGCCCAAGAAATCCCGAAATCCCAAAATCAGATACAGAATTGGACAGACAAACTGGCTAACAATGAATACCTGGAATGTGACTTCTAAACCAATGATACCACCAGAATCAATGAAGTCCTGCAAGACCATACAAAATGTCACTTCAAACTCTGATGCCTCTTCCAGTAATCACGTGTCGGTAAAAGCGGCTTAGCACAAGTGCAGATAAGTCATTGGAGTCCTCTGATATAACAACATGTTCCAAAATCTAAAGGCAAAAATTTACAAAACTATGGTGCGCTCTGAAGATATTTATCGCGGAAAGTGTCCTCCAGTAACTAAGAAAGCATGGTAAACTCTTCAGACAATGAAGACGAAGATGCTTCGGTGGATCCTCGCACCGACTCGATATATCCTCATAAGAAATGAAGGGGTTGGAGGAAATTTTAGTGTCTCTCGTATTGTGGACAGAGTGAGACAAGTTCTTCTCCACTTGCACGGTCATATAATCAGAAGGCAAGACAAACTGCAAACAGACCTCTCCTATTTTACGTACGTACTCACGGAAAATCGGCAACGTGCTGGAATGACAAGTCCGACGTGATGACGTTAGCTCTAAGCCCGAGGATGGAAGGTGTCAACAACAGAGAGAAATAGAGAATGGAGGAGAACTAGTAAAACAGCAGACCCAGTAGTTGCGGGATAAACGCTGAGAATGAGGCTAAGCCTTTTCGTTTACACTTATTTTTGCTTACTACCTGTCTAGCTTCTTATTGCTTATTTGTTACATTTACGTCATCCTCAAAAAGAAGAAAATAGAATTCAACTGAAATGAATAAATATTTTAGTCATGTTCCATTCTATGGGAGTGATTTGGCCTCACGTTCACGTATTTTAACATAAGTGTCACATAAGCGTAGGATCTGATAACGAGAATTTCAAAGTCATAGTGGAGAAACAATGTTGGTGGAGTATTATCGCTGCGATAATTACAAGAAACAAGATACAAGAAATATTTAACAAAAAATAAATTATAAGGGCACCTGGTTCAGTGGCAGGAAGGTCTAACGATACATTGCGTCACACTTTTCATGAAGAATGGAGAAAGTAGTACGAAAATACTTGCAAATTCTTCTTTCGACAAAAATTTTTAATATTCAAACTGCCTCATGACTATATCGATGAATCTTCACAAATCAAATAGACTATGTGAGAATCTGTGTAGTTAGTTTAAGGAAATGAGGCTTTAAGAGAGTCGTAGAATGTCGTAAGCTGAAGGTGTTATTACCATCGAGCGCTAGTGTCAATAAACTTTGCGTTGCCATATACAACTGAATTTTTTTTTCTTTTTTCGCACAATTCACTGTATTTCAATTTAACGTCTTTAATAACCTTGCTCGCCAAGAACTGTTTCGTCTAGGTGATTACGACGAGAGCAGGTGGAGTGTAAGATAGTGTTTACATTTTTCATGGTGATGATGAGAAACAGAAGACAGGAAGAAAACCATACCCAATATGTACCTTTTCAAACAGCGCCAGGTTTACGTGTCTTTGAAGGACACTGTCAACATTTCACATACCCTCACTCGCTGAGACAATACGGAGCGCAAAGTATGTTCACGAGAAACTAAGTTCCCCACCTTGCAGAGCAAACACTTGTGATCCTTTTAAAAACACCAGACTTCAAACCAGCAAAAGGGTTCTCTAGTGACCATGGTTTCAGAGATGTAATTCGAAGAAAATGCTGTTATAACGAATTTTCGACCTAGAAAAATTTGTAGTATTTTTCTATTTATTTAGTGTGTTTTTCTTTTTCAATTCGTTCACGAGACATACGATTAGTAAACGAATAAGGAGTACGTTATTTCAATACACATTGGAAAACATTAGTGTAATAAGCGTCCGAGGATATCGATAAATAAATGAAAAAAAAAATAATAATCCAGTTCCGAACACGGGACGTAAAAGTCTGAAACCGCGACGTTAGCCACTATGTCACCTCTTTGGTTGAACTGTTTACTTGCTATAACGCAAATAAAGTACCTTGAAAACTTTGACGGCCGTTTTCTTAGAAACGGGCGAGTACCTACGGATAAGTCGAGACGGGTGTTCGCTTTCTTCGACCCCTCTTTCACTGAGTGAAGTTTCTAGGAAATTGGATTATGGCATCTACAGTGATCTCGTCGTAAGTGCATATATTCTAAACAAAATAAACTCCATCACTCTAAGCTTCCAGAAGTAGGGACGTTGATATTACTTTTCTTCCTATCTGTTGAATTTTATCAAATCCTTTCGCATACTTTCTGCAACTTTAGGAAATATACAGAGTCTGTGAACAACTGTACATTTTGTTTAACCTAAGGTCCATGGCAGTAGTGAAGCAGATTTTTCATGTTAATCGCGTTTCAGTAATATACTTCAACGAACAAGTTTGTATGAACACATAATTGTACAATCTGGACTAGATGCACATGTCAACTAGATATCATGGGTTGTAGTACAGTTTATAACTGATAGGGATATTCAGCAAATTACGTGTTGATCTAGAGTATTATTTGTGTGTAGTCATGCCGTTATTACATTCTTTATCTTCTTGTCACAGATTATCACACCTGTATCATAAAAAAACTGAAGGCTTTTTAATGCACTTTCATTCATTTTCTTGACTAAAAAACGTATGAATGATCTTTAAAATTTTGTTTTTGCTCTGCTTGGCGGTGTGTGTAAGATGATAAATAGCATGTAGATAGTTAATTAGACGCTCAGCAGGGGACTGGCACTTATATACGTGACAGTCCTCATTTACGTTCATTGCCGAAGTGTTTTCTCAGTGGTTGTGATGAAATGCTGCATTTTTCTTATGACATGACAGTACTGTATCTTACATGTTTTAATTCTAATATAATCTACAGAGCTTCAGATTTAACATTTAAATTGATTTGTTTCGTAGACATAAAGGTGGCCGGTGACGGCTGAAACCGATTACTTCTTTTCAAACTGTTTGTGAGAGTGTCGGGTAACAAAATGAATCGTGTTAATTTTATGGTACTTTCGTTGGTACTAGATGTGAACGTTCCCTTAATGTTTAAGTATAATTTAAAGACAGAAGTCAGGAGGATCTCTAGTTTTAGGTGATATGGAAAGTTTTTCAGCATCATAATAACATTTCCTTGGAAATGAACAACTGCAATATATTATATACCGTGTTTCCGTGGAATACGACTACACCAATATAGAATTAATGATGCTATTCTGCGTTCAGCAGAGGTCTGAAATAAAAACCGATGTATCCTAAACCACTATCAAGTGTGCTGCTACTCACTTGAAACCATTAACCATGATTTCTTCAACCAGAGAAATGTCGAACTCCAGGAGTCTCACCTGTGAACAAAAGGAAACAGCAGCCATAAGCAAAAGTTGAAAAACGTGACGTTCACGTATGTAATTATAGCATTTATTCCGTAATTTCTACTAAATGTTTTCCAGAAACTGATAACGAATTTGTATCTAGATAACACAATTAAAATGAATCCAGAGAATCCTGCAATAATGAATGGTACCTCTATGATAAACTAAATGAATTGCAAAGGATTTCTAGAAATCTATAAAAGACATTAGATTAATATTATATGGACTGAAAAATACTAAGGCTTATTTACTCATAACTACTTTCCAAAATACTTTCAACTTCTGGCAGACCTATTAACAAAATAATCTGATTAAAAAAGAATAAGTATTTGAGATATTAAAACATATATACAGAATCCTGATAGAAAAACACACGAAATGAAGTAACACAATCTTGCTAGGGCGAGCCATTTTCAATGTAGTCTGTGAAACTGTATCCATTGTACGAATATTTTGTAAATATCACAAAGCTTAACAACAAGGCATGTGAGAGAATGTATCAGATACGTCGAAAAGAATCACCTAGCCGATGTTGTAGTTTTCTGTTGCAGCTTTTTTTTCTTGTGCAAGAATCGGATTTAGTATTTAAAAAAAACTTTGTCTTTCTCAAAACACAATACTTTTCTTTTTATTTTCACGCACATTCTTTGCCATCTGTGTTTTGTCATCTGTGTGCCTCGCTTTTATTTTTGAAGCTGAAATAATTCAAAGGTTGGGTTGTACTTGATGGTATGCTGTTATGAATTTTATGACTTGACTATATGTCAAGTTTTTTATCATCTTGCGGATAACTGATGTGTTTCATGTGATATAGTCGCTGAGACTGTTATTCATACCTTTTCCCACTTGACTATTACATGTTATGGCATCCACAAGACCTGCAGACCTTCAATGAGTGGGCGACAAATTTTTCTGAGTTCATTTAGTGAAAGTGCTTCACACCTTTTGCCACTTTACTGTTGCAAGTTCTCATTGTCTACAATGACAACTTACGAGACACCCCACGATTGCTCAGCGTTACAAAAAATATAACATAACATCAATACATAAAATGCTTGAAAGTATTGCACCATGTACACCCTACCTATAAATTACTCTAGACTCAGAAATAAAAAACGAGACCCACATGAGATGACAGACGGCGAAACACGAGTGGTTAAGTAATAATGGAAAAGAAAAATTACTGGGTTTTAACAATGAAATATTAAATAACCAGCACACATTTCAGTTCCGAAATGTTTAAACACGAGTATCGGTACATACAATGTGTGGTACCTCGTAATAACTAACATCGGCCCAAAGAGAAATCTTAAGTTGTCATCACGAAAAAAGCGTAGGATCATGAGCAAATATTTCCTAGTACACTAAGATGAGAGATTATGAATGTTCGACCAAAAAATGGTGAAAAGTGTTTAATTAAAACATATATCATGAAAACAAAGAGAAGGCGACATCTGAATATTTCTATCATAGTTAATTACAAAATGCTAATCGACGACTATATAAACGAGACTAATACATCGAACACTACATAGGTGAACAGTACCATGGCAAAAAAGGCATTTATTTATTTCACATAAATTCTCGAATGTCTTGCCACGTAAATCGGAACGTTTCTCAGAATCAGACATATCAGTTATGTTATTTCTCAAGTCAACATCCCTTTTTCTCAACACATAGTAATCGTACAGGGATGAATGACGTATCGTTAGAAAGATTTTCTTTAACCGGCTTCTGACATTGCATATCGTGCTAAAACTTACTATCCGTGGTAATTTTAACATAAGAGACTTTTAATTATGATCGGCAAAAGGACTTCATCGATGGGCAGCATACCTTTATTTTATGTAACTGAGTTTTTGGTCACGCATAAGAGAATTCCTTTTCATATTACCTTACCACAAAAATCATTCTATTTGTTTTAAAGAACTTATTAACTGGATAATTTTTGTACAGAATTGTCACAGATAATAATCATGACCACTGTTGTAGTCTATTACTTCCGCCCATCGTTCACTATGACTTTTCTAAACGAATATACTTTCCGAAACGACAAGACAGCCAGTGGAATTCTTACAATCGTTAGATCCGTCTAGATTGCCGCCGTACAAACTTATACTATCGAAAAATGTTATTGACATATTGACAAGAAACGCTAAAGAGGCCTTATTCAATGGAGCACGTTTGGTTGTAACAAATCTCAATGAATTTACAAGTAATGCTTAGCTGACTGACACCGGGCAAACTGTTGTAATAACACGGATAAACATAACACCATCTGATCCAAACAATCTTTCTCAGTTGACAAGAAGAAAGTTGCCAATTACAGTTGCATTTGCCATCACTACAAACAAGCTGCAGGGACAAACGCTACAAAGAGCATGTTCGTCTTTACCAAACCCCATATTTGCTCATGAACAACTATATGTATACTTTTTCAAGAGTAGACCGATGACCTCGCTGTCTGGTCTCCTCCCCCAAACAACCCAACCCCAACCCCAACCTTTTCAAGAGTAACTAAATCAACTAACATTTTTGTATCACTTAAAGAAAATGAAAAACAAGAAGTATACATGAAAATTACATACGTCAAATATTGTTTACATCGAGGTATTGTAGTGCACTGCAAAGAATTTTGTTCAAAATTATGTGCATGGAAATTTATATACAATGATGTATCATAAATTCGTGATTATTACTTCATGTCGTTTAGTTCATTTTTCGAGATGTTTCCTCTTCATTCCCTCATTTACCCTTATCTCAACGTCTACACTTATTCCAGATACTGTCATTATTTAATACCATAAAAGTGCGGACGTTTCACACGGGTCCCCTGGTATAAAATTCATTGTGCAATCTGCCCTACGTTTTATGTTGGTCAAACGGTAAGGGAGGTAATGAACTGGTTTAAAGATCTCACGATGATAGGTGACAATAAACCCTGAACCTCAGCTGCACATTTAAAGGACTCCGAGCACATAGTAAACACTCTGTTAGCATTAGTGAATCGTTGAAAGTTTTGCATCCGGTTCACGGAGGTATAATAACGGACACGACGGAGGAGATAAAAAACTAATACCTATCTAAGGGACAAATCTGACAGTTCTGAACGAACAAAATATGTTTAGAAACGAGAAGTGTCTGGATGATTCGGCACGCATTCTACCACGAGGCGTTGCGGGGGCACGAGACGGGTTCTTCGTTAAGGTGAGACCCTCGACTGGTGATTTACGCATCTTCGCCTCTTGTTATAACCTATCTTACACTCTAAATTCCACAATAACGAAAATATGCGTGTGCGTTCTCTACGTAGAAATAAACCGTTTTTGTTCAAACAAATTTCGGGCTTGCAGCCGGTCGTCGTTCAATACTTCGCACGATATTTCAACCGGGCACCTGCCAGTCATCTTCAGGTGAGCAGTCGCAGACTGGCGAAAACGTCCTCCGTTCCGCAATATAGATTCCTGTAACTATTCTGCGCATGCGTCGAAAACTTGACAGAAGAACCACACTGTCCGCCGGCAGCGCCCACGCTGGTGGAATAGCGGAACTCAGTCGTCCTCTGAGTTGCTGTTTGTCACGGCCGTCGACGCACTCTGTCGTCTTCGATTTGAGCAAATCGTGGAGATGATGTGATTCCATGCTCTGTCCAGCTGGTAGCCGCTGTCACGGTTTAACAGATTTTCCGCGAGGTGTATTTCTACGGATTCTTTAATAATGGAGTCCCAGAAAGACGTTGCAGTGGACAAAATCATTGTTTTCTCATACTCCATTGAATGTCCAGTAGAAATATAATGTTCAGCAATAGCGGACTTGCTTGGCTGCAAAAGGCGGATGTAACGTTGATGTTCAGTGCAGCGTTCTTTCACGGTGCTTGTGGTTTGACCTATGTACGCCATACCACATTGGAACGGTATCTTGTAAATCCCGGCCTTTCGTGGTAACAGATTGTCCTTAACTGATCCCACAAGGTCCGCAATCTTCGATGATGGGCAGAAAACCACTTTTACCTGAAAGTTTCGGAGGATTCTTGCTATTTTAAACGAAATGTTGCCAACGAAAGGAAGAAAAGCTACAGATTGTTCCGACATGTTCTCCTCTTTATTCACTTCCTGCTTCTTAGTTTCAACTGTTAGTGCCCTGTTGATCTGCCGGATGGAATACCCATTTTCGCTGAATACTGTCTTTAGATGGGCGAGTTCTTGAGGTAAGCTATCTAGATCTGAGACAGTGTGAGCTCTATGAACAAGTGTTTTAAGCAAACTCATGGTTTGCGATGGGTGATGGCAACTCGATGCTTGCAGTTACAAATCAGTATGAGTGGGTTTCCGGTAAACTGAATGCCCTAGAGAACCATCATCCTTCCTTCGAACCAAGACATCCAAGAAAGGCAAACAACCATTTTTCTCTATTTCCATGGTGAACCGGATGTTGCTATGAATGGAGTTGAGGTTTTGTAGAAACTCCATTAATTTATCTTCTCCATGAGGCCACATAATGAAATTGTCATCCACATACCACCAAAAAACTGTTGGTTTCAGGGCAGCTGGTTCAAGCGCTCTCTCTTCAAAATCCTCCATAAATAGGTTGGCCACCAAAGAAGACTGGGGGCTACTCATGGCGACACCGTCAGTCTGTTCAAAATATTCTTGATTAAACATAAAATAAGTTGAGGAAAGAGTGTGCCTGAACAAAGCAGTGATATCAACAGGAAACATGTTACCAATCAGTGTCAAACAATCTTCAAGAGGAACTTTTGTAAAAAGTGAGACCACATCAAAATTCACTAGAAGGTCTACACTGCTAAGACGAAGAGCCCCCAGTCTATTGATAAAATCGGCTGAGTTTCGTATGTGACGTGAGCACTTGCCTACGAAAGGTCTCAGTAAAGAAGCGAGACGTTTACCTAAATCATATGTAGGAGCTCCAATGTTGCTCACTATTGGACGCAGAGGAAGACCCTCTTTATGAATCTTTGGAAGGCCATACATTCTTGGAGGTACACAACCATGTGGTCTTAACCTCTTTTAAAATTCACATAAACCGTTTTATCCGTCTTCGTATACTTTAGTATTTCAGTATTTACATCCCACATTAAACGTTACGCCATAAGCTGTATGTTAAGTGAGATGATAAATCAAATATACGTAATTTTAAAAACTGTGACGGTCTCCCTCACTAATGATGCTACTGGTTGATGTGTTGGCAAATGTGCCAACACCTTGTAGATAGAGGAGGCCGAAATGCACGCTATCTAACGCAGACGGGCGTGAATTCTGGAACAGGATAAGTAGTGAATGCTAATAAGAAAAGTTTGCAGCTCCTCGAATACTTAACTTTTAATCCTTGTTGTATACATCGTTCTTGATGAGACATTTCATACGATAACTATCAAACTATGTAAGGCTAATGGCGCCTTGCTAGGTCGTAGCCATGGACTTAGCTGAAGGCTATTCTAACTGTCTCTCGGCAAATGAGAGAAAGGCTTCGTCCGTGTAGTCGCTAGCAAAGTCGTCGTACAACTGGGGCCGAGTGCTCGTCCGTATCTCGAGACCTGCCTTGTGGTGGCGCTCGGTCTGCGATCGCACAGTGGCGACACGCGGGTCCGACATGTACTAAATGGACCGCGGCCGATTTAAGCTACCACCTAGCAAGTGTGGTGTCTGGCGGTGACACCACACTGGTACTGATTTTAAGACAACTACGACACCTGCACCCACATGAACACTGACGGTGGAGGCCACTTAAAAATATATATGTGCAGAGACGTTTGTGGCATAACGCGCCATCGGTGAATTTGCGTCAGGTACATGCTCATTAATCCTAGCACATCTTAAAATCTGACTTTTTTCAGTGTGTAATGTCTGATTGCTGGTACACTGAATGAATATACGTTCCGCTTAATAGGATAGTTGATGATGGTCTAGGGTGAAATTGTGCAGTTGTCCACCGAATAAAGAAAAGAAGGTGCAGGAAGCGTCAGATCATTTAAAAAATTCATCGCAGGAGCTAATACAGTTTGAATGAAGATCAGTGAGAAGAAAAACAGAGAACGGTTGGACGCTTTAGGACATCAACTTCCATGGTACTTGGGGAGCTGTAGAAGTTAAGGACTGTAAGGGGAGACAGAGGTTAGAAAACATCCGACAAACTGACGACGCTCAATACAAGTGCTATGCTGAGGAAGAGGTTGGCGCACGAGAGGAATTCGTAGCGTCCTTCAGTAAACTGGCCAGAAAACTAGTGACCCAAAAGAAACCTGTTCCATAACTGCTGGCGATTAGGACCGCCTTAGGTAACGTTATGTTTATTTGAGTTCCACGTGCTTAGGATTTTCCTTATCCCACCATTCAATTCTCTCTTTCTCCCGTTTGTTCTGCTCGTTGGGAACTATCAGAATAATAAAGGCGGTCATAGTCCTCGCGCAGGAAGAGCGCGAGCGAACCTGCAGCGTCCCAGAGGCGCGTGGCCCAAGGGCAGCGGACGCTCTATCTCAAGTTAAGCGCGTAATTGGGTTCGCAACGGCGCCGCGGCACCAGCGAGCGGTTCCCCTCGCAGCGCCAGAACTCTCACTGACGCCGCCCCTGGCGCCGGGAACCTGATCCCGACGAAAGCGAGAGCCGCCGCCATTGTCCGCGATACCATCTGCGCAGCGAAGAGTTGCACCGCTCTGTACAGCTGTACCAACCTCGACGGCCGGCGGGAGATACAGTACGAAATGTAATACCCAGGTTGCAACGTTATTTTTGTCACAAATATAGCCTACACCAACGCAGAGCACCACTTACTGTACTGACGGAGGAGATAATTTAATGACGATCCGCAGAGGCTCTCTACACCAATAAACGATTTTAGCGATCCTTGTAGTTGAAAATTTATTCACTGTTCATAATATTACAGGTCGCCCCCACACTGACGACACCAGAAAAAAAAACTTCATTACTAAAAGTTAAGGTGGATAGTTTTAAGCTATTAAGGCATTTTTTTTTATTTTTTTAAGGAACAAACAATACATTTACCTTAATAGCGTTCAAAAGCAATAATATATACATCAGTTCACGACATCCAGTCTTACAAATTTCCTTTTTCTGACGGACACCCGTCCAGATCTTCCGCTCTCGAAACTCTGGCATGTCTCTCCCCACATTCACCACAGCTGGCGGCTCACCTCCAACTGCCCAACACTACGCACTGTTCACATCCAAATGTCCAACACTACACAAGCTAAATAATCCAACAATGAGTCCAACCAGCCACAGACTGCATACTGAGCACTACGTGGCGTTACCAACATAAAACCCTAAACAGCCTACTTACAAGTTCAGCTCACGTTCTGCGAAAGCCAGCCCAATTCAGGAATGTTGTTGTCCACCTGTAAAATTGTTTCTTATGCGCACAAAGGGCAACACACTCTAACTAAGCAAAAAACTACGATATGTAGCACCACCCCTCTCTGTACTTCAGTGTTTGTAATACGCATGGTGGCAGGTAAGCGATAGTAGTAGGTAGATAGGGCTCCTGGTGCACTTTTGATATCAAACTGATATGGAAATTAATTAAAATGTTCAATTAATTACCCCCAACTGTCCTACCATAGAGGGAATGTCTTTGTCTCAAGGATAAGCTAACCTCCCTCCACTCCCACCCGGGAAGTGCTAGGAAATTAAAAATCGTTGATACCCTTTCTGAAACCCCCCCCAGATGCAGAAAAGCAAGAGTAGGTTTGTGTACATTATTCACTTTGGTTGGGAAAATAGAGTAAAAATGGGTTCTAATTATGTAATTAATCATGAAGATCGGTTCTAATTAAATAACTAAATGCGTAGCGCTATACAAGGAGTGCCTAAAATCAAAATAAAGTTAAAAACTGACGAAGCCATACGACTGTTTTTATTTTGTTCACCTACAAGCTAGCGGGAAAACGGCTGGAGTGGAATGTACGATCTTTATTTTTGGTGGGAAATATGTTCAAGTGATATGTTGGTGTTTGACAGAGAGAAATTTAAGAATGATAATACCTGTAAGCATACAGCTGAGGGCTGTGTCTATCGCTGCCTGGCGTCAGAGTTCGCAACAGACGCATTCTGCTGCATTGCTCGACAATCACCCAGCAGAACAGGTAATCGAAATTCATTACAGCTAATACACACTACCACAACTGATGGAAAATGCTTCGCTGTTCGATTTACACACCAAAATTGTCATGAAAAAAATAAATACCACTCGTAATCAATGGGTCATAATGCAACACATGTACTGCGGATTGGGGAAAATCGTCATCCGAAAAGATTGCAGCACGAGAGACGGGCGACAATCAAACATGCATTCTCATCGATGTGCGGACACAAGCTACCCCACTTAGAGCCACTCTTAGCCCCCCCCCCTCCCTCATCCCTCCCTCTCCATCCTTCACTCCACAGTACCTCAGGATACAGGCTTTTTCAAACAGCCAGCTGCTGTGACTTCGTAGGCTTTCCCGGCCTAATAAGTCTTGAAAGTCTCTTCAGGTTCGCTGCCGGATCTTAAAGTCAACTCAGTTCGACATTTCGGCGATGCAACTGTTCGCCATCTTCAGGAGAACGCTGCTTAGTTCTCAGTGGGACTCATTAGCAGAAGCAGAGCTCTCCTGAAGATGGCGAACAGTTGGATTGCCAAATTATCGAACTGAGTTGCTTTTAGGATCCGGCAACAAACCGGGAAAGACTTTCAAGCCAGCTGCTACTGCTTCTTTGCGCTGCCGATGGTGACCGCAGCCTCCTGTCGTATCTGGGAGCGGAGTCATCAGTCCAATGTGTCCCCGGCGAGCATTTGGCTGCCCGGTTCAGGCGGTCGGTATGCGTTAAAGGTGCCGGCATACACAATACAATGCAATGCTGATGACGCCACTGAGCAAACAGAGATAAATAATGGCTACCCCAAGCGCAACACTTTTGTCTAAAATGTAGCCGGCTGCACCGCCCCCGACATTACCTCACACGTCTAGCAGCCCCACCAGCGACTGTATGCAGTACTTGCCGTAGTGTACAAAACAACAATTTACTCTTCAATTATAGCTTGTTGTTATCGAAAGCAAAATTATTGTGGTTTCTCCAACGTGTGAGCACATGCCATGAAAGTCTGAGTTCTGTAATGTTATTTCTTGTGACTAAAATGTTTCTAATACATACAAGCATGACAGTCTATTTCCAGACCCTGATTTGAACCTGAGGGCCATTCTCAAGCCAGGTAATTTTGTCACTCAAGCTGAAACGAATTGGTTAACGTAATTTTTTTTCTTTGCAGTGGAAATTCTACTACCGTCTCTGGAGTCTGGTCATCTGAGATCGGCGGCAGTGCTTCAGTTTCTTTTCACTTCGTTGGACGTCGCAAAATAAGGGAGATTGAGGGTGGTTAGGGGGGAGGGAAGGGGAGGAGGAGGATACAAATTGTATCCGGCACTCTAACTTGAAAACTATACCCATTTTGCTCATAAAACTAAAAGAAAATGGACTGCACAGATATTCGTGGAAACAGGACATCTGTTATCAGCACTATTATGTTTTCTTTTCTTTAATAGATACTCTCCTATAGAAAGTGTACTGACGTTAAACAGAAGCGTTCTCCTTTGCAGCATAGTATGCAGCTGGGGGCGATGTGGGGGCTGTGCGGCCAGCTACTTTTTAGACGGACAAGATGTGCTCAGGGTGGCCGTTCAAAAAATGGCTCTGAGCACTATGGGACTTAACTTCTGAGGTCATCAGTCCCCTAGAACTTAGAACTACTTAAACCTAACTAACCTAAAGACATGACACACATCCATGCCCGAGGCAGGATTCGAACCCGCGACCGTAGCAGTCGCGCGGTTCCAGACTGTAGAGCCTAGAACCCCTCGGGCACCCTGGCCGACTCAGGGTGGCCATCATTTATCTCGCTTTGTTCAGTGGAGGCGCCGGCATTGCCACCTGTTGCGTATTATTAGCATAGACTGACCACATGGACGGTAAAAAGATGTGCTTTGGGATGCATTGGAGTGAAGGCTCTGATCCGAGATACGGTGGAGGGCTGCATCAGGATACGCTATGCACAGAAGGTGCTGCAGCTGCCCATTTGAAAAAGTCTGTGTCCTGAGTTATGGTGTTAGAGGAAGGGATAGGGACGGATGAGGAGAGGTAAGCGTGGCCCGAAGTTGAATAGTTCGTGACCGTACATCGATGAGAAGGCATGTGCTTCTGCCGTCCCTCTGTCCTGGTGCAATCTTTTGGGATGTGTGCATTATCCCGAGTACATGTGTTGCATTATGACCCATTGATTACGAGTGTTGTTCTCTCTTCCCGACAATTTCGGTGTGTAATTAGAACAGTGAAGCATTTTCCAGCAGATGTGGTGGCGTATGTTGGTTTCCTGAAGTTTGATTAGCTGTGCTGCAGGGTGACTGTCAAACAATGCAGCAGAAGGCGTCTTTTGTGAACTCTGACGCCAACCAGCGATAAACACAGCCCCTTACAAGTAATAAACTTATTTCTCTCGATCCAACATCGGCATGACAACTGAACGTATTTCCCCCCAAAATAAAGATCGTACCTTCCAGTCCAACCATTTTCCCACCAGCTTGAGGGTAAAGGATAGAGTATAAGCATGTCTACCGCTAGTTTCGAGTTGCATTCTGAAATTTTTCCCAGCAGTATAGCACCACTTATATGGTATGCACTACACACCGGAAGCAGCTACTAGGGTAGCAGAGTACGTGTGGCGTGCACACGGGGGTTTTTTAGGTTAGAGGGACCCCCCCTTGGGCGAAACGATAAAATACCTGACGGCTTACCAGAGAGGACATTATCATCGTTGATAAAGAACGTCCGTCCTCAGAGACCAAAAACAGGAAAAGTTAACGTAATATTGGTAAACTGCAGGAGTATCCAGGGCAAGGTTCCTGAATTAGTATCTCTTATTGAAGGAAATAGTGCGCATATAGTATTAGGAACGGAAAGTTGGTTAAAACCGGAAGTGAACAGTAACGAAATCCTAGACACAGAATGGAATATATACCGCAAGGATAGGATAAACGCCAATGGTGGAGGAGTATTTATAGCAGTAAAGAATTCAATAATATCCAGTGAAGTTATTAGCGAATGCGAATGTGAAATAATCTGGGTTAAGTTAAGTATCAAAGGTGGGTCAGATATGATAGTCGGATGCTTCTATAGACCACCTGCATCAGCAACCGTAGTAGTTGAGCGCCTCAGAGAGAACCTGCAGAACGTCGTGAAGAAGTTTCGTGATCATACTATTGTAATAGGGGGAGACTTCAATCTACCAGGTATAGAATGGGATAGTCACACAATCAGAACTGGAGCCAGGGACAGAGACTCTTGTGACATAATCCTGACTGCCTTGTCCGAGAATTACTTCGAGCAGATAGTTAGAGAACCAACTCGTGAAGCTAACGTTTTAGACCTCATAGCAACAAATAGACCGGAACTTTTCGACTCCGTGAATGTAGAAGAGGGTATCAGTGATCATAAGTCAGTGGTTGCATCAATGACTACAAGTGTAATAAGAAATGCCAAGAAAGGAAGGAAAATATATTTGCTTAACAAGAGTGATAGGGCACAAATCGCAGAATATCTGAGTGACCACCATCAAACGTTCATTTCTGAGGAAGAGGATGTGGAACGAAAATGGAAAAAATTCAGAAACATCGTCCAGTACGCCTTAGATAAGTTCGTACCGACTAAGGTCCAAAGCGAGGGGAAAGATCCACCTTGGTATAACAATCATGTACGAAAGGTACTACGGAAACAAAGAAAGCTTCATCATAGTTTTAAGAGTAGTCGAATCATAGCTGATAAGGAAAAGCTGAACGAAGCGAAAAAGAGCGTAAAGAGAGCAATGAGAGAAGCATTCAACGAATTAGAACATAAAACATTGGCAAACAATCTAAACAAGAACCCTAAAAAGTTTTGGTCATATGTAAAATCGGTAAGCGGATCTAAATCCCCTATTCAGTCACTCGTTGACCACGATGGCACCGAAACAGAGGACGACCGAAGAAAGGCAGAAATACTGAATTCAGTGTTCCGAAACTGTTTCACTACGGAAAATCGTAACACGGTCCCTGACTTCAGCCGTCGCACGGACGCCAAAATGGAAAATATTGAAATAAACGATATCGGAATTGAAAAACAACTGCTATCACTTAGTAGCGGAAAAGCATCCGGACCAGACGAGATACCCTTAAGATTCTACAGTGATTATGCTAAAGAACTTGCCCCCTTTCTATCAGCAATTTATCGTAGATCGCTGGAAGAACGTAAAGTACCTAGCGACTGGAAGAAAGCGCAGGTCATTCCCATTTTCAAGAAGGGTCATAAATCAGATGCGAATAATTATAGGCCTATTTCGCTTACGTCAATCTGTTGTAGAATAATGGAACATGTTTTGTGTTCTCGTATTATGACGTTCTTAGATAATACAAATCTCCTTCATCATAACCAACATGGATTCCGCAAACAGAGATCATGTGAAACTCAGCTCGCCCTATTTGCCCAAGAAATTCACAGTGCCGTAGACACTGGCGAGCAGATTGATGCCGTATTCCTGGACTTCAGGAAGGCATTTGATACGGTTCCGCACTTACGTTTAGTGAAAAAAAATACGAGCTTACGGAATATCGGACCAGGTTTGTGATTGGATTCAGGATTTCCTAGAAGAAAGAACACAACATGTCATTCTTAACGGTTCAAAATCTGCAGATGTAGAGGTAATTTCGGGAGTACCGCAGGGAAGCGTGATAGGACCTTTATTGTTTACAATATACATAAATTACTTAGTTGACAACATCGGTAGCTCCGTGAGGCTATTTGCAGATGACACGGTTGTCTACAAGAAAGTAGCAACATCAGAAGACTCGTACGTACTCCAGGATGACCTGCAGAGGATTAATGCATGGTGCGACAGCTGGCAGCTTTCCCTAAACGTAGATAAATGTAATATAATGCGCATACATAGGGGCAGAAATCCATTCCAGTACGATTATGCCATAGGTGGTAAATCATTGGAAGCGGTAACGACCGTAAAATACTTAGGAGTTACTATCCGGAGCGATCTGAAGTGGAATGATCACATAAAACAAATAGTGGGAAAAGCAGGCGCCAGGTTGAAATTCATAGGAAGAATTCTAAGAAAATGTGACTCATCGACGAAAGAAGTAGCTTACAAAACGCTTGTTCGTCCGATTCTTGAGTATTGCTCATCAGTATGGGACCCTTACCAGGTTGGATTAATAGAAGAGATAGACATGATCCAGCGAAAAGCAGCGCGATTCGTCATGGGGACATTTAGTCAGCGCGAGAGCGTTACGGAGATGCTGAACAAGCTCCAGTGGCGGACACTTCAAGAAAGGCGTTGCGCAATACGGAGAGGTTTATTATCGAAATTACGAGAGAGCACATTCCGGGAAGAGATGGGCAACATATTACTACCGCCCACATATATCTCGCGTAATGATCACAACGAAAAGATCCGAGAAATTAGAGCAAATACGGAGACTTACAAGCAGTCGTTCTTCCCACGCACAATTCGTGAATGGAACAGGGAAGGGGGGATCAGATAGTGGTACAATAAGTACCCTCCGCCACACACCGTAAGGTGGCTCGCGGAGTATAGATGTAGATGTAGATGTAGATGTATCATCAATTTTTGAGCTATATTATGATTTTAGGCGCTCCTTGCATAGCGCTGTGCATATAGTTGTGTGATTAGAAGTAATTTTTATCATTAATTTTGTAATTAGTACAGATCTTTAGTACAGTTTACCTACCAAAATAAATAATGTGCGCTAACCTTACCTTCCTCTCCCGCTCCGGACAGTTTCCATTTTTGAGGGGAGTGCACTTGGACTTTCCATCGAGAAGGACCAGCGTTTGAGTCCCAGAAAGGGCATTTGCCATTTTGAATTACCATAACTTCACGGGTGGGGGATGGGATGGGATGGAAGGTCTGCACAGCCCTGGGACAAAGAAATTCCCTCCAAATTTCGAAATTCCGGCCAACAGACAAGGTGGAGGACGGGGAGTGGAAGGGAGTGGAGGGAGTCATTAACTGATCGATTTAATTCATTTGCATATCAATTTGATATCGAAACGGCACCAGAAGCCCAATCTTCCTACTACTAGCGTTCTCCAAATATTCGCCAAACACAAACCCTAATGCATCCCCGCGTAACTCATACCCGCAAACCGTTCGTTCATTCATATACTACCCAGCACCACCTCCAAGTGCAGCTTGTCACTGACTACACAAATGCGTGACGTTCGAAGCGTTGCTCGACCAGTGTACCACATTATTATCTACTTCTTACAAGCAATACTTGTGCTGGATTCACTGATAATCACATTTTGGAACGCATGTTTGCTTCCTTCCACTGATTTCATGCGATTTTTTTACAGCCGCCTTCAGCAACGCTCAACGGTCTCTGTACGTTAGTATATCAGGACTGCCTGATCTAGCTGTAGTTTTGTTGTCCCTTTGCTTCTGCATTTCTCTATCACATCACCAACTGTCGACTTGTCCAGCTTCTTAAAGTTGAATGTCCCTGGCGGATTTGATACTCACGTGACATCCAAGTCTGTTAGCTGTCCTGACCTATCCATTCTGCTGTTGCCGCTTCTGTATTGACAACACAATACGCCACGCCTTCTGTTGGCTTCTTCAGAAGTGCAGGGACACGTAAAATCACATGCTGGCGACGACAAATTGCACAGCCAAAGTGCTCATGTCAAGTTCAAATGGTTCAAATGGCTCTGAGCACTATGGGACTTAACATCTGTAGTCATCAGTCCCCTAGAACGTAGAACTACTTAAACCTAACCAACCTAAGGACATCACATACATCCATGCCCGAGGCAGGATTCGAACATGCGACCGTGGCGGTCACGCGGTTCCAGACTGAAGTGCCTAGAACCGCACGGCCACACTGGCTGGCTGCTCATGTCAAGTAATATGGTTTGTGTGATCATCGGTAAAAACCAAATAATATCCATTAAAAATCATTTCCAATGGAGCAGGGTCAAAGAATAAAAGTCCTCACACTAAAATGGCGGAGAAATGGCCCGTATGTGGCTGGTGCACGTGGCACGAGTTATGTAGAGTCGTCGATCTAGGACTGGGGAATATTTCGAGGCTGGATTAGTTGACTGGTTGATATGGTGAGGGAACCAAACAGCGAGGTCATCGGTCCAATCGGATTAGGGAAGGTGTAAGTAGGCTGTTTATGTTTTCTTATTGGCAACGTTACGTAGCGCTCTGTATGAAAATCACTGGCTGTGCTGTGTGCAGTCTGTGGCTAGTTTGCATTGTTGTCTGCCATTGTAGTGTTGGGCAGCGGCAGCTGGATGTGAACAGCGCGTAGCGTTGCGCAGTTGGAGGTGAGCCGCCAGCAGTGGTGGATGTGGGGAGAGAGATGGCGGAGTTTTGAAATTTGTAAGACTGGATGTCATGAACTGCTATGTATATTATGAGTTTTCAACACTGTTAGGGTAAATACATTGTTTGTTCTCTATTAAAATCTTTCATTTGCTAACTATGCCTATCAGTAGTTAGTGCCTTCCGTAGTCTGAATCTTCTATTTAGCTGGCAGTAGTGGCGCTCGCTGTATTGCAGTAGTTCGAGTAACGAATTTGTGAAAGGTATAGGTTAATGTTAGTCAGGGCCATTCTTTTGTAGGGATTATTGAAAGTCAGATTGCGTTGCGCTAAAAATATTGTGTGTCAGTTTAAGCACAGTCTTGTCTAATTGTTCAAAGGGGACGTTTCAAAGGGAATAGGCCATGCCCTTTCGATGGAACCATCCCGGCATTTGCCTTACTCGGGGTTGGGCTTGTTGTCACAGTTTCCAGAGTATGTTACACTGTCCCCCCATATTTTACATACTCCACACGTCTAGGGACTTAATAACAAAAGTAAAATAAATAAAATATTTTAACTAATATATGTATTAAATCTAATTATAGTACGTCCGTGCGTGTCACTATAACTTCGCAACCCATTCCGACAGTTCCATAGAGGTTATATGCTACGAAAGCCCACCATTCCCCATCCATGACGGAAGTTTCGGTTTCGAATTGTAGGCCTTGGTTCGAAGGTCTTTTTTTTCATTTCATTTATTGCATATTTAGAGTCCTGTTGCCTACATTGTACAATTTTTCCACGCTACAATAAAATATTGTTTTCAGCTATAAAAATTCGAAGGAATGATAGAGAGCTAGAAACAAAATTAAATTAGTTCACGGAAGGGTCTGTATTATGTAACAACGCTACTGTAAGTTCGCAGGATTCCACTACGATAGTCATTTTGCAGAAAAAAATTTGACGGAGCACAAGCTCGGATTAGGGAAGGAAATCGACCGTCCCCTTTCAAAGGAACCATCTCGGTATTTTCCTGAAGCGATTTTGTGAAATCACGGAAAACCTAAATCAGGATGGCCGGGGGCGGATTTGAACCGTCGTCCTCCGTAATGCGAGTCCAGTGTGCTAACCACTGCGCCATCCCGCTCAGTATGGAATCAGAACATAAAATTGTTAACAGCTAAAGCAAACAAACTGCCAACACATCTACGTCTACATGGATACTCTGCAAATCACATTTAAGTGCTTGGCAGAGAGTTCATCGAACCACCTTCACAATTCTCTATTATTCCAATCTCGTATAAGGCGCGTAAAGAACGAACACCTTTATCTTTCCGTACGAGCCCAGATTTCCCTTATTTTATCAATTGCACATGTGTGTGAAATCTTATGGGACTTAACTGCTAAGGTCATCAGTCCCTAAGCTTACACACTACTTAACCTAAATTATCCTAAGGACAAACACGCACACCCGTACCCGAGGGAGGACTCGAAACCCCGCCGAAACCAGACGCACAGTCCATGACTGCAGCGCCTTAGACCGCTCGGCTAATCTTGCACGGCCTTATTTTATCGTGGTGATCGTTTCTCCCTAAGTAGGTCGTGGTCAACAAAATAATTTTGCTTTCGGAGGAGAAAGTTTGGAATTTCGTGAGATGATTTCGTCGCAACGAGAAACGCCTTTCTTTTAATGATGTCCAGCCCAAATCTTGTATTATTTCTGTGCCACTCTCTCCCATATTTCACGATAATAGAAAATGTGCTGACTTCTCTGAACTTTTTCGATGTACTCCGTCAGTGCTATCTGGTAAGGATCCCACACCGGGCAGCAGTGTTCCAAAAGAGGACGGACAAGCGTAGTATAGGTAGTTTCCTTAGTACATCTGTTACATTTTCTAAGTGTCCTGCCAATAAAACGCAGTCTTTGGTTAGCTTTCCCCACCACATTTTCTATGTATTCCTTCCAATTTAAGTTGTTCGTAATTGCAATACCTAGGTATTTAGTTGAATCTACAGCTCTTAGATTAGACAGATTTATCGTGTAACGGAAGTTTAACGAATTCCTTTTAGCACTGATGTGGATGGCCTCACACGTTTCGCTATTTAGGGTCAACTGCCAATTTTCGCACAATTCAGATATCTTTTCTAAATTGTTTTGCAATATGTTTTGATCTTCTGATGACTTTATTAGTCAATAAACGACGGCGCCATCTCCAATCAACCTAAGACGGCTGCTCAGATTGTCTCCCAAATCGTTTATATAGGCAAGGAACAACAAAGGGCCTATAACACTACCTTGGGGAACGCCAGAAATCACTTCTGTTTTCCTCGACGACTTTCCGTCAGTTACTACGAACTGTGACCTCTCTGACAGTAAATCACAAATCCAGTCGCATAACTGGGACGATATTCCATAAGTATGCAATTTCACTACAAGCCGCTTGTGTGGTACAGTGTCAAAAGCCTTCCCGAAATCCAGAAATACGGAATCGATCTGAAGTCCCTTATCAATAGCACTCAACACGACTAGACTAAATCGCTGTGGTCTTCAGGGCGTTTAACAAGTAGAAAGCATCTTTCAAAAGTTTCTTTTGGCCGACAACCAGAGCATCGCAGATATCCACAGACACTTGCACAGCGTCTACGGAGCTCTGCAAGGTCTCACATAAGTCTGCGTGCCCAATGGGAGCTCACAAATCTTCGCTGAAATGTTATTCCTTATCCATGCTACAGTCTGCATCTGGCACCTTCCGACGTCCATTTCTTTGGCCGCATGAAGGATTGACTCCGAGACAAGCAGTACGTGGATGACGTGCAGGCTATTGATGCAGCAAGACGTTGGTTCCGACGTCGACCAGTAGAGGTGTACCACGCGGGCATGCAAGCCCTCCCTTTAGGGCGGCGTAAGGCCGTCGCATTGAACGGAGATTATGTTGAAAAACAGGGTATTGTAACCAAAAGAGTAGGGAATAATGCCGTTATTGGAATCCCGAATAAGACCAACCTGCTTTCAGAAAAGAACGGTGTTACACTATTTATTGGATGCCCTTCGTAGAAGAAACAAAATTACGTAATGAACTGACTAGAGCTACAGTTAGCAAAGTTCGCGAAAATAAAGACTGCAAGGGTATGAACAATACATCGATGTACGAAAAGTACCAAGCAATAGAGGTTGAGATTACAGTTTGGCATGTGAAGGATTCCGTTACGATCCCACTAATTGGTACAGAAAACAACAACATATTTTTACTTACAAAAGTGGATCAAGTGTGTCAGTTCTGCAGTGACAAGAAATCCTGTAGAGTAAGACCAAGAGTGAGTGGAAAAATTCTATTTTCACCGCTGGAGCTGCCTCCTTCAGGCTGTAGAAGCTCCAGAATCTAAACGTGAAAATAAATGTTAGGCGTAGCGGATTTTCTTCCGTTAGTATAATAATAATGATAATAATAATACCAATTTTCTCAAATTACTGTGTAGTATACCGCTTAACCACAACTTCCAAGAAATTGCTATGTAGTGAAACTTCATTTTAAAAGCATTTTTCTGAACATTTTACAAGTTAACTTGTCAGGCAGATTATTTAAAAGATTTAATTGCAACAAAACCTCACAGATTTGGCAACGTCATAATTTAGAAGTTGCAAATTCGAAGGGCAGACTCACAGCTATCAGTGTTTACGTCGTACTACAATTATGTAGTCAAATCTTGAAGACTATATGGCCATGTGTGCTTGTAAATGGAGAAGTAGGATTCCTTCAACCATCTACACTTCCGTTCGGGAAAGTCAGTCTTTCTGTTATAATTTTTTTACTGGAGAGTCTTCCAATTCTTGTCTTCTTTCTCAACTTTCTATGGTCTACATGTTCTGCTTATGGAGCCACAAATCGTGTTGCGTTTGTTGCTCCCAGCTGATACGGGCGCCTTTTCACCGCTAGAAAATTACCGGCCAGGAGGCAATCGCGCACGCAGGAGTAAGCACACAGGCGAGCGTCTGAAAATTGCCCTTTGATGAATACAGCCTGTAATTTCATACACTTCATAAACTTTCTTGCAATTTTCAAGAGTCTTAGTTTTCATGCAACTCTATTATCGGAAAGTTAGTTGAGAAAACTGCAAATCAATGTATGTAAAACTACAAACACTTTTACAGAAACGGTCTATGGAGGATGCAAACACGTTTTCTTCCCCTCCTTTGTATCTGCTTCTGCTGCGACCATAGTAACAACAGAGGTCTGCGTATAATACCATCTTTTATGACATTACAAGCCGAACCTTTATCGAAAACCATACTTCTATGTCGGCAGTTGCTTAGAATGACGACCCCAGTGGAACAAGGATGGAGATGATAGCAGAGAAATACGGAAAACAATTAACACAGTTGACCGAAAACTGTAACTTGAGCTTATGTGGCCCTGAATAATGTGTAGTGTTTCGTTTGTGTTTATCAAATTGGGTAGAACAGAAACAGTTTTTAAGTTAAAAATAAAAAGTTCAAAATTTTAAAATTAATATGAAAATCAAAATTATGAGATCATAGGTCTTGTGTCTAGCTTTAAACGTAGATTTAAGACCTAGACCATGTTCTTATAACACATAAAAAATTAAAATTTGCTATTTCGATTCACCCTGCAAAGAAGGGTGGATTAGAAAGAGGGCTGTTAAACTTGTTATTTGTTCTATGTATCGGTCTTTGGGGTGAATAGAGATATGACAGAATCTATTTTGGATTTAGAAAAATAAGAAAAGAATGTAACTGGTTCAAAACATTTTATTCAGTACAAAATCTAAAAGTATTGTATGAAATGTGGATTCTTAATTTGGTTTTCTAAATGAAAATTGTTATATCCCTAATTTTATTGTAATATTAAGTTGATGAACTTTGTTTGTTAATACTTTAGAGGCACTGACATCATGTATGAAAATTATGTATTAGAATCTACAAGCTGTGCTCCAGAAATAACAAAAGGTTTTCGACAACATCTGTTTGACTAACAAATGACTCCTCATCTATTAAAATATACATGTTTTATCGGTCTCGTTTTTCTTAAAAAAAATTCAGCGTACCTTTGCCTTCTAAATAACAAATTTTAAATCCATACCATCTAAATGACTGCTTACTTTTTCGATGTAATTTAGCCACAGCACAATCTCCTAGGTTCAGAATGCTAGCAGGTGGTTCGGTTTTTCTTCTTCTGAAGAAACACTGACGATTACTTTCCATTCACTCCAGGAATACCGAAACTACAACCCTAAATTTTCAGTTAGTCGAAATAAAAGTCAGATTGAAACATACTTTAAACTGCATTTCTGCCTTAAATTTAAAACAACACAATATAATGGTACTTGCAAAGCATAAGCTTCGAGGTGAGCATTTATTTGTCATAGTGTGAGCAAAACATTAAATAACAGGGACATCAACTCCGAAATTCATAATTTCCCTGTTAGACTGGTTCACTAAAGCCTTAGACAAACGAACCTTTGAATGATATTCCCACTTGTATTCCGACATGACGTCATAGAAACTTTAGGAATCTCCGTTTTTGTTCACCCCATTGTTTCCTCTCACCCGATTTTATGGTAACTAACAAGTTACCTGTGATAGAAGACAGTCTCTTTGGCTGTTTACTGGCTTTCTGCCTCTAAAAGTCAATACGAGGAAGCAGACGGAAATTTCTGTTTAAGACCTAACCATAGTGCTTATGTTGATAGCGAGTATTACAGGAGTTGGAAGCTATAGTGCTCTGAGAGCCGATTAATTCCAAAGTATATTGTGTCGAGAGAAGCGATACCCCCTGTTACCTGTACAAACGGACGATAGGTCAGGATGGAGTTGGAAATAATTGAGAGCTCATTCTGCTAGTATGCGAAAAAAGAGTTGCGATCGACTTTTAATAGTCCTCTTAGAGGCACCGAAAACATGCGTTTACTGACGGGAAAATCCGACTACAGTTTGCAAGTCATTCTGTTATGCAACGGAAGTACTTGTGAATCCGCTTACAGCGACCATTGTAAGCACGCATTAAAAGGCATAGCCTAGGCGTAGAGGTGGAATAGCATTCCCTTTATGTGGGCAAGCAATTACAAGTACTCGGTGCAATAGCTGTTGGTATTAGCATTCCCTTTATGTGGGCAAGCAATTACAAGTACTCGGTGCAACAGCTATTGGTATTATCGCTAAAGGCTTGATGGTGGCTGTGTACGCGCATACTCGTGGACTTGTTTTGTTAAAAGTATGAAAAGTTTCAGAAGGACTCACCCTAAAGGACTACAGGAGTAAGCATCACTGCAGTGAATAACAATCGTTGCATTTAGAGGAATCTGAATAACTTCTTTTTGCCTGCATTCGTGGTATTGGATAATTAAATTTCACCCCAATTACCCTTTGACTCTACCGTGGGTTTTATGCCGTGATGAAATTTCTTCCCAGAATTTGAGGGATGAACAGAGAAACCGTTTCGTATTCTTGCCATTAAGATGCAGTATAAAGGAAGTGCTGGCAGGTAGAAATTGTTAAGCAGGTTGTCAGACGTAGCAAGACAGTTCGGTACCGTCCAACCTACAGGAGGCAGCGGTTCGAGACCTCATACTTTCCCCTCAGTTCTGATCAGCCTATATGGTGTAGAGTTCAGTTACCAATGTAATGTAACAAACACTGTCCTATTGTTACTGACATATCGCCGATATCAATAAAATTTTTATATGCAAGTACATGTGGTACAGTAACTTCCGACAGGTGTCAACTTATTTTGCAGAATAATTCTGTTTATGCGATGTTTCGAAGCAGTTGTGTTTGGAGGAAACTTTGAGAGTGGATAAATTGAAATACAATACTGACAATAAATTAAATTCTTAATTTGTTCAATAATTCTTTGTTTGGACGTTTCATTGCGGACGATAATTCACCCTAAACTGAAGACCTACAAGGAGTTAGCGATTGCGTATTCTGTTACTAATATTCACAGCGTTTGGTTCGAACTAGCTGTAATTCACTAAATAAAGGATCCAAGTGGTGAAAGTCTCAAAACTGAAGAAATTGGTGGACTAATGCGAGACACTGTGTAATATGGTAACGGCAGATCTGTGACGCCACTGGCATATCGGATGAAAATAAACTAGAATCATGTCCTGTATTTTGTGGAATGAAAATAAGATATTTGCCATGTGGTTAACACGATGCACATTATCCAACTACACGAAACCAAAGGTGACCGGACATGGCTTCCCTTATCTTTCAGCAATGCAACGCACGTACATACAAGGCTGCTTAGGCAATCTGTTGGATCATACACCCCACTGAGTTTTGATGATGTGAGCTCCAAATTTAGTTAATTCTTCAAATCTTCATAGCTATTGCACCCAATATTATAATTAATTTGGCTTATTCTGCTATCTGACAGTCCCTACCATTTTCCCCTCTACTGTTCATTCCAGCCAAAACCATTGTTGATAGCCAAGCAGATTTGAACCTATTTGTTTTTCCTCCTGGTAAAGGCATCCAGTAGGCTTATTTCCTACACTATTTAGTTCTTCATTTCCTATCTCATATGTTCACTTAAATTGCAACATTCTTTGACAGCAAGATACACTCAAGGGGGGGGGGGGGGGAGAATGAGGCACCATGGAGGAATTATCCGAATGGGTAAATATAATGTGCATTTACAGACAAACAAATGTTTGCAATTTCAGAACAAATGGATGATTTATTCAAGAGAAGGCGATTCACCAGTTGAGTAAGTCAATAAACTTTTGGTTCACCTCTGGCCGTTATGCAATCACTTATTCGATTTGGCATGGATTGATGTAGTTGAATGTCCTCCTGAGGGATATCGTGTCAAATTGAGTCCAATTCGCGCGGTAGATCGTCAAAATCCCCAGGTGGTTGAATGACCCTGCCCAAATGGTTCAAATGGCTCTGAGCACTATGGGACTTAACTTCTCAGGTCATCAGTCCCCTAGAACTTAGACCTACTTAACCCTAACTAACCTCAGGACATCACACACATCCATGCCAGAGGCAGGATTCGAACCTGCGATCGTAGCGGTCGCGCGGTTCCTGACTGTAACGCCTAGAACCGCTCGGATACTCCGGCCGGTGACCCTGCCCATAATGCACCAAAATTTGTCAACTGACGAAAGATCCGGTGACCTTGCTGATCAAGGTAGGGTTTGGCAATCACGAAGACAAGTAGTGGAAACTCTGGCTATGTGCTGGCGGGCATTTTTTGGTGAAATTTGAGTGCAGGGTTGTTTGCCATGAAGGGCACCAAAATGGGACGTAGAATATCATCGACGTAACGCTGTCCTGTGAGTGTGCCGCGGATTATTACCAAAGGAGCCTACTACGAAATGAAATGGCACCCCAGACTTGATTATCAGGCTGTGTGGCGGGCGACGAACAGATTGGTATCCCACTCCTGACCGGGGCGCATCCAGACACATCTTCACTGGTCATCGGAGCTCAGTTCAATGCGGGACTTACCACCCCAGGCAATTCAGTTCCAGCCAACGAGGTTCCAGGCTAAACATGTCTGGAAACGCCCCGGACAGTGATGGTATACCAGCTTGATTGTCGCCTTCCATAAAGCTCGACATTCAGTTATGTTGGCCTGAGGTTCCATTTCATTTCATAGCAGGGCCCCCTCAATTGCCATCCACGGCACCCTGTTAGCACAGCAGTATCTTGACGATATTCTACTCCCCGTTTTGGTGCCCTTCATGTGAACCATCGAGGCTTACATTTCAGCAAAATAATTCCCTCACCCAGACGGCGAGTCTCTCTTCCGCTTATCTTCCGGCTTTCAAACCCTGCCTTGGCCAGCAAGGTCACCGGATCTCTCCCCAATTGAGAACGTTTGGTGCATTATGAGTAATGTCATTTAACCAGCACAGGGTTTTGACGATCTAAAGCCACAAGTGGACAGAATTTGGCACGGTATCTGTCTGCAGGACACCCAGTCAATGTTAAGACGAATAACTGCTAGCATTAGGGCCAGATAGGGTCCAACACGTTACTAACTAGCTCAGTTTGTGAATCTATTTGAACCATTCTGATTATTCCTCCGTGATGGGTCTATTTTTCTTCTTCTAAAATTTTTCAATGGTCCAGGTTTCACTCCGACACAATGCTGTACTTCATATGTACACTTTGTCCGCCCCGATATCTGAGTGGTCAGCGTGACGGATTGCCGTCCTACGGGACCGGGTTCGATTCCCGGCTGGGTTGGAGATTTTCTCCGCTCAGGGACTGGATGTTGTTTTGTGTTCATCATCATTTCATCACCATCCGGCGCGCAGGTAGCCTAATGAGGTGTCGCTTGTAATAAGACCTGCACCAATGAAGCCGGACCTGCCCCGCAGCGGGCCTCCCGGTCAATGACGCCAAACACTCATTTCCATATGTACACTTTCAACAACCTCGTTTACAAGCGAACTAGTGATCTGCTCCGCCTCTTAGGGACACCAATAATGTATATGAGGCCGGACGTCTTATCTGGCGTAGCAGTAATAAATTATACATACAGACTTACGTCGTGTATCAATCATTTTATTAATGAAAACTACATTAAAATTCAAAATAACTATAGTCTTTCCTTTTACTGTCACATTGTTACAATCCTCGAGCTCAGGGATTGTGATATATCAGAACGACCCTGGAGTTATGATTTGAGAGAGAGGGATGTCTCACACCGAAGTGACATGTGGACAGAATTTGGCACGGTATCTCTCTGGAGGACACCCAGTCATTGCTAAGAAGCGTGCAGAGAAATACTGGCAAATGTTTCATTGACTTCATTACATCGAAGGTACACACCCGGCCTGCGCTGAATTCGGCCATGGCGCCGCACGGAGTGCGTGAGACTGCGCCAACGCGAATGTCAGAATCTGCAGCGTCGGCGTCCGGTTGCCCAGCCTCGCGGACGCAGCGCTCCTACTTGAGCCTCGGCTAAGTGGCCGCCGCGTGCGTTAACTGTGCCCGTGGCTGGCTGCTCCCTCAAGCACCACTCGTGGACCCCATGTAGACCGCCGAAGGGAAACAGCCGACCGCCGTCGTTGTAGTGAGCCTTAACAACTCCGGCCGTCAGCCCAGGACAGCTTGTTCACTGCCCGCAGACAGCTCTGCACCCGGGAGGCCGCGAACCCCGCCCCTGCGGACAGCATCTTGCAGTTCGCAAGACGATGCCACCCAGAGAGTGGAAGCCAGCAGTCCTCTCGCTCTTCAGGCCGTTGCACCTCTAAGGTGCGACGAGCCGGGCCACAGCAACGACGCTTCTGTGCAGCGGATGTTGGAGGTAACTTCAGCGGACTGTTGGCCGCCGATACCCATCACCAAATCGTCTTCGTGGTTGCAACTTAAACAATCATTATTCTCTCCAATTCTAGACGCGGACAAAATGGCGACACGAGTGCCCTCTTTGAGCTTCCGGGTTCGCTTATTTATTCGTCTTTTTTTCTACGCCTCTGACACAGTTTTTCTGGAGAGGACAAGTGGGTTGAAATTACAATGAAATGATTACCCCCAGCTGCATACAGGCGTTGATATAAGCCAATGGGGACAGTTGAAAATGTGTGCCCCGACCGGGACTCCATCCCGGGATCTCCTGCTTACATGGCTGAGCCTCCGAGGACACACAGAGGATAGTGCGACTGCAGGGACTTATCTCTTGCACACCTCTCGTGAGACCCAAATTCCCAACTTATTGTCCCGCACTATATTCATAGTGCCCCTGCCCATTACTTGCGGCTTTTTTTGCCGATTCCCGTAAGAGTTCGGGCACTGTTTGTCCATCCGCACACAAGAAGATTGTCAAATGGCTGGTGAGTCTTAACTATGTATATACAGGGTGTTACAAAAAGGTACGGCCAAACTTTCAGGAAACATTCCTCACACACAAAGAAAGAAAATTTGTTATGTGGACATGTGTCCGGAAACGCTTACTTTCCATGTTAGAGCTCATTTTATTACTTCTCTTCAAATCACATTAATCATGGAATGGAAACACACAGCAACAGAACGTACCAGCGTGACTTCAAACACTTTGTTACAGGAAATGTTCAAAATGTCAAAAATGGTTCAAATGGCTATGAGCACTATGGGACTTAACATCTGTGGTCATCAGTCCCTTAGAACTTAGAACTACTTAAACCTAGCTAACCTAAGGACATCACACACATCCATGCCGGAGGCAGGATTCGAACCTGCGATTCAAAAAGGCCTCCTTTAGCGAGAATATATGCATCCACGCTCCGTCGCATGGAATCCCTGACGCGCTGATGCACCCCTTGAGAATGGCATATTGTATCACAGCCGTCCACAATACGAGCACGAAGATTCTCTACATTTGGTACCGGGGTTGCGTAGACAAGAGCTTTCAAATGCCCCCATAAATGGAAGTCAAGAGGGTTGAGGTCAGGAGAGCGTGGAGGCCATTGAATTGGTCCTCCTCTACCAATCCATCGGTCACCGAATCTGTTGTTGAGAAGCGTACGAACACTTCGACTGTAATGTGCAGGAGCTCCATCGTGCTAGAACTACATGTTATGTCGTACTCGTAAAGGCACATGTTCTAGCAGCACAGGTAGAGGATCCCGTATGAAATCATGATAACGTGCTCCATTGAGCGTAGGCGGAAGAACATGGGGCCCAATCAAGACATCACCAACAATGCCTGCCCAAACGTTCACAGAAAATCTGTGCTGATGACGTGATTGCACAATTGCGTGCGGATTCTCGTCAGCCCACACATGTTGACTGAGAAAATTTACAATTTGATCACGTTGGAATGAAGCCTCATCCGTAAAGAGAACATTTGCACTGAAATGGGGATTGACACATTGTTGGATGAACCATTCGCAGAAGTGTACCCGTGGAGGCCAATCAGCAGCTGATAGTGTCTGCACACGCTGTACATGGTATGGAAACAACTGGTTCTCCCGTAGCACTCTCCATACAGTGACGTGGTCAACTTACCTTGTACAGCAGCAACTTCTCAGACGCTGACATTAGGGTTATCGTCAACTGCACGAAGAATTGCCTCGTCCATTGCAGGTGTCCTTATCGTTCAAGGTCTTCCCCAGTCGCGAGTCATAGGCTGGAATGTTCCGTGCTCCCTAAGACGCCGATCAATTGCTTGGAACGTCTTCCTGTCGGGACACCTTCGTTCTGGAAATCTGTCTTGATACAAACGTACCGCGCCACGGCTATTGCCCCGTGCTAATCCATACATCAAATGGGCATCTGCCAACTTCGCATTTGTAAACATTGCACTGACTGCCAAACCACGTTCGTGATGAACACTAACCTGTTGATGCTACGTACTGATGTGCTTGATGCTAGAACTGTAGAGCAATGAGTCGCATGTCAACACAAGCACCGAAGTCAACATTACCTTCCTTCAATTGGGCCAACTGGCGGTGAATCGAGGAAGTACAGTACATACTGACGAAACTAAAATGAGCTCTAACATGGAAATTAAGCATCGACGTCAGCTTTCCTCGCCCCGCTTTGGCCCCTACACACAGATCACGAGGCATTGTTCTAACTGCAATGAATGGGTTCTCCATAACACTTCCGTGCACTGTGCTTCCCTGATTACTTCACATTTGTATACTGTGTCCACCGGGCCGTGCCTTCTAGCCTGCGAGCGGTGTCGTAAACCTGCGGACTCGTTTCCAAAATATCAACATCGCCCGCACCTGCCATCCGATGAGCCAATCGGTCCCGTAACTACTACCTTCCAGCCACAGTTGCGCGACATTTCCCCAAATCCACGCCTGTATTTATTCCTGGCGGCAGCAACATTCAGACGGAAATACGCAGGGGGACTTCAATAATTATAGATTTAGAGCTACGAGGGGATATAAAAAAATAAGTTATATCCTATTATGACAGGCAAAGTATCAATTCAAAGTGAGACAGATACATGGCATTGTTTTTCAGCTTAGTAAGTAAGTCACCTTACAAAACGGTCGAGACCTTCCATCAATTGTTCAGTCGCTTAGCAATAGAAATTCGCTCCTTGGTCACGAGAATCTCTACATGAGCGTCCTCATGTATTTGAATTTTTGAGTACGTTTCCAGTTGCCGAGCCGTTTCACCGTCATACGCTGATGCACCTCTTACTCGTACAGCAGTGGAGCTACCTGTACAGGAAACACGGAACAAATACTCTCTTCTGGTAATGTGCCAGTCTTGTTACGCAATGGTTTGTTCCAAATTGACTTTTGATGGCTCTGTTCTACATTGTAGAACTTTATAATTATAGCTGATTTATTGAATCTTTCTTATAATTCTAGAGTGAAGTAGCACTATTTCGCTTATTACGTAAGATTTTACTGAACAAACTATATCTGTTACCTCATATAACACCTCAAAAAATGCATGCGAACTGCGTGAATGATATATCATAGTTAGTGCTGACGGTCATTATATCTCCTCTTCCTATATAACACTGCAAAAGAGAACCGATTAAAAAACACCTGTCAGTAAATGACTGCATTTTAGTTAAAAAAATGGTCGTCTTTATCTGCCAGGTCAGGAACATTTTCCTTCGTAATTTCCTCTCTTATAGAGATCAAGATATGATGATATGGTGGTTAATGGGCAGTATCATTGATAATTTTTCGTCACATGATGCAGGGCAAGAGAGTAAATTTTACGATATTAATAGAATCTGTGTATGTTTCAATAAGAGTCTTAAAAATGTATTTTATTTCTAATGTTCCATGTTCCTCGCATGGGGCTAGGCGGGGACGGTAGGACAAACCTTCATGTCCCGACCAAGAAACCGTCGTCAGACCCCACTGGTACCGAATCGACAGCCGTCTGCAGTAGAATACATCCTGAAGCAACTCAGAAGACTTTTTATTTCTGTTTGAAGACCATTTTTCTTAATTACTCTGATTACGTGATGATTTAGGTTGTACTGAAGTTACCGACTCTGAAATGAAGTTTGAAATTTAACACGAGAGTCTGCAGAACAGCATCTCTGAAACAAGGAAAAGTCGCTAAGAAAAATTGTATGATCTTCTTCTTTGATTTATGGAGGTTATTTTCCAAAATACAGGTTGATTTTCTATTACTGTAGACGTAGGTGATATTTCATTAATTGTGGAAGAAGTATTGAAGGACGGTTGTGGTTTAAAAGAGCGGACATCATCATTGTGTGTTGCGCTGAGCTGAAGTGACAACGCTGCTAATAGCACTGGCTGCTGTACATTACGATAAATGCATTGTCAATGCTGAATTTGTAGGGCGTACGGAAGGATCATAATAATATACTAACTTCAAGTTAAAAGAATTTCATATGATTAACTGCACAGAATTAAGAATGTTCGTAGTTCGCTGATGGACTTTGGTTAACTTAAAACAGCTGGTTGAAGTTTCAGAGATTGTAAATTGCATGGGGTCCGCAGGAAGTGAAAGTCTGTGGATTACTGTAAAAAAGAATCAACAAGACCATAATAAGGCTATAAAATTCCTAAATTTATTTACTGCTATTAATAAAAAGAAAGATTAAGCCCCCGACAATCGAACACGAGAATAGAACCTGCGAAATTATTGAAAAAGTGTTCGGAACGATAACGTGGTGTGCACTGATGTTCAAGTTACTTATTACAAAAGCGTAAGCCTGAAGACCCTGGTACACTATAAGGGACTGAAGAGATATTTCGAGATATCCTACAGTCACTAGAAAGCCCCCATGATGAGGCTCAATTATACACCAGCAGGAGGTAGAGAAAAATCCTGTCAGAAATCATCAGTGCCTTTTACTGCAGAATCACTATAGTCGACATAATCGTCTTGCAATATTCAGCCACTGTTGAGATAATTAAGAAAATTCTCATTTATTATCACGCCTCACCTGCACATTTTTAATTAGATTACATGATTCGATCACTCAGAGTACTGTACTACATTGATATGCGGTTCTGAGTAGACAAGACGGGTTGCTGACACATTTACTTAGACCTCAAGACGATCCAGAGTGATCGGAATGTAATTAACCATGTGCAACTGAAACTGAAGAATAAATTCGAAATATACTTATTATAAAGTTGTATGCGACAACGGCACCAAAGAACAGAAGCTGTAACTGCCACTATAAGATTTTTTAACTAATGGGAATTTTGTTAACTTCATCCCGATTCTCATGCTCGCTGATGATACGTAATAGTTACTAATTCTAAAGTTACTCTACGATGACATTAGATTTATGGGACAATTTTGAGATCTCATTGAGTAAAATAATGTTGGCTAATTACAGTCAATTGCTAGTTCGTGGAAAACTGATTGTAAATTCGAAAATCCACAAAATAAATTGCCAGTTTCATATATATATGAAATTTGGTTTCGCATGACAGAGCGGATCAGGTTATGGTTTTGGAAAGGGACTAAAATGAGTTACTGTCAGTTGGACAAAACACACAAACTTTATTTTCCTAAGAACACTGAATCACACATGCCCTTAAAGGAATTCAAAACAATACAGCTGAAAGCCCAAACACAAGTTATTACAATTGCTTTAATGAATACACGCGGCTGAAGGCCTTAATTAAAAAAAAGTAAATACATGGCTGAAGACCACACACTGGAGACAGAAGAAGTAAGGGCTTAAGGCCTGGATAACAAGAATTTCGGATAAAGAAGAAAATTCTAAGACATTTTAAACAAGTGAATTTTCAAATTTTAATTTGAGATGGCTGAAGGTCTTATCTTAAAATATTTTACGTAAAAGTTTGGCTGAAGGCCACATACTGAAAATAGAACAACTCAAGGGTTAAGGAATTTCAGATAAAGAAGAAAATTTTAAAAGGTTTTAAGCAAGTGAATTTTCAAATTTTTATTTGAGACAGCTGAAGGCCTTATCCTAAAATATTTCAAGTAAAACTTCGGCTGAAGGCCACATACTGAACATAGAACAACTCAAGGCTTAAGGCCTGGATAATAAGAATTTCAAATACAGCAAAATCTCCCTTTTAAAAAATAAGTTTTAAACAAATCAATCTTGAAACATTAATTTAAGTCGGCTGAAGGCCTTATTTTAAAATTGAAACAAACTAAATTAATAAACTGTTAAAGGCCTCGCACAGTACTTTACAAGAATACCACACTCTAAAAACAACAGAACAATGGTACTCAGAAGTGTTGTAAGGGTCGGCCTGAGGAGGTAACTCTAACCTAAGTTTAGGTGAGACAGGCAGCCAAGAGTAAGACTATATAATCGGATGGCAATCCGAAGAACAACGTAATCAGTTCCCTTCCACCTTACCAACGGCACCACAACCGAAAATATCAGTGAGGACAAACATACCAGCAGCACTACATCTTGAAAATTGGTGTCTAGATACAGTCAAGGAACAATAACCACTCAAAATATGAACAACAACAAGGCTGTCGAACTACACGCCGTGCCAGACAGCATCAACACGACCAGGGCAGGCAACTGCAACGTTAACGGCCACGAGGCAGAAAATACCTCCGGTGCAGTTCACTAAAAAGTAACAACCAATTCAATTGTTAAACTCTATACAGGAAGACGGCTGCAAAATATCGCCGACTCCAACACACCATATGTTGCTGCTTGCGGGAAGGGCCCAGGAAGCAACAACCGGCAATGAACAAAGAGATGTCACAACAGTTGAAGTTTCATAACAAGTTAATTTATCTCTGAACTTCCGTGTCCAGGTTTCGTGGGTGACGATCCTTGTAGCTCTAGCAGCTAGCGCCTCACAAATCCGACCGCGCGTGCACGCCGCCAGCGGCCCCGGCCTGAGGCGCGCCGCGGACACTTCCTCGCTGGTCTGTCCAAACCAACCGACTCCCTGGAGCACGCAGACAGCATTAAAATAGCTGCTCACACAAGCTACACACGGTTCCATGAAACACTTCTACAAACAACTCGAACAATACTAAAACCAGTGACTGTGGGACAACAAGCCCGAATCGACACACACGGAGAACCCAGAAGCGATCAGCGACCAAATACACGTCTTCCGATGAGACGACCGACCGAACGACCAACCAAGGTCGTGCCCACTCAGTTCATGTGTGTTGGCAACGGTCGGGCGAGTCATGGCTGTCCGGACCTCACTGCCGCTCCATCCCGACTCAACTCCCGATACACACGACGACCCGGAAATACTACCAGTCGCTCCAAAGATAATACGACAGCGTTCTTATCGATAAGTGCTGCTGCCGCCACTCACGGACAGGCAAGGTAGCTACTTAGTGACGCCAGTAAATCGAATAAGAAACGAGGCGGCAGTACCGTAAACACAAGATGACAAGCAGTAAACGGCATGAACACGAGCCGCGCACGGCTCAATTATTCTCTCTTAGAAGAAGTTCATAATAAACTCTGAATCTGAGAACTTTAACAGAATACACGATAAAGGAAGTGTAACTCTAAAAAACATGTTACGGAATGTATTTGCGCAAAAAATTTTCAAGATTATGTTGATGACAATAGGCCAGCGACCGATTTTCCTACCCAGTCTTGACAAGGGCAGAGGAAGGGTATGCTTGTCATTGGTAGCTACAATGTCAGGCGGGTGAGGGGGCCCTTAAGGAGATAGCAAGAAAGGCGGGAGAGACCGCGCCTGTGCATTTGGTATGTTTGCCGGGGGTCTCGTCCGTGATGTGGAAGAGTCCCTGCCGTCGGCTATCGAGCCCACTGGATGAAACCAGCTACATATAGTGGCTGTTGTCGGCACGAATGACACTTGCCAAATGGGTTCTGAGGGCATCCCCGCCTCATTTCGGTGAATGGGTGATTTTGTGAACGCAACTAGCATCTCACGTAGGGTACAGACCAAGCTATTTGTAGCTTCATAACCAGGGTTGATCGCGATCCTCTGGTTTGGAGCAGAGTGGAAGGTCTAAACCGGAGGCTCAGACGACTCTGAGGCGGAATCAGATTCAAATTTGTCGACCTCCGCTATCGTGTATAGAACTGAAGAGTTCTACTCAATACGTCAGGTGTGCACTGCACGCAGGAAGCGGCTACTAGGGTAGCAGAGTACTTGTGGAGTGCACATGGGGCTTCTTTAGGTTCGAGAAACCCTGCCTCGGTATCAAAGACGATTTGCTGATACAGTAGCCACAATGTCGTCAGAGAACGTTCGTCTTCTCAGATCAGAGATAGAATGGTTAATATGATTTTAGTAAACTGCAGAAGCATCCAAGGAAAGGTTCCAGAATTAATATCGCTTGCTGAAGGTTATAATGCACAGGTACTATCAGGTACAGAAAGTTAGTTGAAACCAGATGTTAATGACAACAAAATTCTAAGTTCAGGTTGGGATATTTATCATAAGGATAGGGTAGTCGCCAATGGTGGCGGCATGTTTATTGCAGTAAGGAATTCGACAAAATGCAGAGATGTCTTCACACATTCCGATTGTGAATTAATCTGGGTGAAGTTAATTATGGAGATGAATCCAAAATGGTAATCGAGTGCTTTTATAGACCGTCTGGGTCAGGAGCTCTAGTGGTAGACCGCTTCAGACCGAACTTGCAGAATATTGTTCATAATTTTCCTGATCATGAACTTTCCACATACAGCTTGGGAGTGTCATACTATCAAAACTGATGTCAGAGACAGGGATTCGTGTGACATTGTTCTGGATGTCTTGTCTCAAAATTAATTTGAGCAGTTAGTTAGAGATCCAACTCGTGACGGTCTCTGGCAGCAAACAGGCATGAACTTATCGCATCAGTTAACGTAGAGGAGGGTATCAGTGTTCATAAGGCTGTGATAGCCTCTGTGACAACGAGTCTAACAAAGAATGTTAACAAAGGCAGGAAGATATTTTTGATTAGCAAGAGTGACCGGATACAAATTTCAGAGTATTTGAGCAGTCAGCATCAAATATTCGGTGATGATGGTGGAGGTGTGGAAAACATTGGAAAAATTCAAAGAATCGTTCAATATGCCCTAGCCAAGTATCTTCCGAGTAAGGAGGAAAGACCTACCATGGTTTAATAGCCGTGTCAGAAAACCGCTACAAAGAGAACTTCATCTCAGATTCAAGAGAAGTAAAAACCTAGCTGACAAACAAAAGCTTAACGAAGCGAAAATGAGCGTAAGGAGAGCAGAGAGAGAAGCGTTCAATGACTTGGAAATTAAAACTTTATCAACCGGTCTGAGTAAACACCCTAAGAGGTTTTGGTCGTATGTAAAATCAGTAAGTGAGTCACGATCATTTATTTATTCTCAGTGACCGTACTGGCACCGAAACGAAAGTTGACAGAGTGATGGCCGAAGATCTGAATTCGGTATTTCGAAATTGTTTCACTGCGGAAGATCGTAACACGGCCCCACCTTTCAACCGTCGTACGAACGTCGAAGTGGCAGATATTGAGATAACCGATCGCGGAATAGAAAAACAACTACAATCGCTTAGTAGTGGAAAGGTGTCAGGACCAAATGAGATAGCTACAAGATTCTACAAAGACGAACTTGCTCGCGTTCTAGCTGTAATGTATCACAGATCGCTTGAGCAACGAAGGGTACCTAGCGATTGGAAGAAAGCACAGGTCATTCTCTTGTTTAAGAAGGGCCGTAGGACAGATCAACACATTTATTGACCTATATCGTCGACGTCAATCTGTTGTAGAATAATGGAACATGTTTTATGCTCAAGAATTATGATGTCCTTGGAGAAGGATAATCTCCTCTATAAAAATCAACATGGATTCCGCAGAGATCCCCCGAAACTCAGCTGTCTCTGTTCCTCCATGAGATTCACAGCTTCGTAGAGCGTAGCGAGTATCAGAGCAGATTTGCGACTGGATTCAAGAGACCGTTGCAGACAGAACCCAACACGTGACTCATAAAGGAACAAATTCGACAGATGTAAAGTTAATTTCAGGAGTACCCCAAGGAAGTGTTATAGTACATTTACTGTTTATATATAAATGATTCAGTAGAAATGTGGGGTATGCTCCGAGGCTCTTCACAGATGATGCGGTTGTCTATAACAAAGTAGCAACTCCAGAAGATAGTAACGATTTGCAGAAAGACCTGCAGAGAACTGATGAATGGTGCAGGATCTGGCAGTTGACCCTGGACGTTAATAAATGGAACATAGTGCGCATACATAGAAAAATAAATCCATAACTGCATAGCTACGCTATTAATGATAAACCGTTGGAGGCCGCATCTGTCGTAAAATACTAGGAGTAACTATCCAAAGCGACTTTAAGTGGACGGAACATATAAAACAAGTAGTGGGAGAAGCAGATGCCAGACTCACTCTCACAGGAAGAATCATAAGGAAGCGTAACTCATCCACGGAGGAAGTGGCTTATAAGGCGCTTGAACGATTCTTGAGTATCGTTCATCTATCTGGAATCCCTACCAGATAGGACTGATAAAAGAGATAGAGAATATCCAACGAAGACCGGCAAGTTTCGTCACTAAAGCGTTACGGTCATGCTCAACAAACTCTACTGGCAGAGGTTACAAGAGAGGCGTTGTGCATTACGGAGGGATTTACTACTGAAATTTCGAGAGATCACTTCCCGTGAAGTGTCGGACAACATGCACACAGCATCACCTCGGTTCCGAGAGTTTCGGAACCTGTACAGAAAATTGGAGGAGAAATCAACATAAACATCATTTCTGCCCTTTTTACTGCTCATGAAAACCACACATTGCATGTTGAACTAATATACAGCGAGGCTTTCAGAGGTGGCGGTCCAGGCTGTTGTAAACACCGGTACCTCTAATGCCCGATAGCACGTTCTGTTGCACTGATGCATGCGTGTATGCGTTGTGACATACTATCCACAAGTTCATCAAGACACTGTTGGTCCAGATTGTCCCACTCCTCAACGGCGATTCGGCGTTGATCTCTCTATATGACAGGCATGTGCGGTAGGGTTCATGTCTGGAGAACATGCTGGCGACTCTAGTCAAGCGATGACGTTATTCTGAAGGAAGTTATTCACAAGATGTGCACGATGCGGGCGCGAATTGTGGTCCATGGAGGCGAATGCCTCGCCAATATGCTACCGATACGGTTGCACTATCGGTAGGAGGGTGGCATTCACGTATCGCACGGCTGTTACGATGCCTTCCATGACCACCAGTGTCGTATGTCGGCCCCACATAATGCCATCCCCAAACAGCAGGGAACTTCCACCTTGCTGCACTCGCTGGACAGTGAGTCTAAGGCGTTCAGCCTGACCGGGTTGTCTCTAAACACGTCTCCGACAATTGTCTGGTTGAAGGCATATGCGACACGCATCGGTGAACAGAACGTGATGCCAGTCCTGAGCGGTCCATTCGACATGTTGTTGGGCTCAGCTGTACCGCGCTGCATGGTGTCGTGGTTGCGAAGATGGACCTCGCCATGGACGTTGGGAGTGAAACTGCGCATCATGCAGCCTATTGCGCACGGTCTGAGTCGTAACGCGACGTCCTGTGGCTGCTCGAAAAGCATTATTCAACATTGCTGTGAGAGTTCCTCCGAGCCGTAATCCGTTGGTAGCGATCATCCACTGCAGTAGTAGCCCTTGGGCGGCCTGGGTGAGGCATGTCATCGACAGTTCCTGTCTCTCTATATCTCCTCCATGTACGAAGAACATCATTTTGATTCACTCCGAGACGCCTGGACACTTCCCTTGTTGAGAGCCCTTCCTGTGACAAAGGAACAATGCGGAAGTGATCGAACCGCGGTATTGACCGTCTAGCAATGGTTGAACATCTCTAAAGAGAGGGTCTGTGTGTGTTATACAAAATCCACAGCCAATGTCTATTTTCAGGAGTTCTGGGAACCGGAGTGATGCCAAACTTTTGTTTGATATGTGTACTACTTCCCCCCACATACGTCTCGCGGAATAACCGTGGGGAGAAAATTTGAGAAACTGAAGCCGATTACAGAAGCTTACTGACAAACATTCTTCCCACGCTAGTGCAACAGTGTTGGAGGGCGCAGTTAGTGATAAAAAAACTACCCTCCACCAAACACAATTAGGTGGCTTGCGGAGTATGATGGAGATGTAGATGCACTATGTTGAATAACAGGTTCAGAATTGGAAGGAGAAACGCAGAATTTACTTGTGGAAATACAGTTTCTTCGGTCAGTTTTATGTGTAGCAAGGAAACAATTCGAAACAATGGTACTCGTCAGTCATACATCCACAGCACAAATCATAAAATTGAGAAATATGAGCTTATCGAACGAATGAGTAATGCATGTTTTCAAGTGCTGCGTAAAAGTTACGTTCTTTGACGGTTTTGTCAAGACAGGCTGAAGACCAGGTGAAACAACAATAAGAAATCAAACGAAGCGAATATCTAAGAAAGGATTAACATAAAAGTTACGACCAATATGAGTACGAAGATTGCGATGGTGATGAATATCGCACCGGTATATGTTTACATTTAGTTGTCTCTAAGGCAATTCTATATTTGTGGTGCCAGGCAGACGTCTGGTGTGACACCACACAAATAGTTGCATTCAGTACGTTGATCATTAAATGATTTTAGTACCATAAGACAGAGCGCCACTTGCTAAACTTTCTCTGAACTGGTGAAAAGCATCATAGCAAATTCAGAGTAGGGCCGTTGCGTGTTATTGTGCGCGAATAACAGCATCTAACAAATACACACATCAGAAAGGGACGTGTACTCGTATATACACAGAACTGTCCTGTACATCTGTCTTATGCATATGAATTACCGTCTCCTTAAACACTCCTTCATCCCAATTAGTGCAAGTGATAGTGGTGTGTCCGTTCTCCTTTCCCAGACGTCGATTAATGACTCAGCTCCTTACAGAACGATTCCTTACGTCACCTGCCAGTTAAGCGTCTGAATTCTTAGTCATCAGTGATAAGTATCGCATCACCGGTATGCTACGTTGGCTACAGCTGCACTTCGATATTTCACGTTGCGTAAGTATGGCCGACTGCGGACGTGATCTCATACAGATATTTTTCCAGTTGTGTCTCCTTTCTGAGAAGTCATAAGATTAATTTCAGAGGCATAAGCTTTGCCTCGGCGCAAACAGATCTCGTTAAGCCAATTTCTTTTTCTCCCTAGCACATTACCACAAGTAGGAGGCTAGAACTTGTGGGGCGAAATATTCTCAGGGAGATACTGGGACCGCTGCGAAAAGGAGACAGTTCATATGGGTACGAGCGAACCAAGAACTGTATACTCAAACGGACGGATCTCGCACGCAACTCTGAAAGGGAAATATTCTTCGGATACAACCCTAAATGCACCAAGGGAGACTGGCACAGAGAAAAGAAAAAAGAAGAAAGTAGCCTCAAGAATGCTGGGTCCTACAGGTACAAGGGCATGTGGTAGACGGGAATACAGGATACAGACATTCACAGCAATTTAACTTTCAAATAAAAAAAAACGAAGTTGCCTCTTGTTTCCACAAGAAAATGTGGCCAATGATGAAAACATCATGGACGGAGAGGTGATGACTGCAAAAGTGGGAAAATTAAACAATTCGGAACAAGTATAAAAACCGAAACAAAAGGAATTCACGGAAGGTAGTAGTAGTAGAAGAAGAAGAAGACGAAGGTGAAGAAAATTAATAACATTAATAATAAAAAGAAGCAATTTTAATTTTTATTGTTCGTCTATGACAAGCTTTTTTCCTATCTCGAAAGACGAAGATGACGAAGGTGAAGAAAAATAATAACATTAATAATAAGAAGAAGCATTTTTAATTTTTATTATTCGTCTATGACAAGCTTTTTTCCTCTCTCGTGTTAATCTTTAGATCATAGCACATCTTTTACACCCGGTGTAAGAGAATCTGAGCTATTCATATTATTCATCTACCCCTATTATTTCTTCTCCTGATTTTTCGAGCTCCTAATTATAGATTTCTTGGTTGTCGTAGTAAGTGCCTTTCTTCTGTTCTTCTGGTTAAAGTCTCTGAATTATTTCTTCGTTGGCTAGCCGACTTTTCCTGTCCACTTCAATTTTAACACAATTTTATCACCCACAAACCAAACAAATTCCATACTGCTGTTACTATTGACTACATACGACAAATTAACGAAGTGGGTTGGTCCGGTGCTCGAATGCAGATACCTGAGTTTTTTAAGCAATGAACTCTACAAAATCCTGTGAAAATACGGTATGAGATGAGGGGAAATAGCGGGTAGCTTTTCAAACACATATTATGTGTTAGGTAGCTGAGAATTCGTTAAACATAGTAAGAGGAAGTCTCGTGAAATGGAAGGACTGAGACAACCTCTACACCGTAGTCGGGTAGAGCAATTAGCTACACTCTTTCCGTGAGAGGTAGGTATTTGATTTCGAGTTCCATAATGAAACGCAGTTTGAAGTTGCGGTTATTTAGTATACTTCACATAAAGGCAGAAGATGTAAGTACAAAGCCAGCAGCCGCGCCGGATAGCCGCGCGGTCTCAGTCACCTTGTCACGGTCCGTGCGGCTCCCCACGTCGCCGGTTCGAGTCATCCCTCTGGCATGGGTGTGTGTGTTGTAGATAGCGTAAGTTAGTTTAAGATAGAAAAAGTAGTGTGTAGGCTTAGGGACCGTTAACCTCTGCAGTCTGGCCCAATAAGAATTTACTACAAAAAAACAAAGCCGGCTCCGTCGAGAGTCTGCCAATGGCTGAAACGCAAAGCATAACTTACGAGAAATTTCATAAATGTCACTGATTTTTTTCTTCCCTTACACTCTGATTGTAGTCGTGGACTGTTGAAAGTGAGAGATGAGTTGGGTGATAGGTGAAATGGTTCAAATGGCTCTGAGTACTATGGGACTTAACATCTGAGGTCATCAGTCCCCTAGATTTAGAACTAGTTAAACCTAACTAACCTAAGGACATCACACACATCAATGCCCGAAAATGGCTCTGAGCACTATGGGACTTAACTTCTATGGTCATCGGTCCCCTAGAACTTAGAAGTACTTAAATCTAACTAACCTAAGGACATCACACACATCCATGCCCGAGGCAGGATTCGAACCTGCGACCGTAGCAGTAGCGCGGTTCCGGACTGAAGTGCCTAGAACCGCTCGGCCACAGCGGCTGGCTGATAGGTGAAATCCAGCTTCGATATGGTTCCCCATAAATACCGTGTATATGAAAAAATCCCATTGTGTTCAGAGCCATTTGAACCATCCTTGGATATGTTTGTCATAACAGTCGACACTGACGATTATGAATAAATCTTGTTCATAGACGAAGGAGTGCCGCAAATATTAACTCGTAAAAACAAGACCCGATTGGATAGCCGTGTGTATTACAGTGCCGCTTCCTTCACGGCCTCAAAGCAATCCGCCCGTCGGAAGCATGACGAGGTTCGCTATGCCGGCCAACCTGGATGTGGCTTAAGCGGTTTGCCACGTTCCACTAGGTGAATACCGTGTTGTTGTTTGTTGTGGTCTTCAGTCCTGAGACTGGTTTGATGCAGCTCTCCATGCTACTCTACCCTGTGCAAGCTTCTTCATCTCCCAGTACTTACTGCAACCTACATCCTTCTGAATCTGCTTAGTTTATTCATCTCTTGGTCTCCCTCTACGATTTTTACCCTCCACGCTGCCCTCCAATGCTAAATTTCTGATTCCTTGATGCCTCAAAACATGTCCTACCAACCGATCCCTTCTTCTAGTCAAGTTGTGCCACAAACTTCTCTTCTCCCCAATCCTATTCAGTACCTCCTCATTAGTTACATGATCTACCTACCTTATCTTCAGCATTCTTCTGTAGCACCACATTTCGAAAGCTTCTATTCTCTTCTTGTCCAAACTAGTTATCGTCCATGTTTCACTTCCATACATGGCTACACTCTATACAAATACTTTCAGAAACAACTTCCTGACACTTAAAACTATACTCGATGTTAACAAATTTTTCTTCTTCAGAAACGATTTCCTTGCCATTGCCAGTGTACATTTTATGTCCTCTCTACTTCGACCATCATCAGTTATTTTACTCCCTAAATAGCAAAACTCCTTTACTACTTTAAGTATCTCATTTCCTAATCTAATTCCCTCAGCATCACCCGATTTAATTTGACTACATTCCATTATCCTCGTTTTGCTTTTGTTGATGTTCGTCTTATATCCTCCTTTCAAACCACTGTCCATTCCGTTCAATCTTCCAAGTCCTTTGCTGTCTGTGACAGAATTACAATGTCATCGGCGAACCTCAAAGTTTTTACTTCTTCTCCATGAATTTTAATACCTACTCCGAATTTTTCTTTTGTTTCCTTTACTGCTTGCCCAATATACAGATTGAATAATATCGGGGAGAGGCTACAACCCTGTCTCACTCCTTTCCCAACCACTGCTTCCCTTTCATGCCCCTCGACTCTTATAACTGCCATCTGGTTTCTGTACAAATTGTAGATAGCCTTACGCACCCTGTATTTTACCCCTGCCACCTTCATAATTTGAAAGAGAGTATTCCAGTTAACATTGTCAAAAGCTTTCTCTAAGTCTACTAATGCTAGAAACGTAGGTTTGCCTTTTCTTAATCTTTCTTCTAAGATAAGTCGTAAGGTTAGTATTGCCTCACGTGTTCCAACATTTCTACGGAATCTAAACTGATCTTCCCCGAGGTCCGCTTCTACCAGTTTTTCCATTCGTCTGTAAAGAATTCGCGTTAGTATTTGGCAGCTGTGACTTTTTAAACTGATAGTTCGATAATTTTCAGATCTGTCAACACCTGCTTTCTTTGGGATTGGAATTATTATATTCTTCTTGAAGTCTGAGGGTATTTCGCCTGTCTCATACGTCTTGCTCACCAGATGGTAGAGTTTTGTCATGACTGGCTCTCCCAAGGCCATCAGTAGTTCTTATGGAATGCTGTCTACTCCCGGGGCCTTGTTTCGACTCAGGTCTCTCAGTGCTCTGTCAAACTATTCATGCAGCATCGTATCTCCCATTTCATCTTCATCTACATCCTCTTCCATTTCCATAATTTTGTCCTCAAGTACATTGCCCTTGTATAAACCCTCTATATACTCCTCCCACCTTTCTGCCTTCCCTTCTTTGCTTAGAACTGGGTTGCCATCTGAGCTCTTGATATTCTCTCCAAAGGTCTCTTTAATTTTCCTGTAGGCAGTATCTATCTTACCCCTAGTGAGACAAGCCACTACATCCTTACATTTGTCCTCTAACCATCCCTGCTTAGCCATTTTGCACTTCCTGTCGATCTCATTTTTGAGACGTTTGTATTCCTTTTTGCCTGCTTCATTTACTGCATTTTTATATTTTCTCCTTTCATCAATTAAATTCAATATTTCTTCTGTTACCCAAGGATTTCTATTAGCCCTCGTCTTTTTACCTACTTGATCGTCTGCTGCCTTCACTACTTCATCCCTCAGAGCTACCCATTCTTCTTCTACTGTATTTCTTTCCCCATTCCTGTCAATTGTTCCCTTATGCTCTCCCTGAAACTCTCTACAACCTCTGGTTCTTTCAGTTTATCCAGGTCCCATCTCTTTAAATTCCCACCTTTTTGCAGTTTCTTCAGTTTCAATTTGCAGTTCATAACCAATAGATTGTGGTCAGAATCCACATCTGCCCCTCGAAATGTCTTACAATTTAAAACCTGGTTCCTAAATCTCTGTCTTAGAGCTAGTTGGCATATAAACTTGTACTACTGTAGTGGGCGTGGGCTTCGTGTCTATCTTGGCCACAATAATGCGTTCACTATGCTGTTTGTAGTAGCTAACCCGGAGTCCTATTTTTTTATTCATTATTAAACCTACTCCTGCATTACCCCTATTTGATTTTGTATTTATAACCATGTAATCACCAGACCAAAAGTCTTGTTCCTCCTGCCACCGAACTTCACTAATTCCCACTATATCTAACTTTAACCTATCCATTTCCCTTTTTAAATTTTCTAACCTACCTGCCCGATTAAGAGATCTGCCATTCCACGCTCCGATCCGTAGAACGCCAGGTTTCTTTCTCCTGATAACGACATCCTCCTGAGTAGTCCCCGCCTGGAGATCCGAATGGGGGACTATTTTACCTCCGGAATATTTTACCCAAGAGGACACCATCATCATTTAATCATACGGCTGTAGTTTCCCCTTGCTTTTAGCCGTTCGCAGTACCAGCACAGCAAGGCCGTTTTGGTTAATGTTACAAGGCCAGATCAGTCAATCATCCAGACTGTTGCCCCTGTAACTACTGAAAAGGCTGCTGCCCCTCTTCAGGAACCACATGTTTGTCTGGCCTCTCAACAGATACCCCTCCGTTGTGGTTGCACCTACGGTACGGCCATCTGTATCGCTGAGGCACGCAAGCCTCCCCACCAACGTCAAGGTCCATGGTTCATGGGGGGGAAGGGGGGGGAATACCGTGCTGTTACCCAAATCCCGGCTCAGGTTACACGATTCGCAAATATTTAGAAAGCTTTCGCTCACTTTCATATGGATGATACAGCATTACGCGCAGACCCTTCGGGTGCACATATTCCGTTACGGGGGGGGGGGGGGGGGGGGCAGTGTGGCGACAGGAATGCAGGAATGGTATCCGGCCGGCAACTGCTTAATTTAATCACGCCACATCCGTTCATAGCAGCGCCGACGTAGGACAAAGATATAACAAAAAGAAGGGGGACGAACAAGATACATTTTATACAATGTCAGCAAACTAAGGGACAAACAATATGTAAGATTCTTAAATGAACACACCGCCATGTGACTGTACTGTTGTTTATTTAATTACGACCTAGGTTCGGTCTTTTAAACCATTTTAAAGTGATTGGGTTTCTATCATTAACATATATTGCAGGGCATAGAGTTCAAATCTAGCTATAAATTAAGAAAAATATTGGCTCCCCACGAAACGTCCTATGTGAAATTACCATCTTGTAAAAATAACAGTAAAGAATAGTGGGAGCACGTCATATTTAGCAAAAACAGGTATGTAAGATTTGAACTGCTGAGGGCTCAACAACGAAATTTTTCTTGGGGGAAAGCTACAATGAATGTAAACTTAGTTAGATGGTCGGTTTGCCACCGTGCACAAACCACAGTGGGAACGCCGTTGGCTGATCAGAAATGTGACGAGTGTGTGACAAAATGTCGGTCAATAACAGCGGAAATACGCTGTGTATTTTTCACCTTTAAATTCGATATTGGTATTACTGGTAAATCAGGATATCCAAAGGAAAGTAGAAAGAGAAAATTTGTTAGGCACAACTATAACAAGGGACGAGTAAAGGGTTCATGTTATTGAATGTGACCTGAAAAGGGAAGAAGCTCTAGGATGGTACCAGGTAACGTAGCCGAAGATGAGGCCAATCAGAAATGTGCAAACTGCATGGGAGTTGATTGTGAATCAGAATCCAGTGAGAATGATCGGAGAGTATTTTTTGTAGAAGGAACAAACCTTGAATTCTGTACAATAAATCAGTACCCTTAAAGGGCGTTTCGAGTGTACCACACACGAGTGTGCAAACGACATGCTTGTGCCACACGACACAGCTGCTCGGTGTGTGTGTGTGTGTGTGTGTGTGTGTGTGCGTGTGCGTGCGTGTGTGTGTGTGTGTGTGTGTGTGTGTGTGTGTGTGTGTGTGTGTATCCCTGCGAGCTGTGAGACTCAACGAAATTCTATGCGCTAATGACTGAGGAACAGTATCTAATTTTTCTCACGCGGTTCAGATGCGCCTTTCCTAAATTGGTTACAAATTGTTGAAACACGCCTGTGTTTCACTAAAAAAATGAACATTTAAGAAAGTTGGGGCTGCAAGACGTGTAAATTTCACTTCGTTTGTTGTGACTTAAAAGCATAACCATACAAGGGACCATCTTTTTTTTTTTTTTTTTGTCTTCTGACTGGTTTATTGCGGCAAGCCACGATTTCCTCTCCTGTGCCAATCTTTTTATGTCAGAGTAGCTCTTGCAACCTCCGTCGTTAACAATTTGCTGTATGTACTCGAAACTCTGTCTTCCCAAACAGTTTTTAGCCTCTACAGTTGTCTCTAGTACCGCGGAGGTTATTCTCTGATGTCTTAACTTATCTCGTATCATGCTGTCCATTCTTCTTGTCAGTGTTTTCGTGTGTTCCCTTCTCCGCCAATTCTGCGTAGAGCCTACTCAATCTTTATCAGTCCACTTGACTTTCAACATGCGTCTGCAGCACCATACTCAAACTTTTCGTTTCTCTTCTGTTCCTGTTTTCCCACAGTCCATGAGTCACTACCATAGAATGCTGTGCTCAAATTGTACTTTCTCAGAAATTTCTTCCTCAAATTAAGGCCTATGTTTGATAATAGCACGTTTCTCTTCGTATTTCTTCAGCTTACTCTGTAATCCTATTCTGTGCCCGTTAGACCGTTTATTTCACTTAATAGATTCTATAGTTCTTCTTCACCTTTACTGACGATAGTAATGTCAAACTTCCTGGCAGATTAAAACTGTGTGCCGACCGAGACTCGAACTAGGGACCTTTACCTTTCACGGGCAAGTGCTGTACCAACTGAGCTACCCAAGAACGACTCACGCCCCGTCCTCACAGCTTTAATTCCGCCAGTACCTCGTCTCCTACCTTCCAATCTTCACAGAAGCTCTCCTCCCAACCTAGCAGAAAAAAATGGTTCAAATGGCTCCGAGCACTATGGGACCTAACATATGAGGTCATCAGTCCTCTAGAACTTAGAACTAGGCGCTTCAGTTTGGAACTGCGTGACCTCTACGGTCGCAGGTTCGAATCCTGCCTCGGGCATGGATGTGTGTGACGTCCTTAGGTCAGTTAGGTTTAGGAAGTTCTAAGTTCTAGAGGACTGATGACCTCATATGTTAGGTCCCATAGTGCTCGGAGCCATTTGAACAATTGTTTTCTGCAAGGTTCGGACGAGAGCTTCTGTGAAGTTTGGAAGGTAGGAGACGAGGTACTGGCGGAATTAAAGCTGTGAGGACGGGGCGTGAGCCGTGCTTGGGTAGCTCAGTTGCTAGAGCACTTCCCCGTGAATGGCAAAGGTCCCGAGTTCGAGTCTCGGTCGGGCACACTGTTTTAATCTGCCAGGAAGTTTCATACCAGCACACACTCCGTGAAAATTTCATTTTATAGTAATGTCATTATTGAATGTTCTGATTGGTACCCTCCCACTCTAGAAAATTTGTTTTAATTTATGTCATTTCTTCTTCCATGTATTGGTCAAACAGTAGGGGTGAAAGACTGGATCCCTGTCTTACACCCTTTTTAATCCGAGAACTTTGTGCTTGATATTCCAGTCTTGTCTCCTTTACTGTCTTGAGCATATCATATAATGTCCAAGTTGTGGCACAATTTTACGCTGCCAAACGCTTTTTTGTAGGTCGACAAATCCTATGTATCTGTCTCGATTTTTCTTCAGTCTTCTTTCTATTATCAAGAGCGACGACAGAACTCCCTCCTTCATGAGTCTACCTTTCTTAATCCAAATCGATCATCATCTAACAAGTCCTTAATTATCTATTGCCAGCCCTGAAAGAACGATACCAATTTGATGATAAGAGAGATTACATTCCCCTATCGAAGAATGGGACATATAACAGTTGAAACGCAGGTACACGCCGCAGTAAAATGAAGTAATTCATTTGGTAAAAATGTTGTTACCTCCAGATTGAACGACGCGCAGCAAGGGCGGGCAAACGAGCAGCTCGGCGCCCCCACCTGTTGCCCTGCACCTGACGTCCCGTGGCGGCTCCATCAATAAACAAGGCGGCCGAAAGATAGCCCTCGGCACGGGAACCTGATCTGAATCGGTAAATCGACGACGGCAGAGCGACGACAAGGGTAGCGGCAGGTGAAAGCAGGGCTACGTGAGATGCGTGCCGTAACATAAAGGGCCGCATCCAACACCTTCACCACCGCACCGATTACAGAGGCGCCGCCGCAATTACGAGGCGGCAAGTGTGAGGGCCACCGGACGGCTTCCGGGCTTCTGGGGAGGGTTCGCCGAGAGGATCTACACTCCGTAACGGGGCAGAAATACACCGCGTTATTATCACCCGGTATAGGCCTACTCTTCTCAACAAACCTTAAACAATTACATCAAACTTCACGTGTAACAGATTTCTAGAGCACGCTCTTAGTACAAAAATAGTGACCCACTTGAAAATAAACTTTTCAAGACATACCTGGCTTAGTGAAACAACTGAATGATTTGAAGGCAAATAAATCACCAGATCATTGGCCCCTCACTGGCTTGCATTTGTTGTAAACCTCTGGCCCAGCATAAAGTCCCACTGGGAGAAAGCTGAGGAGAATCCATTATATAAGAAGGGTAAAACAACGCATCCGCAAAATTACAGAGCAATATCGCTGACTTCTGTTTGCTGCAGAAACCTTGAACATATTCTCAGTTAGAATACAATAAACTTTTGTGAGACCGGGAAGCTAATGTCCAAGAATCTGTAAGGTTTTAAAAAGCATGGCTCGTGCGAAACTCAGCTTGCCCTTTCCTCATATGATATACTGAGAACTATGGATGAAGGACAACAGGCACATTCCATATTTCTAGATTTCTGGAAAGCTTTTGACGCGTTGTACAAGGCCGGCCGGAGTGGCCGAGCGGTTCTAGGCGCTACAGTCTGAAACCGCGCGATCGCTACGGTCGAAGATTCGAATCGTGACTCCGGAATGGATGTGTGTGATATCCTTAGGTTAGTTAGGTTTAAGTAGTTCTAAGTTCTAGGGGCCTGATGAGCTTAGAAGTTAAGTCCCATAGTGCTCGGAGCCAAGCGTTGCACAATTGTAGGTACGAGTATATGGGAGTTGCTCGAAGACTACTTAAATAATAGAACCCAGTATGTTGTCCTCGACGGCGAGTGTTCCTCAGAAACACAGCTATCGTCAGAAGTGCTCCAGGTAAGCGTGACAGCACCGCTGTTGCTCGCTATATACATAAATAATTTAAATGATTCCCATTGTATGCTCTCATGTACTCTTGCATGTAGGTAGTAAATTAATTTCTTTTTGCGGGTGGGGATATTTAGCTGCCAAATAATTGTTAAAACTCATGGTGACTTTCAGCTGTCCTTTATCGTGCACAACTGGCTTCGCTATTAATTTCGGTCAAATGATCACTATCAAGCATAAGCTGGCATAAACGAGTGGAAATTCATACCAGCTTTTGCTTGATAATGGTCATTTGACTGAAACTAGTAGCGAAGCGAATTGTGCAAAATAAAGGACAGCTGAAGGTTCACCATGAATTTTAACAACGTGGAAAATATTTATTATTATTCATCAGACTGCTGTTATCTGGTGGTACTCCTCTGTATTACTCTATTAGCTGACCTCGTATCCGGCTGTATGCATCCCTGATCTGCCACACCTGTATGACTCTGTGTTACCATTTTTAAAGTTTTTTGCTCCTGAGATAATGTTGTCTTACGAATACATTGAAATTTGTCTATTTACTGTAACAACGTGTCCGAAGGTAATTTTTTTATTTCAAGTTCACAGTCTGTTACCATGACATGGAAACCAACGTGTGGTCATTATAAAGATAAAAATGAAATTAAATTAATATTACAAGGTGAGAATGCTGTATTACTTGGGTTAACTTGCAATATGCCGTATGTAACAGGTAAATCCTAAGTAATTTGAAGTACCTAAAGTATAAAAACCAAGAAGGTAGTACCTAAGTGTAAATAATTTTAAAAACTATAAAAATAACCCGCGAACGACGTTAAAAATTACTAGACAGGGAAGCTACCTTACATAGCTAACTGGGAACATGGCATGTGCAAAAGACAGATCATACGTGAGACTAAAATGATAAAAATTCACCAAAGTACAACGTGGCGCTAAAAATATGAATAACATGCCATAATCTCGCAGGATGATGGTAATAACGAAGGAAACTAGCCACTTGCATGAGTAAAAGTTGCATGGAGAGCTTATTATTTGCAGTTGTATAAATATAGCAGATATTATGTTGCCAGTTAACTACATAAGGTAGCTTCCTAGTCTTTCAATTTTTACTCTGTTATTATCCTCATAATTTTAAAATCCCCATGACTATAGATAAATGTGTTTAAGATTTCTAGTCTAATCTTTTGGCAGGTCTACAACGTGGCTTGTTCACGGTGATGTTTGTAAACTACGTACTATAATCGTCACGGTATTTAGAATGCATGTCATTCCATAACTACAGCTACTGAAGTTGTCCAATGCACATTAACGGCCGTTCTACATTTTAACGGTATGTTATCTTATAAGTATTAACACCTTTTGTAGTTCACTGTTAAATGAGTTCATCAAATGTCCACTTTTACTATTGGAATTGGCTCCACCTTGTATTTTTTGTTCAGATGTTACTTCATTGTAGAAAATGTTCTTAGGCTGCTTTTCCTCCGTTTGTTTACGGTTTGATGCTGTCTACCAAGACTTCCTCTCTTGTGCCAACCTCTTCATCCCGGCACTTGCAACCTATGTCTTCAATTATTTGCTGGATGTACTCCAATCTCTGTCTTCCTCTAAAATTTTTACACTCTACAGCTCCTAGTCATTCCCTGAAGTCTTAACGGATATCCTACCATCCTATCTCTTCTTCAGTCACTGTTTTCCGTACATTCCTTTCCTTACTGATTCTTCGGAGAACCTGCTCATTCCTTACCTTACCAGTACACCTAATTTTCAACGTTCATCAGTAGCATCACATCTCAAATGCTTCGAGTTACTTCTTTCCCGGTTTTCCCACGCTCCAATGTTTCAGTACCATACAATACTGTGTCCCAAACGTACATCCTCAGGAATTTCTTCCTCAAATTAAGTGCTATGTTTGATACTAGTAGACTTCTCTTGGTCAGGAATGCTCTTTTTGCCAGTGCTAATCTGTTTTTTATGTCCTCCTTGCTTCGTCCGTTTTTTTTGTTCCTAGGTATCAGAATTCATTAACTTCATCTGCTTCGTGATCATCAATCCTAATGTTTGGTTTCTCACTGTTATCATTTCTGCTGCTTCTCATCACTTTCGTCTTTCTTCGATTTATTCTCAGTCCCTATTTTTGTATTCATTAGACTGTTCGTTCGTTCCATTAAGAGTGTGTTGTAATTCTTCCTCACTTTCAGTCAGGATAGCATCCGCCCCTGGTAGCTGAGTGGTCAGCGCGCCGGAATGTCCTGCCTAACGGCCCAGGTTCGATTCCCCGCCGGGTCGCATATTTTCTCCCCTCAGGGACTGGGTGTTGTGTTGTCCTTATCGTCATCGAGATTGAACTCGAAATTGTATATAAACTGTTAAAGCTTGTACATATAAACGTGATATCACTCAACAATAAAAGATAAAGGTGAACAACGCAGAAACTGGTCTGCCTCCACGTGGCAGGGACGGGCAACATCGAGGGTTGCCGGAAGCTAAAAAAACTTGCGGCCACTCACGATGGCTAAGAGACCAGAAAACCTTGTTGGGTATATCACAAAAGTATTTTTATTGTGCTAAAAAAGGGACCAGCCACCTACCGACAGACGGCTGGTCACCCATCTGCTTTAATAAAAAAAAAGTGCTTATCGTCATCCTTTCATCCCCATCGACACGCAAGTCGCCGAAGTGGCGCCAACTCGTAAGACTTGGACCAGGCGAACGGTGTACCCGCCGAGAGGCACTAGCTACACTGCATCATCAACATAACTCAGGATAGGAGTATATCGAATCTTCTCAATTATATCCTTTCACCTTGAATTTTAATTCCACTCTTGAAGCTCTCTTTTTTTTCTGTCACTGCTTCTTCGATGTGCAGGCTGAAGCTACGTCCTTGTCTTACACCCTTTTTAATCCAAGCATTTCATAACTGGACTTCTACACTTATTATTACGTCTTGGGGCTTGTTCGTATTGTAAATTACTCGTCTTTTTGTAAGTCCGATAGTGCTCAGAGCCATTACTCGTCTTTTCGTATAGTTTACCACTAGTTTTCTCATAATTTCGAACATCTTGCACTAATTTTCGCCCCACAATTGTAATAGGAAAATAGTGTTCTAGGTATTTTTTAATTGAAACAATTTTTATTTAACAAACTATATTGTGACCGGCGCCTCCCCTCTGACAATGTCTGGCTTCTCTAACATGAGAAAGCTGCCTCGTTCACGGGTGGCCCAAGATGTCGGCTTATATCCAGACCTCGTAAACGTTCGCATGGCAGGCCGATGGAGGAGTTGGTTCTGTGCAGAGTCCTCAGGAGGAGAAGGAGTCGCGGGAGACGGCGTGTGGGCCGACGCTTGGGATTGTCTGCGGCCGCATTCGTAATTCATGTATGAGGCTGCGCCGCGCCGCGCCGCGCCGTCTACACACGCGTGTGAATGGACGCGTGTGGGCGGCCCGCCACCTGTGCCAGCCAGTCGCGGCCGGCGTTGCTGCGTGGGTTCGGCAGGGACGCGTCTCTGGCCCGCTCCTAAAAAGGCCGGCTGTGGAGCAGGGGTGTACCGCGCCACGCACTAATTAAGACATCGCCGAGCTCACCTTAATAAGCATTTTCGTTCACTGAAAGTAATGGTAGGCCCTGCTTCGTAAATCTGGTTATCATTTCTGCTCACTCTCTTCATTATTTGTTTATCTTTATGGTAGTGTCTTTGGAATCTTTGATTACACTCAGCTCCTCAAAATTTGTGATTGAGCCTTAATATTCTATTAGCATAATCACCATCTTCGATCCATTACAAATTTTGAGGCTGTTACAGTCGCTGGCTCATGCAAGGGCTGTGATGCGTGACTCAACGATGATCCGAATTCTTTTTATCACTAGTACTTGTCCGGCTATGAGCGGAGAGAGAGTAAGGAAAGTTGCTAGGCTGCATCAGTGTCTGAGGAATTTCTAACTTCTCGTGCAGTTTGGATGGAGCGCGGTGATATGCTAATTACACTGAGTCGCCATTCTCAGCTTGCACTTGGACGCAAACTGGTTTGCTGGTGTTTTCACCCTCTTCCTCTATTTCACTCAATAGTTACGCAGCAGCACGCTGCTACGAAACTACATCTTACAAGGACGCATCAGCTATATCCGTACGATTCGTACACACGTGATGACCACATTTAACTCCATTGGAACCACTGTGCACAGTTACTCTAGAATATGTTTGAAAAAAGGAAATGGGAATCAGCAATTAAGTGCACATACAATATCATCAAGCTTTTGTCAAGCTATTATACGTCTTTATGTCGTACATGCCCACATTATAACTCACTGAGCTAGAACCGGGCCCTGTACGTTGTAGTAACATATTATTAAAAGCTTGACAATTCTATATAGGACTCAACTGAAACGTATTGACGATAGTTATTCAACAGTTGAAATCTAGATCTGTAATAAATTAAAGATTGGGTTTGCGACTAACTGCTGAATCCATTTTCCTTTTTTCAAACTTTATAACATGCAGAAAATCAGCGATTGCATTCCAGCTCCGCAATACAGATTCCGTGTGACTTTTTTTTTTTTTTAACCTTTCCCCTAAGTTGCCTTCTGACAGTCCTTCGGAGGTGGCGAAGGACAGTCACATAAAATTCCATAATCAACATCTATAGAGAAGTCTCAGTGAATGAATCCTGCATTTCTCAGCCGGCTGGAGTGGCCGTGCGGTTCTGAGCGCTACAGTCTGGAGCCGAGCGACCGCTACGGTCGCAGATTCGAATCCTTCCTCAGGCATGGGTGTGATGTCCTTAGGTTAGTTAGGTTTAAGTAGTTCTAAGTTCTAGGGGACTGATGACCTCAGAAGTTAAATCGCATAGTGCTCAGAGCCATTTGAACCATTTTTTTTAGTGTGGAAACCAGAGCGTAGTGTGTAGCAGACAATACGTGCTAATAGTATCAGTCCATCCCACTGCTATGGAACGACGTAAATTTCGACGTATGCCTGTGCGTGTCGTCATCTCTCTTACGTCGTTCACGGGTTGTCAGTGCGAAATCCACGATGGATGCAGTCAATCTCCATTATATATTGTCCTTATTCCATTTTTAAAATGCACCCAACTAGTTTTCATAAGATTTTTAGCGATAGGAATATACCGATTCGTCATTTTAAAACGGGTCGTATGATCATGTGGTGGTGTTAGATATATGTTTCAAAAACCATTGACGTTAGAGAGTGAGATAAAAGGAGCAGCAAGGCGTGCATTGGGCGATGGTTGCTTGGTTGATTGGTGTGGTGGAGGATACCACACAACGAGGTCATCGGTCCCTTTGGATTAGGGAAGGATGAGGAAGGAAGTCGGCCGTGTCCTTTCTGAGGAACCATCCCAGAATTTGCCTGAAGCGACTTAGGGAAATCACGGAAAACCTAAATCAGGATCGCCCGACGCGGGCTTGAACCGTCGTCCTCCAGAATGCGAGTCCAGTGTGCTGACCACTGCACCACCTCGCTCGGTGAATTTGGCGACACGCGGCCTTCGACCTTCGGTTGCTTCCTGGGACAGAAAGTGAGAGGAGGCCATTAATCTCACACTCGGGGGAGAAGACACACATATTCTCAGCCCCAGGCCTCGTGCAAAATCGACCTTACTAAGGAACTTAACAGACACAAATTCTTCTTTCTATGTGAGGGTTGGGTTGGAAACGTGGGAAGAGGTTGTGCAGCAATTTATCTGAAGCCAAACACCGAAGAAAGGCCAACGGTTTTCGGGATTGTAAAAGAGCTCATTTGTAGATGGGCAGTGCTTGAGAGGAGACGTGTTATGCTACCATGAAGTACAAGCATCTGTTTCTGACGGCGGGTCCGTGCACTGTTCAGGCTATCATCATCGCAGTAATCCATGTCGCAATATGATACTCAGCTCTCCGTGAGTAACAAAACCCTGGCGCTAATGCTCCTCTGTTTTTTTCCGAAATTCGCCGTATGTGTGCTATTTTCTCATTATAGCTTGGGAATTCAAATTCATAAAGAATATGTGGTTTTTAACAGGTTTTCTTTGTTCATATACTCTTCTAAATGACCAGCAGAGATAACAGATTGTGTTTTCCTACTGCAAATCCTTTTGCATTTCTGCAGTAGATCCACTGTCATAATATCGCTGTGTAACCCTGCAAGTAAAATCAAAAGAAAGCCCTTTGATCCAAAACAATTCTATTTCTAATAACGCACACAGAACGTCTTTCAAAGGAATCTCAGAGTTACATTTATCTGGTGCGCTATTTCATGCAATTATTTTAATCACTAATGGCAGAACGGTAAACTTGGTAAACTAACACAATTGTAGGCAACCTGTCTAGCGGCTTCCAGGGACAGCAGTACTTCATTTAATTACTGAACGAACTCAAAAATGTAAAATTCGGTCAGACTACATACACTGATGAGCCAAAACATGACTACCTACTTAAAAGGCCGGCCGCGGTGGTCTAGCGGTTCTAGGCGCTCAGTCCGGAACCGCGGGACTGCTACGGTCGCAGGTTCGAATCCTGCCTCGGGCATGGATGTGTGTGTTGTCCTTAGGTTAGTTAGGTTTAATTAGTTCTATGTTCTAGGCGACTGATGACCTCAGAAGTTAAGTCGCATAGTGCTCAGAGCCTATTTAAAAGTATGTTGATCCACCTCTGGAACCCAGCAGAAAATTACATCCTTACCCCGCTTTTGCAAGAGCAGGAGTGCGTCCTGCACTTCTTGCACCATCCGATCTGCTGGGTACATCTGTCCAAGAGCGTGTAGAGCACTTTGGGAATCGGAACAGATGATGAATTTCGTGCCATGATGTCGGCGCATATGCTCTAATGCTTGCAGAATGGCAAACAGTTCTGTATAGTAAACTGAGAACTGCTCTGGGAGCCCTATCCTACGGATCAGGGCACATAGGGATTCCTGGAAATGAACCTGCAGATGCGGCTGCCAAGGAGGCTTGCTCCATCCCACCTCCTGCTCGCTGTTCCGTCCCCCTGCAGGCAATAACATCATTCGTGACGCGGAAGGTCATGCGTTGGTGGGAGGCTCAGTGGCTGGACGTGAGGGATAATAAGTTGCGAGCGGTGAAGGATTCTGCCCGACCGTGGCTCACATCCTTACGACAACGACGAGCTGAGGAAGTAGCCCTTATACGGCTTAGAATAGGACATTGTCCGTTGACACATGGTTTTCTGTTACGTCGTGAGGAGCCACCGACGTGTGAGACATGTGGGACACAACTGTCGATACGACTTATTTTAACTGAGTGTGTTTTATATGCAGGTTTGAGGGAAGATTTCAGTTTCCCACCAGACCTGCCCTCTCTTTTAACTAATAATGAGGCGAGTGTCGCTAGAGTTTTACGTTTTTGTGTGATGTCTGGACTTCTTCCCAAAATATTAGGGTTGAGGTCTTAATGTGGTGTACAGTGGTTTGGTCACCCAGTATTTGTAAGTGGTCACCCAGCCACAGTTAATTATTTTTACCTGTTTTTTACTGGTATTTTATTTTTAGTTTTATCTACCTGTTTTGATGTACTGTGTCCAATCTTGCAATTTGAACATTTCCAATTCCCGCAAAGATCGGCTCTGAACTGATCTTTGTTTAACAGATCTTGGCTGCACTCGTCAACATTTCTTTTGCGAACGGGCGCTGATAACCTCGTTGTTGTGCGCCCTAAAACACTAATCATCATCATCATCATCATCTTCTGGAACCCAATTAGGCATTGACCCTGCGTGCCAAGGATTCGACAAGTATTTGAAGCGTTTCCAGATATTTGTGGGACCGGATGCCTAAGCTGTTACACGTTGTCCATAATAAGTTCAAATAGTCCACAGCTGACATCAGACCGCTGATGACGTACTCAGCTCCCGTCTGGGGATATGCAGCTCCTACACGACTGCGCCGCCTGCAGATCATACAGAACAAAGTGCTACGAATCATTAGCAACCCTCCGCGCTACACACGCACCGCGGATCTTCAAAATGAATTTCGCCCTGAAACCCTCAAAGAAGTATTCAAAAAACACGCCACCCGACTATACAGGAACTCGAGATACTCGAACAGTCCTTTCGTCCTTACTCTGGGAAACTATGATCAGAAGCCTACCTATGGCAAGCTAACATACACCAACAAGCGAAAAATGTCGGCAAACCCCTGCATATCAGCAGCGTTGACTGGAAATACGAGCTGCTATTAAATCCGACCAACAGGTACAGCAGGGAAACCGATGAGGTCGCCCAATGACGAACAAACAAGTTGCCCACATCACCCTACACTATGAATCTGATATATGACCTATCGCACACAAAACGATGCTAAACCTAACTTTTGCAGGTTGCTAACGCTGACCGAGAGTTCCACACCGTCACCCAGAGGCAGCCGCCAGGCAACAGCACCGCACAACGTCAAAGGTATCGACATGCATGATACCCACTACTAACAAAGCCTACCCTTGCATGACCTATCGCAGGCAGCAAGACATCCACTACTGCTCTTACCACCCGACCTAACTATCGCAGAGGTTTGTTTCCCTTGGCTCTTGCCTTGGCACTTTTCCCCCCTGCCCTTCAAACCGCTATCCTTCGTTCGACTTTAGACCCATTCTATCTCCAGATGAGCGCGTATTAATGGTTAACCTTAACCAGACGTAGTCAGACATCGCAGTACCCACATCCTGTATACTTCACTTTAGTGAAAACTAATCCTTATGCAGGGATGGCAGTAGACTTTTTGAGTTGGCCATCATGCCGGTGTGGGCATGGAGGGGCTCCACCTCTTTTCTGTGATGAGGTGTGGACGTCCAACTTATTAGTGTTTTGCACCTGCATCCATAAACGTTTCATGTGCTTAACGCCATATATTTAACGAAATGACTCTGAGCACTATGGGACTTAACTGCTATGGTCATCAGTCCCCTAGAACTTAGAACTACTTGAACCTAACTAACCTAAGGACGTCACACACATCCATGCCCGAGGCAGGATTCGTACCTGCGACCGCAGCGTATATGTAACGCGTTAACTAATTTGTAGACTTATTAGCTGTCTGAAACTGTTACAGAGATGGGAGTCCGAGATACCTGGGTAATGTTACTGTTTTCAGCCTGTCACACAGAAGCCGTCGGTGGTATGAGGAACTAATTCATCTCAGGAGGGTCCCAAAAGAGGGCACAACCAACTGATGCTTGTACACGCCAAGTTATATTCTAACGTGTGTCGTTAGAACTGGGCTGAGTTTACATAGCTATAACGCACTGATGATAGCTATGTCGTCAGCTGAAATCTAGATCCGCAGTAAAATACAGGTGATATTAAGAACGTCGCTGACCTTCTTTCTATCTTGGATTACATCACGGGCGTGGGGCACAATTATTTTATGGAATCAAAGCTAATTGGTATTTATGTTAACTAAGCAACACAGGTTTTCAATGGCCTATACAGACCTGTCAATAAAAATAAACATTCACTGAAATGTCATTAAAACGTCTTCCACAGATAACTGGTGATAGACTCGTATTCTGACGAGTCTACAACATTCCTACAGATCAGTGGAAAAAGAGAGTTTCAAGATACTTTCAAAAGACGGGCTGTAGGGTGTATAAGAACAAGTGGTAATCACATTATGCGCGTCTTGTTGTGTCAAGAGGTAAATGACTATTATAGGACAGAATGGCCGATATCTCAACAACTATTTTTGTTTACAGAAATGTTCATCCAACGTTTTTCTAGTTTTGAGCAGTACTGTCTGCTACGCAAGTCATCTCTCTACGTTAGTTTTCACTCTCGGCTCCTACTATCGACTCTTGTGGATCACGAGCCGAGTGTTTGCTCTGGTAAAGCGCTGAATGACTAGAGGATACGCCCCACGGAAGCAACCAATAGGGGACGTTGATCGGAAACCCTGAGTTGGTTGCGAGATGCTGCCACAGCGCGGGACCGCGACTCAGTTGCTATCTCCGGCTCTGGATCTTAGCTACGAATGACGTGTTTCCTCTCCTCTCTCTCCTGATGGCTACTTGTTTCTGCTTTCCGCTACCAGCCGACACCTGCCATTCCCATCCCGTCTTGCTGGTGGTCCAGGAAGCGCCCGAGTGTACTCAGTGTTGTGACCAGACGAAACGCCTTTCGTCCAGCCATAACTGTTGATTCTTTGAATGCTCTGGGAGAAGACTCATCAAACTAGAATTCATGAAATTTTAGTTCACTTCATTTAAAAAAAAGAACAAACACTGTCCGGACAGGCGTTGAAAGCCCAACAGTACCGACGGGCCGCCATGTCGTCCTCATCCCGCAGTCGGCACCGGATATGGAGGGGCATGTAGTCAAACACCGATACTCCTCAATCAAGTATCTCCTTCCAGAATGAGATTTTCACTCTGCAGCGGAGTGTGCGCTGATATGAAACTTCCTGGCAGATTAAAACTGTGTGCCCGACCGAGACTCGAACTCGGGACCTTTGCCTTTCGCGGGCAAGTGCTCTACCACCTGAGCTACCGAAGCACGACTCACGCCCGGTACTCACAGCTTTACTTCTTGCACTTGCCCGCGAAAGGCAAAGGTCCCGAGTTCGAGTCTCGGTCGGGCACACAGTTTTAATCTGCCAGGAAGTTTCAAGTATCTCCTTATCTGGTTTTACATGGGCTGAGTGCACCCCATTTCCCAACAGACCCAGACGTTGACCCATCCACGTGCTAGCCAAGCCCGAAAGCGCTCAACTTCGGTGATCTAACGGGAACACAGTAGTTTTGGCCCATAACTGCTTGAAAATTTACAACTGTCGTTAAATAGGAAAGCATCACTCGGTGCACAGTTTAACAAATTCTTCTCTAGCAGTACAAAATGCCACATTTTCAAAAGTACATTTCAACAGATGCATTAACAGTCACTGTCCTACACGATGGTATCGACTTCTTCAAACGAAGACGAGAACTGGGGCAGAGCTCCTGCACGCTCGGCCCTATACTGATCACAGCGTGTGGGCGCCGTTGTGCTGAGAGGGAGGCGTGGTCTCCTGGAACGCATCCCACACGTCGTTGCGGACTACAGGGAGCCCTCGCTTATGTTTGTGGTATCGATTAGCGCTGGCGACTTTCATTTGGCGCTTAGATCCCTGGAATGCAGAAAGAATGTTTCAAAATTCAATTTTTCTTTTCTTTTTAATTTCAAGCACTCCCTTTAAATGACGAGTCTTCTGGAAAGCGCTCTAGTTAGCTCTATGCACCTGCATACTTCTGTAAGAATACAGAACACGTTTCTAAAAAGAGCTGTCATTTGTAAATGCTCACCTTTGTAAAAATCACAATAAAACTGCATGGGAGTGGCCAACTTATAATGCAGCAATGTTTGCAAATACCTGTAATCGGGGATGTCTGCAAGAGGAGTAGAGTGCGGGAGTTCTAGTAGCCAACGGGATGGCCCCTTCAAAGAGCGGCCTGCTCCATTACGGCGAGCGTGAGTCCAGTGTCACGCCGCTTATTTACGGCCCAACCCACGACTATAATTGAATTTAACTTTCTCTCCGGGCACAAAGGAACCGCAAGAAATCGTTCGAGATTCAATTACCTCTAGGACGGTAGCGCCGGTACGAACGAGTTAGGGGCGAACGCTTTTACGGTAGGAGATTAAGTCTAATTTACTGCCTCTGGAGTAACCAGCAATAACGATGAATATAATACTGCGAGACCGCCTAGTCGCGTTTATTCTAGCTGCCATAAACGTCACGCTCGAACAGCTACCGACACTATAGTAGCACTAAATTTTTATTCTAAGTCTGAAATACGGTAAATAAGGTATCTACTTGATCATTCAAGACAGATTGCAATCTTTTTGTACAGTAGTCCCCTGAGAGAATACTTCACCAGAGTTGTCAATGTACAATTTTCACAAAATGACATGTTAGATATTATACCCAACTTGGAACTTTGATTGAGAGACGCTATCATCGGTCCAAGTATTCACGTTGAAGTGCAGGTATACAGTCACTTTTCTCGTTTCAGGTGGTGTGACTTCGCTGCTTGTCAGCTGCATAATATCGTCTAACATATGTAGTGCAGTACTTTCAAATGGTGTCAGGTTGAGAAATGTCGACTCATCCCCTGAGTGTTGCACAGAGAACCAAAAATACTCTGGTAACTTAGACATTCGCATACTCATTAATGAAAGGGGAAAAGTACAATGTACACCTGTGCTTGTAAACATTGGGTGGTTATGACTCAACTTTCACTACTTGAGACGGCCCCATCGTGACGAAATAGTGATCATAGGACCATGAAACTTTCTGGAAACATTTTTAAGGATCTGCGGAAGAGAAGAAATCAATAAACCATTGAAATAATTACATTTTAATTTCCACTTGACAGGATTACATTTGATATTTGTGCAACGTGTCTATGTTCTAGGATTTTTCCCATTATTACCTTTTGGTCCGTGATCAGTCAGTCATCTCAACAGTTTCACCAACTGCGACACAGTCGCAAATATGAACAGTGATCCGATACTGTCAAATGACTGTGTGGACGATGTGGCCTATTTTACACCGTATTTGTTTTTTTATTCATACTCCTACTGAAGTCACGAAATAAAATATTGTAAAGAAATTCTAGGCATATTCCTAGCCTGATAACGGCTCGCCGCTGTTTACGCGCGGACCTATACCAAGTAAAATTATTACACCAAGTTAAGGCCTCTGCGGAAATATTTTATTTAACACGTATCTGATGAAGAAACCAAATGAACCATTGAATCTTCATAGACTGAAGACCCAAAGAAACGTACATCTGGCCAGTATCGAATAGGTCCCTCGCTAGTACGCAGAAGTGCAGCAACACGACGTGACGTGGACCCGACTAAAATCTGAAGTAGTGCTGGAAGGAATTGACGCCATGAATCCGCAGGGCTGTCCATAAATCCGTAAGAGTAAGAGGGGATGGAGACCTCTTCTGATAAGCACGTTGCAAGACCTCCCACATATGCTCAATAATGTTCGTGTCTGGGGAATTTGGTGTCCAGAGGAAGTGTTTAAACTCAAAAGAGTGTTCCTGGAGGCACCGTGTAGCAGATCTGGACGTGTGAGGTGTCGCATTGTCCTGCTGGAATTGCAGAATGGACATGAATGGATGCAGGTGATCAGACAGGATGCTTACGTACATGTCAGAGTCGTATCTAGACGTATCAGAGATCTCATATCACTCGAACTGCACACGCCCCATACCACTATAGAGCCTCCACCGACTTGAACAGTCTCCTGCTGACATGCAGCGGGCACGTCCATCCGCTCGATGCAATTTGAAACGAGACTTGTCCGACCAGGCAACATGTTTTCAGTCATCTACAGTCTAATGTCATTGTTGACGGGTCTAGACGAGGTGTAAAGCTTTGTGTCGTTCAGTCATCAAGGGTACACGAGTGGGCCTTCGTATCCGAAAGTCCACATCGATGATGTTTCGCTGAATGGTTTGCACGCTGACATTTGTTGATGGCCCAGCATCGACATATGCAGCAGTTTGTGGAAGCGTTGCCCTTCCGTCACGTTGAACGATCCTCTTGAGTCGTCGTTCGTCTCGTTCTTGCAGGATCTTTTTCCGGCCGCAGCGAAGTCGGAGATTTGATGTTTTACGGGATCCCTGGTATTCACGGTACACTAGTGAGGTGGCCGTATGGGAAAATCCCCACTTCCATTACCAGTTACATAAAACATGAAATGAGTGATGCGGTACCAAGTCAAAATTATATTTACTATGTATATCACAATTCGCCAATCATGTTTGCCAATGTGATGTACACAATAATTTTAATTTTGACGTGGTAGCGCATCACTCATAGTTATGTATCCAGAAATTGAATGGAAAGATTTTGTGTGTATCTGGTATCTGTGTTTACATGGACTGGACTGGGTCCTTTGTTCCAAGTAACCGATCACTGACTAGAAATGGTTATTTTCGGCTACATGAGACCATTTCCAGCCATTGATGGTCTTGACATTCCCAAAAAATGATGGAATTTTACGGCTGGCAATGCACCATGTCATCGGGGCACAGTTGTTCAAGACTGGCGAGCCGTGCTACGGCTCGCTTTGGTGCCGTTTGTAGGTTTCTATCCTCTGTTGGAGGCCAGACCGTATCGTTTAGTTGACATGGTAACTGTTGTTTACAAACTGCCTATTGGCTTCTGCCTCGGGTTCTTCGGCCGACGTTCATCTAATGATTTTTCTGACGTTTCGCCAACACGAGTGGCTGGCATTGTCAAAGCTTCACCCTCCATTGCCGGTGGTGAACTGGAGCCGAGCTCGCGGCCGCAGACTATATGTACCTGGCGCGCCAACGTCCGAGGGCTTCTCCGCGGTCATTTCCGGTGCGGTTCTCCTCTTGCTACCTGCGACGGTCGTTTGCTGCAGTACATCTACATCTACATCTACATCTACATTGATACTCCGCAAGCCACCCAACGGTGTGTGCCAGAGGGCACTTTACGTGCCACTGTCATTACCTCCCTTTCCTGTTCCTGTCGCGTATGGTTCGCGGGAAGAACGACTGTCTGAAAGCCTCCGTGCGCGCTCTAATCTCTCTAATTTTACATTCGTGATCTCCTCGGGAGGTATAAGTAGGGGGAAGCAATATATTCGATACCTCATCCAGAAACGCACCCTCTCGAAACCTGGCGAGCAAGCTACACCGCGATGCAGAGCGCCTCTCTTGCAGAGTCTGCCACTTGAGTTTATTAAACATCTCCGTAACGCTATCACGGTTACCAAATAACCCTGTGACGAAACGCGCCGCTCTTCTTTGGATCTTCTCTATCTCCTCCGTCAGACCGATCTGGTACGGATCCCACACTGATGAGCAATACTCAAGTATAGGTCGAACGAGTGTTTTGTAAGCCACCTCCTTTGTTGATGGACTACATTTTCTAAGCACTCTCCCAATGAATCTCAACCTGGTACCCGCCTTACCAACAATTAATTTTATATGATCATTCCACTTCAAATCGTTCCGCACGCATACTCCCAGATATTTTACAGAAGTAACTGCTACCAGTGTTTGTTCCGTTATCATATAATCATACAATAAAGGATCCTTCTTTCTATGTATTCGCAATACATTACATTTGTCTATATTAAGTGTCAGTTGCCACTCCCTGCACCAAGTGCCTATCCGCTGCAGATCTTCCTGCATTTCGCTACAATTTTCTAATGCTGCAACTTCTCTGTATACTACAGCATCATCCGCGAAAAGCCGCATGGAACTTCCGACACTATCTACTAGGTCATTTATATATATTGTGAATAGCAATGGTCCCATAACACTCCCCTGTGGCACGCCAGAGGTTACTTTAACGTCTGTAGACGTCTCTCCATTGATAACGACATGCTGTGTTCTGTTTGCTAAAAACTCTTCAATCCAGCCACACAGCTGGTCTGATATTCCGTAGGCTCTTACTTTGTTTATCAGGCGACAGTGCGGAACTGTATCGAACGCCTTCCGGAAGTCAAGAAAAATAGCATCTACCTGGGATCCTGTATCTAATATTTTCTGGGTCTCATGAACAAATAAAGCGAGTTGGGTCTCACACGATCGCTGTTTCCGGAATCCATGTTGATTCCTACATAGTAGATTCTGGGTTTCCAGAAATGACATGATACGCGAGCAAAAAACATGTTCTAAAATTCTACAAGAGATCGACGTCAGAGATATAGGTCTATAGTTTTGCGCATCTGCTCGACGACCCTTCTTGAAGACTGGGACTACCTGTGCTCTTTTCCAATCATTTGGATCCCTCCGTTCCTCTAGAGACTTGCGGTACACGGCTGTTAGAAGGGGGCAAGTTCTTTCGCGTACTCTGTGTAGAATCGAATTAGTATCCCATCAGGTCCAGTGGACTTTCCTCTATTGAGTGATTCCAGTTGCTTTTCTATTCCTTGGACACTTATTTCGGGAAGCCAGGATCCGTTTACCTTAAGGCTTTCCTCTTTCTTGTTGAAAAACACGCGAACAGTTTCAACAAGAAAGAGGAAAGCCTTAAGGTAAACGGATCCTGGCTTCCCGTACTGCAGCGAACGACCGTCGCAGGTAGCAAGAGGAGAACCGCACCGGAAATGACCGCGGAGAAGCCCTCGGACGTTGGCGCGCCAGGTACATATAGTCTGCGGCCGCGAGCTCGGCTCCAGTTCACCACCGGCAATGGAGGGTGAAGCTTTGACAATGCCAGCCACTCGTGCTGGCGAAACGTCAGAAAAATCATTAGAGGAACGTCGGCCGAAGAACCCGAGACAGAAGCCAGTAGGCAGTTTGTCAACAAGTGGCCACGAAAGCCTTAACAATTTTGTAACTGTTGTTCCTCTTTTGTTGACGGGCACCACTTGGTTTCACAAGCCTGTCTGCTAGTGGCAGCAGCTGCGGTTATCGATATGTAGTAACTGTGGCTCTATCTTTGGGGCGACGTTGTGGTTGTTCCGTGTCGTGTCAGTGTACAGTTCGGTTGGGTCTCAGGAGGAACCAGGTCCGTGCAGTGCGGAACACGTCGGGACCGCTGGCGGCGGCATGGACTGCGGGATCGAAGGCCTGTGGTCACGAGGAATGCCGGACATTTGCCACACCGGACATTTGCCACGCCAGACATTTGCCACACTTGCCCCCTCGCCAGGTAGCGATCCTTCAGGTAATGGACGCCCTTCCTCGTACTTCTGTCCGCCTTCAAACCGCCGTCTCCACATCTTACTCGATACAACCAGTACGTAAGAGACCTTCTTCTTCGACATCTTGGCCGAATACAGAGCTTCTTTTCCGAAATCGAAATATTTGTATCTTTTGGGAAACGAAAGCAATTCCGACGATTATGTCAGTATGTAATTAGTTCTGCCACGTATAAATATACAGGGTGTTTCAAAAATGACCGGTATATTTGAAACGGCAATAAAAACTAAACGAGCAGCGATAGAAATACACCGTTTGTTGCAATATGCTTGGGACAACAGTACATTTTCAGGCAGACAAACTTTCGAAATTACAGTAGCTACAATTTTCAACAACAGATGGCGCTGCGGTCTGGGAAACTCTATAGTACGATATTTTCCACATATCCACCATGCGTAGCAATAATATGGCGTAGTCTCTGAATGAAATTACCCGAAACCTTTGACAACGTGTCTGGCGGAATGGCTTCACATGCAGATGAGATGTACTGCTTCAGCTGTTCAATTGTTTCTGGATTCTGGCGGTACACCTGGTCTTTCAAGTGTCCCCACAGAAAGAAGTCACAGGGGTTCATGTCTGGCGAATAGGGAGGCCAATCCACGCCGCCTCCTGTATGTTTCGGATAGCCCAAAGCAATCACACGATCATCGAAATATTCAGTCAGGAAATTAAAGACGTCGGCCGTGCGATGTGGCTGGGCACCATCTTGCATAAACCACGAGGTGTTCGCAGTGTCGTCTAAGGCAGTTTGTACCGTCACAAATTCACGAAGAATGTCCAGATAGCGTGATGCAGTAATCGTTTCGGATCTGAAAAATGGGCCAATGATTCCTTTGGAAGAAATGGCGGCCCAGACCAGTACTTTTTGAGGATGCAGGGACGATGGGACTGCAACATGGGGTTTTCGGTTCCCCATATGCGCCAGTTCTGTTTATTGACGAAGCGTCCAGGTAAAAATAAGCTTCGTCAGTAAACCAAATGCTGCCCACATGCATATCGCCGTCATCAATCCTGTGCACTATATCGTTAGCGAATGTCTCTCGTGCAGCAATGGTAGCGGCGCTGAGGGGTTGCCGCATTTGAATTTTGTATGGATAGAGGTGTAAACTCTGGCGCATGAGACGATACGTGGACGTTGGCGTCATTTGGACCGCAGCTGCAACACGGCGAACGGAAACCCGAGGCCGCTGTTGGATCACCTGCTGCACTAGCTGCGCGTTGCCCTCTATGGTTGCCGTACGCGGTCGCCCTACCTTTCCAGCACGTTCATCCGTCACATTCCCAGTCCGTTGAAATTTTTCAAACAGATCCTTTATTGTATGGCTTTTCGGTCCTTTGGTTACATTAAACATCCGTTGAAAACTTCGTCTTGGTGCAACAACACTGTGTTCTAGGCGGTGGAATTCCAACACCAGAAAAATCCTCTGTTCTTAGGAATAAACCATGTTGTCTACAGCACACTTGCACGTTGTGAACAGCACACGCTTACAGCAGAAAGACGACGTACAGAATGGTGCACCCACAGACTGCGTTGTCTTCTATATCTTTCACATCACTTGCAGCGCCATCTGTTGTTGAAAATTGTAACTACTGTAATTTCGAAAGTTTGTCCGCCTGAAAACGTACTGTTGTCCCAAGCATATTGCAACAAACGGTGTATTTCTATCGCTGCTCGTTTAGTTTTTATTGCCGTTTCAAATATACCGGTCATTTTTGAAAGACCCTGTATATCCCTCTGTCTGTACGGTAACTTCGTTTCACGCTTACTGATTGCGATAGAAACAGTCCATCGCCATGGAAGCAACAAGAAAGGAACGCTGTAAACAGAATGCGAATGTTCGCTAACCATTTCTTTTTGATCGCTGCATTTGTGCCTACTTTAATTGCTACAACTGCATGCCCAAAAGACAATAAGGAAAGAAGAAATGGGTATGTGAATGTTTGAAAAGAAGGACGACATACTTCATATGAATTTACTCTAAAATTCGATATCCCTTGAGACGAAACATTAGTTAATAAAGTATAGCGGGACAATGTTCAAAACATGACTGAAAGTACGTTCATAAACAGAGATAAGAACATCTATGATCGACATGTTGACGTACAATTTTAAAATGTTAGAAACAAGGAAATGAAGTAATACAGAATGCTATGCTTGTACCGTACGTTGTTGTTCTACATTATTTAGCTCTGGTACTTACAGGGTCACAGATTAAGGAGGGAAGAGCCGTAATTCTAATGATCTCCACTATAACAGAAACAAGAAGCACAACTTAAGGAAAAATAATGTAATGTGTGTTCCAGCTCACAAGCGACATTGAAGCAGTTAGTTCCTGTGACTTAGTATGGGCAGAGATTATATTCGACAACCGGAATAAATTAATAACTGGCTGCTTCTACCAACCCCCGGTCTCAGATGAAACAGTTGCTGAACATTTAAAAGAAAACTCGAGTCTCATTGCAAATAGGTACCCTACTCATACAATTATAGTTGGCAGTGACTTCAATCTACCTTCCGTATGTCGACAAAAATACATTTTCAGACCCTACTGTAGATAGAAAACAACTTCCATAATTGCTCTAAATGCTTTTTATAAAATTATTTTGAACAATTAGTTCACGAGGCCATTCAAATTATAAATGGTTACGAAAACACACTTCTTAGCCACAAATAACCCTGATCATCATGACGAGAACAGGCATTAGTGAACACACAGTCGTAGCGAGGCTCAATTCCGTAACAAAGAAATTCACCAAAACTAAATGCGAAATATATATATTTATAAAAGCAACTAAAACTTCGGTTGACGTCTTTCTAAGAGACAGTCTCCAATCCTTCCAAACTATGTAAGTGAAGGCCATATGTGGCTTAAGTTCAAAGAAATAGTATCAACAGCAATCGAGAGATTCATATCATTAATATCATGAACTGATCCCCCACGGTACACAAAACACGACAGAAAGCTGCTGCAGGAGCACCGAAAAAGGCACGTATAATTTAGACGAGCGCAAAATGTCCAAGATTGGCGAAGTTTTACTGTGGCTCGAAATTTGGTGCGGATTTCAATGTGAGATGCATTTAATTGTTTCCACAACGAAACTCTCTCTAGAAATGTGGCGAAAAATACATAGAGATTCTGGTCCTATGTTAAGAAAAGCAGCGGAAAGTCTCAGTAAGTACCTTTACTGCGGGTCGGGCGGCGAGTGTGGAGGAGGAGGAGGAGGAGGGGGAGCAGGGGGCACAAGGGACCCAACACTTCGGAGCAGGTAAAATCGTGGCAAATGTCCGGCGTGGCAAATGTCCGGTGTGGCAAATGTCCGCACACCGGTCATGAGGGTGTTCGACCTCGTCGTAAACCAGATCCTGCAAGTATTGAGTGCATTTGGTTTCAAGCAGAGTAACCTCCACTATTGTGAGATCTTGCGACTCTCCAGTCACTTGGGTTCGTGTTGTTGCTCGTAGTGTTGCTGAGACGAAGAGCAGCGAGTGGAGTGCTTGGGGAGGCGGATCTGGTTAGCTTTCCTGGACTTATAATTACTATTTATTGCGTTCAGTTTGTTACTATTTGTTAAGTTCAACCAGTGATGTGTTTCCTGCCTCATGGCCACTAACTCCCCAGTTACCTACCCAGGGGGTAGTGTATGTAACGGCAGTGTACGTTTCCTCGCCTTGTCACTGCTGTCCGGTGAGGAGTTTGGTTTTGTCCGCTTTCTTGATTGTAGGTTGATTGGCGATTCTTCTACTCTGGTGGTAGTGATTCCTTTCTCGTTCTGGGAGCTCTAAGCACAGTATTCTGCGGGCGGAGTCCGGACCGCTGGTTCCGGCTTTGGCGTATTTATACATCTCTGCATTTGGTTTATGAGACGTCAGGTAGCCTCAGCAAGATTATCATTAGTCATTCGTTAGACTGCCACTAGTCTGAGTTACCATCTTGTGAACTGAATGCAACTCATGGCAGCCTTTCTCATCGCTTGCGAAAGTGTTTTTTGCCAGACCTACTCAGAGGTCGATTCCTGCTGCACTGTCTGTGACTAGCCCTTGTGTTTTATTATTGTATTTGCTGTTTTATTGTTTGTTTCTAAATTTTTTATATAATTGCCATTCTTGGCGTTACAGAATGTTTAAATGATTGTGTTACCAAGTTTACCATCATTTTGTCTCACCTGTTTGGTGATCAGTTGCTTGTCCTTTAAATTAACCTTTGCTGTTGTACCTGCTGTTTTACTGTATGTTTTTTAAATTTATTATATAATTGCCACTCTTGGCGTTACAGCGGGTTTAAATAGTTGTGTAACGAAGTTTACCATCATTTTGTCTCACTCATTTGGTGATTAGTTGTCTGCCTTTTAAATTAACCTTGCTATTGCATTGCTGTTTTAGTGTATGTTTGTTAAATTTTTTTATAATTGCCGTTCTTGCCGTTAGAGGCCTTCAGCCGTGACTGTGGTTTCTTGCCTTAAAATTCTAATTGGGATGACATTGGATTGTTTTTAAAACATTATTTGCTGTGTCTGTAATTTATGCTCATTTGGTAAATTGTAACATACTGAAAGCACATTTAATAAATGTGTGTAATTGCAAAAGGGAACCAACAGTAACTGATTACGGCCCCGTCCATAGTCGTAACTGAATCCTGCCTTCCTTGATTACCAGGTTTCAGCTGGTTTGTAGAACATTCTGGACAGTTCGAGATAATTATATGGCCATCCAGATCGCCCGATGTGAATCCCATTCAAAATTTTTGGTATATACCTGTGTTCGTCCGTTCGTGCACAAAATTCTAGACCGGCAACACTTTTCCAGCTATGGTCGGCTGTTGTAGCAGCATGGCTCAGTATTACTGCTGGGGACTTCCAACGACTTGCTGGGTCCATGCCATGTCCAGTTGCTGTATTACGCCGCCCAAAAGGGGACCGACACGGTGGGTGTCGTGGGGTTTCCTACCGTGGGGTTTCCTACCGTGTGGTTTCCTACGAGCAGTGGCACACTAAACCCGTCAGAGGCCTGGGCCGGCAAAACAAATCAGGCTCCCCTTGCTGCCCCCTCCCACCCTCCTCACCACACAGGATTTCTCCAAGAGTTTCAAACGCAAACGGAAGAAAGTCCTCCCACGTTGCTTATCATCTTCATTTTGTGTCTTGATAATTTACAAGGTATAACGTTATTTTACGTAACACTGAAAGTGACTGCTGTCGTAATCTCGTTTACTATTATTTAATAGCTTTGTTGCCACTTATATGACAGAAATCATTATATGATTTCTGTTGTTCGAATCTATTATTTACGTTTCACAACTACGAGTAAGTCAGCATAGAGCGAGCAGGGTGCATAAAAATGAATTCCTATTTCTCAAACCAAGAGGAAGGTCACTCTCTACTAGAGATGGGCAAAACTGTTCTTTTCAGAGATCGGATCAGAACTGTTCACTCCCTGAAATGAACTAGCTCTTTTTCATGACTCTCCATTCATTCACAACAGAAAATAAATGGAAGGCACATCGCCCTTTAAACTTGGTTTATTCCAGTACTATACCTGTATTTTGATCTTATTTGATCCTATTTTGAAGTAACACAGATAATGAGTACGAATTTTGTATTGTTTATTGAAATTTCCACGATATGACAAAGTTTTTGATTATTGATTTATTTTACACTACCGTGGTTTTTTGGGTGATCGGAAAATGTTGTAACTTGAGATTTACATTAACAATATATTTGGCTATAATGTATTAAAGTTTCATTAACCTCGTACAAATACATCGCACGCCATATATTTTTAAAGTGAACATTTCCTTCCGAAGACGCCTAAAATCGCAAAATCCGTACTAAAATAAGAAAAAAATATATAAATTTGACTGTAAGACCAAAGTGCTGCATATAGCCTTCCGCAGAATAAAACAAGGAAAATATTGGTGTATCACTTTTGCTATACGTTTATCGGTTCGCTCGTAATTAAAGTGTAAATTCGAGTAACCATAATAAAAAATCCTATAGTAAGAGGAGCCGTCAGGAACCTAATCTGATCAGTTTAAACAAATAAAAATAAAATAAAAACAAATGATGTATACATAACATAATTATGTAATATACATAACGGTATTACTACGAAGAACAATATCCTGTAGAGACGAACTCCGATGCAGAGGCGCTGAGTCAAGCAGGTCGAGACGCGAGCTGTATTACTGCTTGAGCTAAGACTGCAGAGACCAGAGTGACACCTGAGTTGCTTTGCTCAACGCTCTGGCTAGAGTCGAGAACGGTGGGGTGTGCGTTGAGCGGGCGAGTTCCGAGGGTGGGGGGAGCGGTGAACAGCCACCACTCACCCGCTCGGAGACAAATCGTCCGTTCTCTTGCGAGCAGGTTGTTGCAAGTAGTTCTTATGTTCTCTGCTAGGAGGCTCTCTGTCCTGTTGCTCGCATCAACTGCCCAGAGGGCAGGACGTGCGACTGAAACGATCGCCGACGGAGTGCTATGCTAAGGTGCGCCAGACACTGCACGCGGCAGAGGAAGCACAGAGACGGCACGGCATATGTGAAACACAAAATCCAATGGGGCACTGCACAATGCAGGCAGCCAAGGCAGAAGCAGGGTAGAGGCCAGCGCTGGCTGTGTTGTGTGACGTGCAGTGTACTCTGACCAGCAGAGGCCCCTCTGGTCTGCTCCGACTCTCTCTCTGCTGTGGGAAACGTTTGGAGCTACCGTTCTTTTTTTCTGAATCACTGATTGTTCACTCCTTTGAAAGATTGAACTCTATGAATTAGTTCAGGAGCGGATCCCCCATATCTACTGTCTACATAGAAACTTCGTTGAGTACATGGTGGAGGGTACTTTACTTACGGATTTCAAGAAAAGCCACAGTGTTGCTCCGATCTTGATGAAATTTTGTACATTGGGATCTTCAAAACAATGGGAACCTCACTGTCTACGTGAAATTTCATACGGTGTATGGCGTAGGGTGCCTTACAACAGAATTACACACCATTTGACTGATCAGCTTCGGAGTTGACTCATGTATGTATGTTTTCGTGGTGAAGGCATTTACACAAGCCAACGTATGCTGGATGGCGGATGGGTGGCCTACTTTTAAATAAATTTGTCATTGTCTCGTATTTTTTCATAGACGTATTTTTTCATAGACGGGGAAAGAGGAAATGGCATGACGAAGGCGGAGGAGGAGCTATACGGAGGGGGGAGAAGTGAGAGAAGCAAATTAAAAGAGAGGGAGCAGCAGGTAAACAGAGAAAGGGGGAAGGTGATGAATGACTAATGGAACACTGTAATAAATACATAGATTAGGGGTGTTATTGTGAATTTGATGTACTATTAGAAAAAGCGGAGGAGGAGGTGGACAGAGACGGGAAGATGGATGGAGAAGGAGAGGAGGATGGAGAGGAGGAGGAAGTGTTGTGAGAGAGGAGGGCAGATGGAGGAGATGGAAAGAGAGACGGATGGGCGGAAGGAGGAGGTGGATAGAGACACGAGATAGGACTAAATGCACAAGAGAATGAGGGAAGAGAGGATGAACTGACATAAAACGGGGATGAATAAATATCCGGGAAACTCCGAGTATATAGTTAGTAATTAGATAAAGATTTACGCGACAATGGGTGTGTTCATCTGACAGAAATTACAGAATATTTCCCTATGCTTAGATGCGGCGTATAGGTCTCGATAAGTGTGATGTCTACAGATGGTAAAATTCGTTGCTTAGTGTAGATGACTCCACCAAAGTTCATATACTTAGAATTTCATCTTTATAAAATGAACTATATAATAATCAGCTGAAAAATGCTCCTATTGGAGCACAATAAAGGCAAATATGATCGTGTTTAAAAGTCTCTGACAGAAAAGTGGGCAACCAGCTGTCTGAGTCCTCATTCCGCCTTCCTCACCAAAAATTCTGGAAGCTTCACAGGACGAGTGACTATGTTATGTAAGAAATTTACCACGTAAAATTTCAGTTTTGTTGAGATAATAGCAGATTGTGTATTAGAACTTTAGAAATACCGTTAAAAGCGTACTTTTGTGAATGAGATCAGCCAAATACAAATAATTAGTTTCGTATGACATATATGACGAAACTCCAGAATCGGCAAATTAACTTTGCGAAATTATTGATGCTGATCGACGACGGCACTGCCTGAGGAACGGTGACAACACCTGCACTGAGGGTGAGCGACTGGGGTAGACAAGCAGTGGGGAGGCTCGGTTCGCAAGCACCTCGTTAGGGAACCGGTTGCTCTGGACAGCTTCGCTACCTGCTGCACCCTTGTGGGAAACCCCACGATAGGAAGCCCCACGTAGCCACACGATATTGGGAGATACACCATGACTTTTGTCACCTCACGAACAGTGTTTCCGGAATCCGTGCAGTTCTTATATCGTCACGGTTGCGACGTCACCTCTTGGATGTGATAGTTCGATATCGCCGGTTAGGCGCCCCCGGCCACATCCGACGCGCCCCCTGCCGCTGGCAACGCTGTGTACCAGTCTGGGCCTTGGCGGCGCGGCGCGGCGCCTGAGTCATGCTGGGGCATTAGGCGCGCGCGCACACCGCTTGTAAATTACGCACCACACCGGCCAGCGCCGGCGCTCACCAGGCTTCATAATCGTTAGGCGCGGCCTGACGTCTCTATGAGGCGGCGGCTGCCGTGTTTGCTGGACGCGCGCCTCTTGTCGATGACTCGCCTGGGCGCCGTCACGACCCCCGACGGGAGCTTAATGCGTCCCGCTGTTGTTCGGCCGTCGCGCCACTCACAAGCCTCTCGTAATCACAGTATCGTTTATCTCCGCGGCCGAGAACAGAGCTCTCGACGTCCTCAACAAGGCACTACAGTCTTACTAAGCCAAACACGTGGGCACGTCTTTCGTTTAGTCACAGGCAAATTCGTCCTTGAAACGGAACAGCAGTTTTCACCCAAAGTTTACCCCTGTCGACATACCTGATTCTCCTTCGTGACTTTTTTTTTTTTTGGTCATCAGTCTACTGACTGGTTTGATGCGGCCCGCCACGAATTCCTTTCCTGTGCTAACCTCTTCATCTCAGAGTAGCACTTGCAACCTACGTCCTCAATTATTTGCTTGACGTATTCCAATCTCTGTCTTCCTCTACAATTTTTGCCCTCTACTGCTCCCTCTAGTACCATGGAAGTCATTCCCTGATGTCTTAGCAGATGTCCTATCATCCTGTCCCTTCTCCTTATCAGAGGTTTTCCACATATTCCTTTCCTCTCTGATTCTGCGTAGAACCTCCTCATTCCTTGCCTTATCAGTCCACCTAATTTTCAACATTCGTCTATAGCACCACATCTCAAATGCTTCGATTCTCTTCTCTTCCGGTTTTCCCACGGTCTATGTTTCACTACCATACAATGCTGTACTCCAGACGTACATCCTCAGAAATTTCTTCCTCAACTTAAGGCCGGTATTTGATATTAGTAGACTTCTCTTGGCCAGAAATTCTTTTATGCCATAGCCAGTCTGCTTTTGATGTCCTCCTTGCTCCGTCCGTCATTGGTTATTTTACTGCCTATGTAGCCGAATTCCTTAACTTCATTGAATTCGTGACCATCAATCCTGATGTTAAGTTTCTCGCTGTTCTCATTTCTACTACTGCTCATTACCTTCGTCTTTCTCCGATTTACTCCCAAACCATACTGTGTACTCATTAGACTGTTCATTCCGTTCAGCAGATCATTTAATTCTTCTTCACTTTCACTCAGGATAGCAATGTCATCAGCGAATCGTATCATTGATATCCTTTCACCTTGTATTTTAATTCCATCCCTAAACCTTTCTTTTATTTCCATAATTGCTTCCTCGATGTACAGATTGAAGAGTAGGGGCGAAAGGCTACAGCCTTGTCTTACACCCTTCTTAACACGAGCACTTCGTTCTTGATCGTCCACTCTTATTATTCCCTCTTGGTTGTTGTACATATTGTATATGACCCGTCTCTCCCTATAGCTTACCCCTACTTTTTTCAGAATCTCGAATAGATTGCACCATTTTATATTGTCGAACGCTTTTTAAAGGTCGACAAATCCTATGAAAGTGTCCTGATTTTTCTTTAGTCTTGCTCCCATTATTAGCCGTAACGTCAGAATTGCCTCTCTCGTCCCTTTACTTTTCCTAAAGCCAAACTGATCGTCTCCTAGCGCATTCTCAATTTTCTTTTCCATTCTTCTGTATATTATTCTTGTAAGCAGCTTCGATGCATGAGCTGTTAAGCTGATTGTGCGATAATTCTCGCACTTGTCAGTTCTTACCGTCTTCGGAATTGTGTGGATGATGCTTTTCCGAAAGTCAGATGGTATGTCGCCAGACTCATATATTCTACACACCAACGTGAATAGTCGTTTTGTTGCCACTTCCCCCAATGATTTTAGAAATTCTGATGGAAGTTATCTATCCCTTCTGCCTTATTTGACCGTAAGTCCTCCAAAGCTCTTTTAAATTCCGATTCTAATATTGGATCCCCTATCTATTCTAAATCGACTCCTGTTTCTTCTTCTATCACATCAGACAAATCTTCACCCTCATAGAGGCTTTCAATGTGTTCTTTCCACCTATCTGCTCTCTCCTCTGCATTAAACAGTGGAATTCCCGTTGTATTCTTAATATTACCACCGTTGCTTTTAATATCACCAAAGGTTTTTTTGACTTTCTTCTATGCTGAGTCTGTCCTTCCGACAGTCATATCTTTTTCGATGTCTTCACATTTTTCCTGCAGCCATTTCGTCTTAGCTTCCCTGCACTTCCTATTTATTTCATTACTCAGCGACTTGTATTTCTGTATTCCTGATTTTCCCGGAACATGTTTGTACTTCCTCCTTTCATCAATCAACTGAAGTATTTCTTCTGTTACCCTTGGTTTCTTCGCAGCTACCTTCTTTGTACCTATGTTTTCCTTCCCAACTTCTGTGATTTCCATTTTTAGAGATGTCCATTCTTCTTCAACTGTACTGCCTACTGCACTATTCCTTATTGCTGTATCTATAGCGTTAGAGAACTTCAAATGTATCTCGTCATTCCTTAGTACTTCCGTATCCCACTTCTTTGCTTATTGATTCTTCCTGACTAATGTCTTGAACTTCAGCCTACTCTTCATCACTACTATATTGTGATCTGAGTCTATATCTGCTCCTGGGTACGCCTTACAATCCATCTGATTTCGGAATCTCTGTCTGACCATGATGTAATCTAATTGAAATCTTCCCGTATCTTCCGGCCTTTTCCAAGTATACCTCCTCCTCTTGTGATTCTTGAACAGGGTATTCGCTATTACTAGCTGAAACTTGTTACAGAACTCGATTAGTCTTTCTCCTCTTTCATTCCTTGTCCCAAGCCCATATTCTCCTGTAACCTTTTCTTCTACTCCTTCTCCTACAACTGCATTACCCTTTCAATATCCTCATACACTTTCTCTATCTGTTCATCTTCAGCTTGCGACGTCGGCATGTATACCTGAACTATCGTTGTCGGTGTTGGTCTGCTGTCGATTCTGATTAGAACAACCCGGTCACTGAACTGTTCACAGTAACACACCCTCTGCCCTACCTTCCTATTCATAACGAATCCTACACCTGTCATACCATTTTCTGCTGCTGTTGATATTACCCGATGCTCATCTGACCAGAAATCCTTGTCTTCCTTCCACTTCACTTCACTGACCCCTACTATATCTAGATTGAGCCTTTGCATTTCCCTTTTCAGATTTTCTAGTCTCCCTACCACGTTCAAGCTTCTGACATTCCACGCCTCGATTCGTAGAACGTTATCCTTTCGTTGATTATTCAATCTTTTTCTCATGGTAACCTCCCCCTTGGCAGTCCCCTCCCGTAGATCCGAATGGGGGACTATTCCGGAATCTTTTGCCAATGGAGAGATCATCATGACACTTCTTCAGTTACAGGCCGCATGTCCTGTGGATACACGTTACGTGTCTTTAATGCAGTGGTTTCCATTGCCTTCTGCATCCTCATGTCGTTGATCATTGCCGATTCTTCCACCTTTGGGGGCACCATGGAAGTTATTCCCTGATGTCTTATAAGATATGCTATCACGCTATCCCTTCTTGTCAGTGTTTCCCACATATTCATTTCTTTTCCCGTTCTGCGCAGAACCTGCTCATTCCTTACAATAATAGTCCATCTAAATTTTCAACATTCGTCTGTAGCACCACATCTCAATCCCTTCGGTTCTCTTCTGTTCGAGTTTTCCCATGGTCCGTCTATCAATACCATAAAATGCTGTTCTCCAAACGTACTTTCTCAGAAATTGCTTCCTTAAATAAAGTCCTATATTTGATACTATTAGATTTCTCTTGGACAGAAATGCCCTTTATGCCAGTGCTGGACTGCTTTTGATCCACCCCTTGTGCTGTCCAGCACTAATTACTTTGCTGCCTAGGTAGTAGAACTTCTTAACTTCATCAACTTCCTGACTTTCAGTCCCGATGTTAAGTTTCTCGCTCTGAGCACTTTGGGACCTAACATCTTAGGTCATCAGTCCCCTAGAACTTCGAACTACTTAAACCTAACTAACCTAAGGACATCACACACACCCATGCCCGAGGCCGGATACGAACCTTCGACCGTAGCGGCCGCGCGGTTACAGACTGACGCGCCTACAACCGCTCGACCACTCCTGCCGGCGATCATTATCTAACACATCCTCGATTTTGCCGGCCGCGGGTGGCCTTGCGGTTCTAGGCGCTTCAGTCCGGCTCCGCGCGACTGCTACAGTCACGGTTCGAATCCTATATCTTGGGCATGGATGTGTGTGATGTCCTTAGGTTGGTTAGGTTTAAGTAGTTCTAACTTCCAGGGGACTGATGACCTGAGATGTAAAGTCCCATAGTGCTCGGAGCCATTTGAAAATCCTGTAACACAGACTCTGCCCTACCTTCCTATTCGTAACGAGTCCTATTCCCGTTATATCATTTTCTGCCGCTGTTGATGTTACCCTATACTCATTTTCTTCTTTCCATTTTGCTTCACTGACACCTACTATATCTAGATTGAGCCGCTGCATTTTCTTTTCCAGATCCTACAGCTGCCCCACCTCATTCAAACTTCTGATACTCCGCGCTCCGACTAGTAGAACGTTATTCTTTCGCTTGTTATACAATCTTTTTCTGATGGTGACCTCCCCCTTGGCAGTCACCACTCAGAGATCCGAATGGAGGACTATTTCATAATCTTCTGTCAATGCTGTCATCATCATGATACTGTTTCAGTTACAAGTCACATGTCTTGTGGATGCACATTGTGTGTCTTTAATGCAGTTGTTTTCATTGCCTTATGAGTCGTCGTGCCGTTAATCATTGCTTATCCTTCCGCCTTTTGGGGCAGTTTCCCATCCCAAGGACAGAGAATGCCCTTAACATCTGCCCGCTCCTCCCCCCACTCTGACGAGGCCCTCCGCTGAATGAGGATGACTTCTTATGACGAAAGTCTTCGGCCGCCAATGCTTATTATTAGTCAAAATTTAAGAGGTGGCGGATTTCAAATCCGGTATTGGGTCGTTTTGATTACTGATCAAAGACCCGCGGGTCAAGGTGGGCTGATACGATAAAGAGTGGTGAGCTTCTACTCAGAATTGGCGAAGAAAAGATTATATGGGAGGCACTAACTAGAAGGTGGGACAGGAAGATGCGACGTGGAAATGACTTCCATGGTACTAGATGGAGCTGTAGAGTGTAAAATCTGTAGCTGAAGACAGAGATTGGATTATATCCAGCAAATAACTGGCGACAAAGGTTGCAAGTGCTACTCTGGTAAAAGTGAGTGACACAAGAGAGGAATTTGTGGTGAGCAGCACCGAAGCCAGATGACTGATGACTTAAGAAAAGGTCGCTGCATCTAAGGAAGGAACAACACTGAGTACCAGTTATGTGCTGACTGCATTTCATTTTGCTCATATTTATTAATTATCTTTTAATTTGAACGTGAGTGCTGCATTTGCGTAATAAAGGCATGGGTAGCTCTAGCCAAAAAAAATGTAACTGTATTGTCACAGTCATTTATTTAGACCAACATAAGAGTTCAATAACAAGGCTATACTCACTTTTCAAGTCACCATTACAAAATGCTAAAACTTATGCACATTACTGGCAAAGAAGTGAAGCACTAATGTAGCCATTATCCAGAGAATGAAGGAAGAAATAGTTCCACCGGTCTGTATTGTAAAACATTTCTTTATTGAGCACTATTAGTTCTGAACGTTGCTCATTTTTAAGTGTACCTACTATAGCTCGAGATTAATCTGTTGTGCATGGAGTTGTGAATGGGCAGCACTGGAAAGTTGTAGTGCTTAATGAAGTACTGTTGTAAAATACATCCTAATGGAACAATGTTCTTCTTATAATTTATCCTGGGTCTGGTGCCACCCCAAAAGAAGATCAAGGTTCTCAGTGCCGTTACTTGATTTCTAACCGTGACTGCTAAGAGACAAACGGAATTGGCAGGCGGACTTCGATGGAAGTTCTGGAGTGGAAGTCGTTTATTGGGCGGTGGTCAGTCTGCTGGTGGTGTTCCTGACTATACGCTGCAGTCGACTGGCAACATCTACCGGTAACAGCGTGAATTCACCGGCCGGTGCTTGACTTTCAATAGTGGGAAGAGCTGAATGTCCAGCGTTGGTGGCTGCGATGCTCGGGAGCCAAGTCTGATCAAGGCCAACTTTGATAGACCCACACTGACGTCTCCAAGTTAAGTCTCCCCCTACAGACGTATACCGGTAACTATCAACTCCGCTGCCTCGAAGTCTATCAGACCACGAGGGTCTCTACCCTAGCGTTCAGCAGAGGCCTCTTCCTGGGCGTATCCATGAACTAAGCTCACCAGCTCATGTGCTACTTTTGGGCCATCAAACTATTCCATCAAACTATTTTGCAACATCTGTCTTAACTGTTGCATCAGCCCACGACACACAATATGGGTATACTGTGAGCGCCTTCTGTGATTACATAACACTCTCTCACATGCTTAGCGTCTAGCAGAAATGTATCAGCAGAAATGTATCGTAAATCTTCCTTTGTCTAGTCTTTTAAACACCCTTTATTTCTTTCGTATTTCATGGAACTGTAAATGTAAAAATATCGCAAACACACAGCAGTTTCGATTTTAAGTTTTCACTAAAATATCTACAACTAGTGACAGAAGACTACTAGTGTTCCAGTTATTAACGTCAAGAACACGAAAATTGTGAAGAAAAAATTCGTAACATGAAAATGTGCTTATGTTTCATATAGTGTGACCTCCAGCATGTGCCCATGTAAGGCAAACGGAGATGTCAGCTAAAAACTCGAATAACTATTTCACCGAAGGTGCGTTGAAGTAAAGTGCGACAAGCGTCTGTAACAAATAAAATACGGTGCAGCAAGAAAAGGCGGTTTTTATTTACTAAACGAGCATCGTATGAGTTTGTAACTACTCAGTCTATGTAATTATATGTAACCTATTTGTCTTCTGAAGCTTTAGTCCGGTAGGGAACGTTTTATCTACCCAAAAATTTGTCAGCACAAAAGTAACAATTCGAGCAGACTTAGTCTAATGTGGAACTCAGAAGTGTTACGATGGATGGGTGTGGCGTGTCTAATTATTAAAACAAAATCAGCTGCATTTTATAAGAAGAAATTGTTCTGTTACCAACGAGTGGAAAATGGAATTTGGATGAGACAATTCGAAGTATTGATGTACAATCAGTCTTGGTCGGGACGTGGATGTGCATGAACGGAAGGGCGCGTGTACGATGTTAATTAAGGAAAAATTATTCAGAGGAAAGCAGAACAGTGTTACAAGTTGTGGAAAGTGAAGGACTTAAGAAGATAAAGGAGAAAGTGAATGGCGATGGAGAACGCAGTACTCTTTAGAGAACATGGTTGTTTCGCTATAGTTGTCATACCACGTTGCGTTTTCGAGAAGACAACTAATTGCGAAATTCGACGCAAGACTTCACAAAAATAGACAAAATTTGAATACGAAGAGTAACTAGAACCGATAATTTAATGAGAGAAATTTTTTTTTGAAGATACATTGCAGAAGACGCTGGGACCCAGACGTTAGTATTACATCAAACAATCTAGAACCAGATCAAATCATCTCAAGAGAAAGTAAACTCACTGTGAGTTCTTCTGACAGTATACGGAGCAGTTTTACGTGGTATTTAGAACAAAACAGACTGTGAAGTTTGCCGATTATATGGACAATGTTACGAGTGGAGACTAATATCTATTTCTTTCGTTGCCAAAGTGGAAAGTTTTTCAAAAGTTAAACTAATAAGTGTTAGTGTCAAGGCTTACATTATCTGAGTGAAAACTGGCAGGTGACCTGCTAGTTAAAGCACGTAGTTAGGTCATCGACCAATGTTAAAAGTAAGCCTGCAGTATTTTTCTGGCTTAATCCAGTCCCATATCCTACTCTGAAACAGTTTCGAAGTGACGATAAGATGATGTGCTGGAACAGAACGAGAAATTTATTTGTATTTTGACAGTTAATTTTCGGACTGAGATGTTAGCCGCTATCTTGCAGTAGTTCAGCGATCTTTAAAGCAAAATAGCATAGTGGCATCAAATAGCATTCATCACCGTGAGCACAATCCAAGTTGAGATGTATAAATATTCAAGCGATTTTTGCACCACCGCCATATTGTTTAGCAATGAATGAAAACAGAATTTTTAGGAAACTATTATATAAACATTGTTTAAGGTTTAATGGCTTTATTCAGCATCCATAAGAAAATTATTGGACAGAACTTCATTGCATATCATTAAATTAGCAGTGTAGAACTATCCCGTAATTAGAATTTCCAAGAATGCCTTATTACTAGAACTGAGTAAGCGTTGGAGCTTGTGTTTGAAGTATAGTGTTGTACATTAGCCTTCAAAGAACCTTGTCATTAGTGAAATAATGTCACTAAATATGTTCTATAATTGTAAAAAGATCGACCGTAATTTTACTTAGCAAGTTTAAGGTTGAAGATAATGTGGCATACAACAAAAATGTAACGATTACTTTGCACCAATCTTCAATCTTACCCCTGATTCAGAAGTATTTTGTGATTCATTGCCTTACGCTAAATTTTATGACATGATAACTCAGTGTTTATTAAGCTTTTCACTTCCCTACAGAACCGATTTCTCAAAAGTGCTTTTGAGATTCATTGCCATAAGTTAAATTTTACGATACGATAACTCAGGGTTTGTTAAGCTTTTCATTTCCGTACACAACCGATTTCTGAAGAGTTCATATTCTGCCAATAACTCTGATCTGTATATTTTACTGCGTACCGTGTAGCCAACAATATGAGCACCTGCTTAATAGCTTGCTTGCCCGTATCAGGAATCCTACAGTTTGTTGGATGCTTTCTGAAAGTATGTGGCATCAGATATTCACTCACAGGTCATGTAATTCGCATAAATAACGGGCCGTTGATTTGCGTACGTGGTGACGGCGTTCGGTAGCGACTCAGATGGGTTCTATAGGATTTACACGAGGAGAATTTGATCGCCGAGACATCAACATGAGTTCGCTATACTGCTTCTCAAACCACAGTAGTACGGTTCTTGGTGTGAGACACGGACAGTTATTTTGCCGAAAGATGACATCCCCGTCGGGTAAGAGATCAAACGTGAAGGGATGCAGGTGGTTCGCAGCTGTCAGCGTGTCTTCGATTACTACCATAGGTCCCATGCAAGAGCAGGAGAATGTTTCCCATAGCATATTACTGTTTCAGCCAGCCTGTGTCTGTGGTACGCTGCACGTTTCGACCCGCCGTTCACCTCGATAACGGCATTTGTGGAGGTGACAGACGACCTAGTATATGAAAAATGTGGTTCAACCAAAGATCTGACACGTTTCCATTAATCGGCGATCGAATCTTAATGGTCCCGTGCCCTCTGAAATCGTAATTGACGAGGTCGTTGGGCCAACATGCCAACATGTAGGAGTGATCTGCTGCGGAGCTCCATGTTCTACAGCGTACGAAGAACGGTGTGCTCCGAAACACTTGTACGAGCTCCAGCATTGTACTATTTCAGCGGAGTTATGCCACACAGCACCATCTATCCTACTTTAGAGAGCACACAACCCTCCGAACTCCAGGTTCTGTGAGGAGTTGCAGACATCCAACCATACAGCGCTTACTGGTAGTTTAACTGTCCTACTTCTTCCGTAGATGCTCACGAGAATAGTAGGCGAACATTCGACCAGATTCGCCGTTTCCGATTATCAGAGTAGTAATAATCTTTGCTTTGTCAAAGTCGCTAATATCAATAATACCCCCATTTGCAGCCCATAGCCTCGCCAGTGTGATCGCTCGTCCGTGTCTTTACTTTTTGTACCGGATCACGCACCGGGCGGCATTCAACGTCGCGGTGGGCAGTGTTCAAAATGTTTTGGCTTGTCAGTGTAGATCAGAAGCACACAGTTTCATGCTGAATCTGCCTGGAGAGGCGTGGTACTGAGCAGGAAGGTTTAGTTGGGACCACGTTGTGCAGTGATGTGCTAAGTGTTTGCGACACGCAGATGCAGCTAAGAGTAGGTTCTGTCCCACGGTTTTAACAGACTGTCGTTTGTGCTGCACCTAAGTTTCGGATTTCGAACTGAGTCAGTGGGTGATCACCAGATACTCATCACAAGTCAGGACTGTTTTGCTGATTTCAAAACAAAAAGTTTTTATTTATAACTCTATCGAGACTCTTTATCTGTCCTTTTTTCTTTTAATTTACTAAACCAGATCGCTCACTGTACAATTAATTGTTGTTCTAGAACTCGTGATCTCGCTGCAAGATCCAGTCCCACAGTTACGCTCTTTGTTTGACAACCTCTCTCCTATCGAAGAGTAGCGGATAGGAGAAATTGCCTGCCCAACAACAGTTCTTTCAAGTAGAACACCTCTGGAATGCGCAGCCGTGGTGTCGAATGGAAATTTCAGCATTAGTATGCTGTGTGGCCAACACTTTTGCCACTTGTTGGTGGATAGCTACTTTTCTGTACGTTCTAAATCGTCTCTATAAGAGGCCGCCATTCGAAACAAGCGCCTACCACACGTCCAATAATTTTCTCAATTCTGTACACTACAGCTTGTGAAGTGAACCGCACATAAAAATTACTTTACTATAGGTAAACACTACAATTTTGAATAAATCTCAAGGTAAAAAAAACATTTAAACTGCCATTCAGCCTCTTGCAGCATTCACATAATTTCCGCAAAAGTCCAGTGATTTAGAGTACCGTATTTCCGTTGCAGAACATTTCTGCATACAGTTGTGCAAAACCTCTGCCATTGCCATCGTCTTTGCCGTATAGAAGCAGCATAAACGCCATTTCGTTTCTGATTTTCTGGTACGTGTCACAATGTTGTCAGCAAGTTTACAGCACTGCTACGTAACACAATTACCCTTTTAAGATGAGAACAAAGGACTATTGGAAGATGTAGAAAATGTGCAAGAATGCTATTAGCCTTAGTCCTTGAAGCGCCTTACACTGAAGGCTGATGGGTTGCATAACTACTTAGGCTGCCGAACAAAACCCGCAGACGCTCTGCCGTCACAAACTTCGACACACCACGGCACCAAACAACGTACTTGAAGTCTGAAGTTCAGAACTTAATCGAATGCCTTCCGGAAGTCGAGGAACCTGGGTGCAGCTATATACGGCCGTTTGGATCTCATGGACCATCAGAACAAGCTAAGTTTCACAAGAACTCTGTGTACTGAATCCATGTTCATTCTTATAGAAGAGATTATCGTTCGCATTAATACGCGTGCATAAACGTTTTTCATAATTCTGCTACAGTAGATGCTAGTGATAAAGATCTATAATTCCGCACATCTGCGCAAGGACTCTTCTCCCTTATGTATTAGCATGAAATGCAAGATAACGCATATTGAGGCACGAATGGAAAGGCATTAGTAAAACAAATTCTTTACTCATGGAAAGCTCTCGGGTCTTCAGTCGGTGGTAGTGTTCGGGTAGCGTGACGATTTGATGAGCGTCATCATCTTCTGAAGCGTTTATTTCATGCCAGAAATGAAACACATATGAATACCAACAGCAGGTAATACTCTTTTTTATTTCGGCCATTACCGGTCCACAGCGTACATACAGCAAAGGTTTTCTTTTCGTCCACAGTGCAGATCGTCATGTGGAAGGGTGATTAAATGGTCAAGGGAACTAAAGAAAACAAAAATCTTAATTTTTTCCATTGTTGACACTATTGTTACCGTGACTGTTACTTCCGTAAAGAAAAGATAAATTGTCTTCAGTCACTGAATTTGAATTTACAATCTGAATCACGTTAAGTGTGCTGTTGAAAGGGGGAAGGGGTGCTGATATGCACATAAATATGTTCAAGCAGGTTGTATACAGAAACTATGTGACTACTGCTGGAAACAAACCAACGCTGATACGTTTCCAAACAATAATGTAAAATGATGCCGAAGCACCTAAATATCAAGCGTCGCTCTCAAAATGCATTGCCCTTCGGAGGCGACACTCTTTCTGAATCGAGAGTAATGCCTAAAACGAGAGTGCAAATTCTTCCGTTGTTGAAACATATTTCTTTTCGTCTGTGACTCAGTTGTTTCCAATTTCGGGTCCACTTTAGTTCCAGCATTGACTTTTTGTGTTCGTTAAGATACTTCACATAACAGTCATATATCGCGACTTGCGATTCATCCCTATTCCCATCTTCCCCTATTTTAATTGACATGTTCATTCAGTATTCTAGGAAATCCTTAATAATTCTCTAGGTGTCTGGGAGTAAAGTTTCACAGATTTTCCTAATGAAATTAAACATTGTTCCGAATATTCATTTGCTCTGATATTTCTCTGGATATTGACCTTGACGTGTCAAAACGGATGCCATTTAATGAACTTAAATGAACTGAATTCGTCTTTTAAATAGGCCTCTCGGTTTCTACGAGACTGCAGTTTTTAGAAAAACATTAATAATAATTGTAGAATAATAATGCGTATATCTACGTAAACGAACATCGTGCACTATAGAACATTCAAAAAAAATTGATATACTGATTTTCTAAGACGATGACGCATTCCGTATCAGAATGAATGGCCATGTGTACGATTTATGCATGGGGATAGACGACATATCAAAAGCAGTATAGGCAAAATATGCTAAAGCAAGTGACAGTGGAGAAGCGCAAAATCTGACAGCTAGCCTTAGCAGTTCTTACTCTGCCATGCTACAGGCACTGGATATGATAAAATGCCTAGAATCAGTAACAGCTGTTGAATCATGCATTTAGTCGATTGTAGTTCCAGGCAGTTTTCCGTTTCCTACGGTTGTAGTACGATGGTGGGTCGATATTACTGACTTCCAGAGTTTTCAGCTAGTTCATAATCTACTGCCCTGAATGCTAGTGGCTATCCAAGTGCATATCGTGGTAAGGATTCAGTGAGAGGGAAGCTGGCATCTACATATTAGAAAACTGTAGGTAGTTTATAACGTAGATAGTTGCAAAACACCATAGTAATGGCCACAATGTTTGTGATAGTAATTCTGCTGACGTCATAACGGGTCTTGAGGGACAAGCCTGTGGTTCAATAATGTAACTGTTAATATCTCGGTCGGAGATCACCCTCCTGTCTTCTTCCGTAAGTCTGACTATTACACGCTAAAGCACCTCTCTTCTTGGTGAGAGTAATTTTGGCCTGTAAGTCTTCTCGGACCTCTCCTTCTCTCTAGCATAGATTTGCCTTGAAAGAAAATCCTCTACAAAGATTAGCTCTTTTTTGATAGCTGGATGCTGTGCGTAAAGGTACTGTGAAGCAGCTCAGCATGACTGGTCTCATACTCCTAGATAGCACTGTGATTTCTACCAGATCTTCTGTAGATTGTCGTCGTGTAAGTTACGTGTTACATACCAACCTCCTCCTGAAGCTGTGGCCAGAAATCCATATTGCACATACCAACCTTGCCCTTGTACTGGACCCTAAGCCATTGTTATTTCAGGATTGCAATGAGCAATTAATTATTCTCTTAAAATTTCTGGGCGGATGAAACCTGTGTGCCCGACTGGGACTCGAATTTGGGACCTTCGCCATTCGTGTATAAGTGCTCTATCGACTGAGCTCTCTAAGCATGACTCACGGCCTGCCATCACAGCTTTATTTCCGCCAGTGCCTCGTCTCCCACTTTGCAAACTTCACAGATGTTCTCTTGCGTAATTTGTGGGACTAGCGCACCTGGGAAAGGTTATTGCGAGAACACGGCTTAGGCATTGCTTTGGAGTTGCATTCAGAATGAATTTTCACCCTGCAGTGGGATTTGCGTTGATTTGAAACTTCCTGTCAAAGTGCATGCCCCGGACCAGGAGTCGAACCAGGACTTTTCCCTATCGCGGGTAAATATTTATCTGACGGCGAGTCGTGAGTTGTAGTCTGATAGCGTTTTCGGTAGAGCACTTGCCCGGGAAAGGCAGTCGTCCCAGGAATAAATATCTTTTATTTCACGTGTATGGTCACAAACCTGTAGGTCGTCAGACTATCGGTTTCGGTCAGCATGACCATCTTCAGATCTGCAGCAAAATATGAGAAAAATGTAACTAGCAGGTTGTCTACAGCTTAAAAAAATAAAATTGACCATCATGGAAAGGATTACTGACACACATATGAAAATTATGGGCTTTAAATGTGATGAGGCATACCGGTTTTAAAAAACATGTCCTAATGTACTGGAGCCATAGCGCCATCGTCAAAAGCTAGACACAATATCACCACCAGGAACGTCGAACATGTATAAATAATAGTATACGAAAGAGTCAACTTGTCAGCACCACTACGGCTCAAAAGAAATTGCCGTACAGTAGCGGTGAAATTTTTGCGTTGCAGTCTCGACAGGTGCTGCTACTTGGAGGCGTACACTTATACTTCAATGATAACTGTACGAAGTAAAATAAAAGAGGGACATAATCATTAAAGTCTGTAGTGGACATAATGTGCCAGGAAGTTTCAAATCAGCGCAGACTCCACTACACAGTGCAACATTTATTCTGGAATTATTCTTTTTTGAAGTGGCAATGGCCTTGCCGCAGTTGATACATTGGTTCCCGTGAGTCGCCGAAGTTAAGCGCTGTCGGGCGTGGTCGGCACTTGGATGGGTGACCATCCAGGCCGCCATGCCCTGTTGCCATTTTTAGGGGTGCACTCAGCCTCGTGATGCCAACAGAGGAGCTACTCGACCGATTCGTAGCGGCTTTGGTCAAGAATACCATCATAACGACCGTGAGAGCGGTGTGCTGACCCCACGCCCCTCCTATCCGCATCCTCCATGAGGATGACACGGCGGTCGGATGGGACCGGGAGGCCACTCGTAGCCTGAAGACGGAGTGCTTAGTTCTTTTTTAAAGGGCATGTGTATGCAGACCTCTTACACACTGAAATCCTCATACCACGGTCACGTAGCACTCAGCTGGAACGGTCAGAACAAAATGGTAGAACAGATTGATGAAGTTTAGTTCCTTGTGGTTATTCAGTCTCCCAGCTGATGAAAACGAATTACCACACGGTACTTCATTTGGGCATTGCCGAACTGTGGTTGTGGTGCCTCGACGGTACAGATAACCGTACATTTCTGCAACCAAAGCGTAGTGGTGCCTGTAAAGAGGTCAGACAAACCTTAGAGTCCTGAAGGGGAGCAGCAGATTTTTCGGTAGCTGTAGCTGTAACCTGCGCTACTGAACTGCCTTAGTAACATTAGCCGTTTGCTGTGTTGGTACTGCGAAGGACTGAAAGCATTTATAAGTTAATTATCATGATTTAACTCCTCTTCGGCAGCAGTGGATATCTTGTAATTGTGACAGATCAATCCAGACGGCTGAAGAAGTCATCTGGGATGGCCTGACACAGTACCTGAACTTTCACTATTACCAAAACCAAATTAATGAGCGATACACTGACTTTAGCCGAGCGTGTTAAAGAGCCTCTTCCGGGTTTCGGGGAGGCATGCCTACCCCGGATCGAATCCCACTCGTGGATCGAATAATACGAAGATCATAGCTGGAATCGGCCAGCACCTAGAAATACCTGAGCGTAACACTTCTTACGGATATGAAATGGAATAGACTCAGTCGCCGGTAGAATAGTGGGAAAATGCAGTCAGTTCACAAAGTATATTGCTTACATATCCCTCGTGCGACCCATTCTCGAATATTATTCAAGGGTGTGTGACCTGTACCAAATAGAAATAAGAGAGGATATTGAACTTATACAGAGAATGGCAGCACGAATGGTCATAGGTTTCTTCAATCCGTGGGAAAGTGCTGAATATACTGAACTGTCAGACTCTTGAAATCAGACGTAAGAAATCCCGAGAAAGCCTACTTAGAAAGGTTCAAGAACCGGCTTTAAATAACGAATCTACAATCCCGCTACTTACCACTCACGTAGGGATCATTAGGGCCAGATTACATTAGCTACAGGACACACAGGTGCATTTAAACAATCATTCTATCCAAGCTCAATATGTGAATGGAATGGGAAGAAATTGGTACTATGGGACGTATACTCTGCCATGCACTTCACAGTGGTCTGCAGAGTATAGACGTAGATGCAGATCCACCTAGGTAAATACAGGCTGGTATCCACTTTCCGCCTCAGATACACACTGGGCAATCATTTAGGGAAACGTTGTCACGCGTGAGGTTTATTGTAGACACAGACGGACGGGGGTACACAGATTAGATCCAGAAGAGAGAGGAGGCGTCAACAAGGCCATCCGGCCACGAACAGTTTCTAACATTGAAGTTAAATCTTAGTTTGTAAGACTAAGTCATATTTATTCTAAACTATAGGTGTTTCGACCCCTCTGTTGGGCTATCCTTTGGGCCTCGTGGTGTCCACTGTTAATTGGTTGTACAGTCAACAGTGGACATCACAGGATCCTGAAGAAAATCCCAGCAGAGGGGTCCTGAAGAAAATCCCAGCAGAGGAGCTGAAATGCCGAACAAATTTCAATGAGTAATAGGAATGCAGTCATGAACCTCCCGACAAACAAACATTTAGTTACCCCATTTTTTTAGACGTGATAATTAAAACTTTATGACTAAACGACGTGCATACGTGACACGTAGAATCTGCGCTCCACGAGGCGACCGACAGCGTCCTTGGCGTGACGCCGGGTGGGCAAGAGAGTCTCGCGCTGTCCCTGGAGATCGTATCGGGAATTCAAATTCTCCCAAAAGTACCTCCGCAGCTGTCCGTGGGTAGTATTTATACGCTGCCCTTTCCGGCTGTGCGAAAGTATTTTATGGGAGCGCGTGCCGGGTGGGGACCGGCCGTTGTTCCGGACGCGTCCCACGCGCCACTTGCGTGCCACGGTGCGTGTGCTCGTGCACAGGCAAGTCACAGTCGCGGGAACAAACATCACAGGCTGGTGGCTCAACGTAAGCGCACCTGCTATACTGTGTTATAAACGTACGGGGGCTGCCGTAGCAAAATGGAGAGGCCAAACCACGTACACTGCCTGACAGAAATATGAATCACCCGGCAGACATGGTCAGAAGTCAATGTAACTTCGTAAAATACACACCGTAGGCTTGTATGTATGATCAGAGTTGCAGTTTTTTTTGACAGAACGACCACCAAAGTGCTTCAGTTTTGTTTATATTCCGTGTTGTCATCAGGCTTTGTGGACTATATAAGGTGCATGAGCATCGTCAGATGTTACCAGTGTGAAGGACACGTAGGTGATGCGTACCCGTAAGAGATAGCGTTATCACCACCTGACAGAGGTTGAAAAGAGCCTAATTGTGGGACATTTCCATGTTTTGGGGCATTCAGATGTGACAGTGGCCTCAGTGCATGGGACTTGTCGTCAAGATTCCAGGCCACCATATCTGATTACAAGGGAAAAGCTCCATATTCTGCCACCACAAAACAAGATCGCCTTACTGTGCACGATGCTTATTGTAGCCCCATAACATTGTCGCCTATTGTCCGAGTAATGGTCTCTCGGAGCTATCTGCAGCTGGACTTGGGAATCCCTGTCCCATGTGTAGGCTGCCTTCAGCATCACAACGCAAACGTCCGAGTTTGGAGTGGTGCCGTCACCGGAAGGCATCGACCGCTGATGAATGGCGGCACTGTGTGTTCAGCGATCAATCGCGATTCTGCACTACCCTGGATGACCACCGTCGGTGAGTACCTCGGAGACTTGGCGAAACCTGTGTTAAAACAACACTGTAGATCGCAATAATATTTTGTTAATGACCGTTTTCGATTTCATGTGGAACTCATCTTCAGAAAATGAGCACTGTAAGAATAAGAAAAGCGGAGTTACAGAAAGTGGGGTGTGTATGGCGTCAGAGGAAAAATTTATGAAGTAGTGGTGTAGCGTTTACCCTTCTGGCTTCTACTGGCGCCTTTTAGAATGCTCACGCGGCAACAGGAACGTAAACTGATGAACCACGGTGAAGTAGTATGCAGACTTCGCGCCAAAAACGGATTCCTTTAGCCCCACCTATTGGCGTTATACGGATTTACAGAAAAAAATTGTCATCAACTAAATATGAATATATAAATAGGTAAATACACACTCATCCTCATAAATTAAGGATAAAGCTGATACATGGTGAAACAATGCTCTGGTGGGCGGTTTGCGTGTTTAAATCACCTCGGGGTATGACAATGCGCTGCATCTGACCTGCGGTCGTCGCACGGTGGCGCTAGCAGCAGTCTACATACGCAGAAGTGTGTTGGTGCATGTCAGAGTACGGTGCAGCGAGTAAGTGTGCAGACGTTTTCAGATGTGCTAATGGTGTCTGTGTGTTGAAAATTGCTCAAAGAACGCATATTGATGACGTTATGAGGGTAGAATACTAGGGCGACTGAAGGATGGTCAAACACAGCAGGTCGTAGCATTGGCCCGCCATGTGCCACAAAGTGTGATCTCAAGATTATGGCAACGTTTCCAGCAGACAGGAAACGTGTCCAGGCGCTACTGTACGGGACATCCACAGTCTACAACAACACAAGAAGACCGATATATCACCGCTAGTACCCGCAGACGGCCACAAAGTACTGCAGGTAGCCTTGCTCGGGACCTTACCGCAGTCACTGGAACAGTTGACTCCAGACATACAGTCCACAGACGACTGAACAGACATGATTTATTCGCCCGGAGACCTTCAAGGTGTGTTCCACTGACCCCTGGTCACAGGAGACCCCGTAAAGCCTGGTGTCAAGAACACAGTACATGGCCATTGGAACAGTGGCCCCAGGTTATGTTCACAGACGAGTCCAGGTACAGCCTGAACAGTGATTCTCGCCGGGTTTTCATGTGCCGTATACCAGGAACCAGATACCAACCTCTTAAGGTCCTTGAAAGGGACCTGTATGGAGGTCGTGGTTTGATGGTGTGGGGTGGGATTGTGATTGGTGCACGTACACCCATTCATGTCTTTGACAGAGGGACTGTCACAGGTCATGTGTATCGGGACGTCATTTTGCACCATTATGTCCACCTTTTCAGGGGTGCAGTGGGTCCCACCTACCTCGTGATGGATGATAACGTACGGCCCCACTGAGCTGCCAGACCTAAAACCCATCGAGCACGTCTGGGATGCTCTCGGTCGAAGTATGGCTGCACGTCTTCAAACCCCTAGGACACTTCAGGAGCTCGACCACCTGATCCAGAGTATTCCAACCCGTTGTGCGACCTGTGTACGTGTACATGGTAATCATATCCCATATTGATGTCGGGGTACATGCGCAGGAAGCAGAGGCGTTTTGTAGCACATGTGTTTCGGAACGGTTTTCTCAACTTATCACCAATACCGTGGACTTACAGCTCTGTGTCGTGTGTGTTCCCTACGTTCCCAAGCTATTAGCGCCGGTTTTGTGTAGTGCCACCCTGTGTGGCACCACATTGTGTAATTATCCTTAATTTACGAGCATGAGTGTAGTTACAAATCATCAGACAAATAGTTTTTTATGTTAAAGTAAGTGAGTGTACAGTCTGAGAGCAAATTGCCACTTAGCAGCACCAGTACAAGCTACAAAGACGCCGTCCTTATTAGTTGTCTGAACAATGTTGTCCAGATTTATGGACGTGTGGTGAGGCCTCATTCTTCCAGTACTCTGGATTGGCGCAGCGGTGTTACCTGGCATCATGGTATGGGAAGCCACTGGGTACGACTTCACGTGGCTGGTAATGCTTGGAGGAACTCTGACGGTACAACGCTACATCATGTACATCCGGCATCCTCAAATATTACTTCTCATGCGACAGTGTCGTGGTGCTATTTTCATCAGGACAATGCTCGTCTAGATACAGTACATATGTCTATCAATGCTTGAGGATTTTCATTGCCCCACACACTAACATTTTGGAGATTAACCTTTGCAGATAAGAGGAAGGATGCTTCCTTGTTGAATGTCACCTTGTAGGCGAAATGTTCATCTGTGAGTGTACACTGCCATAAACTTCCGCTTTTAACTGTTGCACGAGCTGCGAAATCTTCGACACAGTTTGCGGTTGTATTTCAAACTGCTCCACGCCTCATCTGGCTCATTTGATTGACCGGTACTTTTCTGATTACGGGGACAGTGTCCCTAAACTGTCTAACCAACGTACAGTGCTCTATTTACGTGGAGGTTCTTTCTCATACTTCCTTCTGAATGCACTCTGCACTGTTGTAACAGATAAACATATCTCATATTCTAACACCCCAAATTGTTTTCTTGCTTTGTCACCATTTTGTCTAGGCACCGCGCTTGTAGCCCCAACTAGTCGGAACAATGTAAACTTTTTGAGTTTACGGTTCCATTCACTCATCAAACATATTTGTACATTTAATACTTTCGAAAATATTGAACTTCGAGAATGAATGAATCATTTGTAGTAGCCCTTTATAGTGGAGTTGTCTACGATGGTTGCAATTCATTGCTTATTTTGTATCCTATTATGATATTGGCGCACGGAGGTCTTGAAAGTATTCCCTCACAATCTGAGATGATGTGGAACACACAAACAGCAAAACACACGCAAGCACAGCCTGCGGGGGGATACTGCGACCGTTGTAATCAATATACAGATAAACCGTCACAGGCTGCGTGTATTATTTGCTTTACGTATCTAGTTTCAATCATCAGACGCTAGCTCCCTCACTCATTACCCTAACGTCAACACGTTAGAGATCCAAAGCACCGCTCGGCACCGTTGTCAACGTACCCCTTTGTGTGTCGAATAAATGAAATGATACGCGACCTGGGCGGTTTGTCTGTACAATTCACACAAATAACATCAACTTTAGATGGTTCATAATTTTTTTTTTATGGTCATCAGTCTACTGACTGGTTTGATGCGGCCCGCCACGAATTCCTTTCCTGTGCTAACCTCTTCATCTCAGAGTAGCACTTGCAACCTACGTCCTCAATTATTTGCTTGACGTATTCCAATCTCTGTCTTCCTCTACAGTTTTTGCCCTCTACAGCTCCCTCTAGTACCATGGAAGTCATTCCCTCATGTCTTAGCAGATGTCCTATCATCCCGTCCCTTCTCCTTATCAGTGTTTTCCACATATTCCTTTCCTCTCCGATTCTGCGTAGAACCTCCTCATTCCTTACCTTATCAGTCCACCTAATCTTCAACATTCGTCCATAGCACCACATCTCAAATGCTTCGATTCTCTTCTGTTCCGGTTTTCCCACATTCCATGTTTCACTACCATACAATGCTGTACTCCAGACGTACATCCTCAGAAATTTCTTACTCAAATTAAGGCCGATATTTGATATTAGTAGACTTCTCTTGGCCAGAAATGCCTTTTTTGCCATAGCGAGTCTGCTTTTGATGTCCTCCTTGCTCCGTCCGTCATTGGTTATTTTACTGCCTAGGTAGCTGAATTCCTTAACTTCATTACTTCGTGACCATCAATCCTGATGTTGAGTTTCTCGCTGTTCTCATTTCTACTACTTCTCATTACCTTCGTCTTTCTCCGATTTACTCTAAAACCATACTGTGTAGTCATTAGACTGTTCATTCCGTTCAGCAGATCATTTAATTCTTCTTCACTTTCACTCAGGATAGCAATGTCATCAGCGAATCGTATAATTGATATCCTTTCACCTTGTATTTTAATTCCACCCCTGAACCTTTCTTTTATTTCCATCATTGCTTCCTCGATGTACCTATGTTTTCCTTCCCAACTTCTGTGATGGCCCTTTTTAGAGACGTCCATTCCTCTTCAGCTGTACTGACTACTGTGCTATTCCTTATTGCTGTATCTGTAGCGTTAGAGAACTTCAAACGTATCTCGTCATTCCTTAGTACTTCCTATCCCACTTCTTTGCGTATTGATTCTTCCTGACTAATGTCTTGAACTTCAGCCTACTCTTCATCACTACTATAATGTGATCTGAGTCTATATCTGCTCCTGGGTACGCCTTACAATCCAGTATCTGATTTCGGAATCCTGTCTGACCATGATGTAATCTAATTGAAATCTTCCCGTATCTCCCGGCCTTTTCCAAGTATACCTCCTCCTCTTGTGATTCTTGAACAGGGTATTCGCTATTACTTGTTGCAGAACTCAATTAGCCTTTCTCCTCTTTCATTCCTTGTCCCAAGCCCATATTCTCCTGTAACCTTTTCTTCTACTCCTTCCCCTACAACTGCATTCCAGTCGCCCGTGACTATTAGATATTCGTTCGCCTTTACTTACTGCATTACTTTTTCAATATCCTCATACACTTTCTCTATCTGTTCATCTTCAGCTTGCGACGTCGGCATGTGTACCTGAACTATCGTTGTCGGTGTTGGTCTGCTGTCGATTCTGATTAGAACAACCCGGTCACTGAACTGTTCACAGTAACACACCCTCTGCCCTACCTTCCTATTCATAACGAATCCTACACCTGTTATACCATTTTCTGCTGCTGTTGATATTACCCGATACTCATCTGACCAGAAATCCTTGCCTTCCTTCCACTTCACTTCACTGACCGCTACTATATCTAGATTGAGTCTTTGCATTTCCCTTTTCAGATTTTCTAGTTTCCCTACCACGTTCAAGCTTCTGACATTCCACGCCCCGACTCGTAGAACGTTACCCTTTCGTTGATTATTCAATCTTTTTCTCATGGTAACCTCCCCCTTGACAGTCCCCTCCCGGAGATCCGAATGGGGGACTATTCCGGAATATTTTGCCAATGGAGAGATCATCATGACACTTCTTCAAATACAGACCACATGTCCTGTGGATACACGTTACGTGTTCGTAATACAGTGGTGTATTTATATTTCTGAATCTTGATGGTAACGTTCCACATAAACCTTTCAGGTATTTTCGGCCCTTGGCATTCTGCTCTTTTGTAAACCGATTAACGGAGAATTTCACTACATTTGTGAAAAGAGGAATGCCTCATCTATCGCGAAATATAGAACCACTATATGTTTCACCTGATAACGAAACTCACACTGGTCTCATAGGGCTTCGAGGTGTGACATTAATAGTATGCTTCAGGGTGCTCTGCTGATTTGTTTCGCTTTTCCCGCAAAATATGTAGACTACCGAGCCAGCCGATTTCTTTACATGCTGCAACTTTTGCTGTCTGCAGAACAACCGGACAGTGAACTAATGTTGGTCCCACGTCACTATTATTGCTGAGTTCGATTCCCGACGCCCACTACGGCCATTTATATTCTTTTGTACTGTATTGATTCCGATATATTAAGGTGCTCTTGTTGCAAGCTCGTCTTAAATTACGGTTATTTCGTTGTGTTTTATACAGCTTCTGTCTTTTCAGATCCTAGTAATTAAACGAAATAATAGACCTGCAGTTATTCCCCTTGACTTAGCACCCATTGTTTCCTAATTGTTGTTTGTGGCGTCATCTATCTTCAAACATCCATACCATTGATTGCAAGTCATTTCACTCTGGTCACCACTCTTTAAAAATAAATCTCGATCGATAGTTTTTCTTATTCAAGAGTAACTCCTATTAAGTGCCTTAATATTTCCACGGCACTCTCACATCAGTCGCCGTCTGCACTCTTACGGCCTACCATTTCGAAGTCCGAGGTCGCCGTCTTTTCTGTTGTGGTGCTATATACGCTGTTGTGGCGCCCTCTTAAGTCGCAGTTTAGCGTCTGTAACGTCACATGTTCCGTTTGCCGCCGATCTCATCACACGGCACCATATTACTCTTCTAAACAATTTCCTATTCTTACGGATGCTTTTTACTATCAAACTTCTAGATATCAATGCTTCTGAGTTCCAAGGAGGATTTATTCACTCATAGAGCAGCTTTACTTAACTCACCAGGACTCGGGTAGGCGCGGTGGCCCCGCATCGAATCCGCCCGGCGGATTCGATGCGGAGTCGGTATGCCGGCCAACCTGGATTGGTTTTTAGGCGGTTTTCCACATCCCGCTAGGTGAATATCAGGCTGGTCCCCACGTTCCGCTTAGTTACACGACTCGCAGGCGTTTGAAAAGTTCGCACTATTTCATGACTAAGCCTTGATGCAGACAGCTGGGGTACACTACTTACGTCCCGAAGGGTTCGGGGTGGCGGCAGGAAGGACATCCGGCCGCCCTCTGCAACTAACAGTGCCATATCCGTACTAACACGGCCGACCCTGCGTTGAAGCGGGGAAAAGGCCGAAAGAAAGAAAGTAGCTTTATTCATTCAGCAATTAATGCATAGGGGCCTGAAGATATCATTACTGAAAGGTCAAAAATGGTTGTCTAAATAAAATAACTTCTCAAAAGATACGGTTATTCGGCTATTTTCCATGGTAAAGTTCTGTAAACTTTTCGGGGCTCCGCCGTGGTTGATGAATACGCAGTATAGCAAGATGGAGCTGTCCAAAACCAGCGCCGATGTAACTGCGGTGTACCATGTTCCATAGACGACAGGGGTGAAGGATGGCTGCTGAGACGTGATGTGCAACTGCTGAGAAACTAACCGCCCAGATGTACCGAGGGGCTACCAGAAGTGTCTGCTCAACGACCGTTCAGCGAACGTCACCGTGTATGGGCCTCCGCATGCTGACTGCTGTTCGTCGTTGATGAAGGCTGGAATATTTGTGCGCCAGTAATGCGACTAGACGTTCACTGAGTAGCGACAGGTGGCCTTTCAGCTGAATCATGTTTTATGCACCGTCGGACAGATGGCCATTTTACGTGTGCGGCATGAAACATCTGAAAACAACGGATGCAGGCTAGAGAAGACAGCTTTATGCTTTGAGGAATTTCTTCATGTTATTCTCTGGGTGTTCTCCACATTCTAGAGGGCCGAAGAATCACCAGAAGTATGCATCTATTCTTAGGGAATAAGTCCACCTTAACATTCAGTTCCGTTTTGCTTTGCACGATGGCATCTACTAGCAGGTCAGTGCAGTATGTCACAAAGTTTGCAATGTAAGTACGTGGTTCGAAGAGCACCAGTATGAGTTTACCGTACTCCCCTAGCCGCCAAACTCCCCGAATTCAAACCGAATCAAGAATCTGTGGAACCAACTAGATCGGGTATTTTTGCATCCTGAATCGAGAAACCTAGCACACCTGGCCACAGTCGAAGTAGACCCACATCCCTGTCGCCATTTTCCAGAACGTAAATGACTCTCTTCCTACATGTCTCGTATCAGTCGGCCCTGCAAAAGATGGTTATTCTGGCTTTTCACAGGTGGCACATTAATACACTGCTGGCCACCGTAAATGCAACACCAAGAAAGACAAGAGGTAGCACAACAAAATTTATTTTGTAGATAACATGTTGACCAAGTATCAAATGATTACGTTTACAGACGTCTGTGACATGTGGTTCCTGCCAGAATCAGTAGCCAGAGTAGCCGCCATTGTTGGAGGTCACCGCTGCCACACGTCTCGGCATTGAGTCTAAGAGACGTTGGATGTGTTCCTGGGGTACAGCAGCCCAAGCAGCTTCCACACGTTCCCAAAGATCATCTGGTGTGGTAGCTGGGGATGTAATGTGGGTCACTCGTTGAGCAACCATGGACCACATGTTTTCTATCGGCGAAAGATCCGGAGAGCGAGCCGGCCAGGGAAGCAATTCAATCTGGTTATTGACGAAAAACCTTTGGACAATGCGTGCCACGTGTGGTCGCGCATTATCCTGTTGAAATATGGCTGTGGCCGAGCCCTGAAGGTAAGGAAGGACAACTGGCTCCAGCACCTCGGATATGTAGCGCCGGCTATTTAAAGTACCGGCAATGCGTACTAGGGGCGTGCGAAAGTAATATCCAATACCGCCCCATACCATAATACCCAGTGCAAGACCAGTGTGGCCGTGCATAATGCAGCTGTCCAGCATCCTCTCTCCACGGTGTCTCCACACTCGAATCCGACCATCGTGGTGCTGCAGACAGAAGCGTGCCTCGTCAGTAAAGACAACGTCATTCCATTCTGCCGTCCAAATCTGTCTGTCAACACACCATTGGCGACGGAGACGTCTGTAGTTCTGCGTCAATGGTAGACGAAGCAATGGACGTCTTGCGGACAGACCACTCTGCTGTAAACGGCGTCGAATGGTACGCGCAGACACTGGATGATGCGTTACAGACGCAATGTGCTGTGCTATGGTTCGGGGTGTCACTGAGCGATCCGTCACTGCCATGCGCACAATTTGCCTATCAGCACGTGCAGTGGTGCACCGAGGTGAATGCGATCGACCACGTCGGTCCGTCGTACCCTCCTGCATCCAACGGTCACATATCCGCATTACAGTTGTTTGGTTTCGTCCAACACGACTAGCGATTTCTCTGTATGATAATCCACAATCTCGGTAAGCCACTATCCTTCCTCTGTCGAGCTCGGATACTTGATCAAAAGATGTTCCCTGTTGTCTACGAGGCATAACTGATCGTCTTGTGAAACAACCACAAGGTAAACACACGTGCCTTAAATGGCGCTATGAGGTGGCGCCACAGGAGCGCGTGATGTGCGTCTGCGCTGAAATTCTAATCAGTTGCATATCTCATCGCTGCAAACTCATGGTGTAAATTTCACTTGATTCGGATGCTTCCTTCAGGGTGTTGCATTTACGGTGGCCAGCAGTGTATGACTGGACACTGGATTTTGGCAGGTTCCACAAGCCTAGAAAGTGGTACATCCTGAGGTTCTGAATTTTCTCTGGATGACGTCCTTCACGTGCTCTAACGCAAAATTCCAACACTTTTGAGAGATTTTCTTAACATTTCAGAAACGATTCGAATACTTGTTCAATTCTTCTCGTATTGTGCAGTATATTGGATACACTGAATACAGTCTTCGCTTTTCAACATGCTGTGAAAAAGAAATAGTGAAACACTATCACGGTCTGATGAAAACGATAAATTTGAAGCTATTCGTAACACCATCCTCTCGTGCCTGCAATTCAGTGACCTATGCACACGTCGTATCCGTGCCGCCACTGCCATACGTTTGCCCAAGGAGAATTCTTTGTGCTCTGCGCTTAGGGTTTAGGTTGCTGCCGTTTCAGTTCCTTACCCTCCTAGCCGGCTTTGTTACAGTAAGACAGCTCTTGTAAATCACCTCTGTAGTCTTGTGCTACTATCTGACGTGACGCAAGTGTGTATTTGGCAGTACAACGTGCACAGGGCCGAGTGAGTCGACTTCTCTTCCCTCCAGTACACTAGAAAAGGGAACGAAACCAGCAGGCGACACGGAGTCAGCTGAGTGTCTTCCTTTTCAAAGGCATAAACCTGGGGACGGGAACACGTGAGTTATGACTGGCAGCAAGTAACAGAGGGCGCAGTGCTGTCTTCGACCGCAGCGGCTCTCAAGGTGGCGAACAAAAGCAGTCACTCTGCTGAATGCGCATCCGGCAGCAAGGCTGTGGGTAAGGCAACTTTTCGTGGCAGTATGGGAAAGGCGGGTTCGGGGGTGGGGTGTAAGTCGCGGAGTCGAGAGAAATATTTATGGCACGGTTGATGATGCCATGTTCTGAATTATTATTACTGTGCAAATTAGTGAATGATGATTCCGCACAAGGAATCATGATTTAATTGCTTCAAATACATAAGGAAAAAGTCATTAGTACACCGCTCCAGCCGCAACCAGTTCCAGAATTATTATGTTCGAGTATAATGACTTTTCTGGAGACTAGAATTCTACTCTGTAGGGTTTCGAAAAAGACGATCGTATGAAACCCAGCTCGAGCTATTCGTTCACGAGACTCAGAGGGCCATACACACGGGTTCACAGGTATATGTCGTGTTTCTTGACTTCCGCAAGGCGTTTGATACAGTTCCCCACAGTCGTTTAATGAAGAAAGTAAGAGCATATGGACTATCAGATCAATTGTGTGATTGGATTGAAGAGTTCCTAGATAACAGAACGCAGCTTGTCATTCTCAATGGAGAGAAGTCTTCCGAAGTAAGAGTGATTTCAGGTGTGCCGCAGGGGAGTGTCGTAAGACCGTTGCTATTCACAATATACATAAATGACCTTGTGGATGACATCGGAAGTTCACTGAGGCTTTTTGCGGATGATGCTGTGGTACATCGAGAGGTTGTAACATTGGAAAATTGTACTGAAATGCAGGAGAATCTGCAGCGAATTGACGCATGATGCAGGGAATGGCAATCTCAATGTAGACAAGTGTAATATGCTGCGAATACATAGAAAGAAAGATCCTTTATCATTTAGCTACAATATAGCAGGTCAGCAACTGGAAGCAGTTAATTCCATAAATTATGTGGGAGTAGGCATTAGGAATGATTTAAAATGGAATGATCATATAAAGTTGATCGACGGTAAGGCGAATGCCAGACTGAGATTCATTGGAAGAATCCTAAGGAAATGCAATACGAAAACAAAGGAAGTAGGTTCATTTGTTCGCCCACTGCCACTGCTTGAATATTGCTCACCAGTGTGGGATCCGTACCACATAACTGTTGATAGAAGAGATAGAGGAGATCCAACGGAGAGCAGCGCGCTTCGCTACAGGATCATTTAGTAATCGTGAAAGCGTTACGGAGATGATAGATGAAGTCCAGTGGAAGACTGCAGGAGAGACGCTCAGTAGCTCGGTACGGGCATTTGTTAAAGTTTCGAGAACATACCTTCACCGAGGAGTGAAGCAGTATATTGCTCCCTCCTACGTATATCTCGCGAAGAGACCAAGAGGATAAAATCAGAGAGATTAGAGCCCACACAGAGGCATACCGACGATCTTTCTTTCCACGAAGAATACGAGACTGGAATAGAAGGGAGAATCTATAGAGATACTCAAAGTACCCTCCGCCACACACCGTCAGGTGGCTTGCGGAGTATGGATGTGGATGTAGAATTGTGTGTTATCTTAAGGTGTAGAGGCATTATGGTGTTTAACTTTTGCACAGACACAGTACACGACCTCCGTACAAATATGTAGGCGCTCGGTCCATAACCACCTGGACACTACATTTTGTAGTATCCTCGTCGCCACTGAAGATCCTTGTGCCGTAAAGAAGCAAGGAAGAAGATTTTGTTATGGATGGCTAGTACCATTTTACTACAACATAAATGCACACGTGAATTAATACGGTTCTTTATTTATATGAAGCTGCTATTTAACTTAAATAGAGTCCAGGTTCGTGGTACAAGCTCATCAATAGCAGTCCTCTTGCAGACAGTATCGGTAAACTTGCTGTTACACTAATCTGGTCACTATGTACTGTCGTATCCTGCGATGTGAATTGTAAGTAGGCTGTTTAGGTTGTTATGTTGGTAACGCCACGTGGTGATCTGTATGAAAATCAATGACTGCGCTGTGTGCAGTCTGTAGCTGGTTGGATTCATTGTTGAAATGTTCGCTTATGTAGTGTTGGGCAGTTGGATGTGAACAGCGGGTAGCGTTGTGCAATTGGAGGTGAGCCACCAGCAGCGGTGGATATGGAGAGAGAGAGAGATGCCAGAGTTTTGAGAGGTTTCTATAAGCTGACGATCTGGACGTGTGTCCGCCAGAAAAAGGAAATTTGTAAAGATGAATGTCATGAAATGATAGATATATATACACTCCTGGAAATGGAAAAAAGAACACATTGACACCGGTGTGGCAGACCCACCATACTTGCTCCGGACACTGCGAGAGGGCTGTACAAGCAATGATCACACGCACGGCACAGCGGACACACCAGGAACCGCGGTGTTGGTCGTCGAATGGCGCTAGCTGCGCAGCATTTGTGCACCGCCGCCGTCAGTGTCAGCCAGTTTGCCGTGGCATACGGAGCTCCATCGCAGTCTTTAACACTGGTAGCATGCCGCGACAGCGTGGACGTGAACCGTATGTGCTCTTGACGGACTTTGAGCGAGGGCGTATAGTGGGCATGCGGAGGCCGGGTGGACGTACCGCCGAATTGCTCAACACGTGGGGCGTGAGGTCTCCACAGTACATCGATGTTGTCGCCAGTGGTCGGCGGAAGGTGCACGTGCCCGTCGACCTGGGACCGGACCGCAGCGACGCACGGATGCACGCCAAGACCGTAGGATCCTACGCAGTGCCGTAGGGGACCGCACCGCCACTTCCCAGCAAATTAGGGACACTGTTGCTCCTGGGGTATCGGCGAGGACCATTCGCAACCGTCTCCATGAAGCTGGGCTACGGTCCCGCACACCGTTAGGCCGTCTTCCGCTCACGCCCCAACATCGTGCAGCCCGCCTCCAGTGGTGTCGCGACAGGCGTGAATGGAGGGACGAATGGAGACGTGTCGTCTTCAGCGATGAGAGTCGCTTCTGCCTTGGTGACAATGACGGTCGTATGCGTTTTTGGCGACGTACAGGTGAGCGCCACAATCAGGACTGCATACGACCGAGGCACACAGGGCCAACACCCGGCATCATGGTGTGGGGAGCGATCTCCTACACTGGCCGTACACCACTGGTGATCGTCGAGGGGACACTGAATAGTGCACGGTACATCCAAACCGTCATCGAACCCATCGTTCTACCATTCCTAGACCGGCAAGGGAACTTGCTGTTCCAACAAGACAATGCACGTCCGCATGTATCCCGTGACACCCAACGTGCTCTAGAAGGTGTAAGTCAACTACCCTGGCCAGCAAGATCTCCGGATCTGTCCCCCATTGAGCATGTTTGGGACTGGATGAAGCGTCGTCTCACGCGGTCTGCACGTCCAGCACGAACGCTGGTCCAACTGAGGCGCCAGGTGGAAATGGCATGGCAAGCCGTTCCACAGGACTACATCCAGCATCTCTACGATCGTCTCCATGGGAGAATAGCAGCCTGCATTGCTGCGAAAGGTGGATATACACTGTACTAGTGCCGACATTGTGCATGCTCTGTTGCCTGTGTCTATGTGCCTGTGGTTCTGTCAGTGTGATCATGTGATGTATCTGACCCCAGGAATGTGTCAATAAAGTTTCCCCTTCCTGGGACAATGAATTCACGGTGTTCTTATTTCAATTTCCAGGAGTGTATGATGACTTTTGAACATTATTAAGGTAAATACATTGTTTATTCTCTATCAAAATCTTTCATTTGCTAACTATGCCTATCAGTAGTTAGTGCCTTCAGTAGTTAGAATCTTTTATTTAGCTGGCAGTATTGGCGCTCGCTGTATTGCAGTAGTTCGAGTAACGAAGATTTTTGTGAGGCAAGTGGTTCATGAAAGGTATAGGTTATTGTTAGTCAGGGCCATTCTTTTGTAGGGATTACTGAAAGCCCGATTGCGCTGCGCTAAAAGAAATATTGTGTGTCAGTTTAGTTATGATCAGAATAAGTAAAGAGAAAACTGTCTGAGTACGTTCGGTTTTACTCAGCTGTCTTTGTATCAAATAACGAAGCAGTTTACTAGCACAGTCATTCACAATTTTTCTAAGGGGACGTTACAGAACTGACGGACGCCAACTGGAATATCAGTCTGTTTAATCATAGAAGACCTGCGGTCAGCGGCGGCGGGCTTAAAATGTTGCTGCCAAAGAGGGCGTTGGCGACCTGATGCTTGGCGGTGTGTGTATGGCCTCTCTCGCGATATGCGCGATTGATCCAGCACCTACACTGCTGGGCATTAAAATTGCTACACCAAGAAGAAATGCAGATAATAAACGCGAATTCATTGGACAAATATATTATACCAGAACTGACATGTGATTACACTTTCACGCAATTTGGGTGCATAGATCCTGAGAAATCAGTACCCAGAACAACCACCTCTGGCCCTAATAACGGCCTTGATACGACTGGGCATTGAGTCAAACAGAGCTTGGATGGCGTGTACCGGTACAGCTGCCCATGCAGCTTCAATACGATACCACAGTTCATCACGAGTAGTGACTGGCGTATTGTGCCCGCATCTCGTGGTCGTGCGGTAGCGTTCTCGCTTCCCACGCCCGGGTTCCCGGGTTCGATTCCCGGCGGGGTCAGGGATTTTCTCTGCCTCGTGATGGCTGGGTGTTGTGTGCTGTCCTTAGGTTAGTTAGGTTTAAGTAGTTCTAAGTTCTAGGGGACTGATGACCATAGATGTTAAGTCCCGTAGTGCTCAGAGCCATTTGAACCATTTTTTTTTTTTTGGCGTATTGTGACGAGCTAGTTGGTATTTTTTTTTTTTTTGGCGTATTGTGACGAGCTAGTTGGTCGGCCAACATTGACCAGACGTTTTCAATTGGTCAGAGATATAGAGAATGTGCTGGCCAGGGCAGCAGTCGAACATTTTCTGTATCCAGAAAGGCACGTACAGGACCTGCAACATGCGGTCGTGCATTATCCTGCGAAGATGTAGGGTTTCGTAGGGATCGAATGATCGGTAGAGCCACGGGTCGTAACACATCTGAAATGTAACGTCCACTGTTCAAAGTGCCGTCAATGCGAACAAGAGGTGACCGAGACGTGTAACCGATGGCACCCCGCACCATCACGCCGGGTGATACGCCAGTATGGCGATGACGAATACACGCTTCCAATGTGCGTTCACCGCGATGTCGCCAAACACGGATACGACCATCTTGATGCTGCAAACAGAACCTCGATTCATCCGAAAAAATGACGTTTTGCCATTCGTGCACCCATGTTCGTCGTTGAGTACATCATCGCAGGCGCTCCTGTCTGTGATGCAGCGTCAAGGGTAACCGCAGCCATGTTCTCCGAGCTGATAGTCCACGTTGCTGCAAACGTCGTCGAAATGTTCGTGCACATGGTTGTCGTCTTGTAAACGTCCCCATCTGTTGAATCAGGGATCGAGACGTGGCTGCACGATCCGTTACAGCCAGTCGGATAAGATGCCTCTCATCTCGACTGCTAGTGATACGTGGCCGTTAGGATCTAGCACGGCGTTCCGTATTACCCTCCTGAACCCACCGATTCCATATTCTGCTAACAGACATTGGATCTCGACCAACGCGAGCAGCAATGTCGCGATACGATAAACCGCAATCGCGATAGGCTACAATCCGACCTTTATGAAAGTCGGAAACGTGATGGTACGCATTTCTCCCCTTACACGAGGCATCACAACAACGTTTCACCAGGCAACGCCGGTCAACTGCTGTTTGTGTATGAGAAATCGGTTGGAAACTTCCCTCATGTCAGCACTTTGTAGGTGTCGCCAACGGCACCAAACTTGTGTGTATGCACTGAAAACCTAATCACTTGCATATCACAGCATCTTCTTCCTTTCAGTTAAATTTCGCGTCTGTAGCACGTTATATTCGTGGTGTAGCAATTTTAATGGCCAGTAGTGTACTATTGATCTTCACCCTACATCTTGGGCGACTGATGTGCTGGCGACAGCTTAGGCCAGCATATATTTTACCTCACACAATTTTCAGTTCAAATGCGTAACAATATATACGTCCCTTCCCTTCACTTAACGCATTGTGGACGGAGTTCCAGCAGGTGTCTGATAGCGGCAGTTAGTCAGGCGCACGGCACCCAAGCCTTGCTCGTGCTCGGCGTAAAAATTCCTAGCTAACACTGTGCCTCCCGCCCTCTTTTGGGAGCGACGTCACTGCACAAACAAGGCCCTCTGCATTGTCCTAACACGCAGTTTTCGTCTACTATCTGTATCTTTATTGGCTCATTACTCACAATCTACAAAAGTCTGAAATTACCATTTCGATGATAACGAAGTTTCCAATGCCCTAGAAGAAGAAATAGGTGATACCGGTTCAGGAAGAGAAGCTGATAATTCTCATACTGATCCAGATTTTGGTGTGGCTGGCTGCTGCGATAGTAAATGAATAAAAGAAAATAATATAGTGAATCGATTGAAGTATTGTATCGCCTAAGTGAACATTCGCAAAACAAGTCTAGAATTAGAAAGTATTATAAAAAACTTCACCTGTGTCTGCAAACCGTGTTCTGATGTTCAAATTGTAAAGTACTTCTTTTTATTCCTGAATGTTTCAAAATGTACCGCATTCAGGTAAATTACGCTTACGGATAGTGTGTGCAATACTTTTCTTCGGAATAACAACATGGTTCAGTAACGCATTTCGTATGTACGCTAATGTTAATATTTGACAATGAGATTTTCAAGATTAGATAAATCAGGTACCATCATTTCAAATGAATCAGCATACACGTTTATTACATTAACACATACAAAGCCATGATTTCAGAAAAATTTGTTAAAAACAGCAGTCCATCTACTCCATCCAGGATGACTGAGGCCAGTCTGGAACGTAACTGTAGTTCCACATTCTACGTCCGCAATATCTAATAGCACAAACGTACCTATTTACTTAGCAGTCATGCAACCTCTCTGGTTGTATCTACACTTGTTTTTTGCTATTTCTCGGCTTTCTCTCATTATTTTGGTATGTAGTTTCGGTCAGTAAAAGTAATGGTCTTTGGTGTTACGTGCTTAATAGTCAGGCAAGCCGTATTTCTGCGCCTAGAGCACTCTATATACAACACTTGACGATGTTGATACATATTGGAGAAGTCGAGAAGGACTGCTGTAACTCTAACACAGTCTCCGGAATTTCTGTGACGTAGCTGCTCGTATGTGGAGCTACGTTATCCCACAGGTAAAGACACCGCACAAAACTCAGCCTCACCTTGGAGGCATCACGGTACTATCGTGGAACACCACCACCAGCTTCGATAATTGTGTCATTTCTGAGAGGAAGAAAGTCCACAAGTTTTTCAGGGCTGCCATATTCACCTAAAGTGAGTCCATGATAATTAAATCCCATAGAGTTACCTAATGTTCGTTACGCTTTACCCGCCGTTCAGAACAGTTCCAGTTATTTTTATGAAGACTGGATAGTTTAGCGGGCCAATTGAGGAGAGATACGATGTCTGAGTATCCGTTGAAGTAGATAGGTATGTATGTAGTGTTGTAAAAATGTCAGCTACCAGATTTGAAGACGGGAGTGTTCACATCATGCTGATAATCAAGAAGTAAAAGAAAAGTCAACACTTTGACACCTAGAATGGTGAAATAAAAATCCTCATTCAATTTCACTGTAACCTGGATGAATGCGGCGAACCCATGGTTTCAAAAAAGACCCCAAAATATCACAGAAACACCTCCTGCCGGAACTGCACTCCACGCAGTGGAGATCAAACACTCATTAAAACATAGGAACACTCGACACCTCGACTCATCGGATCACGTTAAACACCCTCGGGCTGGCTACTATCGATTTCTCCACTGTGATTCTTGACCTCTTTCCGGTGAAATGAATGTTCAGTCAGGTTTCGGGCTTGTGGCCGGATGACGTCGACTTCTCGTCACGATGTTTCCGCTGAAAACCATTCAGCCCTCTTCATGTGAGTGTGTTACTCTTAAGATCGCTGGTGAACATCATGATTTTGTACCGAAAATTGCTACGGTGGCGCATACTATGGGTTTTCGCTGAATGCTCGCCCCCTGTCGAGTTTAGCGTCCTGTGCGTGTGGGCTGATGAATGTAGAGTTTAGCACACTGACAAAGTTTTCTGTAGACTCAAGTTTTTCGTTAAGCCGGGGTCTCTTTCTCCGACCCCAAAACAGCACAGGTTTTTGTAGATCGCCATAAGATTACTTTAACATGATGTTTCTTTGGAATTCTGCCTAATTTAGATGAAATATGGGAGGAACCAACTGGACGTGAACAGCTCCTTCTCTTCTTTACCCGGCGAGTGGGCGTGTTTACTCCTCGATAAAGCTCCAGCGTACCAGAGGGAGCTGTAGAGATTAAAAACTGTAGGGAAAGGCAGAGACTGAAGTGCATCCAGCAAATAATTGAAGACGTGTGTTGCAAGCGCTACTTTGAGATTCAAAGGTTGGTACGAGAGAGGAATTCGTGGTAGGCCTCATCAAACCATACATAAGAATGATTTAAAAAAATAAAAAAATGCTTTTCTTATTTGTTGTAACAAAGATATAGGCTGTAGGTGTTAAAGCTCCTTCTCAAGTGGCTGCTTTTATCAGGCACAACATGTGTGCGGTGTACTAGTGTAAGAAGGGCGCCCATGGTTTGTGAAGCATGGTGACAGCTAGACGCCTGTAAATATAGGTCCGACTGTGTGGGCTTAAGGTAAATTCCCTACTGATTCATGAACTTTCAGACTGACTAAGACATCTGGAAAAAGAAAGGCATTAAATTTTCTCCACTTCCGTCGAGATTAAAATTAAAATGTTGCAAAAATCGTGACAGCTCCTCCTACCATGGAGCCACATTACGGAAGTATCATCTAGATATCCCCAGAAGACGTGTAAGTTCCACCTGTTCGAGTGCCCTATCCTCAAAGTCTTCCATAGAATAGCTGGATATCAGAGGGGATAGGGAACAACCCTCGATATCATCATAAATTTGTTCAAAACGTTGCAAGCTGTCGACAACGAGAACGTCCAGCTTAGTGTGGCGCTGTCAGCAACAGCCTTATTTTGAGGCATCCGACTCCATGTGTCCACGGCGTGCTGTTCGTTTTGCTACGCTCGTGTGGAGACTGGTTGAGAATGACCTACATTACTAACAGTGGCGATTCCTGTCGGTCTTAAAACTGTCACTGACAAGGAGACACATTTCTCTCTTGTTAACATGGCGCGTTATACGCCTGCTAGTTGTAAGCCAACTCTGGTGAAAAATTGGACAGTCCGCCTTAATACACAAACTAATTCGGACACTTACTTTACACTGCTGGCACGGACACGTGGAAATACGATAGTTGGTTTCCTCCATTCGGTACGAGTATCCACGTCTACCCGCCTTAATGCCCTGGTTCCTCACAATCCACAGACACACACACACCATTTCACTTCCATGACATTCATATATTTGTGTTTTTCAGCTATACACTTCGCATGCTCACCGAATAAAGCCAAAGCGACCGACTATTGCCGAAGTCGCTAATGTACTTGTAAAACCGCCCGCTTGTGCTGCGTTAGGCGGATCAGAGATGTTTTAGGGACAGAAGGCTAGGGACACATTCTGCTAGCTTACAACTACTTTTCCAAAATCGCTCCTGGTAAATACATCTGATCGTGTTTGACATCATGCTTAATTCCTCGACTCTTCCTTGTTTTAGTCACACTATTGACTTCTTTCACGATCCCGAAGACAGTGTCTCCTCTGTGTTTCGTGCATAATTTAGAATAGCAACAATTGTTGTTGTTGTTGTGGTCTTCAGTCCTGAAACTGGTTTGATGCAGCTCTCCATGCTAATCTATCCTGTGCAAGCTCCTTCATCTCCCGGTACCTACTGCAATCTACATCCTTCTGAATATGCTTAGTGTATTCATCTCTTGGTCTCCCTCTACGATTTTTACCCTCCACGCTGCCCTCCAATACTAAATTTGTGATCCCTTGATGCCTCAGGACATGTCCTACCAACCGATCCCTTCTTCTAGTCAAGTTGTGCCACAAACTTCTCTTCTCCCCAATCCTATTCAATACCTCCTCATTAGTTATGTGATTTACCCATCTAATCTTCAACATTTTTCTGTAGCACCACATTTCGAAAGCTTCTATTCTCTTCTTGTCCAAACTATTTATTGTCCATGTTTCACTTCCATACATGGCTACACTCCATACAAATACTTTCAGAAACGACTTCCTGACACTTAAATCTATACTCGATGTCAACAAATTTCTCTTCTTCATAAACGCTTTATTTGCCATTGCCGTCTACATTTTATATCCTCTCTACTTCGACCATCATCAGTTATTTTGCTCCCAAAATAGCAAAACTCCTTTACAACTTTAAGTGTCTCATTTCCTAATCTACTTCCCTCAGCGTCACCCGACTTAATTCGACTACATTCCATTATCCTCGTTTTACATTTGTTGATGTTCATCTTATATCCTCCTTTCAAGACATTGTCCATTCCGTTCAACAGCTCTTCCAAGTCCTTTGCTGTCTCTGACAGAATTAGAATGTCATCGGCGAACGTCAAAGTTTTTATTTCTTCTCCCTGGATTTTAATACCTACTCCAAATTTTTCTTTTGTTTCCTTTACTGCTTGCCCAAAATACAGATTGAATAACATCGGGGAGAGGCTACAACCCTGTCTCACTCCCTTCCCAACCACTGCTTCCTTTCATGCCCTTCGACTCTTATAACTGCCATCTGGTTTCTGTACAAATTGTAAATAGCCTATCGCTCCCTGTATTTTATCCCTGCCACCTTTAGAATTTGAAAGAGAATATTCCAGTCAACAATGTCAAAAGCTTTCTCTAAGTCTACAAATGCTAGAAACGTAGGTTTGCATTTCCTTAAGCTTTCTTCTAAGATAAGTCGTAACGTCAGTATTGCCTCACGTGTTCCAACATTTCTACGGAATCCAAACTGATCTTCCCCGAGGTCGACTTCTACCAGTTTTTCCATTCGTCTGTAAATAATTCGCGTTAGTATTTTGCAGCTGTGGCTTATTAAACTGATAGTTCGGTAATTTTCACATCTGTCAACACCTGCTTTCTTTGGGATTTGAATTATTATATTCTTCTTGAAGTCTGAGGGTATTTCGCCTGTCTCGTACATATTGCTTGCCAGATGGTAGAGTTTTGTCAGGACTGGCTCTCCCAAGGCCGTCAGTAGTTCTAATGGAATGTTGTCTACTCCCGGGGCCTTGTTTCGACTCAGGTCTTTCAGTGCTCTGTCAAACTCTTCACGCAGTGTCGTATCTCCCATTTCATCTTCATCTACATCCTCTTCCATTTCCATAATATTGTTCTGAAGTACATCGCCCTTGTTTAGACCCTCTATATACTCCTTCCACCTTTCTGCTTTCCCCTCTTTGCTTAGAACTGGGTTTCCATCTGAGCTCTTGATATTCATACAAGTGGCTCTCCTTTCTGCAAAGGTCTCTTCAATTTTTCTGTAGGCTGTATCTATCTTACCCCTAGTGAGATAAGCCTCTACATCCTTACATTTGTCCTCTAGCCATGCCTGCTTAGCCATTTTGAACTCATTTCTGAGACGTTTGTATTCCTTTTCGCCTTCTTCATTTACTGCATTTTTATATTTTCTCCTTTCATCAATTAAATTCAATATTTCTTCTGTCACCCAAGGATTTCTACTAGCTCTCGTCTGGTTACCTACTTAGTCCTCTCCTGCCTTCACTACTTCACCCCTCAAAGCTACCCATTCTTCTTTTGCTGTATTTCTTTCCCCCATTCTTGTCAATTGTTCCCTTATGCTCTCCCTGAAACTCTGTACAACCTCTGGTTTAGTCAGTTTATCCAGGTCCCATCTCCTTAAATTCCCACCTTTTTGCAACTTCTTCAGTTTTAATCTACAGTTCATAACCAACAGATTGTGGTCAGAGTCCACATCTGCCCCTGAAAATGTCCTACAATTTAAAACCCGGATACTAAATCTCTGTCTTACCATTATATAATCTATCTGATACCTTTTAGTATCTCCAGGATTCTTCCCTGTATACAACCTTCTTTTATGATTCTTGAACCAAGTGTTAGCTATGGTTAAGTTATGCTCTGTGAAAAATTCTACCAGATGGCTTCATATTTCATTTCTTAGCCCCAATCCATACTCACCTACTATGTTTCCTTCTCTCCCTTTTCCTACTGTCGAATTCCAGTCACCCATGACTATTAAATTTTCGTCTCCCTTCACTACCTGAATAATTTCTTTTATCTCAGCATACATTTCTTCAATTTCTTCGTCATCTGCAGAGCTAGTTGGCATATAAACTTGTACCACTGTACTAGGCATGGGCTTCGTGTCTATCTTGGCCACTATAATACGTTCATTATGCTGTTTGTAGTAGCTTACCCGCACTCCTGTCATTCCACGCTCCGATCCGTAGAACACCCCTTTTCTTTCTCGTGATAACGACATCCTCTTGAGTAGTCCCCGCCCGGGGATCCGAATGGGGGACTATTTTACCTCCGGAATATTGTACCCAAGAGGACGCCATCATCATTTAACCATACAGTAAAGCTGCATGCCCTCGGAAAAATTACGGCTGTAGTTTCCCCTTGCTTTCAGCCGTTCGCAGTACCACAAGAGCAAGGCCGTTTTGGTTAGTGTTACAAGGCCAGATCAGGCAATAATCCAGACTGTTGCCCCTGAAATTACTGAAAGGGCTGCTGCCTCTCTTCAGGAACCACACGTTTGTCTGGCCTCTCAACAGATACCCCTCCGTTGTGGTTGCACCTACGGTACGGCTATCTATATCGTTGAGGCACGCAAGCCTCCCCACCAACGGCAAGGTCCCTGGTTCATGGGGGGAGGAGCAACAATTATTATTACCAATATTTCACATCTTTTTCTAAACATTTTGCCGTGCCTTCCTACAACCTTTGAATTCTCTTGCCCAGTCAATTACAGGGGAACAAGAAGGGATCTATAGAGCCGCAAAAGGAAAAGACACTCAAAATACTAAGTTGTAATTGGCCTAATTCAACAAGCTTGAGGAGAAGTCAGTACATTTTATTACGGATTCGTACTGAAGAAATATGTTATTATGGGTGCGTCGTACTCGAGTTTAAACTTCATACAGTGACTCTAACTGACTTCAAATAGGTCCCTCTAGGTTTATATTCAGTCAAGAAACAGAAAACGTCGGTGATATCAGGGTACAATGTTAGTTTTAATCGAAAGATGCATAAACTTTGCGAGGCAGATAAAACTGCAAGACTACTCAAAACATGTTCGTCTACTAACGAAAGCTTCTTCTTGTTCGCAAACTGAAAGTAAATCAATGCAATTTCAGAACGTTCCACCTTAAGACTGTGTACCAAACATCAAAAAGCGTTGTGTTTTGCTAATATAAACGGTGACTGACGCCGAAATTTTGTATTTTTTCGTATTTCAAGCCTACGCTCACAGTCTCAAAACCGGTGTTTTAAACATACAGTCACAGCCTCAAAAACCAGTACACTATGGACGAGAACATTAAAAAAATATATATGTTACATGTTATTAACACATTTCATTAAATAATAATATTGATTACTTAAAAGATAAAATAATTTATTACCATTTCATTTTTACGGTGTTTTGTGTCAATTTCATTTCAACAAATGTTTTCATTGCCATTTAATTTTTAGAACGTTTTCATTGACATTCTATTTTTGTAGTGTTTTCACTGACCTTTAGATGAAATACGTTCCGTATAGTGTCGTCTTGCGATAGCACCTGGCTGCTCAAAACATGTAGGTTTACGTGAAGGGTTTATTCTGCAGATAAGACAATGCTTGTGGTGAAGATTTACGTTTCATATAACGCGCTTCTTCTGCAAGTTAAGGAACTTATCGGCAATTGCAGTAAAGTGTTCTTGGTGAAAAAAACAGAAATTATCTGAATTCGTCGGTGTTTAGAGACTTAATCAAAACCCGGAATTCACGAGCCGGAAGCCTGATTTTAACTTGTTGGGCTCCTCTTAATGATCCGACCCCTGTGCAATTGGCGGTCGAGTTAACCCTGGTTGCCGCAAAGGGTGTTTTAACTCGTGTGTTAGCCAATGAAATTTTAAGTCGTTGGTCGTACTATTTGCTCTAACTAGAAGGCGAAACCACAGCTGTCCTTATCCTAGAATTACATAGGCGCCCGGATGCGTGCAAGTGTAGCCTTCACGACGATTACAGAACGCGCCGCTTGGTACAGGTGGTTATAACCGTGAGAATCTTCAAATTGATGCTGCGGAATTACCGCCGCTCTCTTAATGTCCTCAAACCACAGCGCCCGCCCACCTGGTCGGGTTTCATTAAGTCAACGTCCTGCGGTTTTTTGGTGTGTGTGTGTGTGTGTGTGTGTGTGTGTGTGTGTGTGTGTGTGTGAGCCACCTCCCCTTAGGTCGCGGGCAGGAAGAGCGTGACACGGCACGCTACGCCAACTTGTCACTCGTGCACGCGGAGCCTGTGGAGCGACACGGCTTCGGGCTTTGGCCGCCCACGCCTGGCCTGTGCCGACACACAACACAGGGCCCCTCTGTCGCGGCGGCCCGCTCCATGCCGCATCCTTTTATCGCTTCCGGCGATAAAGAAAACAACATATTGTTGTTCAGAAATTTTTACTGGTGAAGACCTCTTCACTCTGCTGTGTACCGCCAAGAACACCTGCTGGTCTGATACAACTCCTTTACCGATGTGTACTACATAACGAGGTACTATGTAGTAACAGTCCTTCGCTTAATGTTACAGTCTATGGCCAAAGATGCTTTTGCTCTTAAGATCGCTGCCGATCAACACGGAGAATTGATGAAAGCCGTGTTCTAATTAGCAATGGTATCACACTCTCATTATCTAAGTATTCATTCCTCGTATTCCTTTTACCAACTGGACAGTAACTGAACTGTTGACCCATATTTGTTTGGTTACTATGGACCAGAGCGTACGTAACACCTCCAGTAATGTAAGTTCACCTCTCTCTTTATGTTTTAAAGTGTCAAACTCAGCTTTCCTGTTAAGAGGGGGTAAAGTTTCCAAGTTGCCGCCGTCACAAAGAAGTTTTGCGATCTGTCTGTGTGATTATGGCACAGGATTTGTATTTCGCAGAAATTGTGTCCGATTGAGATATAAGTTTTCCATAGCGTTCTTGCGTAACATCGAACGCCGGCACGTCGGTCTGGAACATTACAGTAGAGACAGCTGTGCGATGACGCCAGCCAATAGTACGCTGACTAGGACTACGTCACACCAGCAGGTACCCCTATACGAAGAGAATATAAGCGCTGCTCCGTACAGCCGCAGCCGCACTACAAGACGAGCCACGATATAAAATGCTTTAGCCATGACTTGTGAACTGTATTAATTTCTTGCATGGAAATTATATGCATTGAAGGACACTGATTATTTGCATGTCGTCATTTGCTCGCAACCCATCGTTGTAAAAACATAAAGTTAAGTACTCTCAAATTAACTTACTGTAGTAAGCCCAATTAATAGGATTTTCTTGAATTGTTGTCTAGCTATCCGAGAAAAACAGCTTCCTAGGCACCCTATATTAGACGATTGCGTCGGACACGACACATAGGTTCCATACATCGTTTAAGGCGAATTCCGTTGCAAAAGACACTATCCATGTTTGTCCGTTCCGAGCTATTGCTATGCACCTAATAAAAATAACCAAATTTTAGACGAGACGTTAAACTCACATCTTCTCTTTTCCTAAGTAATGTATACACAGTTTCAACTGGAGTTTTTCATAGTATCTTAGTCAGTTAAAATGTGATATCAACTCTAGAGATCGATTATTATTAGCACACCTGACTATTCCCGTTCATTCCTCTGGAAGAGATGACTTTCATTTCCCATTCATGACTGATAATATCCGCCTAAGCTGTAAGAAACATTTATTCTCCAATAAAAGGAAAGCATACTCATGTTTCAGGACAACAGTCGCATCTTCAAGTGCACAGAATTTCCATACGAGTCAACTAACAGGTGTTGACTCTATGGACATTCTGTCATCTGAAGATGGGTTCTTTATCTTGAAACCTAGTGCTCCCTTCCTTTTATTGGAAAATAAATATTTATTACAATTGTAACGGATGTTATCAGTGTTGAATAATATACACCGCAGTTGTGGTTGTCCTATAGGAGACAATAGGTGCGAGTCGTTTTAGACGTTAGATTCATTTGATGAAATATCATATCGTAGATGATAATTTGCTTATCAACAAAGAGCTGTTGAGTTGTTTCCCGTGACTTAAAAAAAATGGTTCAAATGGCTCTGAGCACTGTGGGACTTAACATCTGAGGTCATCAGTCCCCTAGAACTTAGAACTACTTAAATCTAACTAACCTAAGGACATCACACACATCCATGCCCGAGGCAGGATTCGAACCTGCGACCGTAGCGGTCGTTCGGTTCCAGACTGAAGCGCCTAGAACCGCTCGGCCACAACGTCCGGCCCCTGTGACTTCATTTAATAATATATCCTAACGGCAATATAAACTTTGGTAACACATACCACCAGGTTCTAATCGGTATGGAGCACTTACTGTGAACATAGTTTCTGGTTCAATATATGGTGTGCTGTTATGAACGTTACCCGATTGACACACTTGTTACTGTGACGACTGAGTGGGTCCGGTGTGTACTTGACAATTTTGGATATTCTGTGTGTACCAGAGAAAAATATGCCTTTACTTGTTCGCAGTTGCATGAGACAAGTACAAGACAGCGTCCAAGTGCACTTCAATTTCCATGTAACGGTAAGCCCATATTTGGAAAGCATTTTTCCCCGGTAGTAAATAGGGTATCGAGGGCAGACAGTTGTCCTGTCCTGTTCCTAACCTACATACCCAGTACATATGGCGACAGGAAGAAACGATTAGCTATCGACAATCAAGGTAAGTCAGTGACTTAGAACTGTGAACCCCTACCTCCTGCAGAGCTTTTCGTGAGAACCAAGATGTCATAGAGCCACTCCAGTGAGCCATGCTGAAGCGTTACCAGAAATGTGCAGGCTCATGACACACTATGTCCTGTAATGCTGTCACATCGTGTCCAGTAACAAATAATTCAGTAACGCAACTGTTTTATTGCTTTCCTACTGTAATCTGCGTTGATGTGCAGAAATACCTGCTGTAGAAGCCCCAATTTCTGCCACTACACGTTCAACGTCCTGTATATGTAACTACCTTCTCGTAATTTTATTTTTAAGCCTTTAAGTAACGCTTCTTTCGTATACCGTCTCCTAGTGGAGAATCTTTACTTTTACATGCTAATCTCTTTAAGTGAATAAAACAAACGTGTCTTGTCGCAAAGACTTCCTTCTAATTTTATCCAAGACTTAAATTAATTTAAAAAGATAACACAACAAAACAGGAGGAAAATACCAGAAAATCTTTTGGACAAGTGTATCGTGCACTGTTTCTCGTACACTAGTTCTTTTACATATGTATCCTATGAATGAATTTCAGACTGGCAAGTAAATTCCCAATCAATTACCTTACTGTTCCGTCTTCAATCACCAAGATTGAATGTCCCTAGATATGTGACGATAATGAACACTGTCATAAACAGTCTATGGAGCTTTAAGCAAATAATCTGAGGTTTCTCCTCTGTATAAGCACACAACTTTGCACGTGTTCGTAGCGGGAAACCAGTGCCACACATCCATCACCCGTTCATCATAGGCTCTCCGTTCGACAACAATTATCTAATGACACCTTACCCTTGAATACAGCTGCGCCCGAGAACCATTAAGCAGTGGTTACCAAGTCATGTATGTCTCCCTTTATAATTTTAACTTCCTCATCTTACTTCCCTCTCAAGCAAAATCTATGATCCGTTGACGCCTTAGGATAATTTCTCTCTTTTACTCAAGTTGAATCATAAATTTCTTTTGTCCTCTATTCAATATCTCCGCGTTAGTGAATCTATTCTTCAGTTTTTTTCCGTAGCACTAAATTTCAGAAGCTTCTGTTCCCTTCTTGTCTGAACTGCTTGACGTTCTACAAGGCTACACAACAGACAAATAACTTCATAAAAGATTTCCTAACAGTTATGTTACTCTTGCTGCTGCTGGTCTGCATTTTATATTCTCTCTGCTGCGGCCAGTCAGTTATGCTCCTCATAAAAAGAAAAAGTCGTGTATTATATTTACTGTCTCATTTCTAGTCTAATCCCATGAGCATCACGTGATTTGATTCACCTACATTTCACTGCCCTTCTTTTACTGTTAATATTCATACTGTGCAGATGTATGCAGTAAATACTGGGAACCAATCGTTGCGACACAGTTGATGCTATTTCCAATGTATCAACTTCTCAACTTTAGCAGCCAGGTAATGACTGGCATCTAGGCGCTACAGTCTGGAACCGCGCCACCGCTACGGTAGCAGGTTCGACTCCTGCCTAGGGCATGGGTGTGTGTGATGTCCTTAGGTTGGTTAAGTTTAAGTATTTCTAAGTTCTAGGGGACTGATGACATCGGAAGTTAAGTCCCACAGTACTTAGAGCCATTTTGAATGGCTGGCATGTCTTCAGTCCACGTACCCAAGTGCTGCGATTATATGTAACCATTTGCTTTGTTTGCTAGTCACTGGCGCAGAACAGAGTTCAGTGTCGGTATCTCGAACGTCATCCCGTGCTCACCTATTTGGGGAACCACTGAGATGGTGTAGTGCTCGAGACACGGCACGGAGCGTAATGACATCAGCCTAGGAGTGAGTGTTCAGCATGGGGGGACGGCGCATGCGCGGATGTCGGTGCCGCGTCCTTGCACCAGGCAGTGACCCCTGGCTATCTGGCGGGCCGGCTGCTTCCCGGCACGAGACGCAGGCCGCCGCAAACACACCGACCGCCCACACCGCCGCTCCAGCTCCAGCTCAGCTCCGGCCGCGTCGCGCTCTCAGTAGCCACGCGATCTCTCCGAAGAGGACGCCACTCTCTTCCAGCTGCGTATTCAACAGTCGCACTGAGTGAGGTGGCGCAGTGGCTCCGAGTCTGTCTTCTTACTCCAGAGGAGCACGGTTCATAGCCACTTCGGGCACCTACCATTTAAGTTTTCAGTAGTTTACGTAATACACTTGTGGAGCTGAGTCAGCCACTCGTCACCTAGCTCGGTGATACTGCAGCACTGGATTCGCATTCGAGAGGGTAAAGCCCCTAGACAAAAGTTTGTCACTCACACGAAACATCACGCTAATAATACACTACTGGCCAATAAGATTGCTACACCAAGAAGAAATGTAGATGATAAACGGGTATTCATTGGACAAATATATTATACTAGAACTGACATGTGATTACATTTTCACGCAGTTTGGGTTCACAGATCCTGAGAAATCAGTACCCAGAACAATCACCTCTGGCCGTAATAACGCCCTTGATACGCCTGGGCATTGCGACAAACAGAGCTTGAATGGCGTGCACAGGTACAGCAACCCATGTAGCTTCAACACGATACCGCAATTCATCAAGAGTAGTGCTGTCGTATTGTGACGAGCCAGTAGCTCGGCCAACATTGACCAGACGTTTTCAATTGGTGAGAGATCAGGAGAATGTGCTGGCCAGGACAGCAGTCGAACATTTTCTGTATCCAGAAACGCCCGTACAGGACCTGCAATATGCGGTCGTGCATTATCCTGCTGAAATATAGGCTTTCGCAGGGATCGAATGAAGGTTAGGGCCACGGGTCGTAACACATCTGAAATCCAACGTCCACTTTTCAGAGTTCCGTCAATGCGAACATGAGGTGACCGAGACGTGTAACCAATGGCACCCCATACCATCACGCCGGGTGATACGCCAGTTCGGCGATGACGAATACACGTTTACAATGTGCGTTCACCGCGATGTCGCCAAACACGGATGCGACCATCATGATGCTGTAAACAGGACCTCGATTCATCCAAAAATGACGTTATGCCATTCGTGCAACCAGGTTCGTCGTTGAGTACACCATCGCAGGCGCTCCTGTGTGTGATGCGGCGTCAAGAGTAACCGCAGCCATGGTCTCCGAGCTGATACCCCATGCTGCTGCAAACGTCGTCGAACTGTTCGTGCAGATTGTTGTCTTGAAAACGCCCCATCTGTTGCCTCACGGATCGAGACGGGGCTGCCATGCGGATAAGATGCCTGTCATCTCGACTGCTAGTGATACGAGGCCGTTGGGATCGAACACGGCATTCCGTATTACCCTCCTGAACCCACCGATTCCATATTCTGCTAAGAGTCATTGGATCTAGACCAACGCGAGCAGCAAAGTCGCGATGCGATAAACCGCAATCGCGATAGGCTACAATCCGACCTTTATCAAAATCGGAAACGTGATGGTACGCATTTCTCCTCCTTACACGAGGTATCATAACAACGTTTCACCAGGCAATACCGGTCAACTTCTGTTTGTGTATGAGATATCGGTTGGAAGCCTTCGTCATGTCAGCACGTTGTTAGTGTCGCCACCGGCGCCAACCTTGTGTGAATGCTCTGAAAAGCTGCATATCACAGCATCTTCTTCCTGTCGGTTTAATTTCGCGTCTGTCGCAAGTCATCTTCGTGGTGTAGCAATTTTAATGGCCAGTAGTGTACGTAACGCGGTCTCTAGGCTTCGTTCTGGTCTGAATTGGGGAAGGAAGTTTCTTCAATGTCCTATCCAGTCAATGCTATTCATTGGTGTTTAGCACAGTTGCAGCTAACAAATTCTGTGGATCTTCATTGCTGCTTTTCACCCGCTGTTCCACATAGTCCCAGACATTTTCTGATGGATTAAGAACAGGTGATTTACCGGGACAGTCTTTGTGCAATAATGTCCGTGAATATTCGTTAAGAATTAAATGTGCCAGAGAAAAATTAAACACCAGGGTCGGTATGAGCAAACTCAACAACTGAACGCATGTGGCTGTCCCTGCAAAACAGTAAGTGAAAAAGTAAAATCTCCTTTTGTCATATCAGTCACGAACAAAGGCAACAATTCGATGATAACTGATTATCGAATATCTCCTAGCAGTGTTTCTCCCAGAAGATACATCAGACGGAGATCAGGCAGACTTAATGGTAATGAAGTACACACCTTACGCCGGAGAGAGACTAGTCTCACCATTTGCACAAGAAGTGGCTGCAGCGATTTCTCAACTCAAGAAAAGTAAGGCACTTGGTCATGACAACAGTAACGCCGATATGCTACATCGAATAAAAGTGAAGACTGTGCTATATTTTACAGTTTTATTAAGTGGATGTCTCCTATCTTGACGGATACCTAACGACTGGAAGTGCTCTCGTATTGTAATAATAAAACTGGTGGGTAACAGCGGTCCTGGTACTGCAATGTCAAATTCACCAACTGTTGAGCATTCCAGGAGAAATTCAAGAGAAACTTCTATGTAACAGATTACGAATCCATACAGACTTGAATGGACTTAGTATATGCTAATTTTTATTTAGGAAAAGTCAGATCACAGATGATGCAATTAATCATGCCATGATCATTAGTGACAACATAGAACCGAAATATGTAATTAGGATCATTGTACAGTGTTTTTATGACAAGACAGAAAGTGCTTGGGGAAAAAGACAGAAACAAAATTACAATGGAAACCACAGAGGGATGCCCACAGCGTTCGGTGTACGGTTCCCCTCACCAGGGAAAGCCGTTTACTCCGAATTTTTAAATAAAGATTGTAGTTCATGTTCACTGGAATCTGACTGAGAGGGCACAAGTAATGATCGAGAAGAACGCCAAAACAACACAAATTCATCTCTGGTCCGAACTACACCCTGAAGACGTTGTGGGTGAAAAGCTCTATTTTAGGGTTGGCTCCTTTTATCTTTGGAAAGTGGAAATATGACAACTCGTTCAACCGTTGGTTTGCTCTACACATCTCCAGCCAACTACGTCCAGTTTCTGTGATGATCTTTAGCTACTCTTATGATTCAGTGAGCGCAATCGCCTTTTAAGGCCTCAGATGTCCACAATTCACAGATCTCTTTGTAATGTTTTATCGAAAATTCACTGGCTGCAGTAATTCCAGTTGCGTTTATATCCGATTGTCATTGACTTCTGAGTCGTCTACGGTACCTGTTGGTTAGGGTGTTCCTACGATCACTATTCACCGCATTCCACTAAAGCGAGTGATAATTCATTCCATGCAGACACGCTGGACATTCCTCATTGATATTTCAACATAAAGAGTAACTTAATTCACGGCGTTGTCATGGGCACACACGATAGCTTCTTTCCGCCATTCTGTTACGTCTTCACCTCGACGCATGGCGTTGCGCTAATTCCATACCTGGTATGTACACATTAATTCACAACCGTGTCTTGAGTAATTGGTGGAGGATCAGACGATCGCGTATTACCAGTTGTACGCAGTCTGCTACGACCAGTGAGTCTTTTAGGACAGTGATTGTCCGCTGACTTTCTAATTCCGTGGAGTTTTCCCCCTACTAGTCCACTGCAACCTAGTGGTCCATCTCAAACGGCTTCGTCGTCGATGGAACGAGAATTGTATAATATTGTTGCACTCATAATCCAAATGCCTCCGAATTTTTTATGCTTTGAATAAAACGAACGTTATTAACAACATGCATCTTTCATCTTCATGCCTACATATTTCCTCATATTTCTCAACATAACCACCATAGCGACAACCACATTTCTCCCAAATAGATTCAGGTTTGTCCTGTTGAAGGAGACGGTGCTCCATATGTGGACGGTTAGAAATTCGATTACACCACGCTATTTATCAATCGCGGACAGAGTTACGTTACACACCGCCATATTACACGCTACAGTTTGGAAACCCCTAACGCCAATGTGTTGCAACTTGCATCCGCCAAGAGGGAAAATCGACCGAGTAATATTCGTGACATGCGATACTTCAACCGATATTGAGAATAGAATAAAACATTCGGAGGTTTTACTTTTCAGGATGCCCTTATATAGTGATATCGACAATAATACAAGACACTTTCCTCTACCTCGATTTCTATCTCTTTTCAACAGCACATTCGCTGCATAGACTGCCCAGTGCCTGACTTAGAATTTTGTTTTATCGTGTGGGAACGTTTTCTGCGGAGATCGATTACTCGGACTTCCAAATCAGGTCCATCCTCAGCGTCATTGTTAAGAGTGCCAAAACAACAATTAAACGTATGTCAACCAACTCCTTGAAACTCAACTGTGCCAATGAAAATGACTTCAGCTGTTTCTGTCTTTTCTTCGTCTAAACTCAGTACGTGATACTTAAATGTTTGGTCTCCCGCGCAATTACGTTATTCTTATAGCTTGCGCAATGACAAAATTCCTTTTTAACTCTTAGAAAGGATGACTCCACTTGGTTTGCCGTCATAGAAAATGACTACACAACAGCAAAGTAACGCTCACTGTGTCCGACTCAAGTGCTTCTAATGCGCTACGGCGAAACGAAGGGTAACTGAAAGTAAAATTAAGTTACAGAGGGTTTAATAACAAGTTAATACGAAGTCTCGGGCGATATATGTGAGGAAACGCGGTTAGCTTTACTAGGACTGGTTCTCGACAGTAACGTATTCGAACAGTTAATAGACAGTGTAACAGAAATAAAAGAGGTTTTTATTTTGTAAATATGTGAGCAAACTTTACTAAATTTACCAAATTATCAGCGTTGCCTACTGAACTATATCTACAAAAAAGTGGACAACGTTTTTCAATATTCTCGTTTAAAAAGTCAGAGTAAAGGTCGACGTTGTTATTTTGGTTAGTTGCACGTCTGACTGAAAAGCATGCAGCAAGAAGTGCATCATCCTCAAAAATGTTACTCAGAACTCACAAAATCATGCTATGCGAATCGTTAGCCTGCTCTTAGGGATCCCTATCGATTATTCGCTAGCATCTGAGTAAGCCCAGTTATCTCACATCTCGCAGTTACATTTCCTGGCAATGGAGTCAGCCTGTGTAAAAATGTTGGACACAATTTTAATCATTACGTATTACCACAGTCAGTTCGGAAACAATGGTCTTCTACTATTAAGTCACAAGAGTTTTAGGGTATGCGTCCACAAGCATGTCGGAACGGTATCTGCCAAATTCTAACAGATAATAACAACTTTTTTTGTAAATATCTGAACATTAATTTTTCCATGCAATCATATCCTGAAAGATTTATTTCCATGTAATCACTGTAGACAATGCTACAATAATTGTACTCACAAAACTAACAGAATATGTATGCAAATGCTGCGTGTTTCATAATCACACGTTATATTCGTTTTAGGCCATTGACTTCTTTAAGACAGAAGGGCAATAAAGTGCCAAAACATTAATTTTTAATGTGCCAATCATCGTGACGGTTTGTTGGCTGAAGACAGCCTGATAGTATTCATCTTTCCTTTTATCTGTCAGCAGAGATGACAGGTTATAAATTCCTAATGCGTTCTTCAGTCATCTGACAACTTCTGTCATGGTATATTTTCTCTCTCTTCTTTTTATGTCACTGTTGTTGACAATTCGAGCTGGGGGAATCATGGGTCCAAGACTTAGAACCGATTAGATCTTTAAAGAAAAGAGCGACACACTTGGAACGGCAATACAGAAAAACTGTTACAACTAATTGAATAATTAATCAATGGGCCACGAATTTAGACTTACTGCATTATACTTCGATGGAATGGGCACCACCGTATATTTTATTCTATGCTACAAGTACCAACATGTGACTTAACTTACTTTATGAAATTGCTGTTACCTGTGTGTTTCGGGACATCAAACCAACATGGCTCGCACTTTCTCTCCAACACGTATAAATGCGTTTTATACTTATATGATGGCATACGTATTTGAAACTTTTATTACTCTGAATTCTGAGTAACATACATATATAACCAGAAAGGCAAATTGTAGATCTATTTCCCGGAAAATAACAGAGTCACTGCACACTCCTCCTTGAAAATGTCCTACGCAGAACTTCATCCGACCACGGAGTCCTAGTCTGGAATATTTTCGTAAGTGTGACATTTCCGGCCGTGAATGTTAATATTTTACTAAGTCACTCTCTTTCGGCAACATATACACTATGGTATCAAGAGTATCCGAACACCTTCCCGAAAATGACTTACAAGATCGTGGTGGCCTCCATTGGTAATGCTGGAATTCAATATGGTGTTGACCCAGTCTTAGCCTTGATGACAGCTTCCACTCTCGCAGGCCTACGTTCATTCAGGTGTTGGAAGGTTTCTTGGGGAACGGCAGCCCATTCTTCAGCGAGTGCTGCACTTAGGGGAGGTATAGATATCGGTCGGTAGGTCTGGCACGAAGTCGGCGTTTCAAAACATTCCAAAGGTGTTCTATAGGATTCAGACCAGTCCATTACAGGGATGTTATTGTCGTGTAACCATTCCGCCACAGGCCGTGCAATATGAACAGGTGCTCGATCGTGTTGAAAGATGCAGTCGCCATCCCCGAATTGCTCTTCAATAGTGAAAAGCAAAGAGGTGCTTAAAACATCAATGTAGGCTTGTGGTGTGATAGTGCCACGCAAAACAAGGGGTGCAAGCCCTCTCCATGAAAAACACGCTCACACCATAACACCACCGCCTCCAAATTTTACTGTTGGCACTACACACGGTGGCAGATGTTCACCGGGCATTCGTAATACCCACACCCTGCAATCGGATCACCACGTTCTGTACCATGATTCTTCACTCCACCCAAAGCTTTTCCACTGTTCAATCATCCAATGTTTACACTCCTTACACCAAACGAGGCGTCGTTTGGCATTTACCGGCGAGATGTGTGGCTTTTGGGCAGGCACTCGATCATGAAATCCAAGTTTTCTCACCTCCCGCCTACCTGCATAGTACTTGCAGTGGATCCTGATGCAATTTGGAATTCCTGTGTGATGGTCTGGATATATGTTTGCCCATAGGCAACTGTCAGCGGTCTCTTTCAGTCAAATGACGAGGTCGGCCTGTACGCTTTTGTGCTGTACGTGTCCCTTCACTTTTCCATTCCACCATCACATCGGAAACAGTGGACATAGGGATGCTTGGGAGTATGGAAATATCGCGCATAGACGTATGACACAAGTGACACCCAATGACCTAACCGCGTTTGAAGTCCGTGAGTTCCGTGGAGCGCCCCATTCTGCTCTCTCAAGATGCCTAATGACTACTGGGGTCAGGGCCGGACTCTTGCTGCTATAGTGTTAGATATTCCTCGTGTATTACTGTTAACACATATCGATAAGAAGAATATCCCATAGACTAATCTGCGCCCTCTCTGTTGAATGGTCGCCTAAAATCGCATTTAAAAAATCATTTTTTATAGTAACGACATACAAACCGACGCTTTCCATCGACGCTGGACGTCGCATGGAAGACGTGATAAACTGACTGACTGGGCTGACACCAGATACGGGTTGCAAAAATTAAACTGCTAATATCTTCCGAAACCGTAGAGAAAATGAGCCTTGCAACTCTTAGGAAAGACACCTTATTTTGCTTAGATTTTTACTCGGCTAGTGTTGATAAGAGCTGGAGAAAACAGAAACCGCTTGGACACTATGAGGAAGAGTAGAAAAAAATTGCTAGGCCACATCTTGAGAAGACGTACTTACTCCAGCAAGGAGTTGAAAGGATCGTAAAATGAAGAAAGTTCAAATTGCACAGAATTAAAGAAGAAGTAAGAGAGAGGAAGAGGAGAAGTGCCTTCTTGGACGACTGACAATGGTAAACCAGACATGATGAAATATCAACGTAACTATGAAGGTTATCAGAGAAAGCTCGCACACATATTTGTATACAGGTTATCCCGGTTTCGACATTGTTCTGATTTTCAACGGTTGGCTACGTCAGAATATGGTGCGAGTAAGCATCTCATCAATGTTACTTCTTCAGGTGAGGGATGCTCTCCGCCAACAACATGGCAACTATGAACACACCAACGTGACACCACATTGTTGCAAACACACTGGCTGTTCAGAATACCTCAATAGATGTTACTCATGAAAGGTAAAATATTGTGTTGTAATTTCCGAAGGTAAGGTGTTTGTACCATCGTGATCACTTTATTTTATCCAGTCACGTATTTCCAATTTACTATCGCAATTCGATCACACACTCAGGATAATTCACTTGGCATTCACCCTGAGGGAGAAGTTCTGTACTTACATGGGCCAGAACATGCCAGTGTTGATCTGCCGTAACCTGACAACAGTGAAGCAGTGGCTCCATAAGGAAGAATATTTATGGCGCCCAAAACCACTGTATATGCCATATCAACCAAATCGCACTCGTAAGTTAGACCACTGACTTTCTTGAACACGATGCTTCCATTCCTACTGTGTATTTCGCCCTAGTTGATGTTCGTCTGGTTATATGCTCGCTCGGACGTGCCATTTAACTTGTTTCTTACTTTATTTCCCCCTGACAGGATCACGTTGCGATAAAGTTACTGGCGCTTAGGAATACCTCCAGAGATACTGTAACACAAGACAAAGTAGATATTACGTTTTTATAAGCTTCAAGTAAGGCAACGCCGGGTGCACTATATTTTATTCAATTCCCTAATTCTTGTTTATCACCGTAACTCGGTCGTACCAGCAGAACAATTTATTTCGCATTCGCTGTGGGGCGATGTCCTCCGCTCACACAAGAACCGGAGTTCGCTGTCGCTCTGAGGTAACATGACGACACTGAAACAGTGGCGAGACAGGAAGGGATATTTACGGCGAACAGAGACAGTAAAAACTTTTACGGCCTCCACCACACCGGCCTGCCCCTCGAATCCGTCGCAACCTCTCACGCTCGCCATTGACAAAAGACAGCCTCCAATACGCCGCACAGCTCACCATACAACGCCGCACCGGCGTGCCTCGAGCGCGGCTTCGCTATTGTCGTCACATCGGCCGTGTCACAGAGACTTTAACGGTAATTTATTCTGATTGGCGGCAGCGATAGAATACAGTGAGTGTGTAGGCGGTACGCGGCCGGCATAGCGAGTCGTCGGCACACCTCCAGCCTGCCGATTGAACGCGCCTGGCGAAGGAATGAATCACGGACCGCGGAGTAGGGGAAGAACGCCTGCTGGCGAGATTTACGGCCTCCGTACGCTTTTTACGGACTGCAGCGACTCCGGCACGAAAAGTTAGAAGGCGGAGGAGATCAGCAACAGCTCTTTCCGCAGCAGGAAATGGTAAATCTTCCTGCTGAAAGTAGGCAGTTATATCTTTCTCATTGCGTTTCTCCTTTTTTCATCGAGTGAATAATCTGTCCCTTTTAAGGAACAGTAATTAAGTGCCTCAGGGCCGACATTTAATATGATTTCGCTAGGTGAAATCCATCATCATTTTGCAACAGGTACAATTTTTCAGCTCTCTGGAATGAACAACTGCCCTTGACAGTAATAAAGATCTAAGAGGTGAACCTGAACTTAGCCGACAAAATTTCGGATGTTGTACAAGGGTATTTTCTGATTGCTACGGAGGTATTCAGTGCCCTGCTACACAGAGGTACTGTACTTGTGATTTATTCGGTTTGTTACCCGAAGTACCGTTCTCCTATACGACAGTGAAAAAGCCTGTAATATGCAATAACCGATGCGTACAACACAAAACACGGCGCGAGAGTACTGCGATGTGGCTGCGTCATTGCACGAACTGTTAAGCATTATCGTCGTTGCGCCACCCCTCCAATACATTCAGTGGATCCTTAAACAACGTGCACATCGGCTTCCTCTTCAAAGGCAAACCTAGCCATACTGCTGCGTGTCACTGCTCAAATGGTGATTATGGCTCTAAGCACTATGGGACTTAACATCTGAGGTGACCAGTCCCCTAGACTTAGAACTACTTAAACCTAACTAACCTAAGGACATCACACACAGCCATGCCCGACGCAGGATTCTAACCTGCGACCGTAACAGCAGAGCGGTTCCGGACTGAAGCGCCTAGAACCGCTCGCCCACAACGGCCGTCTGCGTGTCACTGTCAATGTGCAACTAACATTACCAGAACAAAACAGACATACGAAAAAAACGGAGGACTACTGAATTCAACTTCGTGGGTCGACATTTTTGACGGTATTACAGTACCGTAAGTAAATGATAAAGCTTTGTTTCAAAGCAAATGACGCATCGTACATATTCGAATTTTACATTTTAGTGTAGATATTTTCGGTGTAATGTTGATACAAAGATGAAGAGGGGTACTCGGTAACGACTCGCTGGAGACCATTACTCCATTACAACAAAATTCTCGAAAAATTTTCGTAAACCGCCTTTGAAATTTTGTTGGTGGAATTCTGGCTAATCCACATAAACGTAATACTGGCTCGACGTCAACAAATCCGTGGTATCGCCCATACAGTACCTTACAAGCTCAGACCGTAAAGGCGCGAGTGTCCAATTTTATCAAACTTTTGTTATCGCTCCATTCCTTCATGGAAACTTTTTCTGGACAACTACGAAAGTTTCAACTTTTATTATCAGCTGCAAATGCGTACGTTCTCGTCTGTACGAGGTATCTTATTATTAGAGGAGTCCCAGACATTTTTGACCACAATCAAACAGTTTATACAGGAATCTAAAATAATTATTTTTAGATAAAGAACCAAAGGAACGAAAGAAGTATGTGATTTGACTGAATTTGTGAACGAACGATGTGTGTCACAAACGTATCTGTAAAATACTTATGTTGATAGCAAGTAACTTCCACATTTGTTGGAGAATGTACTTCCACAAGAAAAAGTTGCTCTTTTTTTATTATTTTTTAAATTTGAATAGAAGATCCTATTCGGTGGCCAGTGTGATCGACAGATCCCGCTCCCGTTAATTTTTTGATGTGGTTTTCTGTGAAATTGTTGATATACGAAAAAAGTTGATCCGTTTGGCAACGTACTTGGAGTCTCTCATTATACTACACATAACAGGAATATTTGAGAAAGAGCGACATCATTGGTGTAATGTATGATGAGTCAAGTAGTGGTTACTTTAATACGTTGCTAAAAAGTGAAATTGTTGGTGTAAGGCGTATGACGAACTCATATATATTAACAAATGTACTTATTTCTGACCATTATTTACTTACCCTACTTAGAATCCCCGAAAATTCTTGACCCTAAGACTCTGGAACATTCTCATGTATAAGTCATTTGTAGGAGCGAGTTTTCACAGTGGAATTTTAGAGTCGACAAATAACCATGGAACACTGTTTGATCTCTAATACCAGATATGAATGTAGATATGTGTGCTGGCATTCATTACTCTATGCCGCTGTGCCGTATTAACCCTAGATTTTTTTTTTTTTTTTTTGCATTCAGATCTCCAGGATAGCGACCCTGCTCAATTCTATATATCACATTTGCTATAATAACAACTGACAGCCGGCCGCGGTGGTCTAGCGGTTCTAGGCGCGCAGTCTGGAACCGCGCGACTGCTACGGTCGCAGGTTCGAATCCTGCCTCGGGCATGGATGTGTGTGATGTCCTTAGGTTAGTTAGGTTTAAGTAGTTCTAAGTTCTAGGGGACTGATGACCACAGTAGTTAAGTCCCATAGTGCTCAGAGCCATTTGAACCATTTTTTTAAAAACTGACAACTTACTAAATCAGGAGCATCTACCGGTTGGAATATTTTTCTTCTGTATGTGCCACGATTCGTGACTGCATTAACATATGGAACAACAATGCCTTTAATGTGGTATGTGGTCAGTCACTAAGCTTACAATAAGTTCGTAACATTCGTTACATCACAGTATTGTACAACAAACAATCCGGTTGGTGGAACATCCGCAACTGAGCATTATACCAGAGGTTGAAAATACCGCTTCAGTTGTAAAGTTCTTTTACCATCAAACAACCTGTTTCGGGTTCTTATATACCCGTCTTCAGGTGTCGTAACTTGGTGCTATGACCCCCGAGCGCCACGCGTTCTAGGCCGGGGTACTACCTACGAGCGCAGAACAGAGGTCACGCTACCTGATGACTGAGGGTAGTTACGACACCTGAAGATGGGCTTATAAGAGCCCGAAACCGCTTGTGTGATAATAAAAGAACTTTACAACTGAAACGGTGTTTTCAGTCTCTAGTACTGTACAAATTAGGATCACATTCTTTTCCTCGAACTGGTGAAGAAAATTTCCTACTGCTGATCTGCATTTACATATATCTACATACACACTATGCACATCTCTCCTAGAGAGCAGAGGATTTTTTTGTAATAACCTAAACTATCATACCCTATTATTTGCTTTGATTGATGTTTCTGGAGAAGAGCGATCATTTTTTGAGGTGTCGTTGCCACTCCTTTTATCTGCGCAATCCATATGGGAGTCATATGCATACATATGACATCTAAATAATTATTGTCTAAATTTTCATGTCGCTCTTCGCGGCGTATTTGACATCTTTCTTTCTTCGAGGCGCTCGGGGGTCACAGCACCAAGTCACGACACTTGATGGGTTTATAAGAGCCCGAAACTGGTCGTGTATTAATAAAAGAACTTTAGAACTGAAGCGGTATTTCAGATGTTTCCGTTTTTATCACACGCTACTGACAGTCAAAGAATTCTGTAATTATTTTTCTATAAGCTACTAGGCTCGTTAATCCAACATCAATATACACTTGAGTTTTATTTCATTGTAGGGTGTTCTCTACATTGCCTCTTTCAGGAAGTGCAATTTTCCAGTGGCCTACCATACTGGTACGCACCTCCGTACCTAAAATAGGAACACACACACCTATACAGTGGTTCTCTACTCGGGGAGGGGGGAGTAAGCCTATTTGAATCCTGATGGTAGATAATTGCATCTCTTAGTATTTGGTCGGCAAAGGAACGAGAGATGATTGCGTAGTAAAGTTCACGATCACCTGAATTTGCACCAAAATTCTGGATTAAATTCTAAAGCTCTCCACAGTATCTTATAAAGTGAGGGCATGTAACATAGTTGTCCGTCAGACTGGGATACCAAGTTCGGTGGCATCGTAGATGCCATTCGAGAGGGGTATGCTGTATGCCCACACCAGGTTTCACTTTCCTGAGTCCCTTCCTTTTTAGAAAGACAAACCCAATATTACAATATACGCACACTCATCTCAGTCATCCACAAGACAATGAAACACGCTTGACGCTTCATAACGGGTCGGAAGAAGGAAACGGCAAACTTCCTCCACTAGGACCTTACCAAAGCGGCGATGCAGGTTTCCTACATCTGTTCCACGACGCCGATTCCAGAGTATGGGAAGATCTTGTGTTGATAGTATTGGTGGTTGCACGACATGGAACTGCCACTGTGATGAATTGAACCTGTAGGCAAAGGTTACTTTTTTTTTGGTCATCAATCTACTGACTGGTTTGATGCGGCCCGCCACGAATTCCTTTCCTGTGCTAACCTCTTCACCTCAGAGTGGCACTTGTACCCTACGTCCTCAATTATTTGCTTGATGTATTCCAATCTCTGTCTTCCTCTACAGTTTTTGCTCTCTACCGCTCCCTCTAGTACCATGGAAGTCATTTCCTCATGTCTTAGCAGATGTCCTATCATCCTGTCCCGTCTTCTTGTCAGTATTTTCCACATATTCCTTTCCTCTCCGATTCTGCGTAGAACCTCCTCATTCCTTACTTTATCAGTCCACCTAATTTTCAACATTCGTCTGTAGCACCACATCTCAAATGCTTCGATTCTCTTCTGTTCCGGTTTTCCCACAGTCCATGTTTCACTACCATACAATGCTGTACTCCAGACGTACATCCTCAGAAATTTGTTCCTCAAATTAAGGCCGGTATTTGATATTAGCAGACTTCTCTTGGCCAGAATTGCCTTTGTTGCCATAGCGAGTCTGCTTTTGATGACCTCCTTGCTCCGTCCGTCATTGGTTATTTTACTACCTAGGTAGCAGAATTCCTTAAGTTCACTGACTTCGTGACCATCAGTCCTGATGTTAAGTTTCTCGCTGTTCTCATTTCTACTACTTCTCATTACCTTCGTCTTTCTCCGATTTACTCTCAAACCATACTGTGTACTTATTAGACTGTTCATTCCGTTCAGCAGATCATTTAATTCTTCTTCACTTTCACTCAGGATAGCAATGTCATCAGCGAATCGTATCATTGATATCCTTTCACCTTGTATTTTAATTCCACTCCTGAACCTTTCTTTTATTTCCATCATTGCTTCCTCGATGTATAGATTGAAGAGTAGGGGCGAAAGGCTACAGCCTTGTCTTACATCCTTCTTAATACGAGCACTTCGTTCTTGATCGTCCACTCTTATTATTCCCTCTTGGTTTTTGTACATATTGTATATGACCCGTCTCTTCCTATAGCTTACCCCTACTTTTTTCAGAATCTCGAACAGCTTGCACCATTTTATATTGTCGAACGCTTTTTCCAGGTCGACAAATCCTATGAAAGTGTCTTGAATTCTCTTTAGCCTTGCTTCCATTATTAGCCGTAACGTCAGAATTGCCTCTCTCGTCCCTTTACTTTTCCTAAAGCCAAACTGATCGTCACCTAGCGCATTCAACATTTTTAGGAATCACTAAATGTACAGAGTTACGTCCCTGCACGTTACGAGCTAAACATCAGCCTCTGCAACAGTCTTATATTTTTTTCAAGACCTATCTACACTGCCGAAAAAAAATAGTTCACCTCGAAAGACGACGTCAATTTTGATCCAATGACGGCATATGCCACCTGGGTGATTGGAGATTTGCTGATAATGATTTCAACGTCGTCTGCCAACAGATAGCGTACTGGCACAGCTATCAGAGCTCCATTTTTGTCTAAGCTTTAACAGGGAATGCCCTCAGCCAGAAGCATCAGTGTGATGCAGACGTGTGAAGCAAGCAGGCAACCATGCCACGAAGATGCAGTCGTGGTTCCTACAGCCAGCTGGAAGACGTTGCATGGGGTCAAATTGTGACCTTTCGAGTGGTGGGATGGTTCTTTTGGAGAACTGTTAAACAAGCTGGACGAGCTGAGTTGTGCAACGATGCTGGTAGCAGTGGTCGTGTGAACATTCTCACACTCGTCCAAACGGCACGGATGCCCGGCACGATGGTCGTATTTATTGTAAGAACAGCAATGGCAGATCGTACAGCCACCACGGCACAGATAACTGCTTTTGAGTCCAGACGTGTGAACACGAACTGTTGCGAACTGATTATTAGCAGTGGGTTTACAGGCATGCACGCCTCTAGCCAGCCTTCCACTCACGCCACAGCATCGACGTGCAGGGCTCGACTGGTGCTGACAGAGGTTCATTTGGAAGATGGAATGGTGTGCTATGGTCTTCAGCGGTGAAAGCATATTTGCCCGCATGCAAGCGATGGTCGTTTGCACGTACAACATAGACCTGGTGAGCGCTATCTCGTAGGGTGCACTCGCCCATTACTTTCGTTCTGGAGGGGACGTTAACCAGCGCTCGGTTACGTACAGATTATTGTTCGGCCCGTTCTTTTGCATTTTTTTGCTAGAGGAAGGTGATGTGTTGTTCCAACAGGATAATGCTCGCGCACGCACTGCCCATAAAACTCAACGTGCAGCAACATACCTGACCAGCAAGATCTCGGACTTGTCTCCAATAGTTCACGTTTGGGATGTGATGGGACAAGTAATGACTTGTGCGGCTCGTCAACCAACAACTCTTACAAAATTACATGAACAATACAAGCAGGCGTTTCTCAGGGCAGTATTCGCCATCTGCACGATCGACTGGATGCCAGAGTCAGCGGCTGCATTGCTTCCCGGGGGTCTACACCACGAACTAATATAGCTGTTTCAGGATGGGCCGATACCTGATACCTCAAGAACCGCTTGTGTAAATGTAATCATTTCACGTACTCCATATGTACTGTTGCAGCAATAAATTTTGAGTTAACTGGAAACTTCTGAAAGGGTGTACTAATTCTTTTCCAGCAGTGTGTATATTGTTATTTAATAACATACTTTTGTGGATAACTGCAGCAACTGAAAAAATTTGGGAGTAGTGTCTGATACTATGTTTTATGTGTGTTGAGGGTCATCCATCAGCTGATTTGATGCGGCCGGCACTGGATTCTCTCGTGTGACAACTTCTTCGTTTCATTGTAGCACATTCTAGTCTGTGTTTTCTCCTATATAGCTCACACTCGTACCACGACAGTTACTGCTTCATGTCTCAATCCATGTCCAATAATTTTAACCCTTCTTGTAGTGTCCTCAAAATAATTCTCATTACTTCTGTGGAGGACCTCCACATTATCTCATTGGTCAATTTCTCCACCTCTAACACCTTACGCATCGATTCTGTAACACCATACGCTTCGAGTCTCCCTTTCGGTTTTCTCACAGTTCATGATTAACTTCCATCATTTTATATATTTTCAGAAATGTATTCCTCAAAAGGAACAATAGGTGAAACGATAATATGTACTGATGTAAAATAACTGTGCCATGTATTGGAAAAGCCAGTTGACAGCAAAAATCTGTTTTAATTACCAGTGCTGGAATAATGTTGGGACGGACAATGACTGATGTCACAAAGCTTATAGGACATATATACATCCGGAATATTAAGCAGTTCGACAATGAAAATGTACTTGCCGGTCGGTGTTGCAGTGTGACAGAACCCGGACTGTGAACCGCACCATGTGGTAGTCTAAATTCAATTGAGGTCAGCCTTCTGGTGCAAACATCTGCATTCCTATCCCTTTGACAGCTCAAAAGTGCTTGCTGCTTATTTGGAGAGTGGGGCTTTGTTATCGCCCCTATACTCCCACTCGCGGTGGGAGAGTTCCTGCCAGTACCTGTGTACCGGTTCTGCCGCAGGGTTCAGTTCCCCTATGCTAAGTATTCCTGGAGCGCCTGGCGTTACGATCTCGTCTGCCGCTTTGAGTTTCGCGGCCCTCAATGGAGAATACAGTACACTCCTAACTATATGGTCTAATGTGGCGAAAGTTCAAGCCGGATAACGATAAATGTTAGATAGGCAGTATTTTTATAAATTCTCTTTCGCGACCCCAGCCGCACTATTCGAAACACCCTTTCTTGTATCAAAAACTGATTTTGTTGAAATTTTCTGACTTATTACATGATAAATACTGGATGACATTATTGAACTATATGTAAAAAAAGTAAATTAGTTGTTTGTGTTAGTCAGCTTGTTATGTCATTTTTGCCTTACCCATCACAAAGCAGGAGAACTGCTTCACTTCATCTCCAGTAGAAAGGTGTCATGATAGTTTGTCCATTGGAATAATATTCCTGATCAGTCCCTCATTCAGACATCAGGCCGGCCGAAGTGGCCGTGCGGTTAAAGACGCTGCAGTCTGGAACCGCAAGACCGCTGCGGTCGCAGGTTCGAATCCTGCCTCGGGCATGGATGTTTGTGATGTCCTTAGGTTAGTTAGGTTTAACTAGTTCTAAGTTCTAGGGGACTAATGACATCAGCAGTTGAGTCCCATAGTGCTCAGAGCCATTTGAACCATCAGACATCAGGTTGTGAACCTGCCAAAGGGAATATAAACATCTGACGAAGATTGAAAAACCGACGAAAGATTGCATTCTAGGGGCTGAAGTGTGGAATCTCAGAAGTTTAAATGTGATAAGGAAGATGAAATATCTGAAAAGGGAAATAAAAAGGCGGGTTTACATATTTTCAGAGACAGGATATGGAAAGAAATTAACGATTTCTGGTCAGAAGACTATAGGCTAAGCAGCAGCCGGAAATGACATTAGTTGAGTAAGAATTCGTTATGATTAGAAACATTGTTTTATACACTGCGTGACAGAGAAGTATCCTGAAGTGGAGGACGAAACGAAATGAAAAAGCTTGAGAGGGTGGGTACTGTTATTGCACTTATACCAAGTCAATTTTACAAAGAACTTGGCAGTGTGAGCCGACACGTCAGTACGATGTAGCGCGCTGTCTTATCCAGGTACCTGGACTGATTCGGTCAGGAAGGATGCCATAAGGCCGTTACACCCACTATCGAGGCAAACTCACCCACAACTGCTGAAAGTCATCCTAGATATCTTGGATGCTGTCACTGGGACAGAGTTGACGTCCGAACTGGTTGCACGCATAGTGTATTGTGGACAGATGTGAAGATCTTACAGGCCATGGGAGTACGTCAGCATTTCATAGGCATTTGAAAGAGCGCAGCATTGTATGGACTGTGGGAAAACCAGAAGAGAAGAGACTCCAAGTTGAAAATCAGGTTGACTGATAAGGTAAGGAATGAGGAAGTTCTGCACAGAATCAGAGAGGAAAGGAATGTGTGGGAAACACTGACAAAGAGAAGGGACATGGTGACAGTACATCTGTTAAGACATCAGGGAATGACTTCCATGATACTAGGGGAACCTGTAGGGGGCCAAAACTGTGGAGGAAGACGGAGATTGGAATACATCCAGGAAATAATTGAGGACGTAGGTTGCAAGTGCTACTTTGAGATGAAGAGGTGGACACGGGAAAACATTCCGTCACGGGCCACAACAAACCAGTCAGAAGTCTGATGACAAAAAAGTACCACCCGTGGAAGAGCAATGTCATGTTGAAAAATGGCACATGAGAGGTAAAAATGTCGCATGAGAGGTAAATCATGTGGATGGATGTCATTTGTGACATAATGTTGTGCTACACTACCACATATGACGCCAAGCATAACACTGCTGCGCCTCTCCAGTTTACTGGAGGAATGAGACCTCAGTATTCGCCAACGATGGTCATCCAGAGTAGTGTCCCACGGTGGTTCATTGCTGAACACAATGCTACATCATTCATTACCAGACTATGCTTCCCAGTTAGGACAGTACTCTGTATTCGGCCATATGTGCTGTGGTGTTGATGGCAGTCTACGTGTGGAACTGTACTTCTCTAGTCAGGTTGCTGCTAGCCTCTGATCAATGGAGTGGGGTGACAGCCTATTACAGAAAGTCTACCAATTCTTCTCAAGTGGCAGGCACAGATGTGAACGGGTTACACTGTGCTTGGTGCGCAGTAAGGCGATTCTCTCTCGTGATGGAAAGACATAGTCGCCTGGTGCCTGGACGACATGTCTGTCCTCACGTTGCCACGCAATCCAAAATCGGGACCTTGCCAGTTCCGAATGTCCCAAAAATCCAGATACTTTATGATTCGACCAGCCTGCCAGGTGAAGACCCACAAACTCTGTCAAACCCTCAAGTTCTGATGGCACTGTGACACAATTATATGGCATCTTAGTGTCGTTCTCAGTGGTCGCTCAATGTCTGACCCCTTTAGCATCCTATATATACCTGACCAGGCCTGGTAATAACACTAACACCAACAATACTAATGCACTCTTTTGGCCATTCTACCAGTCAGAAAGTATTGCAGATATAATCATTTCGATACCCACCGTTGGCGTTTCCCTGAAATTACTCTGACGTTCGACCACGTCTTCTGGATGGTCCACTTTTTTTTTCAGGTAGTGTAAGTCGTTTACGTCTAATATGGTCACACTGTGTGTTCTCTAATGTACAGAAAATTGTAGGTGTGCCTGTTGCTGTTCCAGAGAGCAGCATGCTGGTGTCCAGTGGCGCTGGGGGAGGAGGGTGACAGGTGGCCCAGCGGAAGCCATCCACAGCGTCCCCATACCCTGTCGTCGGCACGTGGAAGCATGCCACACAAACCCGTGGCGGCTGTCCGGCCCACGTTTCACAAAGCCCACCTGCCGGCTCTGGCAGCGGCGCATCCATCACTGCGATGACAGCAGCTGCCGGTCTATGGACGAGTCATCCCTTCCACTCTCTGGTATGCAGCTGGCGCACGGTACCCATGTAACGCCCTGAATTCTGAGCAATGAATGAAGTGAATGTTTATCAAAAACCACCTTTTTTCAGTGTTAGTGAACCGGAATTTAGGAATAAAGAACGACACCCAACTAAATCTCTAGGGGTTGTGTCTGCTAGTGAAAGTGGATTACTGAAAGAATTAAGCTATCTCCTTTTACGCCAAGTTAAGACTCGAATCTGTGAAAAGGACACTGCCTTTACCCGAGGGCATAAAACACCGACAACATGTGACTGTAGTATAACAACTTCCTATAGCTATTCTGTATCTGAACAAAGGGCCACCTTGGTACATAAATGATCTGCGTGCTTCTGACTACAGGTTTACGATACGTCCTGTAATTATTTTGTTTTCACAGCTCTCCCCTAGGTTAGGACAACTGACGACTGCTCAAATGAGAAGGTGCCAATGCTGCTACAATATATTTAACGACCGGAAAAATGCAGTACTGACCATTTAACTCTCCGAACTGTCTTCTCGTGAAAATTTATCTGAAGTACAATTAGCCAATCGGACAAAGGGTCCATGCACGAGGTGTAGCCAAAATGTTCAAATGTGTGTCACATCTTATGGGACTTAACTCCTAAGGTCAGCAGTCCCTAAGCTTACACACTACTTAACCTAAATTATCCTAAGGACAAACACACACACCCATGCCCGAGGGAGGACTCGAACCTCCGCCGGGACCAGCCGCACAGTGTAGCCAAAAGATTTTAATTATCACCTCGAAGAAAAAAGGTTGGGTACGTAATTAATTTTTTATCGTTTGTAGGTACAAGTTTGCAGTCCAGGTACAAACTGAAAGCCTTGTACCACAATAACCGTAACACGCCGTTAAACATGACAAAACAAAATAGCGCCTAGCTCATTTATAAAGTGGAGTACCTTGCAGTAACTCGTTTCTGGCAGCAGCAGAAATGCTGCGCCTATGTCAGGCCAATCCAAACGGCTAAAGAAACACAAATGATACATTTTCGCTGCTGCCGGAAACTAATTACGATACTCCATTTCAGTTGGCTAAATGAATTGATTATAGTGATTGCAAGTCCTGCCCAAGGTAAAGTATTGAAACGTAAACTCAGAAAGAACAAGATTAGGAACAGCGATCAGCCATATTCTCTTTAAAGGAAACGTCCTAACGTTAAACCTAAGCGATTCAAGGAAACCACGAAAAACTAAACATGACTCGTGGGATGAAGATTTAAATCTCGTTTCTCAATGAGATTCCGGTTCTTTAATCACTGTGCCACTTCGCTTGGTAGTGTGAAGTATAGTCTCCATTTGTGGCACATGACAGCACGAAGCAAAGAAGTTCAATGAGAATTATTTCATTTTGAATGAATCTAGAGCTAACAGCTTCTAAAAGTTTATCAAATTATTATTACTGAAAGGGACCGTAGTGGTGCACTGTGAAGGACACTACGTTCAGACCCCAGAGCACCGGTTTCAAACCTGGGCAGGAGCGGCAGTTTTTTTCTCGTTGCAACAATCCAGGACGGCTCCAGATTCCCTCAGTCTGCTGTCACAATAGTACAAGGGTTCTTTTCCGCGAAGGGCAGCTTGGGTGAAGGGCTCGCTATCCCTTCGCCTTCTAATACCCCGTTGGATAGAAGGGTTGTACTCCACCAGCAGTCAGGCCGAAAGGCCGGTCGCAGGCTTGCGGCACAGACTTTACCTTACTGTTATTGTTTGCAATACATTTTCAAGAGTCTGAAAAAATATTTCAACCGTTCGTCACTCGTTAAAACAATTCCAAGAAAATTCAAAATATTTACGTCAGCTTCGTACTTCTCAAGTAAGTGTTTCCCTTGTGTGTCTTAGTGTATAAAAATTACTCTTCTAGGATAACAGTTCATCTCGCGTATACATTGTTCTACTACGTACTTCTGTCTTCATCCAATTCCATAAAGGAAATTTATGGTTAATCGTTCGCTCTGCTAAGTAGGAGCTCTGTTTTGGAACTAGATGTCGGACCAAGAGCTGAACACAAACCCTGACACTGCATGGGTACATCTCTAACTGACTAAAATATAAACGACCTACCATCACAGTATCACCTCAGTCACTACTTCGCTCCTAGCTGTCAAACTTAACAATGTGGAACTAGCACTACTGGAAGAAACGATAGTGCGGAGAAGTGGCACAGTCTCAACCTAAGGTGCTGTTTCCAGCATTAATCTTTCACAATGTATATCCAGAACGAATTTTTCACTCTGCAGTGGTGTGGGGGGAATGTTTTGAAAATTTCCGACATATTTAGAGTGGCTTTCGGACAGGAATTCAAACTCGGAAGCTGGCCTTTAGAGCTTCTTTCATGTTTCGAAAGTAGGTCAGAGTTACTAATTGAAATGAAGCAGTGGAGTTGGAGTTACGAATCGAATATGGATAGCTCAGTCCATAGTTTCGCCCAGTCCATAGTTTCATGTCTAGAAATATTGGTGACCAGAGAAAGATACTGCCACCACCGATCCGGCAACTACGGAAAATATGGCTGAAACGTTGACTAGCAGGAGTGGAAGAAGGTGCTCCATCTTACTGAAAGTACGTTATATTTATCACAATAGGCAGAATGTCTTCTATTCGTTCACGTTATGTAATTCAAATTTTAAAAAATCTTTTGTGCACCCTGTCATTTAACCCTCTTTTCGTTTCTATTTCAAATCAATTCTATAGCGAAGATTCTTCAGAATATAACGTATGAGCGTTTTCTGTCAGCTCGAGATACATTTAACGCTTCGTTTGCTGGGACATCTTGTAAAGTATTTATATGTTGTCTTACTGGAGCATGGTCGTAAACGTACGAGTATATTCACAGTACGTGGAGTTTTATGACCTTCTATAGGTATCGTAAAGGGTAAGGTGAAAACTCTAAAGCGAAATAAATAAATTCTGATTTCGATGGTCGCATCATAAAATACACTAAGATTGTTCGATCCTTTTATTCCTCAATAGCGGACGTTTCACAGACGGTGTGGCGGTACCGACAAGCGGCTATGCAGCGGATGATCGTAAGATGCGACAATCTATAGGATCCAGACGTGCGACCCCGTGCACAGCGTGCTGTGGAAGCGAGATGCGTCGCTATTACTGTAGGTGCGAGGTGTTTACCTGCAATGTACAGTCCGGTCACGTGGCTGTGAATCGCCTAGACGCTAACATACTGGCAATGGTAGTACCCATCTGACACTGCATCTTAAGAAGGGATTTACTGTTAAGCTTGTATGTACAAGGCATGCTTCACCATTTCACAGCACGTAACATGAACATCATAGATAAACTATTCAAAATGGTTTAGTGCGGTTCTGCTGTTTAGTGTAAAGTGTTTTCGAGGCAAAACCGTCAAGACGTTTTATTTATCTTACACGTTATCTATTCTGCTCCTATGACAAATGTAATGGAAACAACGGAAAGAGTAGCAGCGTTTAAACATGAATCGTAACTTATTTCTAGGGCTACAGTTAATCAGCAGTTTTTCGATTATTAATTACCTTTTATTACTGGCGCATAAGTGACACCATCAGAGTAATTCGGTGGCAGCTTGAACTAACAACGGTAAACAAAAGATGTGCATTCTTCCTGGCAGTTGTGAGCAGAAAGTGTTAAGTAGCCGACATGCGATCATCTTGTGTCAAAGTTGCTGTGTCACAAATCGGAACGAAGTAACATCTGTGAATCAAGCGTTCAAGAAATCTCTAGAATGATTTCAAGAAGAGAAAAGTAGTTGCAAAATGGTCCTGCACGCTTCGATTATCAAACAAAAAGGACGATATTTCGAAACCTGCCACGGCTTGACGGAAATGCAAAATTCAGGAAATTTATTTTTCTCGAAAAAGATCATCACGGGAAGACGAGACTTGGTGGTGTCAATACGAGTAAATGCAGGAATTAAAATGAAGGGTCACGGTTTTGTTTCTTTTTTTGACTACACAACAGACATTCAGGCCAATGTGACGCACAAGCTGAAAAAATCACAGAGAACGACATTTCTGACAGTTTCACATGATTATGTGAACGTTCTTTGGAAGGAGACTATGTGGAGCACTTGAAGCATTAAAACCGCCACCTTAACCCCAACAGTACCAATCAACAGCTCCGCCATTCCACCACTGATGCAAGTGAAGAAGCAATATGATGAAATTGTAAGCGATGAACTTTCATGTAAAAGCCTTTTACACTATTTTCGTAACACATAACTGATGTGAATCTATCTGCATCCTATACAGGCTGTGATATACATAGTCAACCACAAGGAGGAAAACCAGCAGAAGACATCACTGATTTCCATTTCTAGGCATACACTGCCCCCCCCTCCTTCCCCCAAAATGCCACACCAGCAGCTAAAGTAAAAAAAAAAAAAAAAAAAAAAAAAAAAAAAAAAAAAAAAAAAAAAAACATGGAAAAAGAGTTCTAGGTCAATCTAGTTTAAGACTGTTTATTTTTAAGTAACATTTCTCTATATGTATGAATGTATGTATGTATAAACGCCTGAAGATGAACAGAACATCTTCGAAACGCGTTGCATTACGCTAGATTAAGCATAAAATAAAAAGTGACTGGTAGCAGAAACTTGAAATAAATAATAACAACATATCTTCTTCAGGTGATACTGATGTGTAAGTAGGGTCCATAACCTGAAAATACCTTAGAGTACTCTCCTGGTAACATCAACACACTTTCAACTTTCGACTTTATGACTACCACAAAAAATTTATAGAATGCTAATTTTGTTCGATATTGTTGACTTTTACTCTCAAAATACTTTTCAAAGGGATATCGATGTGTAAATAAGGCCCTAAACTTGAAAATACTGAAGACAACATTCATTGGGGAATGTGATTTCAACTAGTGGGACTTAAATTTTTGGGTTGAGTTTAGTCGAAATTTTAAAACAGATATGTAATCTGTAATTCATTAATAACATCAAATTTTTTCTTCAAAATTTTGAAAGAGACAGTAACTTAGTAGATTATTTTTAAAAGTGGGCATAAATAATAGACCTCTCTCTTGATACTGCAGGCGTTAACGTTTCTCTATATATTGTTAATCCAGTCTCTACGGGATACTTCATCGAACACTGTACAGGCCATAGAAGGTCCCCCAATAAGATGGTCTGCAGATGGGATGAATGCCGGACATTTGCCACGCCGCACGTTTGCCACACAAGACATTTGCCATACTTGCCCCTTCACCGGGTAGCTTCAGTAGCGATCCCTCAGGTAAGGGCCTCCCTTCCTCGTACTTCTGTCCGCTTTAAAACCGCCGTCTCTACATCGTACTCGATACAGCCAGTATGTAAGGGACCTTCTTCGACATCTTGGCGAAATACAGAGCTTCTTTTCCGAAATCGAAATATTTATAACTTTTGGGAAACGAAACCAATACCTACGATTATGTCAGTAGTTAATTAGTTCTGCCAAGTATAAATATAGATCCATCTGTCTGTACAAGAAAGGAACGATGTAAACAGAATGCGAATGAACGCTAATCATTTCTTTTTGATCATTGCATTTGTACCTACTTTAATTACTACAACTGCATGCCCAAAAGACAATAAGGAAATAAGAAATAGGAATGTGAATATTTGAAAAGAAGAACGACATACTCCATATTAATTTACCCTCTAAAATCCGATATCCCCTGCAGCGAAACATTTGTTAATAAAGTGCAGCGGGACAATGTCCAAAAGATGACTGAAAATACGTTCACTAAATAGAGATAAGAACATCTATGATTGATATGTCATCTAAAGTCGACGTATAATTTAAAATGTTAGAAAGAAGGAAATGAAGTAATACAGAATGCTATGCTTGTAACGTACGTTGTTGTTCTACATTGTTTAGCTCTGGTATTTACAGGGTCACAGAGAAAGCATCCTAGGTTTTGGTGGGAATAGCCGTAATCTGCACTACAACAGAAACAAGAAACACAACTTAAGGAAATATAATGTAATGTGTGTTTCAGCTCACAAGTGACACTGAAGCACATAGTTCCTGTGACTTAGTATGGGCAGAGATTACTTTCGAGAATCGGAATAAATCAATAACTGGCTCCTTTTACCGACCCCTGGTCTCAGATGAAACAGTTGCTGAACAGTTCAAAGAGAACTCATCACAAATAGGTACCCTACTCATACAATTATAGTTTGCAGTGACTTCAATGTACCTTCCGTATGTTGACAAAAATACATTTTGCAAACCCTATTGTAGATAGAAAACAACTTCTGTAATTGTTCTAAATGCTTTTTTAAAGTTATTTTGAATAATTAGTTCACGAGGCCATCCAAATTGTAAATGATTACGAAAACACACTTGACCTCTTAGCCACAAATAATCCTGAGCATCACGACAGATACAGGGATTAGTGACCACACAGTCGTAGCGAGACTCACCAAAACTAAACACGAAATATATCTATTTATAAAAGCAACTAAAAATTCGGTTTACGTCTTTCTAAGAGGCAGTCTCCAGTCCTTCCAAACTGTGTAAGTGAAGACCATATGTGGCTTAATTTCAAAGAAATAGTATCAACAGCACTCAAGAGATTCATACCAAATAAATTAATAACTGATCCCCCATGGCACACAAGACACGACAGAAAGTTGCTGCAGGAGCACCGAAAAAGGCACGTATAATTTAGACGAACGCAAAATCTCCAAGATTGGCGGAGTTTTACTGAGGCTCGAAATTTGGTGCGGATTTCAATGCGAGATGCATTTAATGGTTTACACAACGAAACTCTCGCTAGAAATGTGGCGGAAAATCCAAAGAAATTCTGGTCCTATGTTAAGTAAACCAGCGGAAAGGCTCAGTAAGTACCTTTACTGCGCGACGGCGATGAGGAGGAAGAGGAGGGGGAGACAAGGGACCCTACCCTTCGAAGCAGGTACAGCGTGTTTCAAAAATGACCGGTATATTTGAAACGGCAATACAAACTAAACGAGCAGCGATAGAAATACACCGTTTGTTGCAATATGCTTGGGACAACAGTACATTTTCAGGCAGACAAACTTTAGAAATTACAGTAGTTACAATTGTCAACAACAGATGGCGCTGCGGTCTGGGAAACTCTATAGTACGATATTTTCCACATATCCACCATGCGTAGCAATAATATGGCGTAGTCTCTCAATGAAATTACCCGAAACCTTTGACAACGTGTCTGGCGGAATGGCTTCACATGCAGATGAGATGTACTGCTTCAGCTGTTCAATTGTTTCTGGATTCTGGCGGTACACCTGGTCTTTCAAGTGTTCCCACAGAAAGAAGTCACAGGGGTTCATGTCTGGCGAATAGGGAGGCCAATCCACGCCGCCTCCTGTATGTTTCGGATAGCCCAAAGCAATCACACGATCATCGAAATATTCATTCAGGAAATTAAAGACGTCGGCCGTACGATGTGGCCGGGCACCATCTTGCATAAACCACGAGGTGTTCGCAGTGTCGGCTAAGGCAGTTTGTACCACCACAAATTCACGAAGAATGTCCAGATAGCGTGATGCAGTAATCGTTTCGGATCTGAAAAATGGGCCAATGATTCTGTTGGAAGAAATGGCGGCCCAGACCAGTACTTTTTGAGGATGCAGGGACGATGGGACTGCAACATGGGGCTTTTCGGTTCCCCATATGCGCCAGTTCTGTTTATTGACGAAGCCGTCCAGGTAAAAATAAGCTTCGTCAGTAAACCAAATGCTGCCCACATGCATATCGCCGTCATCAATCCTGTGCACTATATCGTTAGCGAATGTCTCTCGTGCAGCAATGGTAGCGGCGCTGAGGGGCTGCCGCGTTTGAATTTTGTATGGATAGAGGTGTAAACTCTGGCGCATGAGACGATACGTGGACGTTGGCATCATTTGGACCGCAGCTGCAACACGGCGAACGGAAACCCGAGGCCGCTGTCGGATCACCTGCTGCACTAGCTGCACGTTGCCCTCTGTGGTTGCCGTACGCGGTCGCCCTACCTTTCCAGCACGTTCATCCGTCATGTTCCCAGTCCGCTGAAATTTTTCAAACAGATCCTTCATTGTATCGCTTTTCGATCCTTTGGTAACATTAAACCTCTGTTGAAAACTTCGTCTTGTTGCAACAACACTGCGTTCTAGGCGGTGGAATTCCAACACCAGAAAAATCCTCTGTTCTAAGGAATAAACCATGTTGTCCACAGCACACGTGCACGTTGTGAATAGCACACGCTTACAGCAGAAAGACGACGTACAGAATGGCGCACCCACAGACTGCGTTGTCTTCTATATCTTTCACATCACTTGCAGCGCCATCTGTTGTTGAAAATTGTAACTACTGTAATTTCGAAAGTTTGTCCACCTGAAAATGTACTGTTGTCCCAAGCATATTGCAACAAACGGTGTATTTCTATCGCTGCTCGTTTAGTTTTTATTGCCGTTTCAAATATACCGGTCATTTTTGAAACACCCTGTAAAATCGTGGCAAAGTCCGCACACCGATGGGATAAGACCCGGCCGCATTCGCGCTACCTCACTGGCCCTCAGGTAGTAATGCAGGACTCGTAGGTTATCTGCGCGGCCGCGGTGTGCCGTGGCGGGAACGACTGGCGCCAGCTGCGACTGAGCGCGGCCACTGGAGCGAATCGTGCCAAGGCTGCGCCAGCGCAGACAGCACGTGCCCCGCCCAGACACGGGGGACCACGCAGAGTCGTCCAGCCTGCGCCCCGTCCTGCTGGCGCTGTGTGTCGCCAAACGCCACGTGTACGAGCTGCCTCGTACCGACAGTGGGTTTGTAATAAATCGTGGGGCTTCCGCAACCGGTGCGAATCACATTAAAATGCCTCAACATGTTGTAAATAACTTGTTAACCACTCCGTCTACAGGCCACAAGTAGCCCTTCGGGACCATCCGACCGCCGTGTCATCCTCAGAGGAAGATGCGGTTAGGAGGGGCGTGGGGTCAGCACACCGCTCTCCCGGTCGTTATGACGGTATTCTTGACCGAAGCCGCTACTATTCGGTCGATTAGCTCCTCAATTGGCATCAAGAGGCTGAGTGCACCCCGAGAAATGGCAGCAGCGCGTGGCGGCCTGGATGGTCACCCATCCAAGTGCCGACCACGCCCGACAGCGCTTAACTTCTGTAATCTCACGGGAACCGGTGTAGCCACTGCGGCAAGGCCGTTGCCCAAATAACTTTTTAAACTACCAAAATATTCGACATCCTGACCCTTTAGTGGATCTAGCCCATGTTGCCTTCCCCTTTGCTGCCATGCTCAGTATCAATCTTGTTCGTAATATGGTTTGGCTGACAAGTTACGATAGCGTATGCAAAACACTATGCGGTCTATTAAGATAGGTTTGTACTCTGCATATTTTTGTTTGGTTTACTGAGTTTTTCTATTTTACACTCTAAAACAAAACAAAAACGACTCACCACGAAGTAATTATCCAAATGGGGTGGAAATCGTTAGATGTGTGTATGTGTACAAACAAAGAAATAATTTCAGTTTCAGAAACGCTGAATGATATATTCACGAGAAAGAGATTCGCAAACTGAACAAGTTCAAAATGTGTGTGAAATCATATGGGATTTAACTGCTAAGATCATCAGTCCCTTAGCTTACACACTACTTAACCTAAATTATCCTAAGGACAAACACACACACCCATGCCCGAGGGAGGACTCGAACCTCCGCCAGGACCAGCCGCACAGTCGATGACTGCAGCGCCCAAGACCGCTCGGCTAATCCCGCGCGGCAATTGAACAAGTCCATAACGCGTTGGTCCACCTCTGCCCCTTATGCAAGCAGTTATTCCGTTTGGCATTGATTGATATAGTTTGAGCTGTGCCAGCACGCATCGCGGTAGTGGGGCACGATCTTTTGTGGTTCTCCACGAAAGGAGGTTTGACCGGCACGAAGGTCGACAGAATTGACGGGTCTAACTGGAAGGAGCACTTGCGGGGCGCGAGGCCGGTTTACCTCCGTTGTCTGGAACTGATAGTAAACGGCTTTTGCAGAGCACAGACCGCAGCCTGCGAAGACGGTGTTTTTGGTTGGCTGTGGTGGCGATGGGACTGTGTCGATCGTGTAGAGATTTTGAGTGCCACTTCGCTATCGATTCATCAGATATTTAGGTGAGACTCTTTCTGTGCCTCCTGCGCATTGTTTTGTTAAAGTCGTAGTGCTGAGACTAGTTTCTCCTTCCCGGAAGTCTCTGCTCTGTTTGCCATCTTTGTAGGGGCGGGGGTGTGGGAGTAACTCTGTTTCATTACAGACGTTAGTCGCAACTGTTTGTGAAATGTGTGGAAGTTGCATGGTCTATGTTACAGACATTAATCAAAATAGGCTGTTTCAATTGGTCATATTTCGAGTGGCTTACCGTGGACAATGCTGAGCGCTGAACTGTGTGTGTTGTTCTTCCTTTTAAATAAAATGAAGTCTAACTTAATCAGAGTGCCTTTCAGTGTAATCATTTTAGTTAACAATTTGCAAGACATTTTAGTGGGGTTAGTGAAATTTAATCTCAGCCGTCGCTGGCTCATGCTATGCCCTGGATTAAGCCTCCATTGCGATTCGGCTGTTGGGATATTCCCGCGCTCAACAACGTGGTTTTCAAGTTGTAAAATTCTAGCCACCCTCCGGTGGAGGTTCACTGTATTAGGTTATTTGAACTGAATTGCACCAGCGGAATCTTCTGCCCTGACGCCGTTAACGTTTCGGTTACCTGACCCGGGCGTTGACGTAGATTTCTAGCAGTGTAGTTTCTGTCCAGTAAGGTGTGTAGTTTGACAGCTCCGTGTATGATTGGTTGTAGGTGCCACGAACCATACGCGACTGCAACAGGAAAGGGAGATAACGACAGTGGCACGTTAAGTGCCCTCCGCCACACACCGTTGAGTGACTTGCGGATTATAAATGTAGATGTAGATGTAGACAAGCAGTAGAAACTCTCACCGTGGACGGACGGGCATTATCTTACTGGAGTCTAAGCCGAGGATGGCTTTTCATGAAGAGTAGCAAAACGGGGCCTAGAATAATTTTGACGTACCGCTGAGCTGTAAGAATTCCACGGATGTCAATCAAAAGGATCCTGCTATGAAAAGAAATGGCACCGCAGACCATCACCCCTGGCTGTCGGGGCGTATCGCGGGCCACTGTCCGTGGCGCTCGGAACACGTCTTCGGCCTGGAATCCGATTGACTGGACAAGAATTTTCTTTTACTGATGAGTCCTGCTAATCGGTATGATATTCCGTTATTGCTTGTATTATTACGATTTGTATAATCCCTTTTCGTACTCTACCTATGTGTGATTTTCTGTTGTTCTTCCAGATCTTAATATGAGTGCATAATCAGCTGAAACTTATCATTAATGTTAATCACTTCACATCTCGGCTTCTAAGAGACTGTATTGATTTCTTTATCCTCGTGTAAATCCTTAAAATCGCCTGTCTCCCTTCTGGCTACGTGAGGAACTAATAATTATAAGATAGCTTGAAGCTCTTGTGTAGACACTACCATTCTAAGCTGTCCAAAAGTTGTTGCAGGGTAATAAGCCATCACGTTCTCCACGGGCCACCAAAGCACGCGGTTGCTTTAAGGTATCAAATTTGGACCCAGAATCAAAATTCACACCATCTAGCACCTACTGACTTCTTCCTATTTCGTTGCATGACGTGCCAACAGAATGAATGGTATTTGGCAGATAATAACTAAGTAGCAGTTCTGCAGCACACGTAGTGCGGACTTCTTCATTAGTGATTTCGTAAGCTCACAAATCGCAGAGAGACGTGGTATTTTACGTTTAAATACGCGGAGACAACTGTTTCCTGGGCTGCGAATCAAGAACGTATGTACCTTCTTTCATAGTGACACTGCGTACTGCAAGATCATCATGTGTGGATTTACTCATACTCTCCAATTTCTGGATTCTGCAGAAAGATATTTTCAACAAAAATCTGCGACGCAAAACTATCTTTTCCATGTTAGACACAGAAACAGGAAAAACTGTCAATTTTAAAATAATTAATATTCTCATTGGAAGCGCGGTAATAACCAACTATGACTCTGGACATTACTATATTTTCAACCAGGAAACGAGTCCTATATGAATGGTGAGTAATAATTTTTTGTTTGGGGCCATATATTTTGGACACATCTGCTGCGGTTTGGCACGACTTCCTTTCGTGTGCCAACTACTATCACTTCTAAGTAGCACTTACCACCCCCTGTGCTCAATTACTTGTTTGATTTTTTCAGTCTCTGTCTTCACTTAGAGTTCCTGCGTTCTGAAGCTTCCTGTAGGATAAGCAGGAGTAAAATCCCGCTTGGAGTAAAATCCTTGCACCGATATTTTTAACTGATTGCCATCGAGTCAGAATCTGACTACCAGCTGTTATTACTACTCAAATGTAGCTCTTCTAATGTTTTGCTTAAATTGGTCTCCAAAATTAACAGTGGCATATTTGTCAGAAAAGGCGAGATAGCGCATATCCCTACCTGTGTTTTGGGGTAAACGCTTGCAGTTCCAAAAATGAGAAGAAAATTTTTTGCTGATTTGGCCTCCAAAAGACATCTTTCGACACACACTGCGTGAGATTATCTCACCTGGCGATATTATTCCGCCGCCTAAAACACAGATTAAGTTAAACATTTTGGCAGATGATTGAAATACGTGCTTCTAACATCGGTACACAATAAAGTAAGTATGGAAAAAGAATGCATCAGCAAACAAAAGATCACTACTGAGAAGGAAAAACGTGCCAAAGTAGGAAAAGGGCATACTATAGAAACAAAACGTCGCAAGCTAAATCTCGTTACATCTAAACCAAAGAACAGGTAAATAGATCAGACATCCTCCAGAGTCAGATTCATACTTCTCACTTCATGATAATAGGTCAGATATAGATATAGACTTAGGATTTGACTAAAAGGTATTTAAAAGGGAAGAAGAAGAAGATCAAGAGTACGGGGCTTCAAGAAAGAAGCAGATTTTCCTGTCACTGAGTGACTTCGTTGTAGTAAAAGTGAATAGAAAAACTAAAAACTCGCTTAGGCTCTTTATGGCTAAGATAATTTCAATATTACAAGAAGAAGTCTATGATCACCGAGGAGCTGCAGATTTATTTAGAGACAAGAAGAGTTATTCATTGGCTCTGATGAATTGATAAAGAAACTGCCGAAACCCACAGGAATGAACACACACAGTTCCATAAAGCAATAACATTTCCTAAGGGGCTAACAAAGTACTATTGTGGTGCAAGTATTTTTACATATTATGTTCAAATTTATGAGTTATTTGAGTTCTAGATAGTGTTGGGTAACTTGGTTACAATACAACAATGTTAAAAAGGATTGTTTCAGGAGTTTTTGATACTCTTTTGTTTATTTGCTAAACTGTAAATTTCTCTGTAACAACCCAATCTCTGACTTCAGATTGAAACCGCCGAAAAATCTAAGCCAGAATGTCGACACACAAGCGAATGTCTAGCATTAAAGTATAATTCATGTAAGTTAGAACAAATCTTAGGAAAATATTAGGTCCAAGAAAATCTATGGAAGGTTGGAAATTGCCAAGTAACGGTAAAATTTATCGAAATATAGAAAACATATCAGAAATAATGAGAAAAAGGGAGAGTAGTATCTCTTGTACATTTATACTGAATGCAAGACGGTAGATTAACCAAGAAGATATGAAAATATTTGTGGGATAAGTCAACAAAAAATAGGAGCATCGAAGTGAAAAAAGATGTAGAAAAAATAGTACATAAGCTGAAGAAACAGTTGACATAAACGTATGGAAAGATTGCAAGGTACGAGAGTGAAAAAAACTATTCTGAAGTGAAGACAAAACACAGTGAAAATTTGAAAGAGAAAACAAAATAACAACGAAGAAGGAACTGAAATAGGCATGTACAACTAATTGGTCCTATCCGAGAAGGAACAAGAGTAATAATAATAATAATAATAATAATAATAATAATAATAGCCTCTTCATCTCAGAGTAGCACGTCCATCCAATTTCCTCGATTATTTGATCTGTACAATGTATATAGCTATCTCCGTCTTCCCCTATATATTTTCACCTATACAGCTGCCTTTAGCCCCGTCGTAATTAATCACCGGCATCATATCACATGTCATATCGTCCTATTACTTATTCTAGACAGTGTTTTCCAGATACCTCTTTCCTTGCCGACTGTGCGTAATATAGGTAACTGTACAATGTATCGTCACTGATGGGGTCTGGAACGTGGCAAAAGCTCCAGTTGTAAATGGACAGGGCAGGGATTATATAAGCAATGTTTCGAATAAACCGTTCCCGCATTCATGATGACAGGCTTAGGGAAATCGTGAGAAATCTAAACCGCAGGATTTGAACCATATCGTCCTGAATGCGAGTCTAGTTTCTTAATTATTCAGCTGAATTTTTCGATGTTGGAAGAAAAAGAGATGTCTCAATAAGACATTATGAATATTGAAGTTATCCTTCGGCATTATTACCTCATTAGTTATGTGAAAATTACTAGACTACACCTCCCCCTTCTTAGCTGAATGGTCGATGTAGATGCCTGCCTAGACGAGGAGCTAGTCTTTCACGTAACACACTGACGGTAAAAGTCGCTACACCAAAATATAATGGACATAGAGTAATCAAATTTCCGATATACATTTGTCTAGGTACATATTAAGTGATTAACATTGAAAATCACAGGTTAATGTAAGTGCAAAAAAAGCCATTATAAATGTGAAATATTGTTACATTAATAACCGGTGCAACCTCCAGAAAGTTGAATGCAAGCAAAGAAACGTGCAGGAATTGTGTTGTTCAGGCGCCGGGTGTCAGTTTATCGGATGGAGTTCTATGGCTGTTGCACTTGGTCGGTCAATACAGGGACGGATACTGCTGGTTGTGGATGACGCTGGAATTCGATGATGTCCCATACCTGCTCGAATGGCTATAGATTTGTTACTCGAACACGCCAAGGCAACATGTCGAAACTCTGTACAGCATATACGGGCGAACGTTATCCTGTTGGAAAACACCCCGTGGCATGCTGCTCGTGAGAACAACTGATCACCAGACTGACGTAAAAATTTGCAGATTGGGTGCTTGCGATAACCATGAGAGTTACAAGAAATCGCACCCAGACCAGGTGTAGATCCAGCACACAGACACGTTGGTTGCAGGCCCTCAACCGGCCTCCTTCAACCAACATACGGCCATCACTGGTACCGAGGCGGAACCAGCTTTCATCAGGAAACACTACAGACATGCACCCTACCCTCCTGTGAGCTCTCGCTTGACACGACTGAAATAGCAAACGACTGTAGTTTAAGATAAGTGAAATGCAAGCTACAGGGCATCTGGCTAGGAGCTCTCTTTGAAGTAACCGATTTGTAACGATTGTGTTAGTGTAGTACCAACTGCTGCAGATAGCTGCTACAGATGCAGTGACCCCTACACGGAACACGGTGGTCTTTCCTCTCGGTAGTGCCACTTGGCCGTCCGAAGCCCAGCCTTCTTGCGACCGTTCATTCTCGTGACAACCACTGCCAGCAATCATGAGCAGTGGCTATATTCCCCCAAGTCTTCCTTCAGTATCACAGAAGGAACAGCCACCTTCTCGTAATCCTATTACACAAACTCGTTCAAATTCATTGAGGTGATGATAATGGCGTCATTGTCGCCTTAAAGGTCTTCTTGACTAATATAAAGTCACCACGTCCGGTTCCAAATGTAACTGAAGCTCATGACCGTTACAGCATGTTACTAGCGTCATTCATATGCGATTGGCGCGAAATCAGAACAGACATCGTCTTTCAGATGTAAAAACAAGGCTCTATCCACTTCCCTGTTACGTTGCTCAGCTTTTCTTGGTGTTACAATTTTTTCCCCCAATCAGTGTAGCTCTGCGAGAGAGGGAACACAGAGCTCTACGAGGGGCGTTTGAAAAGTCCGTGCAAAGTCCGAGAGATGGCACCATCGGCGTGTATCGACGTCTTTGGAAAGAACGCACACCAAGTTTCAGCCATATTGGTCTATTTCTTTGTGTTTGGCATTCGTGTGACTCAACGAAGTCGAGTGATTGTCAAAAAATGGACGAAAAAGAATGTCGTATGGTGATTAAACATTACTTTACGAAAGGCTAAACATCTCTGGAGACTGAAGAGAAGCTTCATAAACATTACGTTGACTTTGCACCTTCGATTAGAACAGTTTATAAGGGGTTTCAAAATTTTCGGAGTGGTTCCTCGAACATATCCGCATCCTCTACACCTCCCGCCGCCTTGAACCCCCTCATCCTCTGGTTGCTCCTCTCCTCTCCCATCCCCACCCCCTGCCACATCATCACTGTTGTGTCCCCCCTGCCCTCCATATCTACACCCTTCATCTCCTTTCCCAAGGTGGCTTCCATCAACTCCCCCTCCCAGATGGTGCCCTCTCTCCCTCCATTTATCCCTCCAATCGACTCTGATCCTCACTCCCCCTCCTTTCCTCTGTTCTTTTCCCGGGCTCCCTCCCCTCCCATCCTCTTTCTTCCCCACCTCCCTTCTCTTTGCCCCCTTCTCTCCCCCGAGTCCTTTTACATTTCCCTCCTCTGCCTCCTGTCATTCCCTCTCTCGTCTGCCCTTCTCCCCCTTTATTCGTCCTCTCCCTCCTTGGTTCCCCCCATTTTTCGTTTTTTTCCTTCCTCCCTCCTTGTTCTTCCCCCTCCTCTAGGTCTCCCCCCCCCCCCCCCATCTGCCTTTGGCTCGGGAGTGTCATCCTTGTGCCGCCACTTTCGTGCAGTGTTCTACTACAGTGAGTGTTTCTACAGTGCGTGTTTTACAGAGAGTCTTCCGTCTTGTGTTTTTTGGGAAGTGTTGCGAACGGCCATCATACTGTCGCTGCATGTGCCTTTTATCTCTTGCGAACAGAAACCTGACTGTCGCCGTGTTTTTTTTAATTGTGTGTGTACTATGTTATTTGTCTGATTCCTGTGTCTTTTATTAACGTTGCCAGCCCATTTTGCTTTCTGTTTTAACTTTCCGCATTTTTTCCGCCATTTTACACTTGACATCACCATTTTATCGCCTGTTTTTCTTGTTTCTTTTCTTCTTCCGTTTTTAAAATGAAAGTCTGTAGGCTGTAGAGCAGCGTACTAAGCTGCTGCCAGCCAGCCCCCTTTGGGGGGGAATTGAAAATCAATAAAGGAAAAAAAAATTCGGAGTGGCCATATGGGCACAAGTGATAATGAACGTTCTGGACACCTTGTGGAGATTATGACTCCAGAAATCATTGAAAAAATCCATGATACGATGATGGATGACAGAAGAATTAAGGTGCGTGAGATTGCTAGTGCTGTGTGCATCTTCAATGAATGGGTACATAACATTTTGCATAAATATTTGGACATGAGAAAGCTATCTGCGAGAAGGGTTCCACGATTACTCACCCTTGACGAAAAACGGAATCCTGTGAAATGTTGCAAGGATGGTTTGCAGCTCTTCAGAAAGAATCCGCAGGACTTTTAAGCGTCGTTTCGTCACTGTGGATGAAACATGGATACATTAGTATACTCCTGGGACCAAACAATAATCTAAACAATGGGTTACCAAGGGAGAATCTGCACCAAAAAAGGTGAAGACCATTCCTTTGGCCTGAAAGGTTATGGCGACTGTCTTTTGGGATTCGCGAGGGATAATCCTCATCGACTATCTGGAAAACGGTAAAATTATTACAGGTGCATATTACTCATCGTTATCGGACAGTTTGGAAACCGAGCTGCAAGAAAAACGTCGGCGATTGGGCCGCAAAAAAGTCCTTTTCCATCACGACAATACGCCAGCACACACCCCAGCAGTTGTAATCGCAAAATTGATGGAAATAGCATTCCAACTCGTTTCACATCCCCCCTAATCTCCAGATTTGGCTTCCTCAGACTACTATCTGTTCCCCAATTTGAAGAAATGGCTAGCGGGACAAAGATTTTAATCAAACGAGGAGGTGACTGGAGCAACTAATAGTTATTTTGCAGACTTGGACAATTCCTATTATTCGGAAAGGATCAACAAATTAGAACAGCGTTGGACGAAATGTATAAGTCTAAAAGGAGACTATGTCGAAAAATAAAAATGGTTTACCCCAAACACGTAAGTAGTTTTTATTTTTGCACGTACTTTTCAAATGCCCCTCCTATATGCTTGCTTCTAACGTGCTTATGATACGTTTTAATGAAATGAGGCTCTTTTCAGATTAATGTACTGCCTCTCCACATCCAAATCTCATAGCATTCACTGGAATTTAGGTAGTCCCAAAACATGAAGCTCATAAGATTGTCCTGAAATCCAAACCAGAAGGCTCAGTATGAGGGAGGGCTGGCTGTGATTTCCAAAACATGAATGCAGAGTTAGCTGCCACCATGCGGACAACGCCGTCGGCTCGCGAGCAGGGAGCGCAGTAAAACGTTTCGTAGTCACGAGCCCGACTGCCGCCGCGCATACAACCGAAGCCGTGGCTCCATGCCGCCGGAAACGGCAGTCTGTGCCAGACCCATGCAAGCCGTTCCACGGACCCGACTCCAGCGAAGCGCCTGTCCTATAGTTATCTAAGCAAACTAGCTGTGCAACGCGACCTGAGCTCTGTTTACATCGCAAATTTTATTCCACAGCAGGAATCTCAAAACAGTGTTTAAAACAGGATTTCATTCCCCTCACTTTTATGCTGCACTGTAGTTTCTTGTTTGAACATCTTAAAAGACGATCTATTACATGAGCACTGCTTACCACAAACAAATATAACATCAGGAGTACGCAGAGGAAATACGATAGAGCTATCAATGTTCCCACCTGTATTACAGAACTAAACGGTCAAAACGTTACACGGTCGCACTTGCAGGATGCTTGTGTAGCTGCTTCCAGAGCCTATTTGATTTTCAACATCTTGTATAAGTCTAGATACGGTTTAAAACTTTCAAGTGTCGTCACATTCAACTCACTGAGAGATATACAAGTGTATAAGGAACTGTGGGTACACATGACTTGAGGCAACGTAATTTTCGGTGCGATTTACGTAGTCTGTATTCACGTAGTATAATTGAGAATGCACTTGTCGACTTCCGACAAACTTTACCCACAATTTCAGACATTTTAAAAACTTAAATGATTGTTATTCCAGTCTTTGATCACAATACCAGTTCTTTAAACGATGACCTGTTTCAGTCCGTAATGACCATCCTCAGATCTACAATACACAAATACATACACCTAGCGAGCAGTGTGTCTTTCAACATAACACAGCAATACGTATCACAAAGGACTATCATACAACCACGGAAATGTACAGATAAAATGCGATAAAACGTACCTTTTTTTACACTATTTCCTAAAGTGATAAGGCCATAATGGCATCGTCAAAACATATAAATATAATCAGCACAGGATCGTAATAGATCTAAAATAAGGTGTAGAATAGACCACATCGTCCACACAGTCGTTATTGCAACTGGCTACTGAAGTACAGTAGCTACCAGAAATCTGTTTGCCTACATCCTCCCTAGATGTCGCTACTGTCGGCTTATATGTAGTCGTCATTTACGCAAAAATATAATCTGATAAAAACACACTAGGTAAAATACATGTAGCAGATTTTTAAAATTGATAGCTTGAAACTATTATAGAAACCAATTGTGATACATTAAAAAACGGATACAGTTACCCATACAAAATTATTAAAACGAAATATATGAAGAGATTAGGTCCGACACTTTTTATGGTGAATTTACGGTCAACAATTAATATGCGTTATACATTTCCTGTACTAACATACAAATTGCCTATGAAAGATAAAATGTTTGTATGACAGCTGAAAAAAAGGCAGATCAATGATCAGCGCCCTCTGTTGGGTCAGCCGCCAGGATGTTACGTAGGCGCGCACCGATCGTAAGAACTTAACCACTAGAGGGCTTTACATACATCGTGATATCTCTCCCACAAAAAGCGTTTAAACAACATATTAACAGTCAATAAATAACATTATATAGTCTGGCTATACATTCCATAGATAGGTAGGACATAATCAGTTACACGATTATCTCGAAAAATGTATGGAAGTAAGGCAAATGCCTACTTTTCTCGACGTAAATCATCAAGTAAGGCTTAAAAACTTTTTGTTGTCGATAGTCCCCTCCCCCTCCCCCCTCAGGACATAATCAGTTACAGGATTATCTCGAATAATGTATGGAAGTAAGGCAAATGCCTACTGTTCAAGACATAAATCATCAAGTAAGGCTTAAAAACTTTTTGCTGTCGATAGCCCCTCCCCCCCCCCCCCCCCCCCGCCCGACACACACACACACGTACTCATAAACAAAATTACAAAACGAAAAAAAAATTTCTCTTGCTACATATTCGCTGCTCATTCAGCGCTGGCATGACGTTTTAATGCATTAAGTCTTTACTACTAACTCTATTCACAACACATTTTGCAGGCAGTATGCACATGTATCCCTGAATGTACGTGTGATGATGACTGGGTGTTGTGTGACGTCCTTAGGTTAGTTAGGTTTAAGTAGTTCTAAGTTCTAGGGGACTGATGACCATAGATGTTAAGTCCCATAGTGCTCAGAGCCATTTGAACCTTTTTTTTTTTTTTTTTTGTACGTGTGAAATTATGTCAGCGTATGACACATAGGTCAAATGTTCACATAAGCGCTGAAATGCGCAAAACAACAGCTACTCATAAAATTCTTCAGCGAATCGGGGGTTGGGGAGGAGTTACTAACTGTATAGAAATTTTGGTTGACGGGGTGAGAAGCGATCTCACATCGTTTTTAGATGATTCTGCAGTGATAATGAAAAGGCACTCAGCATGTACTTGAGAAACATCCATAAACTATTTCCGCGTGTCGTATTGAAGGGCTGATTGTGAAATAAAATGCAAACCACTCAGCGAGTAACGAGTGGTATGCCGTGATAGTCGGCCACTTCTTTACACATCTATGAGGGTTAGTTGCTGTTGCTGTAGTCTTCAGTCCAAAGACTGGTTTTATGCTACTCTCCATTCTGCTCTATCATATGCAAGACTTTTCATCTCCGAATAACTGCTGCAACGTACACCCTTCTCCATCTGCTTCTGTATTCATCTCTTCTCCTCCCTATACGATTTTTACTCTCCACACTCCCTCCAATGCTGAAGTGGTGATCTGTTGATGTCTCAGAATGTGTCCTACCAACCGGTCCCTTCTCTTAGTCAAGCTGTGACACAGATCTATTCAGTACCTCCTCATTAGTTACGATATCTACCCATCTGATCTTCAGTATTCTTTTGTAGTACCACATTTCAAAAACTTCTATTCTCTTCTTGTTTCAACTGTTTATCTTCCACGTTTCACTTCCATACATGGCTACACTGCAGACAAATACTTTCAGAAAATACTTTCTAGCACCTAAGTCAATGTTCGATATTAACAAATTTCTCTTCTTCAGAAACGATATTTTTGCCATTGCCCGTCTTCATTTTGTATCCTCTCTATTTCGTCCATCGTCTGTTATTTTGCTGCCCAAATAGCAAAACGCATCCACTAATTTAATTATTTCATTTTCTAATCTAATTGCTTCAGCATCACCTGATTTAATTCGACCAAATTCGATTACACTTGTTTTACTTTTGTTGATGTTCATCATACATCGTCCTTTCAATGCTTCAGAATTTCTGTTATTCCCTCCCGTCAGTCAAACATGTCTCCGACCATTCGTACTGGTTCCCTTGTAAACAAAGTCAAAAAAAAAAAAAATGGCTCTGAGCACTATGGGACTCAACGTCTGAGGGCATCACACACATCCATGCCCGAGGCAGGATTCGAACCTGCGACCGTAGCGGTCTCGCGGTTCCAGACTGCAGCCCCTTTTTTTTAAAAAAAATCTCATTTTGTTCACTTTCGTTCGTTGTATCTGCTCGGGGCGGAGGTCGTAAGACATTGATAGATTAACTCAGTGTTTTTATTACAGAGGGCAGCTAACCGCGCCTAGAACCGCACGGCCACTTCGGCCGGCAAACAAAGTCAGCTGTTAGAGACTTCGGCTATAAAACACCCTGACGCGTAAAATAAGAAAAGTCACACCTGTTTCTAACTTCTAAAATGAATTAACGCCCTGTTTCTAAGAAATAATGGTAATAACAAGCCAAGAAAGATAATAATTACAGGAAAATTAGACTAATCACACATATGAATAAGATATTCGCAAGAATACTCGGCAGATGGCTGGGTCTGACGGAGCTACAATGTCACCGGCAAATCTCAGAGTTTTTATTTCTACTGTTTAACTTTAATTGGAAGTTGGAACATATTATAACATTGAAAAAGTAAACTTATGTAATTTTTATTCGTTAGCAATTACATGATGCTAGTCCTAGTACACACTGAATTTCCCGTATCACAGTAGCGACGCACACCATTTCAGCAAAAAAAAAAATTTTACAGCCCGTTGATGAAGTGGAAATCGGCTGCGACATTTTCCTTCGCTCTTCTAGCAATGTGCGACGGTGCTGCAGTATCTTTGTGTGTGAGGACTGTAGACATTAAAATGACTTGGGTACATTTGTTTTTTTCGAAGTGATAATTAAAACTAGATGACTAGTCCTTTTACATCCCTATGTGTAGAAGCGATATGAAACGGAACAAAGAGGGATGGTGAAAGATAGGCTGCATTCTATTGATAAAAGTCTTTATTTATGAGTACATGTATATGGATCGCTACAAGCTTTATGACAAGAAGCAGCTTTAACTGTAGCACATATTAAACTTTGTTTCTGTTCCAATACGAGAGTGGAACGTGAGGAGCACGACTGTGTTTATGTTTATGAACGATGTGATGTCAGTGTGTGTGTGTGTGTGTGTGTGTGTGTGCGTGCGTGCGTGCGCGTGCGTGCGTGCATCTGTGACAAGGAAGTGGGGGCTGTAGAGTGTTCTTAAATTGTACCCTAATAAATGGTTCTTGGAAATTTCTGTTTGCACTAGGTAATTCGCGTCTTTCTTTGAGTGCCTACCATCTGACATTCTTCAGAATTTCTGTTATTTCCTCCCGCCAGTCAAACACGCCTCGGACCACTCGTACTGGTTCCCTTGTAAACTAAGTCAGCTGTTAGTGACCTCGGCTATAAAATACCCTGGCGTGTCAAATAAGAAAAGTCACACCTGTTCAAAATGGTTCAAATGGCTCTGAGCACTATAGGACTTAACATCTGAGGTCATCAGTCCCCTAGACTATTTAAACATAACTAACCTAAGGACATCACACACATCGATGTCCGAGGCAGGATTCGAACTTGTGGCCGTAGCAGCAGCGCGGTTCTCGACTGAAGCGCCTAGAACCGCTCGGCCACATCGGCCGGCGTCACACCTGTTCCCAACTTGTAGAATGAATTAACTCCTTATTTCTAGAAAGAATGGTAACAACGAGCCATGAAATGTAGTAATTACAGAACAATTAGTCTGATCTCAAACGTGACGAAGATCATCCAAAGAATACTTAGCAGACGGCTGGAACACAAAATTGAAGAATTACTGGGAGAGGACCAATTTGGATTTAGAAAAGGAAAAGAAGTCCGAGACTCCATCGGCATGGTGAGAATTTTTCGGAGAGAGTTTGGATGTTAATGAGGAAGTTTGTGCTTGTTTTATAAATTGGCAGAAGTCTTTCGACAGAGCAAACTCGACGAAATCGATCTACAGCCTCAAGAAGGCGGGAATTAACTGAAGAGATCGAAGACTGATCCTCAACTTGTAATTGGGACAAAGAGTAAAGGTGCGACTGAACTACGAAGGAACAAACAGCGTGGAAATGGGAAGAGGACTCAGATCTGGATGTCGTCTATCGCTGAGTCTCTTCAACCCGTATAGAGAAAGGCTGACAAGAGAAGCTTCGAAAGGATGCCGAAACGTCAGGACAGGAGGACGACTCATCAACATCATCAAGTATGCAGATGACCGGATAGTGCTCCCCAAATATTAAAGACAGCTGCAATGCATGATGTACCGGTTGGTGGAAACTGGAACGAAATATGGCGTGGAAATCAACATCAAGGGTTAACTGTCGATAACTGAGAACTGGAAAACGTGAAGCAGTTCAAGTTCTTGGGAAGCTTGCTGGCAAAAGACGCTCATTGCACAAACGATTTTCGAACGAGAATCCCCATGACCAAAGCTGCATTCAAGAAGAGGACTCTGCTGACCAGCAAGCTGAGCTTGGCATAAGGAACAAACTGGTGAAGTGCTACATCTGGAGCAATGCACCGTACGAACCAGAGACATGTACTATGGAAAATGGAGACAAAAATACCTGTAAGGATTTGCACTGTGGTGCAGGAGAAGGACAGATGAGATGAAGTGGACAGATCGGGTGACGAACAATGGTGTACTGAGAAGAATAGGAGAGAAGAAAACTTATGAATACAATTCTTCAGAGAAATGCCAACTGGGTCGGAAACAGACACGATGGGCTCATACACAGCGTCATCGAAGGAAAGGTCAAAGGAACTACATGAGGAGGAAGAAGAGCTCAACATCTGGATGACATCAAAAATGGAACGAGATACAGAAGACTGAAGACAGAAGCTGTAGACAGAGAATACTGGCGTCAGAACTTCTGTGTGCGAATACAGGGACCGGCCACTACGCAGGATGCTGCATAATATAACAACTCACTTTATTTTTCATTGAGTTCACTTGTCAGTACTCTATTTTCTTCCCTTAAATCCTTTTATTTTTGTGTTGTGCATTTTCATACTCAAATAAAGCAGACGTTTATAATTTGTCGAAATGTAAAATGAACGATGGCTTGTCCGATGAAAGACAAAACCCTCAGACTGCAGTGTAACCGAAAGTAAACGAACAAATGAATAAATATTATGTGGTGTCACCGCCAGACACCACACTTGCTAGGTGGTAGCTTAAATCGGCCGCGGTCCATTTAGTACATGTCGGACCCGCGTGTCGCCACTGTGAGATCGCAGACCGAGCGCCACCACAAGGCAGGTCTCGAGATACGGGATAGCACTCGCCCCAGTTGTACGATGACTTTGCTAGCGACTACACTGACGAAGCCTTTCTCTCATTTGCCGAGAGACAGTTAGAATAGCCTTCAGCTAAGTCCATGACTACGACCTAGCAAGGCGCCATTAACCGTATCTGAAGATAGTCTTATTTGTATTATCAAGAGCAATGTACCACAAGGATCGAATAAAGTTAAGTATTCGAGGAGCTGCATACTTTTCTTATTAGCAGTCAATACTTATCCTGTTCCAGAATTCACGCCCGTCTGCGTTAGATAGCGTGCATTTCGGCCTCCTCTGTCTACAAGGTGTTGGCACATGTACCAACACATCATATTACACTTTCTTGCGGTAAATCAAATATTAATTCAGCCTGTAGACGTCCTGAAGAAACGAAAATTTTCTGTCCAGTCACAGAATTTGTTCATTATCACACAGGAACTATTTTCCTTTTTCGTGAATATGTGAAACCTCTTAGGAAAATGTGAACTATATTAAATTTTGAACTGGAGTTCTTAATCAATACAAAAGACTTAAGAGACAGTCTTAGAAGGTGTCTTAGATTATTTTCAGATGGTGCGTTTACCGTCCGGTAAAGTCATCTGAAGATCAAAACGAATTGCAAACTGATTTTGACACTACCAGTAAGGTCCAAAAATTTTCCGTGTGGGAAGGCATGCCGGTCCCCGGGCACGAATCCGCCCGTCGTGTTAGTGTCGAGGTCCGGTGAGCCGGCCAGTCTTGGATGGTTTTTAAGGCGATCTGCCTCGGCGAATGCGGTCTGGATCCCCTTATTCCGCTTCAGTTACACTGTGTCGGCGATTACTGCGCAAACACCATCTCCACGTCCGCGTACACCATAATTACTCAACCACACAAACATTGGCGGTACACTAGTCTGGTCTGAGCCGTTCCCGTGGGGAATTCACTGGGGGCTGAACCGCACAATAACCCTGGGTTCGGTGTGGGGTGGCGGTGGGGTGAGTGGACTGCTGTAGCCTGTTGTGGGGTTGTGAACCACTGAGGGCTACGGCGGGGACAAAGCCTCTCTGTCTTTTGCCGGCCGTTGTGGCCGAGCGGTTCTATGCGCTTCTGTCTGGAACCGCGCTGCTGCCACGGTCGCAGGTTCGAATCCTGCCTCGGGCATCGATGTGTGTGCTGTCCTTAGGCTAGTTATGTTTAAGTAGTTCTAAGTCTAGGGAACAGATGACCTCAGATGTTAAGTCCCATAGCACTCAGAGCCATTTGAACCATTTCTGAGCCTCTCTGTCTTTTCTCGGTCCCCAGTTCCATACAATACAATACAATACAATACAAGGTCCAAAAAATTGCAGTTGACCGTATACAATAAAAAGTGTGAAACCCTTCAGATGAGTACGAAGAAATTCCGTTAAATATCAGTTACTCGACTAATTACACAAATTCTAATGTCGTAGATTCAGCTAAATGTCTATGGATTACAGTTACGATCAAATTAAATGAGGACCATCACATAGAAAATGTTGTTGGTAAGGCGAACTAAAGGCTCCGATTTATTAACAAGTGCTTCGAAGGTGCAACAAATCTACTGACCAAGCTTAATAAAATACTCTTGTCCATCCTCTTCTTGAGTATTGCTACACGTCAGATCTTTACCTGATGGGAGTGTCGGAGGACGTCGAAAAATTTCAAAGAAAGATAGCTGGTTCGGTATTATCGCGAAAAACAGGAGGGAGCCATACCGATTTGATTTGCGAATTTCGGTGACAGTCACTAAAACGAAGGCGTATTTCATTGCGGCGAGATATTTTCACGAAACTTAGATCACCAGCGTTCTCCTGCAAATGCGAAAATAATTTGGCGTGTTTCCCTGTATAGAGAGAAATAATAATTGTAATAAAATCAAAGAATTCAGACCTCGCATGAATTCAGGTGTTCATTTTTCCGCACCTGCTATTCGAGAGTGAAACCGTCGTGAATAATTTGTTGATGTAAGTTTCATGTTACTGGCGCTTCATATTTGGGCATAGATTAAAATGTCTACCTTAACAGTCACGAAAAGTTTTAAAAAGGAATTGACCACTTTATTTCTCATCCGACTGGGATATAGCTGATACATTTTACTTATACATTTTACAAAGACTTCATCACTAGCACTACCAGCCGACAGTTAGCATAAGTGTCAATAAGACGTTATTATCACGGCTGGTCGAAAATAGCAGCGTGGAAAGTGAGCAGACTTCTACTTACAAACACGGACACGAAGCTATAGCACTTAACAGGTTACCTCATCTCCTGCGGACCGGTTGCTATTGGAAAACGTTTTGACAAACTGTTATAGCCACATTAAGTCATATTTTTTGAGCTGCGGCAGATTCCACGCTTGGAAACAAACACGCTTCTCTTTTATGATGAACCTTTCGAGAAAAACTACTTAGCCAAGCTCTTCAGTTATTTACTAGCCAGATCTAGCAGCTCGAAACGTGTGCTTATAGACTGTTATGGTGGTTCCAATTTATTGTTTCTTCAGGTCAGAATTAGGAAGTGTTGATATAAACATGTAACAAGAGTTGCTCTTTGTTTCAGAGTTGTGCCGCTGCTGTTAGCTAGGTTGCAGAGCACTGCAGTAATGTGTGCCGCCCGCATCTCGTGGTCGTGCGGTAGCGTTCTCGCTTCCCACTCCCGGGTTCCCGGGTTCGATTCCCGGCGGGGTCAGGGATTTTCTCTGCCTCGTGATGGCTGGGTGTTGTGTGCTGTCCTTAGGTTAGTTAGGTTTAATTAGTTCTAAGTTCTAGGCGACTGATGACCTCAGCAGTTGAGTCGCATAGTGCTCAGAGCCATTTGAACCATAATGTGTGCCTCTGACAGCAGTCTCAAGTACCGGCAATTGTAGTACAAACACTTCGCGAGACCACTTAGCGGTGGGGCCTCTCAGTGGTGCTAGCACTCTCGGAATGCAAACATCGGAGGCGCTAGCTTTAAAGACTTGCTTGCGCTTTCGTTAGCGGAGGTTCTCTCTCTGCGTCCTCAGATCTTAAGTTTAAGCCAGGGGCGGGCAGGAATCCTGCACGTGTGCGGTGCACTTGCACGCGTGCAGTTAACAGGTGTTCTGCGTGCACACAGGGGCAAGCTGGCCACCCGCTTATCTCCCCTCCCCACCATACCCTCTGTCCGCTCATTCCTCTGCAATGCGTTTTGTTTCCTAGCTTGCTTTATTGAATGTAGGAATAAGATTAGTAGTAGTAGTGCTTCAAAGATATCGTGTTTTGAAAGAGTACCTATTACCTACGATACGTTTTATTTAATTATCACAGGTGGAGTGGAACAAAATTTCTACATGCAGACAAACGCAAGCAGTTACTTAAATTTTCATCACTGATGTTTGCTCTTAACTGACACTTACTAATTCAGCAAATGGTTTTCCAGCTCTCGCTATATTAAGCTCGTACCGCTGGGCTATTATTGTTGTGGTCCTGAAATATTGAAAACGGTGCTCCATAAAATGTTAAATCAGTTACATGAGAGACATGACGAAAGGAAGTCGCAGATCTCTCGTGACCACAGCAACCACGACAGATTCATCTAGTATCGTCAGATCGCTCTTCTTAAGCTCAGTCAATTTCCCCACCCGCTCAGAATCCGACAATAAATTTTACTCGTCCTTGTGAAATTTGTTATATTGGCCTTCAATACTAAACTTCCGCTGACCAGAGAGAATACTGCCACATATTAAACATTTTGAATTTTCACGTTTTTGCACAAAGAAAAAATAATTCTCCCATTACTTTTTAAAAGATAGCAAATCTCCACTTCTCCGTTTCCTTGTTTCACTCTGCATTTTCCGGTTCTTGAAATACAACGTTGACTACGTAGTGGTCGCTACGCATCAACTTCCGCAGCTTAGCCTGGTACTACACTGCCGCAACCTGCCGGCTGTCGCCACTGCGCCAGTCGACGATTGCACGCGAGCAGCACACGTGCAGCGCTGTGCGCTCATGAGCCGCGTGCAACGTTTGCCCGCTCCTGGTTTAAGCTGACACATCACTGTCGAGGAGAAGTCGCGATGACACAGAATCACTGTGACCCTCATCGTTCATATTCCATGATCGTGACAAAACAAGGATCTTCCCTAAACGCACTATGTTAGACTTACGTCTTTATCAGACACGTGAAGAATCCCCTCATCAGACTTATTGCCAATGAAATCAGAAAATAGTGGGTCTCAAGAAGCTTGAAGAGTGTCTCAGAGGACGAAACTGAAAGTCTCCGATAGATGTTGAAGTTGTCAGTGCCAGAATGGGACTGTCAGAAGGACTACAAGTGATTAATGTTTCAAAATGTTTTCAAATGTGTGTGAATTCCTAAGGGGCCAAACTGCTGACATCATCGTCCCTAGACTTACACACTACTTAAACTAACTTAATATAAGCTATACTAAAAGCAACACACACCCACGCCCGAGGGAGGACTCGAACCTCCAGCGGGAGGGGCACCGAAATCCGTGAAATTGCGCCTCTAACCGAGCGGTCACTCCGCGCGGCAATTAATGTTTCTTTGCAGCATCACGTCTTCTATTAAATAAATAATTCAGTATTATGGTAATGTTGTATAATTACCTTGTTATTTGCGTGTGTATGTATGTGTGTTCCAAGGTAAATAATTAATGGACTGCTCTTAGTAAGCCTCCTCCTTCCCTTGAACGTTGTTCTGCTTTAAATGGACATCCTTCTAGAAAATTTTTTGCCTAAGGCATATGTGACCCATTCACATGGAGTAACATACTTTCTACACCTTCACCAAACTTCTGCCTGGTTTACTGCGGCCCCCAAGAGTTCCTCTACAGCGCAAATCTTTTCATCTCAGAGTAGGAATTGCACCTTGTATCCTCAGTTATCTGTTGGACGTATTATAATCTCTGTCTTTCCCTAGTGTTTCTACCCTCTAGAGCTCCTTCTAGTACCATAGTTGCTATTTCATGATGCCTTCACACATGTCCTAACATCCTCTCCCTTCTTCTACGCAATCTTTCCCTTATGTTCCTTACTTCTCCGATCCTGAAAAGAACCTCCTCATTCCTCACCTTATCAGTCTACTTCATTTTCAACATTCTTCTGCAGCGCCACATGTCAAATGCTTAGATTCTCTTCTATTCCGGTTTTTCCACACACACATCTTTCACTATCATACAATGCTGTGCTCCAAACGCATATTCTCAGAAATTTCTTCCTCGAATTAATGCCTGTGTCTGAAGGCAGCAGACTTTTGGCCAGAAATGCCCTCTTTTCCTGTGCCAGTCTGCTTTTTATGTCCACCCTGATTCGTCTGTCATGGGTTATTTTGTTTCCAAGGTAGAATAATTCATTACCTTTGCCTACTTCGTGATTACCAATCTCGACGTTCATTTTCTCGCTACTTCTGGTACTTCTCATAACTTCTGTCTCCTTCCGGTTTACTCTCAATGCATACACTGTAATCACTTCACTGCTCATTGCATTTAACAGATCCTGCAATTCTTCTTCACTTTCACTGACGATAGCAACGTCATCAGTGGACCTTATCATTGATCTCCTTTCACTCTCAATTTTAATCCCACTCTTAAACTTTTCTTTCATTTCTGTCATTGCTTCTTCGATGCATAGATTGAACAATAGAGGCGAAAGACTACATTCCTGTTTAACACCTTTACTAATCCGAGCAGCTTCATTCTGGATCTTTCCTAAAGACAAACTGATCGTTATCTGATATCTTCAATTTTCTTCTACTGTACATTATTCTTACCAGCAGCTTGCATGCATCTGCTGTGAAGGTGCTTGAGCGAGAGTTCTGGCACTTATCTCCTCTTTTTATCTTCGTAGCATGTTGCAAGTCTGATAGATTCTACATTTGAACTTTAACAGTTCTTTGGTTGCTATTTCTCCCCAATCACTTTAAAAATTCCGATGGGATGTTACGCATCCCTTCTGCCTTATTTGATCTCAAGTCTTACAAAGATATTCCAAATTTTCACTGCAATTTGGAACCCTTACGTCTTCTATGCTGCACTTAGTAACGACATAATGAAAAAAGGAAATCATAGTCTTCTTAATGAACATTGTGGGACAAAATAATTCATCGTTAGCCGAAAGTTTAGTTTAATCTGACAGTCTTTTTTTTCTTTTAAGAAAAATCGCTTTGCTTCTAAGGTAATAGAAGTCTCTTAAACCTCATGAGCACAAATCTAATTTAAATAACCACGTATCATTTCGATGTGAATTTGATATGCAACAGCTGCTTTCAATATCGACAACATTTGTGGACAGTAATTGGACGTTCCATATTCAGGTTTTCTTTCCCTTCCATGTTAGGAATTGGCTATGCAAACTAGTGAATAGGAAATGAATCGGCTACACGAGTAGAGCATTCTTCACATAATAAAACTTCTGCTCAAAATGTAATTTGTAAAGACGAACCACGCTGCCAACAATTACAGACAAAACCGCAAACGTTCTGTAGCTAAAACGACACTAACCTAAAAAGGCACCGATGTAAATCCTTTGTAAAAGTGACTGTGAAACCTTTTTCCTCTATATGTACTACATACAATATTACTACAAGAGGAGCGAGTGTATTTGAGCCGAATTCGGAAACAAAAAACATAGAGAGAGAAGGGGGGGGGGAGGGAAGGAGAGAGAGAGGGATTGGGGGGGGGGGCTTAGCTTGGGAGGGGCAGAGGTAGGATCAGAAGAGCAGACTCAGTGCAAAGAGATATTCGGAGAAAATGAACGGAGCGCCACTGCGCGGGTTTAAACTGAGAGCGCTAAGCTATGCTGTGTATACGAAGAAGCTATGCTGATGTTTATTTACTTTTCTGTGAGGAGGTTCTCGCAGGATCGCGTCAGAGGGATCTGAGTGTGCCAAGTGTGTCAGCGAATCGTGAAACAGCTCATCGCTGGCTCATTTCGATCTGGCGGAATGCCCAAGTCCGGCGCATGAAGGCGTACTCTGTTCTGATTCGCTACTATGCTCGCATACCTGCTACATAGTTGCACCGGTCTGTCTGCAATCAATTTCAAAAGTTTACTGGCTAGGAGTTTATAGATACCAGAGGCACCATAATTTGCGGTTAGAATCACCTTATTTGTGCAGAAGTGTACTCATACAATACATGTGTTGGTTATCGAGAACAATAGGATCACAAAAGATGCCTTTACAACGAGATGGTACGACAAACATAAATATACCAGAGAAGTATAGATCAGACCGAGCTCTTGATAGTACAAGCACGGAATTCCAGTTCTGCAGTATAAGCGAGTCCCCGTGGCCCTGGTATCGAACGTCAATTGATTTGATTTGTTTTACCACAAGTACTTACGTATTAAGTGTCCAGTTTATCGGTATCTTCCCCATCATCTTGTAACTCATTTCCATATGCCTCCATGTTCTTCTTGACACATTTTTGGGCATATCCGATGCTACAGTGCGAAAAATGTCCTCAACCGCATTGCATAATTCTTCTCTTAGCAAAACGACGTGACGTAATTTGTCCGCATAATGAGTTGTCAAGTGTCGTGAAGTCAGGACTTCTTGGTGGCCATTTCAAGGGGGCTGGTATTGCTGGTCAACTACGACCAATCCACCGTCCTGGAAACTGTTCGTTTAGTAACTCTAACACTGCAAGTGCGTACTGAGGAGGCCCTCCTTCTTGCTGCAACCTGAAGCATTCTTCATGTTTGTATCATGTGTAAATAATTTTTCGCCATTCACATTCCCTAAAAAAAAAAAAAAAGATCGATAAAAGCAGATGTTGTGATGTCACCACGGCTCATATAATTTCATGTAGCGGGTTCCTTTCTAACTTGACTGTGCAGCGTGGACCGAGCGAGGTGGCGCAGTGGTTAGCACACTCGACTCGCATTCGGGAGGACGACGGTTCAATCCCGCATCCGGCCATCCTGATTTAGGTTTTCCTTGATATCCCTAAATCGCTCCAGGCAACTGCCGGGGTGGTTCCTTTGACAGGGCACGGCCGACTTCCTTCCCCATCCTTCCGTATTCCGATGAGACCGATGTCCTCGCTGTTTGGTCCCTTCCCCCGAAAAACAACCCAACCCTCACTAACGTCCATCGTGGATTCTCTTTGTCCCAGACGACAACAGTTGTAGCAGCTGAGCTGCGGTAAATGTCACATTCATCTGAAACCAAAACCCTGCCACGGTTAACTGCATTAGGGGATTTGGTTAAAAAGCACAGCGTGTTAAAACGCACTCGTTGCGGTCTGTATCCGATAACTCATTTACGAACGTCAGTCGAAAAGATCTGATCTTAAAGTCACTTTTCATGTGATCTCGTAATGTTGTCCTCGGTGTACGGAGTTCTGAAGCATGTTCACATATCGGCTTCATAGAAGACTGTTCAATTAAAGCAGAGATCCCGGCAAATGTTTCTTCTCGTGACGTCTTCCTTCCGCTCTGTCAAAAGCAAAAGCATGTCTTTTCCAGTGCAAAACTATTGCCTTTCGCGGCGGAGCCTTATTAAATCTTCCCTGGAATGCTCTCATAATCTGTCTCATTGACTTCCCCGTCGGTGTGGCCGAGCGGTACTGGTGACCTCAGACGTTAAGTCCCATAGTGCTCAGAGCCATTTGAACCATTTTTGACTTCCCTGTATGCTGTAGTTCGTGCACCCACACACCTGTCACTAAGCGCTCCTCATTAGTGTGACTACGACCTCTCGCATCTGCCATGGCTACAAATTAAAACCCGACTGCGACTGTCAAAACATGTAAACATGAATTCCAACGATGGATTCCAACAACTGATAAGACGTAACATAGCTACCAACCTGCATAACATCATTTGATACTAAACAGGGGTTACAGCTTTATGGGGACTTAACGACCACTCTGTACATCCACTTCTACATGTATGCTCTTGTTGCCACAGTACAGTGAATGGTAGAAGGTACATATTTCCGGTGTCACCTATTTTCTTTCCTATTTTACTGGCGTATGAAAATGTAAATTAATGTCTGTCTGCATGCCTCTGTTCGTGCCTCAATTTCCCTTATGTTATTCTCATTATATCCACGTGAGATGTCTGTTGGTGGTAGCACAATGATCGCACTGTCTTCTCCGAATATAGGTTCTCTAAGTTCAACCAACAGGGTTTGCCAAAATTATTTCACCTTTCTTTTAAGGACCCATTTATGTCTTCTGGGCACTTATATCACATTTTCATATGGGCTATACCGACCTGTTACGAATCCACTCGATACACCTATTTCATGAGGACTCCAGACAAACGGGAATACTACTCTAGAATACCCGGCGAACAGTCTTAGAGTGCTGTTGATCATATCTGATAAACGGTTTATTTTTATTACAAACAAAAGATGTCCACTTCCGCTCCTTGGGGGCACATTTGATGTAACTATCGCTTCTGTGCAATATCTACCGTCCAGTAAAACATATTGGGTTCAATTAGCCAAATATATCGCGAAGCGATTACTTGTCTGCAAAAATACCCCTGTGAACCTATCTTTGTTAGTATCGGACGACGAGTCACAGTGTACAGAAAACAGAATCTACCTAGTCTCTTGCATCTATTGCTTGCAAGACATAATACATGAGTAAAGTAATCTGTGTTTCAGACGAGTAAATTTTATTAATTTTTACTTTACTAATCCGTACTAACTCTCTGAGAGAGTAACGTCACAGACCAAGATACACAGTGGTGACACTCCTGCTCATCCTCGTTGAACAATGTACAGCACCGCTCCAGCCAACGCTTGATATGATACCGGATGAGAGCGAATAATATCGTTTATATTCATTTTAACATAGTTTATACAAAAGGGGGATTTTGTATTGCTATAAAAATCGGCAGTAACTGAAAACGTAGAACACTTTTTCCGTTTCTTTAGTTTCCAAAGGATTATGGGAAGTATGAATCGCTAAATTACAGGACAGTTTATTTACAACTCTCCAGCGACCTATAACTATCTACCAATTAATTTCGTTTTCCTTTAAGGAATAAAAATGGCTAGTAAACAACAGAAAATATTACTCTTGCAGAAAGATATCGCATGCCTACCCGAATACGTGAAATATTTTTCTCTATTCTTCCACCCAAGTCATTGAATGTGGGACATAGGCAACATTAATGGAATGCGATACCTATGTTATTCAACACAATGCAAAGCAGTAAGCCACCACATCTGTAGCTGGAGCGAAAACCACAAATGCATTACAGTGAGACATCAAATTCTGCAATTGTGGCTACCTTTAGGGCACAAAAGTCAAGAATCTTCAACGCAGTTATCATTTGAAAAAGTAATTACAATTACAAACATATTCTTGCATTACAAAGTCGAGTGAAGTGTAAGAATGCACGAATCATTAGATTTCATGCAAAACTGTTGCGTCTCAAGAAAAGTGCCTATCGTAATATCAACAGACAGCATCAGAAATGTGTGCTTGTCATGGGTGATATACCGTGCTTGTATTCTTCTGATTTCAGCGAAGTAAGCCATGAGAAAAAGACTGAATAATCAACGGAAGTGTAAGGTTCCACGAGTCGGGGTATCGAATGTCAGGAGCTTGAATGTGCTGGGGAAACTAGAAAATCTGAAAAGGCTCAATCAAGATATAGTAGGGGTCATTGAAGTGAAGTGGAAAGAAGACAAGGATATCTTGTCAGATTGAGTGTAGGGTAATATCAACAGCAGCAGAAAATAGTAGAATTCGTTATGAATAGGAAGGTAGGGGGGAAAGTTGGTTCAAATGGCTCTGAGCACTATGGGACTTAACTTCTGAGGTCATCAGTCCCCTAGAACTCAGAACTACTTAAACCTAACTAACCTAAGGACATCACACACATCCATGCCCGAGACAGGATTCGAACCTGCGACCGTAGCGGTTGCGCGGTTCCAGACTGGAGCGCCTAGAACCACTCGGTCACTTCGGCCGGCGGGGGGAGAGTGTGTTACTGTGAACAATTCAGTGATAGGGTTGTTCTTATCAGCATCGACATCAAACCAACGTCGACAACGATAGTTCAGGTATACATGCCGACGTCGCAAACTGAATATGAAGAGATAAGGAACGTGTATAAGGATATTGAAAGGGTAATACGGTATGTAAATGGATATGAAAGTCTAATAATCATGGGAGACTGGAATACAGTTGCAGCGGAAGGTGTAGAAGAGAAGGTGAGAGGAGAATATGGGCTTGGGACAAGGAATGAGAGAACAGAAAAGCTAACTGAGTTAAGCCGCAAGTTTCAGCTAGTAATGGCGAATACTCCATTCAATAATCACAAGAGGAGGAGGTACACTTGGAAAAAGCCAGGTGATACGGGAAGATTTCAGTGAGAGTACACCATGGTTAGACATGGATTCCTGAATCAGATACTGGATTGTAAGGTGTACTCAGGAGCAGACATAGGCTCAGACCACAATAAAGTAGTGATGAAGAGTAGGCTGAAGTTAAAGACATTAGCCAGTACGAATGAGTATGCAAAGAAGTGGAATACGGAAGTACTAAGGAATGACGAGATACTGTTGAATTTCCCTATGGCTATAGGCACAGCAACGAGGAATAGCCCAGTAGTCAGTACAGTTGAAGACGAATGAACATCTCTAAAAAGGAAAGGAAAACATAGGTACAAAGAAGGTAACTGCGAAGAAACGACCGTTCAGGAACCCTTTGATTTAAATATTCGCGGTCTTCTAGATGCCAGCGTGGCGGTGTCTCATCTTGATGGAAAATGAAGTCGTCAAATCAGCCTCCTACTGTGAGAAAAGAAAGTTCTCAAGGATATCGGGATATGCGCTTCCTGTAACAGTCTTCTCGGCAAAGAAAAATGGACCATGGAACTACACGAAACAAATTAAATTTTGGAGTGTTCCTCTCGTGTTGTACAACTTCATGTGGTTGTTCCGTATCCCATATTGTCACGTTATGATGGTTCACCTTTCATTTAAATGGAACGTTGCCTTATCACTAAGCACTAAGCGTTGAAGAAAATTGTCATCGTCCATCTTCCTAAGAACGAAATTACAGAACTCCACAAGTTGTTGTTTGTCACCCTCACGGAGAGCTTGCATTAGATAATTTTGATACGGTTTCATGTGTAAACGTCGATGCAACACACGACAGACGGACGTCCGGGGTCGTGTTGAGCTGTCGAGCTGCACGGCGAACGGGTTTCTGTGGATTCCTTGTGAAACTATGGCGTCTGTGTCAGACGCTCGTGGACGGCCTCGCGACTTGCCTTTACACAAACAACCTGTTTCTGGGAATTGTTCGTGCCATTGTGTAATGCTCTGCGCTGTAGGAGGATCCACACCATACCTGGTACGAAAGGCACGTCGAATTGTTATTAATGATCCCGCACTGCGCAAGATGTAGAACACTAAACGCTTTCCGTTGTCCCGACACCATTTTTGCTAGAACTGAAGTGGGGACACACTGCTGCTACCTAGCGGGAGCCATATAAAACTCGAGAGTTTGCTCTTTCCAACAGTACGTTGTTCACGCACGTATCTCAAATAACATAACAGTTAAGATTTTTTTTTTTAATCGGATGACTCTTTTTTGATACACCCTGTATTATTAATGCCTTGTTCACGTTTTCGAAGTTGTTTTTCAATACCAAGGATGTCTACAACATTATCTCTTATTCGCGGGTCGGTACGGCAGTGAATACATTTCTAATTTTGAAATTATATTCTCCGTTAAGTAGGAATACATGTGGACGGTTCATTGCCGAGAGTTCTTCGTACAAATATCAGTCGCTCTGGTTTTATTTCCATTTCTGAGCACAGTGACGGAAAAACAAACGTCTACTGAAAAAATGGTTCAAATGGCTCTGAGCACTATGGGACTTAACATCTGAGGTCATCAGTCCCCTAGAACTTTGAACTACTTAAACCTAACTAACCTAAGGACATCAAAACGCATCCATGCCCGAGGCAGGATTCGAACCTGCGCTCGTAGCGGACGCGCAGCTCCAGACTGAAGCACCTAGAACCGCTCGGTCACAGCGGCCGGCAAACGTCTACTGATGAAATGAGAAGAAAACGCAATAGAACCGCATATCGAGCAGTTTTCTGAGAGCATTGCAAATACTGTCGAGCCCGACAGCGTTGTTAAGGGGTAGTAGTCCCGCTGCCAACATCTACCTGCTGCCGGAGCGCCGTGTTGCGGCTTACCGGTGGGAACTCGCGGTCGCGGTCGCTCACGACAAGCACCCTGTTAGTGCGAGTGCTTGTTCGGCCGAAGCGTCGTCGTAGCGTAGACGAGCGACTTTGCTCGCACGCTCTGTGGGCGCCTGCATCCACTTAGGAGCGTCAGCGTCGAAAAATAAACGGACGCGCCCCGCGCTCGTACCCGCGCCGTGCCCATCGGAGCGGCAAACGAGGCGCCGGCAGCTCTGAGGCGCTCGGCGGGGCGCAGACTCTGTCGTCGCCGTCACCGCCGCCGCCTGGTATGCGGGCGCACCTGCTGCCCACTAAGCACCCCACATCAGCTGCGGGCAATTTCGGCAGCGCATGACGCGCCCCACAGCACTTCTGTCCGTGGGTGCGCTGCTGCGAATGCGATTCTACAGCATGTAAAGTTTGTAGCTGCTTTCAGCATTGCAACGTTTATATCTACATCTAAATCTACATTTATAGTCCGCAAGCCACCCAACGGTGTGTGGCGGAGGGCACTTTACGTGCCACTGTCATTACCTCCCTTTTCTGTTCGAGTCGCGTATGGTTCGCGGGAAGAACGACTGTCTGAAAGCCTCCGTGCGCGCTCGAATCTCTCTAATTTTACATTCGTCATCTCCTCGGGAGGTATAAGTAAGGGGAAGCAATATATTCGATACCTCATCCAGAAACGCACCCTCTCGAAACCTGGCGAGCAAGCTACACCGCGATGCAGAGCGCCTCTCCTGCAGAGTCTGCCACTTGAGTCTGCTAAACATCTCCGTAACGCTATCACGGTTACCAAATAACCCTGTGACGAAACGCGCCGCTCTTCTTTGGATCTTCTCTATCTCCTCCGTCAACCCGATCTGGTACGGATCCCACACTGATGAGCAATACTCAAGTATAGGTCGAACGAGTGTTTTGTAAGCCACCTCCTTTGTTGATGGACTACATTTTCCAAGGACTCTCCCAATGAATCTCAACCTGGTACCTGCCTTACCAACAATTAATTTTATATGATCATTCCACTTCAAATCGTTCCGCACGCATACTCCCAGATATTTTACAGAAGTAACTGCTACCATTGTTTGTTCCGCTATCATATAATCATACAATATAGGATCCTTCTTCCTATGTATTCGCGATACATTACATTTGTCTACGTTAAGTGTCAGTTGCCACTTCCTGCACCAAGTGCCTATCCGCTACAGATCTTCCTGGATTTCGCTACAATTTTCTAATGCTGCAGCTTCTCTGTATACTACATCATTATCCGCGAAAAGCCGCGTGGAACTTCCGACACTATCTACTAAGTCATTTATATATATTGTGAAAAGCAATGGCCCCATAACACTCCCCTGTGGCACTCCAGAGGTTAATTTAACGTCTGTAGACGTCTCTCCATTGATAACAACATGCTGTGTTCTGTTTGCTAAAAACTCTTCAATCCAGCCACACAGCTGGTATGATATTCCGTAGGCTCTTACTTTGTTTATCAGGCGACAGTGCGGAACTGTATCGAACGCCTTCCGGAAGTCAAGGAAAATAGCATCTACCTGGGGGCCTGTGTCTAATATATTCTGGGTCTCATGAACAAATAAAGCTAGTTGGGTCTCACACGATCGCTGTTTCCGGAATCCATGTTGATTCCTACAGAGTAGATTCCGGGTTTCCAAAAACGACATGATACGCGAGCAAAAAACATGTTCTAAAATTCTACAACAGATCGACGTCAGAGATATAGGTCTATAGTTTTGCGCATCTGCTCGACGACCCTTCTTGAAGACTGGGACTACCTGTGCTCTTTTCCAATCATTTGGAACCTTCCGTTCCTCTAGAGACTCGCGGTACACGGCTGTTAGAAGGGGGGCAAGTTCTTTCGCGTATTCTGTGTAAAATCGAACTGGTATCCCGTCAGGTCCAGTGGACTTTCCTCTGTTGAGGGATTCCAGTTGCTTTTCTATTCCTTGGACACTTATTTCGATGTCAGCTATATAAGTAAGTATATTTTTCATTTATTCAAAAATAGCAGAAAACGGATCTCCTCCGTCTTCTTACATCTACTGGTTACAGCTTTCTTGAAGCTACTCTTCGGCACATGGGACAGCTTAGCTAATGTTGACGTGGTTCTCCATCTGTTTTTTAATGTCACCTAGTGCTGTTTCACGGTGAGGAACCATTTCGTCACGTGAAACACAAAACAGGTTCTGCGGTGTTTTGGCCAACTGCCATGTAAAGTAGGTCCAATAAATAGCAAGAATGTTTCGTAAGTCGCAACAAGACAGCAAGATCTCCTACTGTATTTGCCGTTTTCGTCAGAAGATCATATACTGAAGCTCCAAAGAAACTGGTATGGGCATGTGTTTCAAATACAGAGATACGTAAAAGGCACAACACGGCGTTGCGGTCCTGATCTCTTCCCATCTGATAATCACGCCTTCGGTCTTCTAAAATACGCCGTGAAGGGTCGACGATGTGCTGCAGCAAGTTAGGGACTTCTTCACGCAGCAGTACTACACAATCTATTACCAAACAGGTATCTTCATCACTGCGTGTCACTGCGCTGACTGCCTCAACGCTCACTGCGATTTTGCAAATTGGCATTCCGATTGTGGACTGTGCAGCCTTCGAAAGTCTGTGATCGGCCCTTATAAAATGCGCTCAGTCTTGTTTCGGCTGTTGTATTAATTCTGCGGGCCAACATTTTCATTCAGTTAGATGTACAGGGTGTTCAAAAGTTCAGTGTTCTAACTACAAATGTTCAAATGTTCTAATGTGTGTGAAATCTTATGGGACTCAACTGCGAAGGTCATCAATCCCTAAGCTTACACACTATTTAACCTAAATTATCCCAAGGACAAACACACACATCCATGCCCGATGGAGGACTCGAACCTCCGCCGGGACCAGCCGCACAGTCCTTGACTGCAGCGCCCTAGACCGCTCGGCAGTGTTCTAACTAACAGGAATGATGAGGTAGAAAAAACATATCTAGTAAGGCAATCATGTTTCTGAAACGCATATTGTTGGAGTACTGAATTCACAGCAGATTATTGTATGTGACTGATAGTAAAACGATGTTAAATTCTTTTCGTTGCTTTGTTGTTCTGATCACTATTACATTACAAATAAATGTTCAAAATGAGTACCATCAACCTATCGACATAGCAGCGAGTCCCGTGTTGGCCGCAAAATGCGTGGTGTGTTCTGTGTTTATGTGGCTGCTGCTTGCAACAGTTCCGCCTTCGAGCCAAATACACCTCGGCTTTCATGTAGCCCACGAAACAGAAGTCTAACGTCAGGTCCGGGGTCAGTGGGTCTGCCCGCATGAGCCCTTCTTACCACCAATATGCCGTTATTTCCCAGTAGAGCCTGGATTGCAGTACATGTGCGGTAATGCGGACATATGCAAGCAAGGAAACGTTCGCGTTACATTCGCTATGCTCTTCGACCATTGCCTTCAGCTGCATCGTAAACAAAGCGCTTCTCGCACTGGTCCAAATGTGTAGCGTTCTATGTCGATACTGCAATAGTAATGCTGTCCGTTGTTTACTGACTCAGTGTCCAACACCATAACATCACAACATACTACATATCTCAAACTAACAATTGGTGTTACAAACTTAGACACGAAGATCTGGTTCCATTCGTGTACTACTTACGCGTGTTCAGTGCTCACGTAATATGGATCCCCGACAAATGATTACTTAACGGAATATATTTGTTTTTGTCTCCTGTCTCATCCATGTTAGCTTTGGCGCTGAGTTTTTGACCACCCTGCATAAAGATAAGGACCTCTCAGTATTATTCATTCTAGAAGAGCGTAGCGCTCTAAAGGATTGGAAAAGGGCACAGGTCATCCCCGTTTTCAAGAAGGGACGTCGAACAGATGCGCAAAACTATAGACCTATATCTCTAACGTCGATCAGTTGTAGAATTTTGGAACACGTATTACATTCGAGTATAATGGCTTTTCTGGGGACTAGAAATCTACTCCTTAGGAATCAGCGTGGGTTTCGAAAAAGACGATCGTGTGAAACCCAGCTCGCGCTATTCGTCCACGAGACTCAGAGGGCCATAGACACGGGTTCCCAGGTAGATGCCGTGTTCCTTGACTTCCGCAAGGCTTTCGATACAGTTCCCCACAGTCGTTTAATGAACAAAGAAGAGCATATGGACTATCAGACCAATTGTGTGATTGGATTGAAGAGTTCCTAGATAACAGAACGCAGCATGTCATTTTCAATGGAGAGAAATCTTCCGAAGTAAGAGGGAATCCAGGAGTGCCCCAGGGAAGTGTCGTAGGACCGTTGCTATTCACAATATACATAAATGACCTTGTAGATAACATCGGTTCAAAAATGGCTCTGAGCACTATGGGACTCAACTGCTGAGGTCATTAGTCCCCTAGAACTTAGAACTAGTTAAACCTAACTAACCTAAGGACATCACACACGTCCATGCCCGAGGCATGATTCGAAACTGCGACCGTAGCTGTCTCGCGGTTCCAGACTGCAGCGCCAGAACCGATAACATCGGAACTGAGGCTTTTAGCGGATGATGCTGTGGTATATCGAGAGGTTGTAACGATGGAAAATTGTACTGAAATGCAGGAGGATCTGCAGCGAATTGACGCATGGTGCAGGTAATGTCAATTGAATCTCAATGTAGACAAGTGTAATGTGCTGCGAATACATAGAAAGAAATATCCCTTATCATTTAGCTACAATATAGCAGGTCAGCAAGTGGAAGCAGGTAATTCCATAAGTTATCTGGGAGTACGCATTAGGACTGATTTAAAATGGAATGATCGACGATAAAGCGGATGCCAGACTGAGATTCATTGGAAGAATCCTAAGGAAATGCAATCCGAAAACAAAGGAAGTAGGTTCTTTTGTTCGCCCACTGCTTGAATATTGCTCACCAGTGTGGGATCCGTACCAGATGGGGTTGATAGAAGAGACAGAGAAGATCCAACGGAGAGCAGTGCGCTTCGTTACAGGACCATTTAGTAATCGCGAAAGCGTTGCGGAGATGACAGATAAACTCCAGTAGAAGATTCTGCAGGAGAGACGCTCAGTATCTCGGTACGGGCTTTTGTTGAAGTTTCGAGAACATACTTTCACCGAGGAGTCAAGCAGTATATTGCTCCCTCCTACGTATATATCGCGAAGAGACCATGAGGATAAAATCAGAGAGATTAGAGCCCACACAGAGGCATACCGACGATCTTTCTTTCCACGAACAATACGAGATGATGATGATGATGATTATTAGTGTTTTAGGGCGCACAACAACGAGGTTATCAGCGCCCGTTCCCAAAAGTTCAATTCACAGCCACGAACAATACGAGACTGGAATAGAAGGGAGAACCAATAGAGGTACTGAAGGTACCCACCGCCACACTCCGTCAGGTGGCTTGTGGAGTATAGATGTAGATACCGCTGTACTTACAGCCCATGCTATGTTTTCTTTCTCAAGTTCGTATCGGTCGTGAAATGGGAACCGTAGTGAATATCAAGAATGTTTTATCTGTAACAATTAGTTACATCTTCCGTTATTTCTCTGCACAGCCCTCGCTCCGACTTACGAGATTTGTCGTTAATGGCAACCGGCCGTGCCTTCCGCCAGTTCTCTATGCTGGTCTGCAGCTCTGTGTCTGTCCTATGAGTACAGAAGATGGATTCCGAGTAAATCGAAGTAAGGTGAAAGTAATGAGAAATAGAAGAAATGGGAATACCGAGGAAATTAACATCGTAATTCGTGATTAAGAAGTAGATGAAGTTAAGGAATTTGGCTTCATGGACAGCAAAGTAACCAATGACAAACTGAGCACAGTGGACATAAAAAGCAGGCTAGCACTGGCAATAAGGTCATTCCAGCCCAAGAGAAGTCTACTAGTACCAAACATAGGCCTTAATTTGAGGAAGGAATTTCTGAGAATTTACTTTTAGAGCAAAGCATTGTATGGTAGTTAGACATGGATTGTATTAAAACCAAAGAGAAACAGAATGAAAGCGTTTAAGATGTGGTGCTATAGAAGAATATTAAAAAGACTGTTAGGTTATGGAATGAGGAGGTTCTCCGCGGAATCTATGAGGGATGGAAACACTGACAAGAAGAACGGACTATATGATAGGCCGTGTGTTAAGACATGTACTTCCATTGTACTATAGGGAGCTGTAGAGGCTACAAACTGTAGAGTAAGACAGGGATTGGGATACATCCAGCAAATAACTGAGGATGTAGGTACCAAGTGTTATTCTCATATAAAGAGGTTGGCACGGTAGAGGAATTCGTGGCAGGCCGCATAAAAAAAAGGACAAGGAATTGTGGTTTTAAACAGACGATTATTATCGAAATCATGTTAGATAACACACACACATGTTAAGGTGATCGTTTATGACCTCATTATCATCTTGTAGAATAAAACCCTTCACACAATAATGAGATGCTCAAAGTGGCTGCAGGTTATTTCTAGGGGATAATATGGTTGTATGCGAAGAGTTGCAACGCTAGGAAATTTGTTGCGAATTTCGAGAGTATCTAGAAGGGATCGACATTGGTGGAGGGATTTAGCAGTTCGCCCTAAACATAAATTAATGTAGTGCATTGCGAATAAAGTGGCAGATTACACGATTGCAGAATAACGACTGGAAGCAGACTCAGCTATTTAAAAACGTAAGAGTATGCGTTCGGAGCGATTTAAAGTGGAAGATCCATATCGGTTCACTGGTAGAATTTTGGGAAAATGTGGTTCATCTGTAAAGGAGACCGCTTGTAAAATACTAATACGACCTATTCTTGAGCACTGCTCGAGCGTTTGGGATCCCTATCAGATCGGATTGAGGGAGGACATAGAAGCAATTCAGAGGCGGGCTGCTCGATTTGTTACTGGTAGGTTTGATCATCACGCGAGTGTTACGGAAATGCTTCAGGAACTCGGGTGGGAGTCTCTGGAGGAATGGAGGCGTTCTTTTCGTGAATCGCTACTGAGAAAATTTAGAGAACCAGCATTTGAGGCAGACTGCAGTACAATTTTACTGCCGCCAACCAATATTTCGCGGAAAGACCACAAAGATAAGATAAGAGAGATTAGGGCTCGTACAGAGGCATATAGGCAGTCATTTTTCCCTCGTTCTATTTGGGAGTGGAACAGGGAGAGAAGATGTTAGTTGTGGTACGAGGTACCCTCAGCCACGCACCGTATGGTGGATTGCGGAGTATGTATGTAGATGTAAAACTACTTATAGGAAAGGCAGATACGAAATTGAGATTTGTGGACGGATACTGCAGACCATGCACGAAGGAAGTAGCTTAAAAACTAAAATTTATATCTCGATCTACACTTGTACTTCCCTAGAAGCTGAACAGAAGATGGCGGAGCGTACATTTGAATTTAAATATACACAACCTTCCAAAAATCGGTCTGATTATAAGACAGCATTAAATGGAACACAGTAGTTGAGCGGTATACTTAAGCAGCATGAAACTTCCCATATATGCTAGACATCTGAAAAGTTAACATGTGGAACAAAATCATGATTTTAATGACTGATCCACGTGGGAATTTCCAGAACCAATTTTTTAGCACATGTAGTTACAAATTTCAAACACGTGACAAGAATTATAGAATAGCAAAGAGCAGCACAAAGCCTCATATGGTGATACACAGTGCCAGAGACCAGAATGCAAACGTGAAATGTTACTCGCATTAATATCAGTAAAATTACGGTGGCAATTTGCACACGAAAATAAGTGAGTGGAGGCATGGCGGTGTGTCATTATTGGAATTTCAAGGCATGCCTAAAATTGGCTTGCCTCGTTTGGCGCTTAGCCGGAAGGCACCGCGTCGTGTGATTATTCTAATAGTACTGCTCGTAAACGACAAACTTCGAGAACGAGCAGTTCATCAGTATTCGTGGAATATATAACAGAAACTAGGGTGACACACAGCGTACATTCCATTCAATGTTGCAGCTTGTAAGCAGCGAATATTATACAGAATTATTTATAGTTGAAGTCTCCTCGACCTCCGTACGTAATTGAGCAGTCAGGCGCTCTTGAAATATTTCTCACAATCTTAAATATCTGGTTGTACACTCAGCTGTAATTTCATACGTCGTAATCGATATCTTTAGAATTCTTGTAATTGTGTCATTGAAGATTCAAGAATAAAACACTGTACCCGTTACAATTTATTATTATTCATAGCACGAGGGATTTCTGGAATTTGTTTCTATTATAAAGTGAAACTGTCGTAGACGTTACTTGATGAGGATACAGCCAAATATTGTCACACAGCTGTTTTTAAAATAAAGTATGGGCTTTGTAACAGTTTTTATATTAGCCAGACGGGTGGAGAAATTAAGATAAGGTTTAGAGAGCACACATATACCAGCAACAACAGCGCCGGTGGTTGTTCGTTTAAAGAATAAAATCACTATTTGCAGTCAATAGAAAATAGCTTAAGCTTTTTGAATTCGGAGCAAAAGGTAGATCATTGGATGTACTTGAAGAGATTGAAATTTACACTATCCCCCGTCTAAGCCCAGATTTAATAATTAGCGAACGGGTTGCAAGTAACAGACAGTGGTTCTTCAGAATTTTTGTCAAGTTGTTGTTGAACAGAGGTTAAAATTACGTTAGAAAAACCTAGCATTTTCATTCACCTTTCTGTTACTCTGTGGTCACCTGCACGTTTTATGGATCATTTTGTATGTTTTACCTCTTCTCGTGGTGCCATTAATTCAAGTAGGCCTTAATTCTCATCAAAAATTATTCACTGTTAATGAAAAATTGTCCGAAGTTTGTAACTGATAATATTATTGCTATTTGAAATGGCGTAAATAGCCATGACGGCAGGGCCACATCTCTAAGCTTTATGACATGTTCCGTATTTATTACCTGATGAACGGGTTTAAGGCTGAAGTCTTATATAAATATGATTAATGAAAAAGAATGTCCCTTCAAAGTTGTCTCTATTCTCATGGTGTCTTTTATGTAAGTGGACATTGATTCTTCAAAAGGAATGTTCTAGAAAAATTGTATCAGTTCTGTAACTGGCAATACTATTTCTGTTTGTAATGACGCAACAGCCATGACGGCAGCGCCATGGAGCATATGCCACTTAGCGCCAACTAGTTCTCTCAAGCGAGAACGTCCACCAGCCGTTTCATTCGCCTGTTAGTAGCACACATGTTTCCTTGAAATTTTATTTTGCTGCATGGAATTGTAAAACCTAGGTCGCTTTTGACGTTACTTGGCAACCTTCTCAAAACTGTATGTTCACTTTGTATCAAAGGACATGTACCACGTGTTAAAGATTTTTTTATCATAAGGTGGTTTAGTATATTGGCTCCATTCATACACGTGTGTAATTTTGCAAGGTTGCATATACAGGGTGTCCCAGCTATCTTGTCCACCCAAAATATCTCTGGAACAATAACAGCTATTGGAAAACGACTTTCACCGGTATCAATGTAGGGCTGGAGCCCATGAATGTACATATTTGGAAACATTCTAAAACGAAAGCATATGTGTTTTTTAACACAAACTCATGTTTTTTTTAAATGGACCTCCTATATTTTTTCTTCGGCAATCCATAGCATGACAAAGCACATACACAATGACGTTGATTGCATCGCAATATTCCCATTACATCCCGAGATATTAAGACGCGAAGTTGACGCTTGAAGCACCCGACATGCGCTGCTAGCGCACGTCCTGAGGCTCAGGCGTGAACCCCATGCTGCCCGTAATCGCGATGTGATTGACGTGCGTAATCACACTTCCGTACTTATCAAGAGGTCCGAAACGAATAATACGGTCTGCTGCCATCCTGCATTAACGTCGTACATTCTAGCAGGTATTTATCTCATAGGCTAGGGGTGATGCGGTTCTGTAACATATCCGTGTACCGCAACGTTAGTCACAAAGTTAACTTTGCTTATCGCTAATCCGTTACTAAAAAGGTAATGCCGTTCAACGTTAAAACTTTACTTTACTGTAGATCTAGCGCAAGTGACAGTTACTCATTCACTCGTAATAGTAAAATTCTTGTTGTTGGTTTTAGTGAAACGAGCAAGTGGACTAAAAGTTTTACCGTTGCTTAGGTAAAAATGTTTGGATTTGGGAAGTTCAGGTAGGACATAGAAGATTAATGTAAACATGTTTAACCAATTAGTTTTATTATCACATAATTATCAATGTTATGTTTATCTAATGCCTTAAATGACAAATTGTTGCAAACAAATGTTTCTTAACATCACTGGTTAAAATGGCCCTTTGTAGAAACTTCCACTGTGATACCAGCACTACATACTAAACACAGCGTTCACATCTCATGCTCAAAGTGATGCCCATTGGCTTGCATACATAGGGTCACTCTGCGGATGAAGGATGCCCTACTTCGTGCTACTGTTTCCTCTTTGATGGCTGTACAAGCATCAATAATGCGTGCCTCATGTCCTCTGGAGTTGTTGGTTCATGTTGGTAAACAGCATCCTTCACTGCTCCCCAAAGAAAATAATCCAGCGGTGTAAGGTCCGGAGATCGGGCAGGCCACCTAACTGGGCCACCTCGTCCAATCCACCTACCAGGGAACTTACGGTTCAGAAGTCGTCGTGCTCGTAAGGCGTTATGTGCAGGGCATCCGTCATGCTGATATCACATGACCATTCTCCGGTTCAGAGGTACGGTGTCCAAGAGAACAGGAAGATTGTGTCGTATAAATTTGGAGTATTGTCTGCCATTTTGGATGCCATTTATAAAGAAAGGTCCGATAATGGTATCTCCAATAATCCCACACGAAACATTAACTTTCCACGGACGTTGATGCTCTACCTGACGGAGCCATTTTGGATTGTCTGCGGACCAATAATGCATATTCCTCATATTGACAATTCCTTTGTTGGAGAATGATGCCTCGTCGGTAAAGAGAACATCTGCAAGATATTTTGAATTAGAAGTTTTTGCTGAGCCCACCGACAAAATGCTACCCTATTGCGGAAGTCATTTCCATGAAGATCCTGGTGTAAATGAACATGGTAAGGATGAAATTTATGACGTTTAAGAATATGGTGTGCACTTGATTTCGACACACCAACTTCACGTTCAATTTGACGTGTGCTGATTTGAGGATTCACAGCTATGGTAGCGAGCACAGCAACTTCAGCACGTTCATCTGTGCGTGTTCTAGGACGGTGTCGAGGTCTTGGATTTAAGCTTCCCGTTTCACGTAGACGAGATGTGAGACGACCAAACATCAGGCGCAAAGGCGATGGCTTGTCAGGGAATCGTCTTCTGTACAGTCGTTCTGCCTGAACAGCATTTCGTCCACCTACAACAGGGTACAGTACAGGTATGTAGAGTAGGGTAGAAAACAGACATATTAACTTAATAATCATAATGTTCGCTAACAGTACTATCAACAAACAAGCAATCTCATAACGTATTTCCCGTCAACGTACATTCTCCATAGATCAGCAGCATTTCTACCATATCGTCATGTGTGTACATTGCACTGTACAGTATAAGTTCCACAACACAACGTTTATTCACAATGTGTACTACCTCCGTGCCGTCACTAGATTACTCTGATGCACGACTACACTGGCAAGCGGTGTACTGCACGCCAAAGCAACAACAAATGGGATGCTCGGAGGGTGGTGGAGTACAGGAGTTTGAATGGGTCGCAAATCATAAACAAGGCGAAGTCGTAACTGTGGCAGTAGTGAGAACTACGTTGGACACTTGACTAGGTAGAGCCAGGCCCTGCGCGACAGGCACAATGGGTCATATATCGCATTAGATAAACCTTTTTTGGGGTGTGCAGGATAAATAAGACAACCTGACGGGTGTACACCGATCATATTGTGTACGTAGATACGTAAAACGTGCAAGAGGGAAACCATTATGTGCTTATGAGAGTTGATGGCAGCAGACCGTATTATTCGTTTCGGACCTCTTGATAAGTATGGAAGTGTGATTACTCATGTCAATCACATCGCGATTACGGGCAGCATGGGGTTCACGCCTGAGCCTCAGGACGTGCGCTAGCAGCCCATGTCGGGTGTTTCAAGCGTCAACTTGGCGTCTCAATATCTCGGGATGTAATGGGAGTATTGCGATGCAATCAACGCCATTGTGTATGTGCTTTGTCAGGCTATGGATTGCTGAAGAAAAAAATATAGGAGGTCCATTTAAAAAAAACATAAGTTTGTGTTAAAAAACACATATGCTTTCGTTTTAGAATGTTTCCAAATATGTACATTCATGGGCCCCAGCCCTACATTGATACCGGTGAAAGTCGTTTTCCAATAGCTGTTATTGTTCCAGAGATATTTTGGGTGGACAAGACAGCTGGGACACCCTGTATATATATCACTAGGTAATCGGAAGATGGGCAGAGCCCGATATGCGTAATGAATAAAAGAAGGGTCCAGAACCATTATGTAACTATTATTTTGCGATCAACCATCCATTCAAAGCCATCTTTATTCTTGGAAATGAAACTATTTGTACTGGTACTTTGTGTGACGTCCGCGTTTGTATTAATCTGTCGCGCTTGCCCCGTAGTCGTCTTTTTGTGGTTTCACTGCAGTCGGAAATCAGAAAATATACATCTTGTAATTCTTTCACATCATCGATAATTCGAGCAACATTGCTGGAAGCGTGATGGGCTTTCATAGGAATGTACGGAAGAAACTCGTTATTTTCCAACCTTTATAGCGAATAAAGGATTCTGTATTTATAGTTCTGTTGCAGACTGACTTTCAGAAATAAAGTGTTTTTCGTAGGGGGTGCGGGTGTAAGGGGGGGGGGGGGAGGGGGTAGCAGAGATACTGCGGTAGGTTAGTTGTTACACTCTGTTATTATTACACCCTCACTTCCTCAATAATGCACTCTGCAAACTCAGTCCTACCTTCGTGTTCCAGAATTATTTTATCTTGGTTCCAATTATTTCTGCCCTGGGTAGCCGCGCGGTGTGGGGCGTCTTGTCACGGTTCACGTTGCTCACCCCGTCGGAGGTTCGAGTCCTCCCTCGGACATGGGAGTGTGTGTTGTCCTTAGCGTAAGCTAGTTTAGGTTAGATTAAGTAGTCAGTAAGCCTAGGGACCGTGACCTCAGCAGTTTGGTCCCATGAGACCTTACCGCTACTCTCCAACTGTTCCCTTTATTTATCCTTTCATTTGTTTCATTTACGTCATACTGCGTTTCAGATCTGTATAACTAGTCATAAAGTATCATAACGCATTGTCTGATCTCGTTGTCCGTAGTTCTACCTGTTTTCAGCCCATGAGAGTTTCAAATCACCCACTCAGAGGTCCCTCGTATACCAACTACACTACAAGGCAGTTGCTGCAGGGAATTCTACTGCTGACAGTGGACAGAAGTTTATGTACTGCAAATCGTGGGGATCTGTAGACATGACGATGCTACTCTATACACATGCGGACAACTTCTCCGAACCAGGAAAAATTGGTGGTTGTATGGAGGAACTTTATTCCGGAGGACATGAAACTTAATAGGTGTAGAGTAATTCCCAAACGATTTTTTTATGATCTCCAGACTAAAATACATAATTTTATACGTAGCTAATCAGTTCCTGTCCTGATGCTGTTAAGAAATATATTTTCTGTCGATTTGTCCGGGTTGTGTCGTTTTACGGATTATCTTAACGATTAGGAGCGCCATATATTCTATGCTTTGTTGAAATTTCTCAAAAAGTTCCTAGGCACCAGTCTGGCTACGCGCTAGTTTGTTTATATCGCGAACACTGTCACTGTAATGGTTTGTTTTCTTACGTTTCTTCGAAATCCATCCGCCTGGTTAGTGGAGCTCCACAGTTTTCACGACTAAAATTTACAACACAGTTTCCATGACTAAAATTTACAATGGCAGGATATGTATTCACATATGTGAACAATTTTCAGCTTCTGAGGAATCCTGATCCACTTGCCAAAAAAGGCCAATGTTTTTTCCTTCTTGCGGCATTTTTGGAAATTTGTGGCAAGAGCCTATGGGACCGGACTTCTGAGGTCATCGGTCCCTGAGCTTACATCCTACTTAACATAACTTACACTAAGGACAGCACATACACCCATGCCCGAGGGAGGACTCGAACCTCCGACGGGGGAAGCCGCTCGAACCGTGACAAAACGCCTGAGAACACGCGGCTACCCAGGGCAGAAATAATTGGACACAAGATAAAATGATTGTGAAACACGAATATAGGACTGAATGTGCAGAGTGCATTATTGAGGATGTGAGATTGCATGAGAGCAGGGTGTACAAACTGCTTGTCGTTCCCCTTATACTGGACGTACAAAAAAGATTTGGACACAGTTTGAGAGCCACTTCGTTACATCAACACATGGAGAAAAGTCAAATAAAAATCATATTAGTTATGATATAATTAACATTTTACGCGACGTTACCGAAAAAACATGGATTGGTGATGGACTCTCCCAGACCTTCTGCTGAATGTGTCCCAGTCACTCAAGAGAACCGTATGGTTTATGCATGATGAGTTTCAGCATTCCAGCATATTTTAGTCACGCTTTTCGAGATGCAGTAGCCGATGTCTGCCATGGAAAATTGGTCTAGCAGAGACGATGAAGGCCATGGCCTGCCGGCGCACCTAATCTCAATCGTTTAGATCTTTGTCAGTAACGCCACCCAGAATTAATTTACACATCGGTCAGTTCAAAGGAAGAACCGCGCTATTCACATCTGTGCAAAGTTTTGGATTCACTGCGGGGGACTCTGAAAACGTGGGACACACGACTGTAGAAACAGGAGTTTCGAGATGGTCTGCTAATTTTTATGAATTGCAGAGGATTTTAAAAATCAAATATTTTTTTCGTATTTGTTGATGAGACTGAATTCGAAAGAATTAGGTGCAAAGTAGAGCAGCGCATTTCGTGACGGGTTCGATTAGTCAGTGCGAAAGCGTGATGGAAATGCTCACCCATTTGCTGCGGTAGACGCTACAAGCTGTGGACATCACAGTGTGATTTACTGTTAAAATTTGAGTCATCTGTCTTCTGAATGGTTTGATGCGGCATGCAAGGAATTCCTCTCCTGCGGTAATCTGTTAATCTCGGAGTAGCACTTGCATCCTGTGTTCTCAATTATTTGTTTCCTGTATCCTACTATTTCTAACCACTTCAGCTTCCTCTAATACAATCGTTATTGTTCCCTGATTCCTTACCAAATGTCCTATCATCCTGTCCTCTTTCCGTCAGTGTTCCTCTTATGCTTCTTTTCTGCTGAGAAACTCCTAGTTTCTTACCGTATCAGTCCGCTTACTTTTCAACGTTCTTCTGTAACACAACATCTTCCATGCATCGATTTTCTTCTGCTCGGTTTATCCCACACTCCACTATCATACATTCTCAGAAATTTCTTGCTCAAACTAAGGTGTTCAAATGGTTCAAATGGCTCTGAGCACTATGGGACTTAAGATCTGTGGTCATCAGTCCCCTAGAACTTAGAACTACTTAAACCTAACACACATCCATGCCCGAGGCAGGATTCGAACCTGCGACCGTAGCAGTCGCGCGGTTCCGGACTGCGCGCCTAGAACCGCTAGACCACCGCGGCCGGCAAAACTAAGGTGTATGTCGGATACAAGTACACTGCTCTTGGCCAGGAATCACCTTTTGGCCTGTATTAGTCTGCTTTGTTTCTCCTCATTGCTCCGCTCCGTCCGTCATGGATTATTTTGCTGCCTAGGTATAGATTTTCTTAACTTCATCTGCTTCGTGACTATCAATCCTGATGTTAAGTTTCTCGTTATTCTCGTTTCCGCTACTTCTCGTTAATCCTAATTAGGATTTACTCTCAATTCATATTCTGTACTCACTAGACTGTTCATTGCATTTAGCAGGTCAATGTAATCAGCGAATCATATTGTTCATATCGTTTCAACTTTAATTTGAATTCCAGTCCTGAACCTTTCTTTTGTTTCCATCACTTGGATAAACAGATTGAACACAAGGGGTGAAAGACTACATTGCTATGTTACAGTCTTTTTAATACTAGCGCTTCGTTCTTGGTCACCAATTCTTATTACTCCCTCTTGGCGCTTGCACATATTGTATATTAATGGTCTCTCCTCATAGCTTACTCTTATTTTTCTCAGCATTTCGAACATCTTGCACAAGAATGAAACTTTCACTCTGCAGTGGAATGTGCTCTGATATGAAACTTCCTGGCAGATTTAAAGTATGTGCCGGACCGAGGCTCAAACTGAGGACCACTGTTTTTCGCATGCAATTGCTCTACTGCCTTAGCTACCAAAGCATAAATCACGACCCGTCCTCACACCTCTATTTCCGCCAGCACCTTGTCTTCTACTTTCCAAACTGCGAGGAAGTTTCGTAGCGCACACTCCGCTGCAGGGTGAAAATTTCATCCTGGAAACATCCCCCAGGCAGTGGCAAAGCCATATCTCCACAATATCTCGTCTTACAGAAGTGCTAGTTCTGAAAGTTTCGCAGGAGAGCTTCTGTGAAGTTTGGAAGGTAAGAGACAAGGTGCTGGCGGAAGTAAAGCAGCGAGGACGGGTCGTGAGTCGTGGGTGGTTAGTTCAGTCAGTAGGGCACTTTCCTGTGTAAGGCACAGTCCCGATTTCGAGTACTAGTCCTGCACAAGGTTTAATCTGCCAGGAAGTTTCGCCTTGCACAACTTTACCCTGTCGAACGCTTTGTACAGGTTGACAAACCTTATGAACATGTCTTGATATTTCTTTATTGTTGCTTCCATTATCAAAGGTAACGTCAGAATTGCCTTTCTGGAGCCTTTACCTTTCCCAAAGCCAAACTGATCGTCGTCGAACTCATGCCCAATTTTGTTTTCCATTTTCTGTAATTATTGTTGTCAGCAACTTGGATATATGAGATGTTAAGCTTATCAGCTCTTGCAGTCTTCGGGACTGTGTGGATTCAAAATGGTTCAAATGGCTCTGAGCACTATGGGACCTAACTACTGAGGTCATCCTTCCCCTAGAACTTAGAACTTTTTAAACCTAACTAACCTAATGACATCACACACACCCATACCCGAGGCATGATTCGAACCTGCGACCGTAGCGGTCGCGCGGTTCCAGACTGTAGAGCCTAGAACCGCACGGTCACTCAGGCCGGCCCTGTTTTAATGTTTTATTCTTTTATGTAATATGAATGTACTGTTGCAAGTGTGCTGTTGCATTGGATTTATGCTTCAGTTGATCGGAGCGAAGTGTGTGTCCTCCGGTACGGTGGGACGTGGCACCGGCGCTTGACGACTTGGCGTTGCCAGTGGAACAGTGTTTCGTTAGACCGGGCTCCATGTTCCTGGCCTTCTCTCTCGATCTCGTCCTTAAGTTGAGTATTGCTGCTCTGTTTGTTCTTGGCTCTGTCAGGCCCTTAAGCTTTGTAGCTCGTTCCTCCGCCGCCTTGGCGGACTCACCTTTAGCTCGAAATATGAATTTAAACTTCTAAAACTGGGTCACTCTGTGACTAGTGTCCGATCAGATTGCTGGAGGCTCCACCTTATTAATTTTGTATTCCCATTTGAACTATTTGTATCATATTTGTACCTTGTATGTTGATTTATGTGCGTTTGTTGTCAGGGAATGTTTAGATACTGACGAGCTGCTTTTTATTAGTTGCTTGTTATTTAATTAATGCCGACCTGTACTGGCATCAGCTGGATTATTCATTGGTCCGAATTTCGTATCACCGGTGTCTTCATTGCCGAGCGCTGAAGTTTTAGAAGTTGTCTTATTGTTACTTGTGTGCAGTACGTTATACCTTAATGTTATACCTTGGTATGACTTTACGAGGCGTGTTTTTTTAAGCAAGTACCGTTTTGAAATTAAGAAAAGACGTGCTAAGATATCTCAATAATTTTATTTTTACATGAAAGCCTGTACCTTAATCTGCTTTTCTACATAATTTCCGTCAATATTGAGGCACTTGTCATAACGTTGTACCAGCTTTTGAATACCCTCCTCATAGAAGTCTGCCGCCTGACTTGTTAGCCAGTGCATCACTACTGTTTTGACTTCGTCATCGTCTTGAAGACACTGACCGCCCAGGTGTTTCTCCAAGTGCAGGAACAGATGATAGTCACTAGGCGCAAGATCGGGGCTGTACGGATGATGATCTAGTGTTTCCCATCGAAAAGATATGATGAGGTCTTTGGTCTGATACGCCACATGCGGGCGGGCATTGTCTTGCAGCAAAACGAGGCCCTTGCTGAACTTCCATGGACTGTTTCTTTGATTCTGGTGTGACGTGGACCACCCATGTTTCATCGCCCATAACAATTTGGCTTAAGAAATCATCACGTCTTTGTGGTACCGCTCAAGGAAAGTCAATGCACTGTCTATACCTTTGGTTTTGTGCACATCCGTCAACATTTCGGTACCCAACGTGCTCACAATTTTCGGTAATTCAAGTGCTCGGTCACAATGCAATACAAAACACTACGAGAAACATTAGGAAAGTCATCCCGCAAGGAGAAAATCGTAAAGCTTCTGTTTCCTCTCACCTTATTGTCCACTTCCTGCACCAAATTTTCATTAATGACCGAAGGACGCCCACTCCGTTGTTCATCATGCGCATTTGTGCGGCCATCTTCAAATGCTCTCACCCACTTTCTTACCATTCCATCACTCATAATGTTTTCTCCGTAAACTGCACAGATCTCACGATGAATATCGACCGCTTGTAGGCCTTTTTAGCACCAAGAAATCTTATAACAGTCCATACTTCACAGTCGGCGGGACTCACGATTATCGGAGGCATCTTAAACACTCAGTACACATGGTAAACAAGGAAGAATCAGACTGTAATGGCGTCAGTGTGTAGATTAAGGTACAGGCTTTCGTGTAAAAATAAAATTATTGAGATATCTTAGCACGTCTTTTTCTAATTTCAAAACGGTACTTACTTAAAAAACACGCCCCGTATATTGATAAAGAGAAATCATTGTACAGGATAGTCTTGCGGGATCACAGTTTGGCAGGTTTTGATTTTATTAAGTATTTACAAAAAAAGAAATTTTGTTAGTGCTTTATGTATTTGTTACGCAGATTGCAGCAGGGGCTTAAGAAAAATGTTTATCGTGCTTCCTAAATTTATCGATTTTATTGTATTTAAATTGAGCAAGCTAAAAAACAGTGTTTAACACAAGCTGTGTATGCTTGGTAATTACGGCCCTGCTGCTTACTGTCTTATTATTGGACTCAAATAGCACGTTCCACACGTAATAAAGGGAATTCTCCATAGTAAGGTTTTTAACATGGCTGTCAATCAGTGACTGTTGTATAATACAAAATTTTGAAAAACACAGCCCTCAGTCACGAACACAATCGATTTGTAACCTAGGTTTCGGTGTCACAAGGTTTTGTTTTGACTGTAGCAGAGGACACATGGCAGCCGCTAGTGGCTTGCACCTCTGTTGCATTTGATTTTAATTCTCACCATCTGACGCTGTCAGGTATGACCGCAGCTTTCGTATTTTCCAGTACGTTATGCTGTAACATTTAGTTTTAATTTTGTGCGAAGAAGGTGTCCCTTGTGACACCGAAACCTAGTTTACAAATTAATTGTGTTCGCGACTGAGGGTTGTGTTTTTCAAAATTTTTTATTCTCCATAATTATTTGATTTAATGAATTTAAAGATTTTACGAAGCTAATTCGTGCATGATGCAGCTTCAGAGCTTGAATGACTACACTAATCCCGCCCCTCCAGTTCCTGCCCCCAGTATTTCGGTATCAGCAGGGCGTTTATCCCTAACTTTGGGGCATTCCTCCTACGGCTGGTGTCTGCCGGTGGCGACAAGCGGAGCAGGCAGGGCACAGACAGGCGGCCGAAGAGGTGCTGTCGCTGTCGCCGCCGCTGGCGCCAGCCGGCCGACGTCGAACAGGACACCCCAGCAGCGGCCGCACGCGGCGCAGCCAGCCGGGCCGGGAGCTGATAAAGCGGCGCTGCCCGCCGCCTCTCTCACGGGAACCACAGGCCCGCCCCGCGCCGCACACCACTGTGCAGCCTCAGCGCGGCGTGCCTCGCGCGTACACACCTCACACCTGCCCCTCGTCCCACAGCCTCTACTACGGCAGCAGTGGCAAGGGGTGTTAGGTGGGCGCCGCTTTTGCGTTGATTACACGGCCAAATTTCGTTGACGAAGATCTGTGATCAAAGACCTTCAAATCTTTGACAGTGTACTACACACAGCGCAAAAAGTTTTGCATCACCCCGGTCGCTAGAACTCCTGAAGATGGACTCTGACTGTGGATATTGTATCACAGACACATTCCCTTTGACTGTTCAGAGACGTCACTAAACCCGCCCAAAGATGTAACCATGCATGAAAAGCGCCTATTAATCGGATGGGATCCGACAGCCGATCAGTTCCAGTCATTCCACCAGGGAGGAGGTACACGGCTCGTGTTGTCTGTAGAACTACAGACAACCATGCCTAGACGGTCAATACCACGGTTCGATTGGGTCCGCATTGTTACTTTGTCCTAGGAAGGGCTCTCAACAAGGAAAGTGTCCAGGAGTCCCGGAGCAAACCAAAGCAACGTTCTTCGGACTTGGAGGAGATACAGTGAGACAGAAATTGTCGATGACAGGCCTTGCTCAGGCCGCCCACGGGGAGTGGATGACCGCTACCTACTGATTATCGCTCGGGGAACCCTGACACCAACGCCACGATGTTGAATAATGCTTTCCGGCAGCCACAGGACGTCGTGTTACGGCACAAACTGTGCGCAGTAGGCAGCATTATGCACAACTTCCCTCCCAACGTCCATGGCGACGTACATCTTTGCAACCACGACACCATGCAGTGCGGTACAGATGGGCCCAACAATATGCCGAATGGACCGCTCAGGATTGGTATCACGTTCTTTTCATCCATGAGTGTCGCATATGCCTACAATCAGGCAATCGACGGAGATGTGTTTGGAGGCAACCCGGCCAGGCTGAACGCCTTAGACACACTGTTCCCGAGTGCAGTAAGGTGGACCTTCCCTGCTGTTTAGGGGTGGCATTACTGGGGCCGACGAACGCCGCTGGTTGTCATGGAAGGCGCCGTAACGGCTGTACGATACGTAAATGCCCTTTCCGACCGATAGCGCAACTATATCGGCAGCATATTGGCGTGCCATTCGTCTTCATGGACGACAATTCGCGCACCCATCGTGCACGTCTTGTGAATGACTTCCTTCAGGATAACGATATCGCTCGACTAGAATGGTCAGCATGTTTTCCAGACATGAACCCTATCGACATGCCTGGTATAGACTGAAATGGACGACGTGAAATAACAACCACTCTGAGGGATCTACGCCGAATCGCCTTTAAGGAGTGGGACAATCTGGACCAAGAGTGCCTTAATGAGCTCTTGGAAACTATGCTTCTACGAATACAGACACGCATGCATCAATGCAAGAGGATGTGCTACTTGGGTTTAGAGTTACCGGGGTGTACAGCAATCTGGGACCACCACCTCTGAAGGTCTCGCTGTATGGTGGTACAACATGCAATGTGTGGTTTTCATGAGCAAGAAAAAGGGCGAAAATGATGTTTAAGTTGATCTCTATTCCAATTTTCTGTACAGGTTCCGGAATTCTCGGAACCGTGGTGATGAAAAACTTTTTTATGTGTGTACATCTAAATAGACACTCAGCAAATCCCACTTAAGTGCCAGGCAGAGGCTTCATCGAACCACCATTTCTCCATTATTCCACTCTTGAACAGTACGTGAAAAAAACCAACACCTATATCTTCCCTTGCGAGCTGTATGTTCCCTCATTTTATTATGATGACCGTTTCTCCCTGTTCAGGTCTACATAGTATTTTCTCATTCGTAGGAGAAAGGTGACGGAAATTTCGTGAGAAGTTACCTCCGCAACGAAAAACGTCGTTCTTCCGATGATTTCAACCCCAAATAATATATCATATCCGTGACTCTCATTCACCTATTTATCAATACCACAAAACGTGGTGCCCTTCTATGAACTTTCTCGATGTACACTGTTAATCCTATCTGGTAAGGATCCCATACCTCGCAGCAGTACTACAACTGAAGACGGACATGCGCGGTGTTGCATTTTCTAAGTGTTCTGCCATAAATCGCAGTCTTTGTTTCGCCTTCCCAACAACGTTATCTATGTGTTCTTTGCAATTTAAGTTCTTCGTAATTGTAGTTCCTAGGCATTTAGTTGAAAATATGTCCTTCACATTTCATTGACTTATCGTGCAACCGATGCTAACGGAATCCTTTTAGCACCCATGTGAATGAGCTGACACTTTTCATTATTTAGGGTCAATTACTGATTTTCTTCCCATACAGATATCTTATCGAAATCGTTTTGCAATTGGTTTGGACCTTCTGATGACTTTACTAGACGATAAACGACAGCGCCATCGGCAAACAACATAAAATTGATGTTCAGATCGTTTCCTTCATCGATTATATAGATAAGGAACAGCGGAGTGCCAATAACACTATATTGGAATACGCCATAAATCACTTCTATCTTACTCGCCAACTTTCCATCAATTACTAAGAACTTTATCAAAGATATCTTCGACCAAACATCTCTGTTGAAAGTCAGAGCGTGGACCAAGTTTTGATTAAAGTTCGCTGTACTGCAAACTTACTTGACTCGCTTCGCTTGCTTCTAATCTGTACAGTCACGTCAAAAGTGTGTGGCTATCACCACACTGAAAATACGACATTCATCATAAAACAGATCACATTGATTATAGAAAGCCCAACAAGCGGATGGACTGTTATGAAGAAATATCACCAATCTTCAGCTGTATTCGAAGCGGCTTCATCGTAGGTTATGTAAGCAAGAAAATAAATGAACTGACACTAAGGTGAGTTGAAACACAAGTGTAGCCAATAAAGTGAAATGAATTTTTTAGTCAGAATGACGTAGCCTAATATTAATAAATTCCTGCTTAAGTGATTCTAATATGGGTTCACTCGTTCCTGGAACAATACGTGATATGCTTCACAGTGGGATGCAAATGCTATCCTTCAAGTTCGAATCGCTTTCACCTGCTGCTAAAACTCTTATCACAACAGTGAGACGATCTTTAGCAGAAACCGCATTTCTTAAATGAGTCGTCTACGCTGTTTGCAAAAATGAGGGACAACCTGAAATGTTTGCTCGCCCTTTCTGAAACAGTTTCCGCAGCTCTTTACGTCCTCGCAGTACAGCTCACGTAGTAAATTCTGGTAAAAACAGTTTCAGCCACACTAATTTCCGTTTCTTTGTGGTTCCAAGCAATGCACTCGCCGCCAACATTGAGTTGCACAGACGGTTAATTGTTCGGCGTCCATTCTCGGAGAACTGTGACGAAACATTTTTAGATAGTGTAATGACTTCAGTGAAGTACTTTGGACAAAGAAAGTGGCAAAGATCTTCTATCAAAGAACTTTGACATTGTAATACGGGCCTTAACAGTGCCAATTAATTTCTTTCACTTAGATTCTTCAATCATGTGTCCACAACCCTAACGTAATTCTAAATAATTATGGAATATTCCATCGGCTCTTGGAGGAACATAGAAATATTAATAACTTAAATCCAAAGTATTAATGTTCCACAGTAATGTTTATTAGTTCGTTATTAACTGGCTTTCGGCTTCTCAGACGATCGTCAGATAACTTAATACTGAGCAGATTGTCCACACAGCTTCAGCGAGTATTCATAGCTGTACGAGGATTCCTGTATAAAGATACGTGACATACCGATACAAAACTCAAGCATAATATAATACCGAATTAGACTCTGAAAAAAAATCTTATATAACAGTATATCCAAATATTAAACCTATGTGGATGTATAAGCCGAAAATGCTCTACAAGTGAGTAAAGGTACAGGCTAATATGCCATATGGGCAAACTGGGGAACAGACTGATGAGCAGAAGAAATAAAGAGAGGGGGAGAATGAAGTCTGTAGAATGTAGGTGTGGAACAGTCACAACAAGCTAATCATATAATGGTCTTAGAAATAATAACTAGTTGCTATTTTAATAAGGGTGAGTAATGGAACTGTGTATGGCCATTAAGAGGCAGGTTAGAATTCTTTGATTGCTATTTATTAATGGCCAGAATTATGAGTGATGTTAGCTTTCTAACTATAGTTCAGTCGTAATATGTCACATATCTTTGTACAGCTATGGCACTATGTTATTCTGCAGCTGAGTATGCCTGTTCTGTTTGGTATGATTCAGCTCATGCCAAACAAGTGGATGTAGCTCTCAAAGAAACCTGCAGAATTATAACAGGTTGCTTGAAATCCATCCAGTCGACTGGCTTTACCACCTCGCAGGAACAGCACCACCATCTGTTCGAAGAGAGAGAGCTGCGAACAAGGAAAGAAAGGCAGTGGAACAGGAAATTACCTATCCTCTGTAAGGGCATGAACCGCATTCGCAACGACTGAAGGAAGAGCTACCTTACGACATCAAAGGAACTCAGAACCACTGCTGAAGAAGCTAGGTTACAGTTATAGATGGCTACGACCTACCTACCCCCTGCTTGGAAAAGAGTTGTTGAGGCTTTATCTCCTGGCCATGACTGGGTTGGTTCAAATGGCTCTGAACACTATGCGACTTAACTTCTGCGGTCATCAGTCGCCTAGAACTTAGAACTAATTAAACCTAACTAACCTGAGGACATCACACACATCCATGCCAGAGGCAGGATTCGAACCTGCGACCGTACCGGTCGTTCGGTTCCAGACTGAAGCGCCTAGAACCGCGCGGCTACTCCTGCCGGCCCATGACTGGGAATGACAACTTGGAAGTCCCTGAATAGACTGAGATCCGAGGTAGGAAGATCAAAAGATAACTTGGCAAGATGGGGATACACTGATCCAAATGGTATTCGGTGTGACTGTGGAGAAGAACAGACAATTCGACACATGCTTCGGTGTCGATTGTGCCCAGTCTCCTGTATGGAGGATGATCTTCAACGAGCAACAGAAAATGGACTGGAAGTGGCCAAGTTTTGGTCGAAAGTAATTTAATCATAACTATTTAAAATGCATAAAACTGCATGTTTTTGACAAGAGAACAAGAATAATCACCAATAAACTATTCTCGTTACCTTAACTCAGTCGATAGTTCAGTCGGAACCACTCCTGCTAATTTTTGCAATAGGAAAATATTTTGAAATCTCAGAAGGTAATGGTGCCTCGCCATTCTGATGCTGTTTTCTGCAATAGCGTGGCTTTACTAGGTCATAACAGAGAAGCGTGATAAATTTGTGAATTAGTGAATGCACAATTCTGGACGTCTATCATGTTCATTAGGTGTGGTTTGTGGGGTTAAAACATGGGTTCAGCAAACCGATAGTTAATTAACAACCAGAAGAAAAACATTTCAGATGCTAGAAAAATATTCCGTTACTTATAAGCGAGTGTGTGTGTGTGTGTGTGTGTGTGTGTGTGTGTGTGTGTGTGTGTGTGTGTGTGCGTGCGTGTGTGTGTGTGTGAGAGAGAGAGAGAGAGAGAGAGAGAGAGAGAGAGACAGACAGACAGAGAGGGGGGGGGGAGGAGAGGGAGAGGGAGAGAGGGAGACAAACCATATCCGATACTACTCGCTCCATAGTATTATTTTCTTTGGTGGTTATTCACTTTGGAAAACAGGCAACTTTTATATGGAAAATAATCATCATAGGAAGCTGCCACGTAAATATGCACAGAACAAATTTATAGACACCATAAAATCCTAACTCAGAGTTGATCAAGAAGAGATGACTAGAATGTGGAAAACGTAGCACGTTATCATACTTTGAAGTGGACTACTGAAGTTGCGATTGCATAAAGGCAAACCGCTTCGCGTAAAAAAAACCTCACTATTGCAGTCAAGATGGCCGTTGTGACTAGCATATCTAGCATCGACGGTGCGGAGAATACGCGCCAGATGCCTCCAATTACCGAGTCAACCAAACCGTATTGTAGTAACGACAGGAGATGCTCTGATAAGCGCGATGAGATGCCAGTACAGATGGAAACAGCACGGACGTCTGCAGCGGAGCGTGTCGCTCGCGGACGCACGGCCAAACGAGGCCTTTCCGGAGCCGTGTTCGGCGCGGAACCGAACCCTCAGCCGTAATCGAACGGCCACCCCACAAAGGCGCTGAGCGCGCGTGACCAACTAGAAATGCGGCGATGACGCGCGATGATTCACGGTAATAGAACGCAGCGCGCAGCGTGCGCCGTTCGGCGGCCGGCACGTCTCGCTGATTGGGCACAGCGCCGCTCTCCAGTGGCTGGACCGACTGCACACGTGCCGCCAGAGCAGGACGTCTCTCCAGAGGCCGGTTTGGGCCTTTTGGTCATCGGCCGGAGCGCACTGATTTTTACCACCTACACACAGAACCTCATAAACTTACGTCACTGAGTGTCAGCATGCACTCAGCCTCGTGATGCCAATTGAGGAGTTCCTTGAATGACAAGTGGCGGCTCCAATGCCTGGAAAGTCGGCAAAATGAGAGAACCAAGTACCGACGAACACTCCTCAGCACTGCGAGGAGCCGGGGTTGTGAGGGGGAGGTCTCACCCAAATTCATTACAGAAATCCAAATTAGTTGGGCTATACACTCAAACCCCTCCTTAACTATCACTTATGGAGGAAATTACCAGATGGCCCTGTTTGTGGTCGGTTTAAGAGTACTATCCTCGACATGATTCTATTTATGTTAATTTAATAGCTGATGACTTGAATCTGGCAAAGGGTCCCGATAATTCAGGTGAAATTGGAGCCGTAGTAAAGTTAGCTTAGACTAGTTCCCGTGGTCTAGGGGTCTTTGATCCATAATCAAAACGTCTTCGGTCCCGGGTTCGATCCCCGCCACAGCCTAAATTTTGATAAATAATCAGCATTGGCGGCCGAAGATTTCCGGCATAAGAAGTCAGCCTCATTCTGCCAACGGTCTTGTCAAAGAGGACGGAGGAGCGGATAGAGGTTCAGGGCACTCTCTTGTCCTAGGGGTGGGAAATTGCCCCTAAAGGTGGAAGAATCAGCAATGATCAACGACGTGAGGATGCAGAAGGCAATGGAAACCACTGCATTAAAGACACGTAACGTGTATCCACAGGACATGTGGCCTGTAATTGAAGAAGTGGCATGATGACCTCTCCATTGGCCAAAGATTCCGGAATAGTCCCCCATTCGGATCTCCGGGAGGGGACTGCCAAGGGGGAGGTTACCATGAGAAAAAGATTGAATAATCTACGAAAGGATAACGTTCTACGAGTCGGGGCGTGGAATGTCATAAGCTCGAACGTTGTAGGGAAACTAGAAAATCTGAAAAGGGAAATGCAAAGGCTCAATCTAGATATAGTAGGGGTCAGTCAAGTGAAGTGGAAGGAAGACAAGGGTTTCTGGTCAGATGAGCATCGGGTAATATCAACAGCAGCAGAGAATGGAATAACAGGTGTAGGATTCGTTATGAATAGGAAGATAGGGCAGAGGGTGTGTTACTGTGAACAGTTCCGTGACCGGGTTGTTCTAATCAGAATCGACAGCAGACCAACACCGACAACGATAGTTCAGGTATACATGCCGACGTCGCAAGCTGAAGATGAACAGATAGAGAAAGTGTATGAAGATATTGAAAGGGTAATGCAGTATGTAAAGGGGGACGAAAATCTAAGTCATGGACGACTAGAATGCAGTTGTAGGGGAAGGAGTAGAAGAAAAGGTTACAGGAGAATATGGTCTTGGGACTAGGAATGAAAGAGGAGAAAGACTAATTGAGTTTTGTAACAAGTTTCAGCTAGTAATAGCGAATACCTTGTTCAAGAATCACAAGAGGAGGAGGTATACTTGGAAAAGGCCGGGAGATACGGGAAGATTTCAATTAGATTACATCATGGTCAGACAGAGATTCCGAAATCAGATACTGGATTGTAAGGCGTACCCAGGAGCAGATATAAACTCAGATCACAATATAGTAGTGATGAAGAGTAGGCTGAAGTTCAATACGTTAGTCAGGAAGAATCAATACGCAAAGATGTGGGATACGGAAGTACTAAGGAATGACGAGATACGTTTGAAGTTCTCTAACGCTATAGATACAGCAATAAGGAATAGCGCAGTAGGCGGTACAGTTGAAGAGGAATGGACATCTCTAAAAAGGGCCATCACAGAAGTTGGGAAGGAAAACATAGGTACAAAGAAGGTAGCTGCGAAGAAACCATGGATAACAGAAGAAATACTTCAGTTGATTGATGAAAGGAGGAAGTACAAACAGGTTCCGGGAAAATCAGGAATACAGAAATACAAGTCGCTGGTGAATGAAATAAATAGGAAGTGCAGGGAAGCTAAGACGAAATGGCTGCAGGAAAAATGTGAAGACATCGAAAAAGATATGATTGTCGGAAGGACAGACTCAGCATACAGGAAAGTCAAAACAACCTTTGGTGACATTAAAAGCAACGGTGTTAACATTAAGAGTGCAACGGGAATTCCACTGTTTAATGCAGAGGAGAGAGCAGATAGGTGGAAAGAATACATTGAAAGCCTCTATGAGGGTGAAGATTTGTCTGATGTGATAGAAGAAGAAACAGGAGTCGATTTAGAAGAGATAGGGGATCCAATATTAGAATCGGAATTTAAAAGAGCTTTGGAGGACTTACGGTCAAATAAGGCAGAAGGGATACATAACTTCCATCAGAATTTCTAAAATCATTGGGGGAAGTGGCAACAAAATGACTATTCACGTTGGTGTGTAGAATATATGAGTCTGGCGACATACCATCTGACTTTCGGAAAAGCATCATCCACACAATTCCGAAGACGCCAAGAGCTGACAAGTGCGAGAATTATCGCACAATCAGCTTAACAGCTCATGCATCGAAGCTGCTTACAAGAATAATATACAGAAGAATGGAAAAGAAAATTGAGAATGCGCTAGGTGACGATCAGTTTGGCTTTAGGAAAAGTAAAGGAACGAGAGAGGCAATTCTGACGTTACGGTTAATAATGGAAGCAAGGCTAAAGAAAAATCAAGACACTTTCATCGGATTTGTCGACTTGGAAAAAGCGTTCGACAATATAAAATGGTGCAAGCTGTTCGAGATTCTGAAAAAAGTAGGGGTAAGCTAGAGGGAGAGACGGGTCATATACAATATGTACAACAACCAAGAGGGAATAATAAGAGTGGACTATGAAGAACGAAGTGGTCGTATTAAGAAGGGTGTAAGACAAGGCTGTAGCCTTTCGCCCCTGCTCTTCAATCTGTACATCGAGGAAGCAATGATGGAGATAAAAGAAAGGTTCAGGAGTGGAATTAAAATACAAGATGAAAGGATATCAATGATACGATTCGCTGATGACATTGCTATCCTGAGTGAAAGTGAAGAAGAATTAAATGATCTGCTGAACGGAATGAACAGTCTAATGAGTACACAGTATGGTTTGAGAGTAAATCGGAGAAAGACGAAGGTAATGAGAAGTAGTAGAAACGAGAACAGCGAGATACTTAACATCAGGATTGATGGTCACGAAGTCAATGAAGTTAAGGAATTCTGCTACCTAGGCAGTAAAATAACTAATGACGGACGGAGCAAGGAGGACATGAAAAGCAGACTCGCTATGGCAAAAAAAGGCATTTCTGGCCAAGAGAAGTCTACTAATATCAAATACTGGCCTTAATTTGAGGAAGAAATTTCTGAGGATGTACGTCTGGAGTACAGCATGGACTGTGGGAAAACCAGAACAGAAGAGAATCGAAGCATTTGAGATGTGGTGCTATAGACGAATGTTGAAAATTAGGTGGACTGATAAGGTAAGGAATGACGAGGTTCTACGCAGAATCGGAGAGGGAAGGAATATGTGGAAAACACTGATAAGGAGAAGGGACAGGATTATAGGACATCTGCTAAGACATGAGGGAATGACTTCCATGGTACTAGAGGGAGCTGTAGAGGGCAAAAACTGTAGAGGAAGACAGAGATTGGGATACGTCAAGCAAATAATTGAGGACGTAGGTTGCAAGTGCTACTCTGGGATGAAGAGGTTAGCACAGGAAAGGAATTCGTGGCGGGCCGCATCAAACCAGTCAGTAGACTGATGACAAAAAAAAAAAAAAAAAAAAAAAGTTAGCTCTGAAAACCGCGCCGCAGCGCGTAGCGTGAAGCAGTCACCCTCCGTTTTCTGGCGGTGGTGCCTTTGTCGCAATTGAAGGCTTCGGTGTCTCCCTCTAGCGGGAAAGGGGAATGTTATTAACTGTGAATGTCCCTCCCGTGTGCATGACTCATGCATTTTGGTTTTTCTATTTTGAGAACTTTTGTAAACAGGATTGTCTTTATATGTTGCAGACAAGTAAGATTCTGCATTTAATGAAATTCACCTGTAATTTAACTGAGCTTGAAATATTATACAGTATCGCTTTGGATACGTTAAATTGCTAGCCTATACTTGCCTTTTACTGGCGTGAAATTTTTTATAATAATTTAAAAGTCCTTTCCTATCTTAAATTGTGACCTTTTTGTTAAGTGATTGTTGGTTTTTTTTTTAAATATCTTAAAGTCTTGCACCAAATTTGAAGAATGCGTGCTACTGAAAATTGTGTGCAATTTCACCAGTTATTCCTTGGCACCTACTTCCACTTTACATTTTGTGTACTGATTGAGATTAATAACGTTTGATGAACCAGTAGTAATTTTACGATTCAAAATTCAATTATTAAACAATATAAAAATTGTCAATAAAATTATTCTGGGTTTGAGGCCTCATTGTCATCTATAAAATTCCGACGTTTCGGCGACTGTTGCAAGGCGCCTTCCTCAGGGTTAGTAGCAATACACCCTGAGGAAGGCGCCTTGCAACAGTCGCCGAAACGTCGGAATTTTATAGATGACAATGAGGCCTCAAACCCAGAAAATTTTTATTGACTGTGACAACGGCCACAGAAGCCTACGTTTACAAGTATAAAAATTTTGATATCAAAACGTGATTTTGAGCTGTCTGCGGCTCGCGTTGATGCCGTTCTTAGCTTGACATCTTGTAATAAGGATAGTAGCGTCTCGTTTTCTTAGTGTGGTCACTGGCGCCACTACGTTTACTCGGCTTGTCTGTCCGTTGGTGGCAGCAGCAGCACTTATCGATAGCGCCTACTGTGGTACCATCTTTGGAGCGGCCATGTATGGAAGTGAAACATGGACAATAAATAGTTTAGACAAGAAGAGAATAGAAGCTTACGAAATGCGGTGCTATAGAAGAATGCTGAAGATTAGATGGGTAATCACGTAACTAATGACGAGGTACTGAATACAATTGGGGAGGAGAGGAATTTGTGGCACAATTTGAAGATGGGATCGGTTGGTAGGACACGTCCTGAGGCATCAAGTGATAATCAATTTATTATTGGAGGGAAGCGCGGAGGGTAAAAATCTTAGAGGGAGACCAAGTCACGAATACCCGAAACAGATTCAGAAGGATGTAGGTTGCAGTAGTTACTCGGAGATGAAGAAGCTTGCACAGGATGGAGTAGGATGAAGAGATGCATCAAACCAGTCTCTGGACTGAAGATCACAGAAACCGTGCAAATACCAGTTGCCTGTCGTATGTTGTCATTGGTAAACGAAGCACATGTATGTGATGGAGGGTGAAAACCGACCATTTGAAATCGATACTGGTATTTCAGTTCCGAATAAGCGGTATTGTTCTGTATTTATTTGGTCTCGGTTATAAATGTAGGCCAGACGGCGGCTCTGAAATAGATTAACGTTTTATACTCATAAGGCACCTAAGAAACTTTGGATCGATTTTTCCCGTGATTTTCCGGGTAGTGCGTCCTAATATTTTAACCACGTGAGGCGTTAGGGGGTCCTCTTTCACCCCACAAAATTTCGGACAAATCCCCGACCCCATGGTCTCGCCGTCTCCTCGTTAGTATTGAACGACACACCACATTTAGAGGGAAGTAGAGAATGGTGGACGGAATAAAAATCGAGCCAGTTACTTTGAGCAGCTTTAACAGTCATGTTTAGCAGGCGTGAAGAAAAAGAAGGTACAACCGAAAACCAGTTGTTTCAGCGATAACCGGCAGCCCTAGTGTACGTCTTCAGAGGAGCTACGTTAATAGGGACAGAGTGGAAAGAAAACGGATAATTAACGATCCGACAATGAGTGAGATTACCCACCTTCTCATCAATAGACCAATGTATAAATTACAGCACCTTCCGCTCGGTAACTATGCGTCAGCGCGGCGGATTGATAACCGAAGGGGCCGGTTCTATTCGTGGCCGGTTCTGAGATTTTCTCCGCTCGGGGACTGGGTGCTGTCCTCACGTTCGCTTCATTATAACTGTACAGGCACGTCCGGCAAACAAACAAAAAGTGTTTGATGATAAACGATATTGTATCGTATCTATCACGCGAGGAACATAGGGACTCTAAGAGTTTACGGTGGCTATACAGATGTTCCTTTCGCGAACTGAAATTGATATGGTTTCACGCCTTCTCACCCTCTAAACAGTAACATTGTAGATTAAATCAGTCGGTAATATTGGTGGTGGACGAGCAGAAAACTGAAACCTCGCGAACGTAACTTGACTCCGTACATTGTGAGAAATTTATATCATGTATGTTCTGAAGCGTTGCCCTCACCTAGCAAATGATGAATGTGTGGAGGGTGAAAAATCGGGAAGATGGGAAGGAATGTAGCCTCCAAACTGACTTTATTTACGCGTTCTTCAGAGAGTTATTGCAAGAAAGTCGTTAGTAGGCGCGGAAATATAGCAGCCGTTTCACGGCTGTCGCTGAATGAAATCCATTTGGAGCCAGCCGTCTATTTTGCGGCTGAGTTACTAAGTGGGAATTACATGCTGCGAAGAGGCGCGACGTTTTGCTACAGCCGCTGTCGAAACAAAATTTATTAGCGGATTAATAAACACGTAAAAGCCTATAAATTTTGTCATACAACTCAGCAACAGCCCAAAGACCTTCTTTTTCTCTATTCGTCCAAGAACTGGTTTCCTAAGATTGACTGCTGCGGCTGAAGGTTATCTGTAGTTCATTTAGAGACTTCAGTCATTTGGCCGTCTGACTGTTACATCCAACACGGCACTTCTTTAACATTTTCTACGCGTCCAACTCTCTGTTGCTGTGAGCAAACACGAAATTCTTCCATTCAATTGTTTTCGCACAAGTTTTGCGACTTTGTCTCATCGAGGTTTCCGGCAATATTTTTTCTTATATCTCCTTCTTTCCACAGCTTTATGAAACAATGATTGGTATCATCAATAATATCCTTTACCTCCCTCCCATTTTCTTTTTTTTCTTTCCTAAACTTTAGTCTCTCTTATTCGATGTACAAAAATACCTATTAACGATATTTCTTCGTTTTGTATGGTCACAACAGATACATTCTCACTTCAAAATTTTTGGTAACGTTTTCGGAGGACAGCGATCTTGTACGCTATATAATAATAGTGAAAAATAATCTAGACCGGAATGGTTATTTTATTTAATACGACTGGCTTCATCCTAGTCGCAGGCCATCCTCATAATAGAACCGCCAGCTGAAGCTGACGATGTCCAGAACAGTCATTAGTCTCAGTCGCGGACACACCCACTCTCACTTCTCCAGACCTGGGCCCTTACTCACTCCAACGAATCCTAAAATTTTCTAAAAATAACAATATAAAACTCACACTTCATTGTTTTAAATTTGTATTTCTTTCTTTGCTGCTGGTTTATTGGTCACCTCTTTATTTTCCACCGCCGCCGGCTTGACCCACGTTGTTAACTGCTAGTGTTCTGAAAATTTCAGATTGGCCAAGACAATCAGATCATAAACACCGTTTGACACCTCAGTTTATCGAAGCTCTCGGACCGCTAGAGACAGAACTTTCTCTATCGCCAGTAAAAGCAGGACTAAAATATGCAAATACTTAACTCTGAGCAGTAAGAAAACAGTTCAATGCCACATTAACAAAATTTGTCACTTTCACGCTCTTGCAGAGTGGTCGCCGCTGGATCAATGCTACCATAATAGTCTCAAAGACAAACAACCTAGTATTGGGTGGTTACTGAAATGTAATGCACTTCTCTCAGCTTGTCGCGTGAGAATTTTATAGGATGCTATCAATAATCATCGTGAAGTCGGTGGCTATAAGCCATTTCAGGCTATCCAGTAGTCTTCTTCACATTCGCTGATCCTAAGACTATCCTTTTTGCCTTCTATTTGTACATGAACCGTACGAGCAACGTATTATAATATCCCATTTGAAGGAAATACTCGTACTAAAGCTGCCAAAATGTCACCTCATTCGGTAAGGCGTCAAGGCCGTACATTTTTCTCTGGAATCCTTGATTCCCAACCCCTCAGCATTACAGTTGCAGTCACAGGGCGTTGCTTCAGAAATGAACCAGGAGGTGTGCTTCCGATTTAAAAGCGACGAGTTGCTGACGCAACTACATAGATCTGAAGATGATCAAGGGAGCTCGAAACTGTAAAGTATTTTTAAATAAATGTGCAGTTGTGACTGAAAAACAAAAGATACATTGTAACTTAACAATTTTTCCCTCTTGCAGTAATTACGCTACTCTGCTCAGTGCTTTGACTTTATTTTGGAGAATATTTTTCAAAACAATTCGTGAAACTACTACATGGGAAAAGCCTATAACATTTAGAATACTTCAGAACCTCAGAAAGGAGCTATCTATGCTTTCATTTTGGAGAATATTTTGCAAAACTAATCATGAAACGTTTCTAATTATAATATGGGAAAACCCTATAACACGTAGAATACTTCAGGACCTGGGAAAGGAGCTCTCTGTGAACAGGAGAGTCCATGCTTCATTCACTGCACTTAGATTCACGTTTTGCTGGTGCTTCTATGCTTCCAAGTCGCAGACATGTGGCTATCGCCAGAGTTACCCTCAGTAACATACTCACATCTTACTATGACAGTCTCTCGTGTTTCGTACGACTAATCTAAGAGACATCGAAGTTAAAAGACTTACCAGTTAAGTAATTAATACAGAAGACTGACGATACGAAATGAAAGAATACATATTATTAGTTTACATCCATTACTGGCTCTCTCTGTATTCATTATGAAGATAAGATAAATGGTATTCAGTAAAATATCTTTATATTCTGCATGGTCACTATATCTACTGGTCTGTATTCACACATTTCTGTACAATGGAATAGCAACAAGATATCAATGTAATATGATAATTACGTCAGCATATCTGGAGTAAGACGTTTCCTGGTATAAAGAGATTACATTGATGAAGTTCATGATACACATTCAAATATTTGAGGACAACAGTGAACCAAATTTGGAGTCCATAATGCAAATTACATTCATGATTCTGAACCTACAAAGGTGATCTGGAAATAGGTGCCAGCCGATGTGGCCGAGCGGTTCTAGGCACTTCAGTCCGGAACCGCGCTGCTGCTACGGTCGCAGGTTCGAATCCGGCCTCGGACATGGATGTGCGTGATGTCCTTCCTTCCTGCAGGACCTAGCCATTATTTTGCAGGACAATACTCAAGCATGTAGAATTTAGCTCCAGACAGATAATTATAGATCCTTGGTGGAATTTAAGGTGAATCGACTACACATAAATCCAGCAGCAAATAGGCGGATGGTAAAATGAAACTTTTCAGATGGATACTAAGGGAATAAGAGTATAAGGGGCATTCAAAAAGCAACGAGCCGGCGACTGTAATATGAAAATCGAATCAATATGAAATTGTAACTCTCTGTGTAGCTGTTTGTTATACCATTTCATAGCATGTAACTGTCTGAAGATGTGACATTTCTTCTACTTTCGCTGCATCAGGTGCGAGTGGCTCGAAGTTTTACCCAGCACCTGATGCAGCTGACTATGATATTTTAAATCAACTCTCAGTCTCCACTGTTACCTTAAGTTCGGAAACATATTATAACCTAAAGAATCAATACATTAAAATAAGCAGTGTCAAGACTACGTATGTAACAAATGTAACCACGCACGCAGAAGGCATAAAGGGAAGAATTGTCACATCATATCTAAGTCAAATCTCTTGGCCGGCCGGTATGGCCGAGCAGTTCTAGGCGCTACAGTCTGGAACCGCGCGACCGCTACGGTCGCAGGTTTGAATTCTGCCTCGGGCATGGATGTGAGTGATGTCCTTAGGGTAGTTAGGTTTAAGTAGTTCTAAGTTTTAGGGGACTGATGACCTCAGAAGTTAAGTCCCATAGTGCTCAGAGCCATTTGAACCAATAAAACTGAATTTTTATGATATAACATGTAAAATCATGCAATATACGACCTTCTATACAATAACAGGCAGTAGGCTTTTACTTGAAAAATAAATAAATAAATGCTTGCAGGCTGGTAAAGGAGAACCTACGAATGGTTTACAAAATTCTTATAATTACAGATTGCAACTGTAGGCTGTGCTCAAGTTTCGTTGTTAATCATCCTGCAGACAAATAACCCACTTACCAGATTCGCAAAGCGGACTGCCATCGCAGCTTCCTTTGCGTCACCGACTTGCACCCACGAACAGACGCTAGCCACATCACAAATGAATCTCATGCTGAGCACCTGCAGTGTGAGCTGCAAACTACAAGAGGTGCTCTGCCCAATGTTGTGTGTCTGTTTTCAGTCCGCGTTGTAGTTTTTGCGCAGCAGTTTTCTGAGACTCTGGCGGCGCTTATGAATAATCCTGTATATCCTAACCCCCACCCCTGCAAATCTCCCGGAAAACGAAACACCAGAAAATAACTTTTCATACTGTTACTTCTGTCCAGACACTAACTAAAACAACCATACGAATGTTTTTGAGACAAAATTAGTAGTCAAAGGATTCAGCATATGCAGTAGACACCTTTGCTCTTCTCTTGAAACCTCAATTTGGGTGTTTTAGCAGGTTCGAATCCTGCCTCGGGCATGGATGTGTGTGGTGTCCTTAGGTTAGTTAGGTGTAAGTAGTTCTAAGTTCTAGGGGACTGATGACCTCAGCAGTTAAGTCCCATGGTGTTCAGAGCCATTTGACCCATTTTTTTGTATTTTGGGCAACTGAGTGCAGTGGACGGAGGACGCTTACACGTGCTAGTTCTGTCGTCACGTAGGTGTGCGCCCGCATCCCTCTAGTGTGTGTGCAACAGCATTACGATCACTGTTGCTTTCATTTTACAACCTCCGGCTCGTTTCATTTTAAAAAAACCCTTACACATTCACACACGGAATACATGGTGCGGTGCTTCAATCCAGACAAATAAAACTTTTTTTAAAGCAAATTTATTAAAACAAAATAAAAATTAAAATGATTTTTTTTTCACGTATAAGTTGCGGTGTCTTTGAAGAGTAACATTTCTCGATATCACCCCAATCAGCCGTGATGACCGCCTCGAATTTTTTCTTGAAGCGATCACATGCACTTTTTAAAACAGCGCTGTCCATAGTCGCGAATGTTGCTTCGATAGCGGTGCGTAGATGTGCAACATTAGGGTGCCTCGTCTTATTGGTAACCTCGTGTTACTGGTAACTCTTTCGACAATGCTCCAAACATTTTAGGTGATGAGTTTCAAATCCGGGCTCTTCGGAAGCCAGAGCTCCTCTGACCAGAACATGTCACCGTTATCCGAGAGCCAGTTTTGCATCGTCCTGCTGAAAGACATATTGTCCCCCCGGCGCCACAGGTACTATCCACGGTTTCACGGCATTTGTCAAAATCTGCAGATAAACTTCTTTTTTGATAGTTTGTTCCTTTTTGAAGAAATGTGGCGGCATGATGTCACCGTCACTGGACACAACACCTAGGACTTCCCGAAGTATTACTTGGCCGCAATATCGTAAACAGTTGCTCTCGGGCATCCGAAGAATCAAACTATTTCAGTGGGTGAACGCCCAGCGCGAAGACTTTCGACAGTGGCGGCTCTTCGGTTGTACTCCGCAGTTGTCCGTAACTTTTCTGCCATTTTGGGGTTCTATCTGTTTACTAGATACCTATGTCTTTCAAGAATGCCAATCTCGACATCTGGCGGAACTAAGCTATGGCGGGAAACTCAACTTGAAATTGGTCGAGATTTAAGCTCTGCACCCTGTATTGGTCCTCGGGTTGGAATTAACGAAAGAGGCAGAAATGATCTTCACGCGTTTGTCTTCTCAGAACTAAGAGGGTGGCAGAAATAATCAAGGTCTAATGAGGGGCTGTAGAAGAAAGACGTTGTGCATCTCGTAGAGATTTACTCTCGTAATTCCAAGACCAAATGTTCCAATAGAGTGAAGATATTACGAGGGTGAGTCAAATGAAAACCGTAAATTTGTAATAACATATGAAATTTCGCGCCGTTACCCTGTAAGTTGGTAAGCGTGCTACAATCAGCGTGCAGAATGGCCTGTAGGTGGCAGCATAGTGCAGATGCACACATACCGTCGCAGTATCAGTATAAAAATGGCCGCCCCACTTGCGACTTGCACCGGGGAAGAACAGCGTCCTGTTATTCGGTTTTTGCAAATGAAGGTGTGACACCTATTGAAATTCATCGACGAATGAAGGTTCAGTGCGATGATGCATGTTTGTCACACCAGCAAGTCTACGAATGGAGTAGGAAGTTCGCAAATGGTGTGACTTCAGTGGAAGACGCTCTTCGTCCAGGTCAGGCACAACGAGTTGTCACTCCACAGAACATTGCAGCAGTTGAAGCCATAGTGAATGAAAACCGCCTACTGACACTGAATGACATTGCAGCATGTTTACAGATTAGTCATGGGTCAGCACACCACAATGTGCATGATGAGCTCCAGTTTCACAAAGTGTCTGCAAGATGGGTGTGATGGCAGCTGACTCCTGAAATGAGAGAACGACGTGTTGAGGCTTGTGAAGAATTTCGTCGGCACTTTGAACGAGAAGGTGATGGCTTCCTTGCGAGAATCGTTACTGGGGATGAAACCGGGGTTCACTTCCACCAATCGGAAACGAAGAGAGCGAGGAAGGAATGGCGCCATTCCTCATCACCAAAACCAAAGAAGCTTCGAACAGAACCATCAGTAGGGAAGGTTATTCTGACTCTCTTTTGGGAAGAAAAAGGCGTAATTTTGGAGCATTACATGCCTAGAGGGACCTCTGTCACCAGTGCATCATACACACATCTCCTAAAAAATCATCTGCGGCCTGCAATCAAATCAAAGCGGCGTGGATTGCTGTCAGCAGGTGTCCTTTTGCAACATGACAATGCAAGGCCTCACACTGCCCGTACAACAGTTGCAACAATCACATACCTGCATTTTGAGTGTCTTCCTCATTCACCATATTGACCAGACCTTCGCCAAAGTGATTTCCATATGTTTGGACTACTCAAAGACGAAATGGGAGGAAAGAAGTTCCGTCCTGATGAAGAGGTACGCCACGCGGTGCATGAGTTGTTGCGCGGAATACCAAAAGAATTTATTTCTAAAGGAATTTATGCACTTTGTAAGCGTTGGAGGATTTGAATTGAGCGTGGGGGAGATTATGATGAAAAGTGATACAGCTTTGTACCACTTCGGCACAATAAATAATATTTAAAAATATATTTAAGGTTTTCATTTGACTCACCCTCGTATTTCCCCTAATATATAGCTCACAGAATGAGAAAGACAGCAGAATTAGAACAATTAAGCGCATACACAGCAGTGTCGCGAATACTTGCACCCGCACATTTTCTGGGGTTGCAGTAGGAAGAGGGGAAAATGTTCCTGGAAGTCATCTTATGATGAACCAGTGAATTTGGAATAACGACGACCGAGGCACATCTCTGCAGTACGTGCGTCACTCCTCTAGCTACTCTAGCAGTGAGTTCTGTTTGGTATCAGTCCTCTCACATACGTGGTCTGACTATCTGTAACCACGTATTTTCTTACGCGCATTAGTATGTGTACTTGGAACACTCAATACAGACAGAAAGTGTAACACAGGGTGCATGCCGCTCTCCATGTCTGTGAGAGGAGAGGCGCCGCGCAGCCTGTGGTGTCTGTGACGCAGTGTGAGAGGCAGGCCATTAGCTCGCAGACCCGAGCAAGACATCTGGAAACCCTTGCGCCAGCCGGCCCCGCGCATGCTGGGCGGTACAGTCGCAGTAGCTTCCGAGAGACGCTCAACTACACTAACAGCGACGATGGCTGCCGCATAATCACACCAAAACTAGGCATTTCACTAATTTTCTTCGTTTGTCTTAAATGTCACGTCATGTTTGTACAGGGTGACATTGTTGAACTAATGAAATAAAATCGCCATAACTTCTGAACGGTTTGCACTAGGACGTTCAAAACTGCACGGTTGGCCGCGAGGCATGACGGAAATTAGTATGTATTGTATGGTTTGGTTTAGCGCCGAAGTCCACTTTAATTTGGATGGGTTCGTTAATAAGCAGAACTGGCGCATTTGGGGGACTGAGAATCCGCATTTCACGATCTAGAAGTCTCTTAACCCTCAAAGGGTCACTGTGTAGTGTCCAGTGTCCAGTCACGGAATAATCAGTGCAGTATTCCTTGATGGCAAAGTGATTACCGAACAGTAGGTGAAGGTTTTGGATGTTATTTTCATCGCCAGTATCTAAAGTGACCAAGATTTCGACAAGGTGTGCTTCATGCAAGACGGAGCTCGACTCCATCGGAGCAGGAGAGTGTTTTATGTGCTGGAGGAGCACTGGCATGGTCCTCTATTGGCCGTCGTATTCTTCGGATCCGAACACATGCGTCTCCTTTTTGTGGCGCTGTACTAAAGACAAGATGGACAGCAATAACCCCAGAAGCATTACTGAGCTGAAAACTGCCATTCTGGAGGTCAACGACAGTATCGATGTTCCGAAGCATCAGCAGGTCATGCAGAATTTCGCTATTCGTCTACGCAACGTCATTGTCATTGATGACATATCGAACAGGTCATAACCTAAATCCGAATATCTTTAGTGACGTTTACATATTGAATAAAGTAAGTGCACCCCGTAGTTTGTAATTAACTTACGTTTTTCTCGTATAGTCCAATAATTTTCACCCTGCACATACGTAGATTTTGCAGCCAGTAAACTCTGACGCAAACGTTGAGCACTGTTTCAGACTGACACCACTTTATACTTCTGCGTATCTTTTTGTGACTGTGGTGGATATTAGCATCGATTACCTGTCTCCATCAGTACGGTCCCTTACAGCATTACCTGATCTCACATATCAACTGAGTTTGAACTCAAACATTTGTCCTCAGATATGTGGTAGAGATTATGGGGTCTCGGTAATCACTGATTCATGTGACTACGGTAAAAAGACGTCGTCACAGTGCTGCACCTCAAAAAATATACCTAAAAGACTGTATCTATATAACCATTTACATAAATACGCCACAAGCAGCTGTAAAGCGCGTGATAGAAAACGTTTCGCATTAATATGAGTTCCTTGTTTAACTTATTTATAGAATGAGGAAATTGGAAAATACTGACACGACTTATATTTTGGAAATTTGTGGTAAGTTCTTATGAGAGCAAATTGATGAGGTCATCGGTCCCTAGGCTTACACACTACTTAATCTAAATTTAACTTATGCTAAGGTCCGAGGGAGAAGAACCTCCGACGGGGAGAGACGCACGAGCCGTGTCAAGGCGCCCCCCAGACCGCGCGGCTACGACTTATTAACAATGGAATGGTAAAACTGATAGAAGCCGACTTCAGGTACGACTTTCTTCTGAGAAATGCAGGAACACACCAGGCAATCCGGCCCCTACGATTTTCCTTTCACGGATGTTACAGAAAGGTAAACATATGTTTACACTATTTGTATACCCAGAAAAAGCTTTTGATACTGTTGACTGGATTACAAAAAAAAAAAAAAAAAAAAAAATGGCTCTGAGCACTATGGGACTCAACTGCTGTGGTCGTAAGTCCCCTAGAACTTAGAACTACTTAAACCTAACTAACCTAAGGACATCACACACATCCAAGCCCGAGGCAGGATTCGAACCTGCGACCGTAGCGGTCGTGCGGTTCCAGACTGTAGCGCCTTTAACCGCTCGGCCACTCCGGCCGCGACTGGATTACACTCTTGGAATTTCTGTAGATAGCAGCGATTAAAATTAAAACAGATAAAGGTTATTCACAATTTGTACAGAAACGAAACTGCTGCTAGAAGAGTCGAAGGATGTGAAGAGAAGCAATCGTTGAGTACATAATCAGATAGTATTTTAACATACGTTCGATGTTATACAATCTACACTTCATGAAAATGGTAAAGGAAAGAAGAACAAATGTGTAGAGGGAATAAAAGGAGAAGAAATAAAAACCTGGAGGTTTGCTGGTGACAGTGTAATTTCATCCGAAATAACAATTAAAAGAGCACTTGAATAAAATGTATTCGGACATCTTGGGTTGTCAGGTGTTCTGCCGGATATCAGCGTCGTACTTGCACGATATTTCGGTCACGTAGCTCGTAACCTTCATCAGGTGCGACCTGAGACTGCTCCTTGAGTGGACCTGGTCCAGTATTTATGCCTATGGCCTTCCCCCTCCACCACCGGCTGCAGGCGCTTCCTCTGTGGTCCGCGCCCATTCCCTGCGGACGGGAAACGGAGCAGCAACGCTCCAGCAGGTCGCAGGGAATGGGCGCGGACCACAGAGGAAGCGCCTGCAGCCGGTGGTGGAGGGAGAAGGCCATAGCCATAAATACTATACCAGGTCCACTCGAGGAGCAGTCTCAGGTCGCACCTGATGAAGGTTACGAGCTACGTGACCGAAATATCGTGCAAGTACGACGCTGATATCCGGCAGAACACCCGACAACCCAAGATGTCATTAGATCGCCGGGAAAGCCTGAAGAGAAAATGTATACTGTCATTTATAAGATGAACATCAGTAACAGTAAAGATAAGGGTAATGGAATGTAGTAGAATTAAATCAGATAGATGCTGAAGAAATGGAATTAGAGAATGGAACACTAAAAGTAACTAAAATTCAGGGAAAAGAAATAAAAACTTCGATATTTGCCAATGACACCGCACTTCTGTCCGAAACAGCAATTAATAGAGCAACTGAATAAAATGGACGCTGTCATTTATAAGCTGAAAATCAACAGTAGTAAAGACAAGGATATTGCAATGTCGTAGAATTAAATCAAGAAATGCTGAAGGAATTAGATTAAAAAATGAAACACTAAAAGAGGTATATAAGTTTCGCTGTATAACCGATGATGCCTGATATATAGGGGATACAAAATGTAGACGGTCTACAGCAGGAAAAACACTTCTCAAAAAAAGATATTAGATTATATCTAATAAAAATTTCATTGTTAGGGAGTCTTTTCTAGAGGCAGTGCAGGCATGTACGAATGTGAAACAAAGACGATGAGTAGGTCAGCCAAGAAGAGAATAGAAACTTTTGAAACGTGGTGCTACAGTGACATTATAGAGGAATGCCGAAAGTTAAGTCGGTAGATCGAGTAACTAATGAGTATGTACTGAATCGAATTCGCGAAAAAAAAGTTTATGACAAATCTTGTCTAAAAGAAGGGATCCGTGATTTCGGAGGTGTCTTAAAGTATCAAGGATTCATCGATTTAGTACTGAAGGTGAATGTCGGAGGAAATAATTCTACAGGGAGAACAAAGAATGAACACAGTAAGAAGGTTCAAAAGGATGTAGGTTGCAGCAGTTATTCAGATACGAAGTGGAGAGCTGTATCGGACTGAAGGACACAGCAACAACATAGAGAGGATAAAAGTTACTGCCAGTGCGCGTTAGTACGTACCCTAAATTATCTTACGCCATTCTGTCTTCCAAAGATTATCATGTAAGTTCCCTGAACATTATATTTACTGTTATGTACGAACTACTCTGCATTACTGCATGAAATGATCGTATGGCATTGCTGGCCGGAAAGACCCCATTCTGGGGAGTTCGGCCGCCAAGTGCGAGTCTTATTTTAGTCGACGGCACATTGGGCGACGCGCGTGCCGGTGATGAGGATGTAATGTTAATGAGGACAACACAACACCCAGTCCACGAGCGGACAAAATCTCTGTATTTCTCGCCGTTTTAGCACAATATTTCTACGGCGTAACTAGCGTCATTATCAGGTGCTCTCTGATCTACTGAATTCGATCTCCCTTGATAACCACTTACACTGAACTATCGTCCAAACAAGAAGAAAAATAGTTACCTGTGGAATAGGATATGATACAGTAATAGTGCAATCAAAAATGGTTAAAATGGCTCTGAGCACTATGCGACTTAACTTCTGAGGTCATCAGTCGCTTAGAACTTAGAACTAATTAAACCTAACTAACCTAAAGACATCACACACATCCATGCCCGAGGCAGGATTCGAACCTGCGACCGTAGCGGTCGGTCGGTTCCAGACTGTAGCCCTTAGAACCGCACGGCCACTCTGGCCAGTGCTAGTGTAATCAAAATCTACATTATGTAATTCACACAGCATGTTTTATATGGTCTCATTATACGTATTAACTGGCCACTCTTCCGTCAGCAATGCTATCAAAGAAAAATTGCAAAAATTATAACATTCCCGCAGAAATGACACATCCCCTTCCTTCCCAGTATTATCACTCAAGTTACCCGAGCGGTCTTGTTGCACTTTTGAATGGGCTGTACCTACCTGTTACCATCGTAGCAGCGTACCTCCGAATTCGGTGTCTGCTATCGTACGATAGTACCCCTAACACTGTTGTCAGTACTCTAGAATTGCCAGGGTCTTGCATGTTGTTTTCTTTACAGATACAGTTCACATTCCTTACAGCTAATATAAATATTCGGTTATCTTTCGTAGTAGCTATTTTACGTGATCGTCATTTCCAATAGAGGATACCAGATTTTGCGGATACTTACGATCAAATTTTTATAAAAGTGAGCCTAACAGTTTTGGACTTGCTTCTCAACACTACTCATGTGTAGTGTGAATACGCATCAAACTACTGACGCAAATAAAAGAAGAATGAAGGGGCCCAGCACAGATAAAACTGTGGCGTTTCAAAGGAAACGATACAGATTTGATCTCAAACACAATTCTTTCACCCGTTACTGATATTAAAGCACGCAACGTTTTAAAAGAAACTGTCCAAGCTGTTTCCCGTGAACAAGTAGGCGTTTTAAGGCATTGTAAAGTAGATCGTCAAGTGCAGGTACGGACAGACGTTGAGGACACGGAAACAGGGTTTTATTACAAGTCCCTTCTTACGAAAAATGCCTGAAAACTGGAACCCCAGACGCAATGCAGAGAAAGCAGTTGCACGCGGCCAGACAAGTCCATTACAAAGGGCTTAACTCACCATCTATCGCCTTGCAAACGAGTGGCGCTGGCACAGAGCAACCCTGGAAATGTTCAATGGTATCAATGACAAAACAAGTAAACTTATCGCCGACCGAAAGAATGCAGCAGAGTTCTAGCGGCGGTGCTTCGAAGCAGCTTCCTCTGAAGATTTCCCACACTCACCAGTAGAACAGTTAGCACCTGTTCAATGGCCCACCATCCCGATGACCAACTTGAAGTAGTAGAAACCATTGTGAAGGTGACTGGACCTCATAATCTGCCAGTAGAACTGTACATATCACTATGATCCAGATGAATGTTGGACGTGTTTTGTCAAGATTATTGAAGAGAAGAAGATAACGAGTGGACATTAGGTATAACAGTCCATTTTGGCAACAGAAAGGATGTCAGGCTAAAATGTTCCAAACGTCGTTCTGTCTGCCTACTTTCTTATACAATGAAAGTCTCAGAGCGCCTCATATACAACAGAATACAAGTTGTCAATATTACCACCAATCAGGGTGGTTTTGTGAAACTCTGAGGGAACATCTATCTTAGTCATGCCTCTCGGTTTGTCACTGAGAAACACTGTGAGAAGTTAAAATATCTTCGCTTTTCTGGAAATGGGAAAGGCTTCTAACGGAGTACCACGTCATTATTATGATAAAGAGGACAGAGCACATCCTTAGAGGACACGCAAATAATCAGGAAAGCCAACTGAAATCCAGCAGCACATGGTCTCGAATTGTCTTGTGGTGGAGCAGCCAGACAGCTTCAACTATTTCTTTAGGTAGTTCAAGTTCTGCTGGAGCAACATGTATCTGAAGCACTAACCGAGTGGATCCAGCTACCCAGATGCCTTATACAGCGAAGAATGTTGGCCTGCAACAAAATAAGCAGATCAGAGACTTGCTGTTAAGAAAATCAAATTCCTTCAGTGAGTATCCAGCCTCGCACTTCCTGATCATGTGGTCAATGATGAAATTTCCGGGTGGTTCAGAGTAGTACCAAATATTGAAAAGATGAGGCTTGTAATGGCGTACTGTGGGTTGACAGTATAACGTGGCGTTTTGCTGAACGTCGATGGTAAACAACCGACTGAATAGACGCTCTCCATACAGACCTCAAGAAAGCGGGTCTTCACCCTAACCAAGCAGAAGATCGCGCCAAGTGGAGACAGAGAACCAAAGAGTGAACCCCGCTTACAATGCGGGACAAATGCTGAGGGACAAATAGTCTGTTTCTAATACTCTTCCTAAGACCACACACAATGTTAATTGTTTTTGTTGGATGTTGGCCAAGCAGAGTATGATAATTGGTTGTATTAGTAAAAAATTGTTCGAGTCAGTGACATACAACTGAAGATTGTATCATCGTGTCTTAGTTTTATGTCAGTAATGTGGTACAATGTGAAAGCCTTCCCGAAAGCTAGAAAGACAAATGTTGCCTGTCATCAATAGCTACTGTTAATGAGGGGTGACATGGTCACTTTGAAGGTAACAGCGAACCATTGTTTGAGAATACTTGGAAACCAAAACAGTCTCTTAGAGAAAATCTGCTTTATTTATATTTTATTTATTTATTTAACCTGATCAGATTAGGGCCATCAAGCCCTCTCTTACATCGGACCAGTGTTCCACACATGCAGCATTTCACACATCAGAGTAACATCATGAACATAGTTTAAATGAGAAAATTAGCTTACTCTAGTGACAATATGAATAAAGACTAGTGACTAAGACCTAATAAAGTAAATGCGGAAGTATTTTTACAACAGTTGCTATACATACAGATTATGATAAAAGCAATAATAATAACAGTAAAACAAAAAATCAAATAATAGTGATAAACATGACTAAGACCTAATAAAGTAAATGCTGGCAGTATTTTTACATCAGGTGCTATACATACAGATTATGGTGAAAGCAATAATAATAACAGTAAAAAAAAATCAAATAATAATGACAAACATGAGAAAGATTCGCAATAGTAATGAAGGTTTGTGCAGATGTACATTAACATTTTGGTGTGTAAAGTAGATGTTTACTAGTATAGCGAGTTTTGGGTAAGGGAGGTTTAAGGATGGGGAGAGAGGGAAGTAATGAGGTGAAGTGCACTCATGTACAGAGGAAGGCATTACTGTTGCTTAAGTAGATACGTCATTAACTGTTTTTTGAAGCCGGTCATGTTTTTAAGTTCTCTAACATAACGAGGGAGGTTATTCCAGAGTCGGGTTCCCGCTACTGTAAAGGACTTGGAGAAGGTGACTGAGCGATGCAGTGGAACGTGTGTTTCTGTCATGTTGTTCCGACATGAGTGTTAGGGACGAGGAGAGATATGAGGGACAGTGTACATTTATAAGGCAGTAGATGAGACAGAGTGTATGGAAATCTCTGCGTTTGTCTGCACGCAGCCAGGACAATTTTGCATATGCTGGTGAAATGTGATCAAAAAGTCGAACGTCACAGATATATCGGACGCAGGCATTCGTGACCAGTTCTAGACGTCGGGAATTTTCCTGAGAGAGGCCTTGTAGGATAATATCGCTGTAGTCAATGATTGGGAGTATAAGCGTTTGTACTAATTTCTTTTTCAGATCGAAAGGGAAGAGTTTTTTATATTTTTGTAGGACATGAAAGGATGCTGATGCTTTTTTGCACACTACAGTTATGTGCTCTGTCCAATTTAGATTTTCATCTATTATTACTCCCAAACTCTTTGCTGAGGGCGAGAAGTTAATAATTGTTCCATTTAGGATAAGAGGTGGTACGGATTCCCGATGGTTCAAATGGCTCTGAGCACTATGCGACTTAACTTCTGAGGTCATCAGTCGCCTAGAACTTAGAACTAATTAAACCTAACTAATCTAAGGACGTCACATACATCCATGCCCGAGGCAGGATTCGAACCTGCGACCGCAGCGGTAGCTCGGTTCCGGACTGTAGCGCCTAGAACCGCACGGCCACTCCGACCGGCGATTCCCGATGTTTTGGGCTAATGAGCTTAGAGTGACCAACAAGTACCGCTTGGGTTTTAGATGGGTTTAGTTTTAGACCTATACCCTGTGCCCATTTTGACAGTGCGTCGAGGTCAGTATTGAAATTTTCAATAGCTTTCTTGAGATTGCTTGGTTTCGCACTTAGATACAACTGAAGGTCATCAGCATACATATGGTATTTGCAATAGGTCAGGACCGATGACACATCACTGACATAAAGAGAGAAGAGTATAGGACCCAATACTGAGCCTTGGGGAACGCCTGACACTACCTGCCGCCATTGTGATTTTATATCCCCAGACAGGATGCGTTGCTGACGAGACGTCATGTATGAGCGAAACCATTGCACTGCGCTTGGTGAGAAATTTAGACCGCTAAGTTTGGCTAGTAAGATGTCGAAGTCGACAGTATCAAATGCTTTGCTGAAATCTAACAAGCAAATGATAGTCGCTTCTTGTCTGTCCATGGCAAGTTTCAGGTCATCTGTCACCTTTACCAGAGCGGATTTTGTGCTTCGATGTTTACGGAAACCTGATTGGTATTCGTCTAATAGGTTGTTAGTAGTTAGGTAGTTGGTGAGCTGGTCATGAACTATATATTCTAAGGCCTTTGATAGTGCAGGAAGAAGGCAGATGGGGCGGTAGTCAGAGGCTGCTGTGGCGATGTCCTTTTTAGGCAGTGGCTTAATTTGTCCCAGTTTCCTGGCCTCAGGGAAAACACTTGTGATTAATGAATCGTTGAAAATGTCTGTTATAGAGGGCAGTAGTTGGTCAATAATAAGTTTTACCATCTGGATAGTGATACCATCATGTCCAGTAGATGCTGATCTAATCCGCATTATGGCTTTCTTGACAGTACTGCAAGTGACGTGCTGTAGATAGAATTTTTCTTTGCTACAGTCGTTCATCCCAATGAAGTAATCAATGATTCTCTGCTTTTTTTTGCGGATCAATTTTGGTTGCAGGTAATGTGAAGAATCGGTTTAGTTCTTCAGCTGGGACCATGGGATTTTCTGCAACTTTTATTTTGCCTAAACCGAGACTACGGAGATTTTTCCACAGGATAGCTGGTCTACATCTACTGTCAGCTAATGTATTGGTTCCGATCGTTATGATATTCATGAAATTGATCTAAAAAAGATTTCTCGCAGCTCATTTTTTGCCAGCAGATCTCGGAAATCAGAAGATGAGGTCCTGCCAGAAGTAAAATTGGATGGCTTACTCGGCAAGAGCAATTGACCATGAAATACAAGGTTACGAGTCCTAGAGCACCACAAGCAATCAGGCATGTGCATTTTCTAGAAGCCATTCTTAACGGGAAAATATTTTTCTCTTCCGTGTATGTCACACTATTCTGGCTTAAAATATACTCCGGGATACTGCTCTTTAATTCCCTGCAGCCGTTTTTTAACCGTTTTGTAAATAGGAACGGCCATTCGTTTCGATATCTTGCGCTTTCCCCTGTCGAAGACGACGGAGAGTGGATGACGGGTGGAGGCTCTTGTCATTGCGCGTAACTAACCGAAAGCGACCTTATCACCGGTAATCCAGTGGAGAATGTCTCGGATGGAATGCGAGATGAGAGGAAGTTGTCAAGGGACGCCGAAGAGTAGCAGCAGGTGCAGCAGAGTCGTCGTAGGGACAGGTGGTGTGTCGCGGCCTCGGCGGGGATCGTCTGCTCATCAGCAGCAACAGCCAGCCATCAGTCGGTGGTCGGTGGCAGGGCCTGGGAGACACGTGCTGTGGCATGCCGCTTTATCTGGCCCTCTTATCTAGTGACAACCCGAGATTTATGGCCTCCTAAAACGCTTCGCCGCAATACAAGGAGCCAGCGAAGTGGAGGACGACCACTGACGTAATTAATCAGAGTCTTATTAGTGAAGTGTCGTGCATCTGGTGAGTGCTGCTCGTATTGGGCTCCTGCTTTAGTCGCCAGCGCTTGTCACCAGCAGACCAATCATGCCGTGTCTAGAGCCTACGGCGCGGAAGAACTTGCCATGCTAAATATATTTTCAGATCGCACTCACCAGCCAAAGTTTTACGTTACTTCGAAATCCACAGCACATGCGTATATACTCAGTAGATCGAAATCAGCAGATAAAAAGGTACACAGCCGGCCGAAGTGGCCGTGCGGTTAAAGGCGCTGCAGTCTGGAACCGCAAGACCGCTACGGTCGCAGGTTCGAATCCTGCCTCGGGCATGGATGTTTGTGATGTCCTTAGGTTAATTAGGTTTAACTAGTTCTAAGTTCTAGGGGACTAATGACCTCAGCAGTTGAGTCCCATAGTGCTCAGAGCCAAAAAGGTACACATTTGTGTAACAACAAAATCGTAAGCTTTCCCGAGGGGGGGGGGGGGAGGGGGTAGGAGGAGGGGTGGCGGTTCACAGCACTCTCAAAATACGTTAATACGTAGTGGAATGAAACTTCCTGGCAGATTAAAACTGTGTGCCGGAACGAGACTCGAACTCGGGACCTTTGCCTTTCGCGGGCAAGTGCTCTACCATCTGAGCTATCCGAGCACGACTCACGAGCCTTCCTCACAGCTTTAATTCTGCCAGTACCTCGTCTCCTACCTTCCAAACTTAACAGAAGCTCAGATGGTTTAGCACATGAATATAATTAACTACATTCTGGTCGAAACTGAGTAAAGAAAATCTCACAACAGTGTCGGAGCTCGGAAAGATTGATACGGGCTGTTTTAAACTATAGTCTATGGGGTGTCAGAAACCAAACTGGTGGGAACCGCAGCGGGCGACGTACAGGGTGATTATAATTGTAATTAAACTTTCAAAACACTGTATAAATAACTCGACTCTTCAGAATGACGTCAAATTGCAACGGAATACTATCGGAGAAGGTAGAGAACATACGGCAGAAGAAAAAAAAAAGTGTGAAAATTGATCAATATGTGTGTGTCAGAATGCGTAAATGAAAACACCTGTCATGCGCACGACCTATTGAAATTGGTATAAACACGCCGAGTACACGGCTTTTCCTCGTTTCGCGTCTGCGACTTTCGCCATGACTGTCTCAATGCAGGATCGCGCTCTGCTTGTAAAGCAGTATTGCAAGAATCATGACTGTGCACACGTCGCTCTTCTGAAGTTCCGGAGAGTGAAGGGTTTGAAAAAAGGCTTTGGTGCGATGACTGCCGTGGGTCTGGAGGAAATGATTCGGAAATTCGGAAAGACTGGTTCTTTTGGTGTGCAACCTGGTAGAGGGAGGAAACGAATTGATTCGACGTCAGTGGAAGCAGTTGCCACAGCCTTGCAGGAGGAGACGAGTAGTGGTGTGCAAACGTGTATTGCACGGAGAATTACCCGAACATTGGACATATCCGTGAGCACGACGCGTAAAGTACCAAGAAACATCCTTCGTTGTTATCCATTCAAAATTACCCATGTGCACAAGTTTCATCCTGTTGCCCTAACAGCAAAAGAGACCTTTACTTTAGAATTTCTTGCTCGTGTGGAAGTGAAAAATGAGTGGCCTTGGAAGATTTTGTGGACGGCACTTGTAAATCCAGTTAAGCAGCTGCTGAAGCGCCATTTCGATGCTAGAATTATCAGCTGCCATTTCCCTACAGCCTAGCAGTCGCGATCACCTGATCTTAATCCTTGTGACTTCTGGCTGTAGGGCTATCTGAAAGATGCTCTGTTCAGTGTTCCGATTGCCAACTAAGCTGCATTGAAGGCACGCATCGTGCAACACATTCTGAACGTAACCTTGGAAACACTTAGATCGGCTGTGGAACATGCTGTTTCTCGATTTCAACTAGTTGCAGAAAACGGTGGACAGCATACTGAACATGTTTTGCACCAGTCACATGGAAATTAATAATCTGATTTCATTTTGGTTTATGCTTTTTATGCGGTTTTGACCGCAGAACAATTAAAAAGCGATATGAGTGATGCTTTTTATGCGGTTTTTGGCCTCACGAGAATTAAAAACCCACTATTCCCATCGTATGTGATATAACCTTGCCGTGGTGGATGGGCTTACATAACTAATAATATCACACCTGTACACCCATGCACACTGAGTAGTGTGCGTCAAACGTACACCCTAGGAATTGTTGTAGGATTCATTTGTCATTTGTAGTCGACCACTGATGCTTACAGCGCCATCTATTGCTACATTTTGTAACTACTTTTTTTTGTTACTTCTGCCATACGTTTTCCCCCTTCGATAATATTCGGTTGCAATTTAACGTCATTGTGGTTTGGTTCAAATGGCTCTGAGCACTTTGGGACTTGACTACTGTGGTCATCAGTCCCCTAGAACTTAGAACTACTTAAACCTAACTAACCTAAGGACATCACACACATCCATGTACGAGGCAAGATTCGAACCTGTGACCGTAGCGGTCACGCGGTTCCAGACTGTAGCGCCTATAACCGCAGCCCACACCGCCCGGCCAACGTCATTGTGACCAGCGGTGTTATTTATACAATGATTTGAAAGTTTGACTTTAATTATAATCACCCTGTATAATAGAAGAGTGCGTGATAAGTGCGACACTGATATTCATTTAGAAATTTGATATAGGAAGCTCATGTAGAGCAGATGGTTCAAATGGCTCTGACACTATGGGACTTATTATCTAAGGTTATCAGTACCCTAGAACTTAGAACTACTTAAACCTAACTAACCTAAGGATAGCACACACATCCATGCCCGAGGCAGGATTCGAACCTGCGACCGTAGCGGTCGCGCGGTTCCAGACTGAAGCGCCTAGAGCCACTCTACCACAACCGTAGAGAAGAAAGCGTCTCAACTCATATTTTATTTTCACTGAATAGTCACCATTTATTTATCAAGTTGCTTGTTTCTATACTGTATTTATGTCTATTTAGCTGACATTCAGATACTTATATTTCACTTCCAATGTATAAAATATAAAACTTAGTAACTACTTGAAATAATTATAGATACTGCTCGCTATTTTGTTACAGAGTGGATACCAGCAAACAAATTACTCAGAAATAAGAAGATTGCCCTCAGAATTTGGTGTTCATATAAGAATGCATGCCAAGCTCGTTCCATATTGAAATTTGGCAAGGGTACAAAGCACAAGCAACGAATGTTAGCACCAGAATAATATCAGAGAATCAATGATCTGTTACTAATACGTACGCGTACATGGGTAACTTAATCACACTCAGAGGTTATTGTGACACCGTCAGGATTTACAAACGTCTCGCTTTCGCTGCAGTACCCGTCTATTGACTGCCGTCAGTGCCGGCCGGTGTGGCCGAGCGGTTCTAGGCACTTCAGTCTGGAACCGCACGACCGCCACGGTCGCAGGTTCGAATCCTGCCTCGGGCATGGATGTGTGTGATGTCCTTAGGTTAGTTAGGTTTAGGTAGTTCTAAGTTCTAGGGGCTGATGACCTCAGATGTTAAGTCCCATGGTGCTCACAAGGGAACCTCCCCATCGCACCCCCTCAGATTTAGTTATAAGTTGGCACAGTGGATAGGCCTTGAAAAACTGAACACAGATCAATCGAGAAAACAGGAAGAAGTTGTGTGAAACTATGAAAAAAATAAGCAAAATATACAAACTGAGTAGTCCATATGCAAGATGGGCAACATCAAGGATAGTGTATGCTCAGGAGCGCCGTGGTCCCGTGGTTAGCGTGAGCAACTGCGGCCCAAGAGGTCCTTGGTTCAAGTCTTCGCTCGAGTGAAAAGTTTACTTTCTTTATTATCGCAAAGTTATGATCTGTCCGTTCGTATATTGACGTCTCAGTTCACTGTGATAAGTTTAGTGTTTGTGTTTTGCGACCGCACCGCAAAACCGTACGATTAATAGACGAAAGGATGTGCCTCTCCAATGGGAACCGAAAACATTTGATCGCAAGGTCATAGGTCAACCGATTCCTCCACAAGAAAACACGTCTGATATATCCTATACGACACTGGTGACGGCATGTGCGTCACATGACAGGAATATGTTGTCGACCCACCTAACTTGTACACTTGGCGAATGGGTAAAATGATTCTTCTACCTTGCCCGATTTAAGTTTTCTTGTAGATGTGATAATCATAAATAAAATAAAATGAATTAATCTTTTCACTCCAGGCAATACTTGAACCAAGGACCTCTCGTTCCACAGCTGTTCACGCTAACCACGGGACCACGGCGCTCTTGAACTTAACTTCTTCTTTATGTTGCCTATGTTGCGCATGGACTACTCAGTTTGTATATTTTGCTTATTTTTTTCATAGTTCCACACAACTTCTTCCTGTTTCCTCGATTGATCTGTGTTCAGTTTTTCAAGGCCTATCCACTGTGCCAACTTATAACTAAATCTGAGGGGGGTGCGATGGGGAGGTTCCCTTGTCAGAGCCATTTGAACCATTTTGAACTGCCGTCTGTGAGGCTGCCGAAAGTGGAGTTCGGCGCGGCGCGAGGAATTTGGCGCTGCGGCGGCGCTGGCGCGAGATCAATTTGTCAGAGCGGCTCAATTAAAAGGCCCTAAACGCTTATCTGGGCGCGCAGAAACGAGATACACTCGGGTGGCCGGCGGCGTGCGCGCCCAGATACCCATGACAGCCGCTATCTGCGCCTGCGCAGCGTCGCGGTGCTCTTCAAACGCCGCGCGGCACAACAAGACGACACTTGTTCCCGCTGTTCGCGGGCTCCTTTTGGAATCGCTCTTGACCCTACTCGGTCTAAGTGTTTTTCATCGCTACACCAATATCGCTCTTTCCAACTCGCCGTCGTCTTACATCTACATCACACAGTCCATACCCCTGTCGGGAGGGCCGAAAAGGATGCCTGGCATTCTCTATGGCCCTTACGGCCAGTACTTGCTGTCCATATGGCACCCGTCTAATATGGTGCTTGTTTTGTTGTACATTCTCGCACGTAATCAGCGGTACGTGAGCTAGGATGTTCAACAGTTTGAAACGTTTCGTCCATCTCGTTCAAGGTGCTTCCATTGCGCCGTCCGACATCCCAGCTGCAGCTGCCATCGGAATCCAGACACACATACACTTATAAGTAGGCTGTTTAGGTTTTTATGTTGGTAACGCCACGTAGGGTTCTGTATGAAAATCACTGGTTGTGCTGTGTGCAGTCTGTGGCTGGCTGGCATTGTTGGAATATTCGCTATTGTAGTGTTGGGCTGTTGGATGTGAACAGCGCGTAGCGTTGCGCAGTTGAAAGTGAGCCGCCAGCAGTGGTGGATGTGAGGAGAGAGATGGCGGAGTTTTGAGAGCGGATGATCTGGACGTGTGTCCATCATAGACAGTAAATTTGTAAGACTGGATGTCATTAACTGATATATATATAATGACTTTTGAACACTATTGAGGTAAATACATTGTTTGTTCTCTATCAAAATCTTTCATTTGCTAACTATGCCTATCAGTAGTTAGTGCCTTCAGTAGTTAAAATCTTTTATTTAGCTGGCAGTATTGGCACTCGCTGTATTGCAGCAGTTAGAGTAACGAAGATTTTTGTAAGGTATGTGATTCATGAAAGGTATAGCTTATTGTTAGTCAGGGCCACTCTTTTGTAGGGATTATTGAAATGCAGATTGCGTTGAGATAAAAATCTTGTGTGTCAGTTTAGTGTTGATCAGGATAAGTAAAGAGCGAAATGTCTGAGTACGTTCAGTTCTGCTCAGCTGCTTGAAAATCAAATAACGTAAGGGGTATCCAAGCATAGCAATTCATAAATTTTTCTAAGGGGATGTTTCACACTGAGGTGCTAAACAACGTGGGATAGCGATATGCACTATGCAGGTCGCATACACACGGTATCTAAGGGCAGCGCACTGGCGAAGCTGTGATTTGTACTCATGTAATTAATGTGAAAAGCTACCCTGGTGATTAAGGGCGCACGAAGGGAAATGACTTTGTACGCAAAATGGTAGCTGGAGCTAGAATCATGGGACATTCTAATTCGGACATCGTTAAGGCAAGACAACCTAAGCGAGTGCCTTTGCTAACTGCACGAAATTGCCTGCAGCGCCTGTCCTGGGCTAGTGGCCATATCGTTTGGACTCTAGAGGACTGGAAAACCGTGGTCTGGTAGGAGCTGATGCTTGGCTTCTAGTGTGGCGTGGACCCCACAGACAAGACGCTGTGCAAGCTGGCGGTGACTCTATAATGGTTAACATGGAATGTATTTGGTGCTCTGGTGCAACTGAAACGGATCACTGACTGTAAATGGTTATTTTCGGCTACTTGGAGACCATTTGCAGCCGTTAGTTGACTTCACGAATCCCAACAACAACGGAATTTTTACGGAAGACTGCACGGGATACCCGCGCGGTCGTGGACGCCTTGTCACGGTCCGTGCGACTGTCCCCGTCGGAGATCCGAGTCCTCCCTCGGGCATGGGTGTGTGTGTTGTCCGTAGCGTAAATTCGTTTAAGTTAGATTAAGTAGTGTGTAGGCTTAGGGACCGAGGACCTCAGCAGTTTGGTCCCATAAGACCTTACCACAAATTTCCAAATTTAAAATTTTGTACATGGCTTCACGCTCAGACACCGTGAATAGTTACAATTAAAAGAAAACAGCCCTCGGTCACTAATTTTTAACGAATTAACCGTGTTTCAACACTGCTAGGAGTGTCTTCCTCAGAAGTTAAACTAAAGAATGGTCTATAACATGGTCACAGAATTATGACTAAAAACGTATGATACAAATTATAAGTACGGAATCATCGTGAAAGACTTGCAGTACTTATATGTCATTTGTAAAATAATAAATATGCCAAAAGGGCATTACTCACAAAGACATTTAAGATAAAAAAACTATGATGGCGAGCCACTAAGGGCTGCTCGTTACTTGCGTGGTGCAGGTTGTAAACAGAGTAAACCTCTCTCCGTCAGTCCCGTGGTAATCTACTAGTGTCCATTTAGGACGGCTACGGAAAGACTCTCCCATCGTCATGGGCTGGAGAGGGTTCCTTCCGCCGGATACCGCTATGACATCCACAAGAGCCGTAGGATGAACAATCAAGGTCGACCAGGAAAATATAACGTATTTTTACTTTTTCCTTCATCCATCGTGTACGTTGCAGGTAGATTGTGAAAAGAAGATAAGGGAGGTTGTGGTGCTTGGAGATAGTCATTTATACACATCTTCATAAGCGAACGGAGTTGAAAACAATTGTTAGTACTGGTACAATTGACTTGGTTTTTCTTTTTGTAATATGTTTTGATGCCAATTTAAGGTCGTTTTTCCTTACCGAGAAGTATTTCCAGTTAATTCATGTACTCTCATTTCCTGCACGCAACATTCAACAAAAATCGTGCAATTATTACCCCTTATTAGCGGTTGTCACAGCAACATTTCACTGTCTTGGCAGCATAGTAATAAATTACTGAATGTTCAGACAAATGCGATGTCGGATTTACTTTGGACATCACCTTAGCTTATCTCCTTGATGTCCACCACTTTTCCGGAATTGTGGTGGATATTTTAAGGACCTTTGTGTGGAAACAAAACCGTTTAAATCGTCTGCCAGTGGACAGTACAAAGCTCGAAGTTTAATTAGCGGATGACTGGATTATAGCGACGAGAATACTCATTACTGAGGAAAATGCACATCAGCCAATACAAAAGTTTTGATTGAACGTCGAACAACTTCGAAAGTCTATTACAAAAACAATTTTGTGTATAATCTAGTGAAGGAAGTTGATAAAGGTCAGGCAATAGACAGTTTATGGCTCCCACTATGCGGTGGTCGCATAGGGCAATGTAGGAAACAATTGTTCTGGGTTTCTACTGTTCTGTGCTTTCCTCACTACTCAATCAATGTGTATTTCATTGTCCTGGTGTTTGTTTCTTTGACGTATTAAGATTATTTTCTGCTTTTTCACACTCGGCGTCCCTTACCGTGGAAACCCGCCAAATGTCTCTGTTCTTGAGACTGATATAATCATTAAAGTTGTGAGGAATGTGATACTTGACAATTCTCGTTATCTTTTGCTGTGTTCACATTGTAGGTACTATACAAGCGCATTCGTCAGAGGATTCAAATAAGAAGGCCGAGTAAAGATACGTCATAGAAGCATCATCTAAAATATGCTTCAAATACACTCCTGGAAATGGAAAAAAGAACACATTGACACCGGTGTGTCAGACCCACCATACTTGCTCCGGACACTGCGAGAGGGCTGTACAAGCAATGATCACACGCACGGCACAGCGGACACACCAGGAACCGCGGTGTTGGCCGTCGAATGGCGCTAGCTGCGCAGCATTTGTGCACCGCCGCCGTCAGTGTCAGCCAGTTTGCCGTGGCATACGGAGCTCCATCGCAGTCTTTAACTCTGGTAGCATGCCGCGACAGCGTGGACGTGAACCGTATGTGCAGTTGACGGACTTTGAGCGAGGGCGTATAGTGGGCATGCGGGAGGCCGGGTGGACGTACCGCCGAATTGCTCAACACGTGGGGCGTGAGGTCTCCACAGTACATCGATGTTGTCGCCAGTGGTCGGCGGAAGGTGCACGTGCCCGTCGACCTGGGACCGGACCGCAGCGACGCACGGATGCACGCCAAGACCGTAGGATCCTACGCAGTGCCGTAGGGGACCGCACCGCCACTTCCCAGCAAATTAGGGACACTGTTGCTACTGGGGTATCGGCGAGGACCATTCGCAACCGTCTCCATGAAGCTGGGCTACGGTCCCGCACACCGTTAGGCCGTCTTCCGCTCACGCCCCAACATCGTGCAGCCCGCCTCCAGTGGTGCCGCGACAGGCGTGAATGGAGGGACGAATGGAGACGTGTCGTCTTCAGCGATGAGAGTCGCTTCTGCCTTGGTGCCAATGATGGTCGTATGCGTGTTTGGCGCCGTGCAGGTGAGCGCCACAATCAGCTGCATACGACCGAGGCACACAGGGCCAACACCCGGCATCATGGTGTGGGGAGCGATCTCCTACACTGGCCGTACACCACTGGTGATCGTCGAGGGGACACTGAATAGTGCACGGTACATCCAAACCGTCATAGAACCCATCGTTCTACCATTCCTAGACCGGCAAGGGAACTTGCTGTTCCAACAGGACAATGCACGTCCGCATGTATCCCGTGCCACCCAACGTGCTCTAGAAGGTGTAAGTCAACTACCCTGGCCAGCAAGATCTCCGGATCTGTCCCCCATTGAGCATGTCTGGGACTGGATGAAGCGTCGTCTCACGCGGTCTGCACGTCCAGCACGAGCGCTGGTCCAACTGAGGCGCCAGGTGGAAATGGCATGGCAAGCCGTTCCACAGGACTACATCCAGCATCTCTACGATCGTCTCCATGGGAGAATAGCAGCCTGCATTGCTGCGAAAGGTGGATATACACTGTACTAGTGCCGACATTGTGCATGCTCTGTTGCCTGTGTCTATGTGCCTGTGGTTCTGTCAGTGTGATCATGTGATGTATCTGACCCCAGGAATGTGTCAATAAAGTTTCCCCTTCCTGGGACAATGAATTCACAGTGTTCTTATTTCAATTTCCAGGAGTGTATAACACCACGCTTCAAATGTGCTTTAAAAGGTTTTCTTAGTTGTTTTCTAATACGGGGCCAAATTAGATCCGTTTGCCGATTGTTTTAATGTTAAAACGAGCAAATAAGCAGAAATACTGAAAATAATAAGTGGTTTGCTAATTCATATTATTAAATAGTTGTCCAGAAATGAGTGTAGCCAACAAACAAAATAATGAATCAAGTTATGAGCAGTCGAAAGTAAAGTACTAAATGATTAATGGAAAATATCATATAAAGATGTGAAACAAATACTAACAAAGAGATAGAGGGGCTGGCCAGTACTTACCTCACTTCAGTACCGAAAATTTACGTTCCTAGCTTTCGGAACAAATGTTCCTTCATCAGGGAGGAGAGAGGGGAAAGAAAGGGAAGAAGGGAAAGTGGATTCGGTTACTCACAACCCAGGTTATGAAGCAACAGGGAAAGGAAAACAGGGAGGGTAGCAAGGATGGAGGCATGGTTGTCAGAGGGAAGACAAATTCTACTGTAAGTACTGTGCCAGCTTCAAACCAAAGAGGATGTATTCAGAAGTAATGAGATATATAGTATAAAGTATACTTCTGTATGCATCCTCTTTGGTTTGAAGCTGGCACAGTACTTACAGTAGAATATCTTTGGCTTCCCTCTGACAACCATACTTCCATCCTTGCTACCCTCCCTGTTTTCCTTTCCCTGTTGCTTCATAACCTGGGTTGTGAGTAACTGAATCCACTTTCCCTTCTTCCCTTTCTTTCCCCTCTCTCCTCCCCGATGAAGGAACATTTGTTCCGAAAGCTAGGAACGTAAAATTTCTGTTCTGTTTTTCGTGTATCTATCGGCTGTACTGAGCTGAGGTAAGTACTGGCCAGCCCCTCTATCTCTTTGTTAGTATTTGTTTCGAAAGTAAAGTACCTTCGTTTAATGCACTGTACCAGCAAAAGACTGTAAATAGGCTGGAACTACCCCAATTCTTAATCCTGTCTTGATGAAAATTTAAATTGTACGTTTGCTAAAAAGTTTAGATCCAGCTGCTTTTGCCATAAAAATGTCGTCTTTGGTGACATAGGAAACAGTAAGATATGTCAATAACTTAAGCCCTTCAGGCTACAACGGAGAAATAATACAGTCAGCCGCTTGCAAATTTTTTTAATACTTTGACCTAGGTTTCGACATCTCTCAGGATGTTTTCATCAGAATGAAATTTTAACAACTGTAAAGTTACGCTGAGAATGGGTAATAGTCAAAGTTACGAGCAGACACGCTCAAATAAAAAAAAAATTCAGCCTTTGGCCCGTATACCTTGCGACGAACAACAACAGACTCATCGGCAGGGTATTAATCTGTAATAATTTCTTACTCAGATAAAAAATAGTTTTCTGGAAAATAAAGAAAAGTGTAATATTTGTGAGCGATTTTGTGTGATGAAGGAATTTATCGTCAGTTGTCCTGTGTCCTTTCCAGTAAGTAGTAAGTTTGTTTAAGTTTTCCTCTGCGGACTTCCATCTCAGCATTTCCTCCGCCTACGATAGACCCCCACTTTTTATCTCTGAACGTCCATCTCCCTTGTCACCAGAAACGTACACCGTCAGCTATATTACTCGCACGAGCTCTGGGCGCTATCCCCGCTCTATCGCCCTATGCGACCTGTGGCCCTTTACGCCAGTCTTAGTTAAGCGCTACTTACATTTCATTTCCGGCATAGGGGCGTCACTGGGGGCAGCGTTTAATGACGAACGAGAAACGCGTCCAATTTAGACGGGCCGTGCCCGCCGCTGCCTCTAATTATATGATAATCATCCACTGCGCCAACGCCCCCGACTTGTAAATAGTTTCTCAGAGCATCTCGCATCGCCTTCCCTAATAACCGCTCATTGGTCAAAAGTCGTTTCGCTAGCTGTATAGCATTTAATTGAACTTATAAGTATTGCCGTTTCTCCTTCTTAAGTGCCACGTCCGGAGAGAAGTCGTCCTCCAGATATAATATGAATCATTTGCTTAATGGATGATAATGTGAACGCTATATTAATGCAGACGGGAGGAAGGGCTCAAAATTGCGTTGTGAGTTCGTGAGCAGGATGCTGACGCCGCAGCGCTCCGGGCGTTTGAAGTCCTTGGCATGTGTTCGGGATTCCGCCTCTTCGGCACCACGGCTAGCGGAAAGTAACTTATCTGCACTGAAGCGCCAGAGAAACTGGTATAGGCATGCGTATCCAAATACAGAGATATGTAAACAGGCAAGATACGACGCTGCGGTCAGCAACACCTATATAAGACAACAAGTGTCTGTCGCAGTTGTTAGATCGGTTACTACTACTACAATGGCAGGTTATGAAGACTAGCGAGATTCAACGTGGCGCTAAAATTGGCGCATGAGCTATGGGACACAGCATCTCCGAGGACTTTCTCGTACGACTATTTCACCAGTGTACCGTGACTGTCAGGATTCCAGTAAAATATCAAATCTCCGACATCGCTGCGGCCGGAAAAAGATCCTGTAAGAACGGGACCAACGACGACTGAAGAGAGTCGTTCAACGTGACAGAAGTGAAATCCTTTCGCAAATTGCAGCAGATTTCAATGCTTGGCCATCAAAAACTGTCAGCGTGCGAACCATTCAACGAAACATCATTGATATGGGCTTTCGGAGCCGTAGACCCACTCGTGTACCCTTGATGATTGCACGACACAAAGCTCCGTTGCTGACCTGGGCCCGTTAACACCGACTTTGGACTGTTGATGACTGGAAACGTGTTGCCTGGTCGGATGAGTCTCGTTTCAAATTGTATCGAGCAGATGGACGTGTACGGCTACGAAGCCATGGACCTTGTATGTCAGCAGGGGACTGTTCAAGCTCGTTGAGGCTCTGTAATGGTGTGTGGCGTGTACAGTTAGAGTGATAGGGACCTGTCACGTCTAGATACGATTCTGACAGGTGACACGTACACGCGCATCCTGTCTGGCCATTTGCATCCATTCATGTCCTTTGCACCGAGCGAGGTGGCGCAGTGGTTAGACACTGGACTCGCATTCGGGAGGACGACGGTTCAATCCCGCGTTCGGCCATCCTGATTTAGGTTTTCCGTGATTTCCCTAAATCACTCCAGGGAAATGCCGGGATGGTTCCTTTCAAAGGGCACGGCCGACTTCCTTCCCCGTCCTTCCCTAATCCGATGAGACCGATGACCTCGCTGTCTGGTCTCCTTCCCCGAAAACAACCAACCATGTCCTTTGCGCATTCCGACGGACTTGGGCAATTCTAGCAAGACAATGCGACATTAGACATGTCCAGAACTGCTACAGAGTGGCTCCAGGAACGCTCTTCTGCTGGCCAACAAACTCCCCAGACATGAACATTATTGAGCGTATCCGGGATGCCTTGCTACGTGCTGTTCAGATGAGATGTCCACCCCAACGTACTCTTACGGATTTATGGTCAGTCCTGAAGGATTCTTGGTGTCAGTTCCCTCTAGCACTACTTCAGAAATTAGTCGAGTCTATGCCACGTCATGTTGCGGCACTTTTGCGTGCTTGCGGGGGCTCTACACGATGTCAGACCGGTGTACCAGTTTCTTTGGCTCTTCGGTGTATGAGGAATACGAGCTTCGCTTCCTACAGAGACGGGCCACTTCTAGTGCTAAGCTTCAGTGGCGCACCCCAGATTGTCTGCGGCATTACTACACCTGCACGACCAAGGTAAGAGGATGTACACACTCGAAGAAATAGAAATTTTTTGCCATATGAATTTTTAAATCATCAAACAGTTACCCAACTAAATATTTTTTGAGAACGTTCTCCAAATTGCTAATGCTACATATCTACACGCTAAGACAAGAAAACCTGTGCACCGCAAAGGAGATATGCAAGCAGGTCATATTTATATTCATAGAGTTATCGCTGAAAAATGCAAAACTGTAAACTTTTGCGGCGGATGGATCGATGTGTGACGCTGCAGCGCAGTTTCACCGCGCAGCTGGCAAGAATAGTAAACAGGGCACATGTCGTGTACTCACAAGGGGAGGCCAGGACATTGAGATCACAGATTTACATCAAACATTGTACGCCAATCGTAGGCCGTTAAAACAACATAATGTTCAAGTGGTAATGTGTATTGTTCTGTGTATTTTGAAAATATATGAAGAGAAGTATTATGTATTATGTCGCTGACGTACCTGTGAGTAGATGCTCGATGTTAAGAGTTCATGGTGATCAAGAGGTTACTGTTCGAGCTTAGTAAAACGAATGTGTATGAGGCGACGGTTCGGCGTCGCTGTCATTTACATTTTAGTGTATATTATCGGAAGAATGACAATTTTTCAGTACGTCAGTGGGTGTTCAAATGGCTCTGAGCACTATGGGACTTAACATCTGAGGTCATCAGTCCCCTAGAACTTAGAACTAATTGAACCTAACTAACCTAAGGACATCACACACATCCATTCCCGAGGCAAGATTCGAACCTGCGGTCGCACGATTCCAGACTGAAGCGTCTAGAACCGCTTGGCCACACCGGCCGGCTCAATGAGGTGTGTTTTCCTTTAGAAACTCTGAACACTCCCTGCAAATGCTGGAAAATGGCATTCATTCGTTACAGTAGACACCGTTTCAAATTATGATTTCCATGTCTGTATGATAAATACCATCCTACAGCGTGTGATGTCGAGAGCATATTCGACGAGTATTTATACATTACTTATGTGGTCTGGCACATTTTCTCTATTACTGAATGTCATTCGCATCATTATTTATCGAGGTTTGACTTGGGCTTTCCATGCTTGTCTTTCGTTCTTGAATGTTGTTGTTTTGGCCTTCAGTACTGAGGCTGGTTTGAGGCAGCTCTCCATGCTACTCTATCCTGTGCAAGCTGCTTCGTCTCCCCGTACGTACTGCAGCCAACATCCTTCTGAATCTTCTTAGTGTATTCATTTCTTGGTCTCTCTCTACTATTTTTACCCTCCACGCTGCCCTCCAATACTAAATTCGTGATCCTTTGGTGCCTCAGAACAAGTCCTACCAAACGATCCCTTCTTCTATTCAAGTTGTTTCCTTTTTGACTGCTTCATTTACTGCATTTTTATATTTTCTCATTTCATCAATTAAATTCAATACTTCTTCTGTCACCCAAGGATTTCTACTAGCTCTCGTCTGGTTACCTACTTAATCCTCTCCTGCCTTCACTATTTCACCCGTCAAAGCTACCCATTCTTCTTTTGCTGTATTTCTTTCCTCCATTCTTATCAATTGTTCCCTTATGCTCTCCCTGAAACTCTGTACAACCTCTGGTTTAGTCAGTTTATCCAGTTCCCATCTCCTTAAATTCCCACCTTTTTGCAGTTTATTCAGTTTTAATCTACAGTTCATAACCAATAGATTGTGGTCAGAGTCCACATCTGCCCGTGGAAATGTGTTACAATTTTAAACATGGTTCCTAAATCTCTGTCTTACCATTATATAATATATCTGAAACCTGTCAGTGCCTCCAGGCTTCTTCGATGTATACAACCCTCTTCTATGATTCTTGAACCAAGTGTTAGCCATGATTAAGTTATGCTCTGTGCAAAATTCTACCAGGTGGCTTCCTGTTTCATTTCTTACCCCCAGTCCATATTCACCTACTACATTTCCTTCTCTCCCTTTTCCTACTATCGAATTGCAGTCACCCATGACCATTAAATTTTCGTCTCCCTTTACTATCTGAATAATTTCTTTTATCTCGTCAAACACTTCTTCAATTTCTTCGTCATCTGCAGAGCTAGTTGTCATATAAACTTGTACTACTGTAGTAGGCGTGGGCTTCGTGTATATCTTGGCCACAATAAGGCGTTCACTATGATGTTTGTAGTAGCTTACCCGCACTCCTATTTTTTATTCATTATTAAACCTACTCCTGCATTACCTCTATTTGATTTTGTATTTATAACCCTGTATTCACCTGACCAAAAGTCTTGTTCCTCCTGCCACCGAACTTCGCTAATTCCCACTATATCTAACTTTAACCTATCCATTTCCCTATTTAAATTTTCTAACCTACCTTCCCGACTACGGGATCTGACATTCCACGCTCCTGATAACGACGTCCTCCTGAGTAATCTCCGCCCGGAGATCCGAACAGGGGACTATTTTACCTCCGGAATATTTTACCCAAAAGGTCGCCATCATCATTTAACCATACAGTAAAGCTGCATGCCCTCGGGAATAATTACGGCTGTAGTTTCCCCTTGCTTTCAGCCGTTCGCAGTACCAGCAGAGCAAGGCCATTTTGGTTAGTGTTACAAGGCCAGATCAATCATCCAGACTGTTGCCCCTGCAACTACTGGAATATATAATTAGAAACAGTAAGTAGACAAATAACAAATGAAATTCATTATAACTTCATGAAAATGCGCTTATTTTTTTATTACATTACTTCTGAATTGTCACTTAAATTAAATAATGTGATGAGTGGAGGAAAAAATATAAACCAAAAAATAGCTGTTGGCAGGATTAGAAACTTCATCTCGTCCACTGTCCCCTCTCAAAGCGCGTTCTCTAACCACTTCTTCTTCTTCTTCTTTTTTAAACGCTGAGCTACCGTGCCGGCTACCACTTGACCGCTACGACATTTTACGGCCAGCCCCTTTCCACAGATACATCAGCTACCTGACAGATGCGTAAGACTTCTCTTGCGATTATCTGGGAATTGCCAGAGAAGCCGGTTGGAGTAATCGGAGAAATGCTCGATATTTGGATAGGAGCGGTGCCACTACTGGACGTTGCTAGCAGGAATTGGTGAATCACGGCCGAACACAGCGTCAAGAAGGAAGCGGTTGAGTAAGACAGCACGTGAGGACCAAGCAATCATCAGAGAGGCACCGAGACCTCCGGATTCATCATAATCATCGATCCGACGTGGAAATGGCGCGATAGTTACCAAGGATCACTAACAGGAGGCTCACAGAATGGGGGCTGCTGAGCTCCCTCAACCCCCCCCCCCTCTGTCCGCATCCCGCCCCGCCCACAGCCCTGCCTGGAGTTTCATTGCCTTCAGTGATGAGTCCTGATAACCAACAAATACATATCTGGAGACACCCCAAACAGCGGTAGAAAACCACCATCACTCTCAGCCGGCGTACGGCACGAGAACCATGAGTGATGGTCTGGAATGTCACTGCTTTTCATAGCATTAATCCTTTGATTGCCAACCGCGGCACCCTTATAGGAAATCGGTACGTCGATGACATTCTACGCCCAGTTTTATCACCCTTAGTGGTAAATTATGCTGGGCTCACGTTTCAGCAAGATAATATACGTCTGCACGACACCACAGTCTTTAGGTTTGTTTTCGTCCTTCCCAAAACTTACTTCGGCCAGCAAAGTCGCCGGATCTCTTCCAAGTTGATAATGTTTGGAGCATTATGGGCAGGGTCCACCAACTAGCACAGGGATCTGACGATCTAACGTGCCAATAGGACAGAATTTGTCACGACATCCCTCAGCAAGACATCCCACAACTCTATCAATCAATGCGAAGCCGAGTAACTGTTTGCATGGAGGTCGGAAGTGGACCAACGCATTATTCACATGCTCAATTTGTGAATCTCTTTCTCTTGAATAAACTATCTATTTTTCTGTAATTGTAATGATTTATTTGCCTTTCCATGTTCTTCACATCTACTGATTTCCGTCCCATACAGATAATTAGTGCGTAGTTTCTTTCTTTTTTTTTTTTATTTGTTGAGCGTCATTCGACTGCTCTTCCATGGGACCTGTGGTAGTAACCTGATGAACCATGACAGCAGTTGACTACATTGTGCGGCGTCGAAGAAACCCGTCTCCATCTTTGTTACTATTTATCAATTTCATAATGCGCTCTGGCATCTCAAATAAAGATTCTCTGTGTATCACGGTTTTACTTCGTCTGCTGGCGCTTGCGAGTAACTTGACATTCAGCCATCGATTTTAACTCGTTTGTCAAAGACTAACCTCCCACTAGTTGAAATGTGATGTTGTGTGGAGTAGCCATTAAACAGTCACTTGTGGTCAGTATTCCGGGAGGAATGCTGAAAGTATTGTCAAAGGTATTATGTTCCGGTCAACCTTATTGGAATATTTGGGATGCGAAGACGCCAAAGGAAAAGTTACGTTGGTCCACGGAATGCATGCTTCAGTAAGTGATTACTTACTATTTTTTGGTAAATTCTGTTACGTAGTGAAAATATTTTCTTAATGATATTCAGCGTTGTTACCGATTCATAACTAATTTTCTCGTCAGAATTATTTGAGTGTGATGTGTTAGACAAGGCTAAATAATTAGTACGGTATTTAATAAGTAAAATACCTTTATCACGTACAGTTTTATGCTTTGTATTATTCATTGTCATGTGTTTCATTGATGTCGTGGTTAGACTTTTTGTTTTATTACTTAACACTTGCAGGTGGAAAGTTGTTTTATAAATTCTTTTCTCTGTCGCAAGCTAAATATGAGCTTTTACGTGAAGCAAAAAGGCTTCAAGTAAATATCAGTAAAATTCATCCCTTCACGTTATTGAAATAACGGAACTAAATCCAACCTACCACTTCACTATTTTGTTTACTTTATTTTGTACAAGTTATAAAACTAAGAGTGTTATCAATTTAGTCTATAATTCACATGTGATGGAACAAATACGAAGCTGTTTTATCTCAGCTATGTGTTTAACTAAATTTTGAGATATATTCGATTATTCTTTTGCGAAAATATCTAAATTTGTGTGTATGGAGATATCCAATCTTGTAAGCGCGAGCCACCTGAATCCCTTCAAGCTTTGAGTCTTCCCTGGCAGCGAGGGCATCTCCAGTAGAAAGAGTGTCCATGTCATGATGCCAGAGTCGTGCTACAGAGGGTTGAGGAGCATGATAGTGAAATCACGTTCATGTCTTAGCGACCAGAATCACCTGTTCTGAACATGTGGAAAACATCTGGGGCGTTGTCGAGTCCCAGTTGCCCGCTCTGCAGCTATCAGCCCGTAATTTACGGGAAGTGCGAGCTCTGTGCATAGACGCGGGGTGTTACGTATTTTCGGAAACCTACCAATAACTTGTCGAATTCATGCCACGCAGAACCAGCACGCTATTAACCAGGTGGTCAGAATGTGTTTGCTCATCAGTCTAAGTCCGCAGTTGACGGCCTACCTGAAACTTAAAGGACAATTTTTTCGAAAGCCCGTAATTGTATCCCATTCACCTTCAGAAATTTTTACACCAAATCAGTTTGGCCACTGCTCTAGCACTTGAGGGTTAGGCAACGCTTCGCCAACCCCTTTGATGTGGTTTGCCTACCCTCAGGTGCTACAGCAGCCGCCAGGTTGAATTGGTGTTGAAGTTCCTGACAGGTACATTTGCAATGTGCTCATCGAAGTAGCTTGGGTAGTACCGATGGTGTTGCCGACCTCGGGGGTTTTAGAGGGATACTTCAGGGCACATTTGAGCTAAATTCAGCTTTTGCACCATACTTCTGGGCACATTTTAGCCAAATTTCAAACTTTTGCACCTCCACGTGATTACGCTACTGAAGGGCGGGAAAGAGGAGTATTGAAAAGCATAAGTACTATTCGATGCACCTGATCACGTTCAAATTTTGGCAAATGGTTCTCAACGGTACCTAGTTCCAACATGTAAAGGAGATCTGCAGCGCTGCACTCCAAAGGGGTCAGAGCACATTTATTCAGGATGCAACCCAACAATGTACTTACAAGGGAACCTTCCCATCGCATCCCCCTCAGATTTAGTTATAAGTTGGCACACCGGATAGGCCTTGAAAAACTGAACACAGATCAATCGAGAAAACAGGAAGAAGTTGTGTGGAACTATGAAAAAATAAGCAAAATACACAAACTGAGTAGTCCATGCGCAACATAGGCAATATCAAGGATAATGTGAGGCGAGGAGCGCCGTGGTCCCGTGGTTAGCGTGAGCAGCTGCGGAACGAGAAGTCCTTGATTCAAGTCTTCCCTCAAGTGAAATGTATACATTCTTCATTTTCGCAAAGTTATGATCTGTCCGTTCGTTCATTGACGTCTCTGTTCACTGTAATAAGTTTAGTGTCTGTGTTTTGTGACCACACCGCAAAACCGTGCGATTAATAGACGAAAGGACGTGCCTCTCCAATGGGTACCGAAAACAATTGATCGCAAGGTCATAGGCCAACCGATTCCTCCAAAGGAAAACACATCTGATATATTCTGTACGACACTGGTGGCGGCATGTACGTCACAGATAGGAATATATTGTCGACCCACCTAACTTGTACACTTAGCAAATGGGTAAAAAGATTCTTCTACCTTGCCCAATTTAGGTTTTCATGTGGATGTGATAATCACTCCCAAAAAAGTTATGAAAACATAAGAGTTTGCCACATAAACTGAAAAAAAAATAAAAATCTTCACTCGAGGGAAGTCTTGAACCCTGGCCCTCTCATTCCGTAGTTGCTCACGCTAACCACGGAACCACGGCGCTCCTGAGTTCAAATTGTCCTAGATATTGCCTATCTTGCGCATGGACTACTCGGTTTGTATATTTTGATTATTTTTTCATAGTTCCACGTAACTTCTTCCCGTTATCTCGATTGATCTGTGTTCAGTTTTTCGAGGCCTATCCAGTGTGCCAACTTATAACTAAATCTGAGGGGAGGTGCGATGGGGAGGTTCCCTTGTTAGCATTATCGAAGGTGGTCAAGAATATCTTCCTGTTACTCAACCCATTACGAGCAGTCGTTTTCGACCGCGAAATGCGTGGGAATCAACTCCCCAATGAAAGAGGCGGCTTCATTGACGCCGTTTATGGTACGTTCTGCGGCCTTCTTCTGTCGATTTTGTCCTCGTTTATATGAAAACCACGTGATTTCAAAGCTGGCGGTCACTATTGTGACCTCCATAGCAGAGATGTCAAAAGAACGGGTGAAATGTGGGTAAGAGTGGCTGTGACGACCTTATAATCGGATGACCCATGCCCACCGTGACGTTGGGCAGAATTTGGTGCCAGTGTCACATTACTAATCCATGTTACAGCTGACGTGGAGTTTTGAGCTGTGGCCTTTTCTTCACATATGCCGACGCCTTTCTGTTTCAAGTGTCACCAAGGATAAGGTGACGTTGCAAGGCGTCAAGCTTTTGCACCACACTTTTGGGCACGTTTGAGTCAAATTAAGCTTTTGCACCAAACTTCTGGGCACATTTGAGCCAAATTTCAAACTTCTGCGTCGCAACGGAAGGCAATTACAGGGTTTCGGAAAAGTGATCCGTTAATTATGTGGTGCACTGTGTTTACAGCGTGGATAAAATCCACAGCTCGTTAAAAAAAGTTAATAAAACTCAATGTTTAACGTTGTACGCGAAATAATGTATTAGTAACCAGTTATTTTGTAATATGGCTATTTTGTCTTTAAATTTCTTCCTTAATAGACAACTAAACTGTGTACTGCAATGCAAGCACAAATGGACAGTACCTGTAAACGATGTTTATTGTGTTCAGAGGCAATAGATTAGAGCGCGCAACAGACGTGAAGGCAAAATAATACCTTCCATGAGCTTGTTCTGTTTTGTGAAGTCATAGTTCCCGGAAGACGTACGCCAAGCAAGCGGCTTGCCTGACTCGACAGAACAGCAGAACATTACTCATAAGGAGTTGTTTGCAGATCAGTATCGGCCTGTTGTGGTACATGTGTCTTGTGAAGACAAATCGCTTGTTCACTTGTTATCGCTTTCGCTCAACAGTCCATTGTCATCGATAGCACTTCGTTACGAGCGGCTTTAACAGATTGCAATCAGTCATTGCTACGCCTGTACGCACCGAGGTGAAGGGCTAAGAGGGAGGTGGGGTTGTGGGCAAGGCATACTTGTCTTCGGAGAACTCAGTTAAAAACCATCGATAAGTAATCCAGCGGCGGAAGAAAAATATCCCGATCCCTGATTGTAGGTCGACTATATACTATCACTTAAGGACGTCGTGGTGCGATGAGGCTATCTCATTTGAATAAACTGTTTTATTTGTCTGTATTTGTTATTCTGACCACAAGTTGGACATGTAAATATCATACATATGTACGATCTGCTTTTGCGATTATAAGGAGGTCCTTTGATACAGTCTTACTATAGCGTTTGCAAACTTGAGCAGCGATGTCAGCTGAAAGGGGAGGGAGGAGGTTTGTCAACAATATTCACACCAGCTCATTTACTTATTTCAACTTGATTAGGCCACTTAAAATTAACACAGATTTTTTCTACAACTGATAATTTCCACTAGCACACCAACTCAAGAACGCGAGATGGTGTATGAAACCATCTGCTATGCACCTCAGTAGTTAACTGCAGTTGCTTTTCTAGGATTCGTAGTGTCGTGGTAACAGGTTACCTTGAGGAAACGAGTGAAGTTCGGATTTGCGCAGATTCTTAACAAAAGGCAGAGCTACAATGATCAGAAAGACTGGACATTATTGTTTCTAAACACATACCAATGCCATCGATCGATACAAAAATAAGAGCGGCTTCAGTCAATGGACTTAAATACTTGCCACCTAAAATTAACGCTTAACGCACTTGATTAATATGAGTATGATACCGCAGATGTAGCTTAGGTTCGTTTATTACAATCAAACGACTATGGTAAAATCAGGGTGTACATGGGTATGATACGAAACTGGTGAAAAACACCTTAAATTTTATAAACGCAAAACGAGGAAAAATCGTTGTACATGTTGGTGGTGGTTCGGTCTGTAATTTTACTTATGGGAATGTGCAGCATTATATTGCTTATTGGAACAAGATAAAGGATACGGGGAAGTTTATGATTGTAACTACTATGTTTAGCATAATACCCAAACTCTAATAAAAGTTTTCCTGGAGATGCGGCCGGGAAATGACTAAATCCTATTGCTCAAGCGAACAATGCATTCATTTCAACACCTCAAGGCAAATTTTGACTGACTAAACGGCCAGGAAATGTGAGCACTAGCAAAGAAGTTTCTGTCAGTGTTACAGATTATTGTTTTCATTGGTAACTAGTTCCGAATATTTTCGTTCATTTTCAAACGACTAACTACATTACTTATACAATATTAATAAAAATGTAATGTACTAGATGTTAAAATACGTAACCATTTGACAGATTATAATTTTGTAGTACACCGGTTAAGACCTACCTCCTCCTCTGATGTTTGGCTGTACACAATTTCGGTGGAACATTCATAAGATTTGTTTACACACTAGGTCAGTACAACAAATGGGATTTGATTGTAATATAATGCAATGGCACATTCAAAACGCGAAAGGCGGCTGGACTTGTTTATTATGGGTTCATATGCACTGTCTCTCCAGACATTGTAAACTTAAAATGAAATCCATAGATAATGAAGATCTCAGACATTGCAGTATTACTTTATAATAGTGATATGCATGGCGGCCATCCATACTGCGACAGTAGCGTGATTCATCACTCCAGACCACTCGTTTCTGTCAATGACAGTCGTGTGGCGTTGCTCTTTCACCACCACAAGCGTCGCTACAAAAATATGTGGCGTGCGAGGAATTGCTCGACCATTGTACCCCATCCTTTTTAACTCTACTCACATTAACTGTTCTAGACGGGCTGTTTGTTGCACTTTGGAACTCGCGAGTGATTTCATGAGAAATTTAACAATAACTTTTCACCATTCTCGATGGTCCCTGTTCGTCAATACATGAGGTCGGTGTTGTGTTGGTTTAACTGCGATTGTTTCTGTGCGATTCCACCCCATAAGTAAAGAACTGTCGGCCCCCGGTAGCTGAGTGGTCAGCGCGACAGACTGTCAATCCTAAGGGCCCGGGTTCGATTCCCGGCTGGGTCGGAGATTTCCTCCGCTCAAGGACTGCGTGTTGTGTTGTCGTCATCATCATCATTTCAACCCCATCGACGCGCAAGTCGCCGAAGTGGCGTCAAATCGAAAGACTTGCACCAGACGAGCGGTCTACCCGACGGGAGGCCCTCGTCACACGCCATTATATTATTAGTAAACAACTAGCAATTAATTTAAGAGGCCTGGGTTGGAATGTTCCTAAGGGGATTTATTTCTAAGTCGACACCCAATGACTCGTCTATGTTCGGAGCCACTTAGCACTCCTGACCGACCCGTTCTGCTGTTGCTGATTCTCTAACAGCGCAGCACTGCCCGCCTCCCGTTATACATAAAATAGTCAGGTCCGCGTTATATGTGGGTGTCCGGATACGTTTGATCAGACACTGTAATTCTGTTACATGTTTAAATCACTTAAACATTGTATTAAGCGAAATACTGTAAGCAAATTTCAAGGCACTCGAAACTAAAATGATATGACGCTTGTTAATGACCACCTATAGAGTCTTTGGGAAATTAGTGATTATGCCTGGTGGCCGAACAGCTAGTACGTTGTATAAGAGGGGTAAGAAAAGAATGCTTAATGAAAAGTGGGAGAAGAAATTAAGTTATGCACAGAGAAAGTGATATATCTTTGTGTGAATTGGCATTGTCAGTTCAAGAACAGCTACTTGAAACGCTATCATATAGCACTAACCACAGTGATTTCAGTATCTGCCAGTCAGTACTCAGTTGAAGAAAACTAAATGTAAATTACTTATTTTCTTTGTGTAATTGACGTTAATTTTAAGATAAGGATAAATGTAGTGGCATTAATAAAAGTGTTTCTTCATCAATGGATTAAAATGTTAACTATTAGTCTCCTACATAATGTGGCTTTCTTCAGAGCTGAAAGTTTTCCGTCGAATTCACAACTTCTTCTTCTTCGTTTTCTTCTTCTTCAGTTCATATGTTAGGCAACAATTCATGAAACAATCGGGGCTGAAGCGGGTGTATTCCACGATGTCCGACAACAGACTCCGCATTTTTTCAACCTCAATTCGCCGAGAAAAAATATGATGCATTACTTACTGAACGCTGCTCGTAAATTCATGGGTTTAAATTTTAGGTATGAAATGAGATACAAATTCAGAATCTATGTAGGATAGACATTTGGATGAAATCCGAATTGCACACAGCAGCAGAGAGCTTACATAGTTCCGTAAGTTCGTGGGTCGCGAAGGCAAGGTTAGCGGTCACCCCTGCTATATGCAGGTGGAAGCGATATTTTCTGACACTCACAGAGCTAATTGCGTAAGAAATCTGCCAGACCTACCCCGGTACCTCAGCGGTGCTGAAGCAGCAAGGAAAGTTGCGCCAGACTGTGAGTGCCGGCACGCAGGGAGGAGAGATGAGGCGAGCAGCGGACACTGCCGGTATGTCCCGCGTTCACGTTACGGCGCGTAACGAGACCCCCGGCCACAGAACGCCGCCGCTGATTACACCTGCGGCTCTTATCAGCCGCGCCCGGCCTCTCCTGAAAGGCAAGCCGCGCGCACCACACTGCTGCATCCTTGCTGCTCCCACCCAGAGTGTAGCTACATAAACCCCGCGCTGCAAAACCCGGACTCGGTGAACAACTAGGAGCCATGAAATTGATCCTGAGAGAGACCCGTAGTGCCGAAATCGCCTCCCAACTTCGTCTTTTGCGCCCCAGATGAGTGCTGTATCACGAGCATAATTACATTAGTCACATTCATTACACAATGACGGAAGTGGGAAATTTTACACACTGAAGCATCAGTGCGATTTTTGTATCCCGCCTGGATAGGCAGCGCGTGGATCCGCTCCTGTGAACTGCTTCTGCAAAGTAAGCCGAGAGTTAAGGACGCGAGTAGAAGCAGGAATAGGTGAAGTACTTCGGTACTGTGTGTAAATTTAAAGCACCTTTACTATAGGAACAATCTTCTTTTCCTTCTTCTTTTGCTACCACCTTTATCCCGCATTGTGCGCAGGGTTGGCAGGGTTAAATACGGAATTGGCATGATTTAGTGTAAGGGGTGGCCGGATGCCCTTCCTGCCGCCACCCTATACCTCCTGGCACGGAAATAGTGTACACCAGCTGTCTGCATCTAGTGTAAATCGTGACAGAGTGTGAATGTGTTTCAAATGTCTGCGAGTCGTGTAACTGAGGCAGAACGTGGGGACCAGCCTGGTATTCACCTGGTAGGATGTGGAAAACCGCCTAAAAACCACATCCAGGCTGGTCGACACACCGGCCGTCGTCGTTAATCCGCCGGCTGGATGCGATCTGGGGCCGGCACGCCTACCCGAGTCCAGGAAGCAGCGCGTTAGCGCTCTCGGCTACCCTGGCGGGTCTTTACTATATGAATAATATGAATGCATAAATTGTTACTTTACTTTGGCTGAGATGAGCACGTAGGTGCGAAGCCGTTCATCAATCAAAGCTATCGACTAGAAGTTACAAAAGCAAAATATGTAGTGGCTCGCCTACTATTCAATAGAAACAATCTTGCTAGGTCGTCTGCTAGTGATCAAAGGGGCTGAATCTGGAGCGGCGATCGTAGAGCTGCACAGCGCCGGCTAGCGGGCGCTGTCGTCGGAGAAGATCTTACGCTCTCGTAGTGCCAACGTAAGAACGGGCACCTACGCTGTGGCATCGTAGCTATCGCTATCACAGCGATGTCTATGGAGCATTGTAGAGATGTTCATCACACAACGCTTGTTAAATAATTAAACTTTCTTTCCACTCGGAATTGTAGTCCATCACCAACGTCAGTATGAGTTGAGACACCCACGGCCACGAAAATACTCTTGTATTACTGGCGACATGGAAGCAAAAGTCTCCGAATACGAACCTCATGAATTTCTTGCCATGGTTGTAACGCGTCCTGTGTCAGTTTATAACGATTGCTGGCTGCACGCTTGTGTGAAGCTAATGGGATCGCAAACGGGCTCTGTAGGTGACAAATAATAGCGTACTGGGCAGGCCATTCAAGGATTCGTATATTCTTCCAGTCCATATGTGGCATAACAGCAAACCAGTGCTTAACAGTATTGATTAAAAACAGTCTTTGTGAACTCACTCCTGTGAACGGGAACGCGTTATGCAGATCTTGGTGCCTCTCGCGTCCATTTAGAAAAGATAACCTGAAGATGCCTAAATAAGGCGAAACGCGTCGTTGAAAAATAAAAAAACTAAAATTGCAACCAAGACTGTTTTTAACCAATATTCGTATATTCCTCTAAGTTAATTGTGGTGTGAACTGCAGTGCAGATTTAGAGCTATCTTGTTGGAACATGAAGTTTTGTCCCCTGGTTACGAAGGGTATGACTAGACGATTTACGATTCTGACGACAGCGAGGAGTATTTAGCAAAGTTTCAAAAATTACCAAATCAGTCCCACTGTCACGTCCAGTAACGTCCACACATCTTGATTCAAGGAACTGGAGAGGTGTGGTTTTCGAAAATAGCTACTGACTATGTCACCTGTGTAGGCGATCTGATAGCCACGAACAGAAGCTTGACTCATCACTGAAGAACACGGAAAGTCACTCACTGTCTTACTCTCTGGTGGTTCTACACCATGCAAGTCTCTGTTGTGCTTGGTGTGGTGTCAGCGGCAAACAACGTGTAGCAACTTGAGGTCTCGACCCAGATTACAATACCATGGCTCGTGGTGACACTGCCTAGAATATTCCTACACATCTCTTCGTCACCGACAATCGCACGATCACACGAGGTTTTCGTGACGTAGTAGTTCCGGAAGGGCACATCCACTCTCTTCTTCTCCGCTCTCCTGAACCCACTTCATCGGCACTCGGAGCGATCTGTCGCTATGAAGTTTTAATATACACCAGGACAATGTTTCAGCCTATATCAGTGTCCTAAAGGACACACTTTGTAAGATTCCGAACTTATTTTTACTGCTAGCATACGTCTGCTAAGATTAATTTATGTCTGTAGCCTTACTATCTGCTTAAAACTCAGAATCGCATTGTTGGATGTCATTCTTCTTTTAATTTATTTAAGATAAGTAAACGCGGATTAGTTACGTCTTCTTCTGCCTGATGGGTACCTACATCTTCAGATCTAAGACGCGAACGTGATCGTTTTGATAATTATTCCACATAGATCGCATTTACATGCTAGTATCTGGACATCTACATACGTGCTCGGTGCTGCTGTAACTGACGCATTTTGATGTCATGGAGAAGCTTTGACTGAATTTAAATACTTGACGTAACTAACCTTCCAGTATTCATTATTTGTATTGTTATACCTTCAGACTACATTACTCAATGGCTCTGAGCATTATGGGACTCAAAATCTGTGGTCATAAGTCCCCTAGAACTTAGAACTACTTAAACCCAACTAACCTAAGGACATCACACAACATCCAGTCATCACGAGGCAGAGAAAATCCCCGACCCCGCCGGGAATCGAACCCGGGAACCCGGGATCGGGAAGCGAGAACGCTACCGCGAGACCATGAGCTGCGGACCATTACTCCATATTTGCTGCTATAAGTTAGAGCAAAGCGCACCTGTTTTATTGTGTCGGCAACCGATTTACCCGGATCGAGAGTGCTATAAGATAAAAGTTTTCTCTTCTCGCTCGTCGTCATGAATAACAGAGGAAGAAAGGGAAGCTGTAGCAAAACGGTCACACTTGTTTGAAATACTTAGGCACTTTATGAATTTCATTAGTATTTAAGCTATTACTACATACACTATATATTTAGCGATCACATTTTTTTTTTTAGTTTAAGGACGTCACAAAACGCTCGTCCTCTGTGCGTGCTGTGTTGTGGGTTCTATCTTCAAATGTATAGTAAAGTTAGATCCATGGAATAAGCATCATGTACTCACGTCTGTAGGAATGGCTTTTTCTGTATTCAAATTACAGAAAATTAGCTTGAATGAGGATGTAATTTTCATCAACAGACATGAAAACACTTGAGCATCAACCTAGTATCTTACGGTCACGACATTCACGGTGTAACAGATTCCCTTTCTGTCAACGTGTTCGGCTCTTGTTGATACGATTGGTGTTCCACATGATTAGAATCAAAGCTATACAGACAGTACCTAAGTATTTTGAAAAAAGAGCCAATTGTCGGAAATGAATATTCCCGTCTCTATGAGATCTTCTATCAGCAATTAGTGTTTGCCATGTATTTCTATATGACATGTTTCACGGCACACTTCTGCCAGCTTTATTGACGTTAATAATATACAACTGTCTGAGATGTTCCCTCAGTGGAGTTGACTGCTGTTTACAGCTGTTTACCGAGCGGTTCTAGGCGCTACAGTCCGGAACCACGCGGCTGCTACGGTCGCAGGTTCGAATCCTGCCTCGGGCATGGATGTGTGTGATGTGTTTAGGATAGTAAGGTTTAAGTAGTTCTAAGTCTAGGGGACTGAAGACCGCAGATGTTAAGTCCCTTAGTGCTTAGAGCCATTTGAGCCATTTATTTTGCCATTCGTTCACTTCACTGCGCAAACACGGCGTACGGACTATACATCAACCGACAAAGATCAGAAGTGACAGAGTTGGGCCTAGGAGGAAACGTACCAACTTACAATGTCTAGAGCAAATCAGAGATCTGTGTTGGAACGACAGAACGATTCGTCAGTGGCTGGATATCAAGCATTAACTGTATTGCAGAAGTGGGTCATACTGGAACGTGCGCTGTGGAGGACCGACCACGTAATGTAAGTCGCCTAAGCGCACTTTCTCGCTCTGGAGAAGAGGCACTGAAGTGTTTGTTCAGAGGAGTCATTGAAATACAAAAACGTGACTCTAGTTTTAATACGTAACAAGAAGGTCTGAAGGAAAGTTGATTCCGGATTCTCGTACTACAGCGAACGGCCATTGAAGGTAAAAAGGAGAACCACAGAGGAAAAGACCAGAGAAAGGCCCTCAGATGTTGGCGTGGTAGGTACATTGTCTCCAGCCGCGGGTTCGACTTCAGTCCACCATCAGCCGAGGGTGAATCTAGTAAGGCAGCCGCTCCTAAACGTCAGAAAAAACACTAAGCAATCGCTTCCCGAAGACTCTGAGACGAAAGCTAACAGTTACCACAGTATAAGTAATACAGGTAATACAAGATGCCACGAAAGCTTCAAGAATATTGTAACGTCACAAGTCTTTTGCACACGCCTTGAAACTGTGAACATCGTATGAATAAAAGCCAGCTTATAGATTAAACCGGAAGCAAAAATGCAGCTTCAACCAAAGTGAAGGTCTTAAAAATCCAGAGTGAATCCTTAATTCTGCAGCCCAATGTGCGCTGTTTTGAAGCTTCCTGATAAAGTAAAACCGAGAACGAATGGGGCACCAACCCAAGCCCTTAACTTTCCCGAAATTTCTCTTTTCAGCTGTCCTCTTCCAGTACAGCTTATGACCACCACACAGCTTCAATTAAAAGAAAAGGTCTTCGGTTCGAGAACCGGTCCGACATACAGTATTTATGCCAGGAGGTTTCCGCCAAGAATAGCTTCCACCTCCCGCACATATGCAGTTGTTCGGTTACATTCTGTCTCACCTCTAACTTGTATCCGGACACTTATTAGTGGAAATTAATTAGGTATATGTTCATCCTTCGTGTTTAAACGGTGTGAACTCTGCGAGGGACTCTTTCAGTAAGAATATTTTTCGATTTATGTCAGCAAATTCTTGAAGAGCCGAAACCAGAGAGGCAGTGAAGTTTGACGCTGTGGTCTGGAGACGACGCTGATTCATCCCAAAGCTGTTGCATGGGATCCATGTTGGGATTCTGGGTGGGCCAGTCCATTGCAGGAATCTTATTGTCCACAAGACATTACCTCACAAATGGTGCTTGATGACTGGCCGCATTGTCAGGCTGATACAATCATCGCCTCCGAATTGTTCACCCACAATACACAGTATACAATAGTGTAAAATGTGTACACCTTCAGCTGTGCGGGATTAGCCTAGCGGTCTAAGGCACTTCAGTCCTGGACTGTGAAGCTGGTCCCGGCGGAGGTTCGAGTCCTCCCTCACGCATAGGTGTGTGTGTTTGTCCTTAGGATAATGTCCGCCACGGTAGCTGAGTGTCAGCGTGACAGACTGTCAATCCTAAGGGCCCGGGTTCGATTCCCGGCTGGGTCGGAGATTTTCTCCGCTCAGGGACTGGGTGTTGTGTTGTCCTAATCATCATCATTTCATCCCCATCGACGCGCAGGTCGCCAAAGTGGCGTAAAATCGAAAGACCTGCACCAGGCGAACGGTCTACCCGACGGGAGGCCCTAGCCACACGACATTTCCATTTCCTTAGGATAATTTAGGTTAAGTAGCGTGTAAGCTTAAGGACTGATGACCTTAGCAGTTAAGTCCCATAAGATTTCACACACATATGAACATTTTTTGTTCACCTACATTCGCATTTAGCGTTTTCCTAAGCGCAATAAGGGAACAACATCATAATTACGAAAAATTTTAAAGAACATAAGTGGCCAAGCGGTTCTAGGCGCTACGGTCTGGAACCGCGCGACCGCTACGGTCTCAGGTTCGAATCCTGCCTCGGGCATGGATGTGTGTGATGTCCTTAGGTTAGTTAGGTTTAAGTAGTTCTAAGTTCTAAGGGACTCCAGAATGAGATTTTCACTCTGCAGCGGAGTGTGCGCTGGTATGAAACTTCCTGGCAGATTAAAACTGTGTGCTCGACCGAGACTCAAACTCGGGACTTTTGCCTTTCGCGCGCAAGTGCTCTACCATCTGAGCTACCGAAGCACGACTCACGCCCGGTACTCACAGCTTTACTTCTGCCAGTATCTCGACTCCTACCTTCCAAACTTTACAGTTTTAATCTGCCAGGAAGTTTCTAGGAGACTGATGACCTCAGAAGTTAAGTCCCATAGAGCTCGGTGCCATTTTTGTAAGAACATAGTTCTTATATAGGAAAACAGCGATCCGTAATTATTATAAACAAAGTGGAATCAGTCTTGATCGCATAATTTATTTACTATGGTGACCGTTTTCGATCTTTTTATCATATCATCACCAGACTATGAATGTGTGGCGGAGGCGGTGGCGCATGGCAACCCTCTTGCTTCTGGCTGGTGGTGCGATCAAGATTGTTTCCAGTTTATTTTTAATCACGAAAGACACACGCATTCCTTAACACCGTCTCCTCTGTACTTTCTGAGAAGTGGCAAGTAAAGTTCTCCAGGCATTCGCCAAACCCAAACGCTGAGTTGCCACAGGGTACAGCGTAATTCATCAATCCAGATCACTCGTTTCCAGTCATCCACCGCCCTGTGGTGTTGCTCTTTGGACAACTTCAAACTTGGCTGAGCGTTAACTGCAGAAATGGTTTGCTTTTGAGGTTCTGCCCGACTATTGTAGCTCATTCTTTTTACCTTCCAACAGATTGTTATTATGCCAGCTGGCACTTTGGAACACAGACCAGATTCCTTCCGCTGCTTTCTTGTGATTTCTTTCACGCACCTTCCGCAGTCCACGATGGTCCTTGCCCGTCAGTACATGCTGTCGGCCTCGTTTTGGTTTAGCTTCAGTTCAAAGTTCAGAATAACATCATCAACAAGACTACTTAGGCAGCTTTAGAAGGGTTGAAATGTCCCGTAATTACTTGTTACTCAGGTGATATCCAATGACTTGTCCACATTAGAAGCCACTGACCTATCCTGTCTAACGCATTCTACTGCTACTGTTGTTCTACTGACAACACAATCCAGCCTCCTGCGATATCTAGTGGTCAGTTCAGCATTGTGTAGTGTATACCTTGAATAATAATTGCTGGTTGGTTGGTTGGTTGGTTTGGGGAAGAGACCAAACTGCGAGGTCATCAGTCTCATCGGATTAGGGAAGGACGGGGAAGGAAGTCGGCCGTGCCCTTTAAGAGGAACCATCCCGGCATTTGCCTGGAGCGATTTAGGGAAATCACGGAAAACCTACATCAGGATGGCCGGACGCGAGATTGAACCGTCGTCCTCCCGAATGCGAGTCCAGTGTGCTAATGCTGGTTTTGGCCCAAACGATGGATTCACAAACATTGTCTCTTCAAAATGTACTCTGTTATTCAAAATTTTAATTAGAGCTGTGTGTGAGAATGACTTTGATAGGATGTTACCCAAAACAGTACGACTCACAGCGGCTATTTCTACGGATCCAAAGCAGTCAGCAGCATAGTATTCTGAAACGAATATTTTTCTTCACGACTGTAGACGATAGCCCTGTCCATCTTTCATTATAACAACGCACAACCTTGTACGACGATAAAAACGTCAGATTTTTTGTCAGTAAGGTCAAATACTGGCTCTAACTCAAACAACCCACTTCGAACATTTATTTACATTAGCAGATCAGTGGGACTGATTTCATTACATAAGATTATATTTAATTCTACATGACTGTCAAAGATCATCTGAAGGCTTCGGGAAAATTAACATAGCATATCAAGTGACACTTTTTTTTTTTTTTTTGGATCATCAGTCTTCTGACTGGTTTCATGCTGCCCGCCACGAATTCCTCTCCTGAGCTAACCTCTTTAGCTCAGAGTAGCACTTCCAAACTACGTCCTCTGTTATTTCTTACTGTATTCCAATCTCTGTCTTCCTTTACAGTTTTTGCCTGGTACAGCTCCCTCTAGTATCATGGAAGTCATTCCCTCATGTCTTAACAGATGTCCTATTATCCTTCCCTTCTCCTTATCAGTGTTTTCCACATATTCCTTTCCTCTTCGATTTTGCACAGAACCTCCTCATTCCTTATCAGTCCACTTAATTTTCAACATTCGTCTGCAGCACCACATCTCAAATGCTTCTATTCTCTTCTGTTCCGGTTTTCCCACAGTCCATGTTTTACTAACATACAGTGCTGTACTCCAGACGAATCTTCTCAGAATTTTTGTTCCACAGATTAAGGCCCATATTTGATATCAGTAGACTTCTCTTCGCCTGGAATGCCCTTCTTGCCACTGCTAGTCTGCTTTTGATGTCCTCCTTGCTCCGTCCGTCACTCGTTATTTTACTGCCTAGGTAGCTTAACTTCATCTACTTCGTGATCATAGATCCTGATATTAAGTTTCTCACTGTTCTCATTTCTACTACATCCCATTACCTTCGTCTTTCTTCGATTTACTCTCTATCCATACTCTGTACCCATTAGACTGTTCATTCCATTCTACAGCTCATGTAATTCTTCTTCACTTTCACTCAGGGTAGCAATGTCATCAGCGAATCGCATCATTGATATCATTTCACCTCGAATTTTAATTCCACCCCTGAACCATTAGTTTTTCCATCACTGCTTCCTCGACGCACAGATTGCACAGTACGGGTGAAAGACTACATCCCTGTCTCACACCCTTTTTAAAACGAGCACATCGTACTTGGTCGTCCACTCTTATTATTCCGTCTAGGCTGTTGTACATATTGTATATGACCCGTCTCTTTCTATAGCTAACCCCTATTATTCTCAGAATTTCGAACAACTTGCACCATTTTACATCGTCGAACGCTTTTTCCAAATCCACAAATTCTACGAACGTCTCTTGATTTTTCTTTAATCCTGCTTCCATTATTAACCGCTGCGTTAGAATTGTCTCTCGTGCCTTTACGTTTCATAAAGCAAAACTGATCATCTAGCGCAACTTGGATGCATGAGCTGTTAAGCTGGTTGAGCGATAATTCAGGCATTTGTCAGCTCTTGCCGTCTTCGGAATTGTGTGCATGATGTTTTTCAGAAAGTCAGATGGTATGTCGCCAGACTCATACATTCTACTCACCTACGTATAAAGTCGATTTGTCGCCACTTCCCTCAACGATTTTAGAAATTATGACTGACTGTTATTTATCCCTTCTGCCTTATTTGACCTTAAGTCCTCCAAAGCTCTTTTACATTCTGATTCTAATACAGGATCCCCTATCTCTTCTAAATCGACTCCTGTTTCTTCCTCTATCACATCAGACAAATCTTTCCCCCTTATAGAGGCTTTCAGTGCATTCTTTCCCCCTATCAGTTCTCTCGTCTGCATTTAACAGCGAAATTCCCGTTGCACTCTTAATGTTATCACCCTTGCTTTTAATGACACCGAGGGTTAGTTTGACTTTGCTGTATGCTGAGTCAGTCCTACCGACAGTCATTTCTTTTTCGATTTCTTCACATTTTTTGTGCAACCATTTCGTCTTAGCTTCCCTACACTTCCTATTTATTTCATTCTTCAGCGACTTCTGTTTCTCTATTCCTGACTCGACCGGAACATTTTTGTACTTCCTCCTTTCATCAGCAATGGAAGTATTTCTTCTGTTACTCACGGTTTCTTCAAAGCTACCTTCTTTGTATCAATGTTTTGCTTCCCAACTTCTGTTATCGCCCTATTTAGGGATGTCCATTCCTCTTCAACTGTACTGCCTACTGAATTTTTCCTTATTGCTGTAGCTATTGTCTCAGAAAACTTCAAGCGTATCTCGTCATTCCTTAGTACTTCCGCATCCCTTTTCTTTGCGTTTTCATTCCTACTGGCTAATGTCTTAAACTTCAGCCTACTCTTCATCACTACTTTGTTGTGATCTGAGTCTATATCTGTTCCTGAGTACGCCTTACAATACAGTGTCTGATTTCGGAATCTCTGCCTGACCATGATGTAATGTAAGTGAAATATTCCCGTATCACCCGGCCTTTTCCAAATATACCTCCTCCTCTTAGGATTCCTGAATAGCGTATTAGCTACTACTAGCTGAAGTTTATTATAGAATACAATTTATCTTACTCCTCTCTCATTCCTTATCCCAAGCCCATATCCTCTGTAACATTTTCTTCTACTCCACCCTCTAAACTGCACTCCAGTCCCCCATGACTATTACATTTTCATCTCCCTTTACTTACTGTATTGGGGTGCACTCAGCATCATGATGCCAATTGAGGAGCTACTCGACCGAATAGTAGCGGCTGCCGTCACAGAAAACCATCGTAACGACCGGGAGAGCGGGGTGCTGACCACACGCCCCTACTATCTGCATCCTCTGCTGAGGATGACACGGCGGTCGATGGTCCCGATGGGCCACTTGTGGCCTGAAGATGAAGTGCTTTTTTTACTTACTGTATTAGCCTTTCAATATTCTCATACACTTTCTCTATCTCTTCATCTTCAGCTTGCGACATCGGCATGTATACATGAACTGTCGTTGTCGGTTTGCTGTCGATTCTAATAACAATAACCCTATAACTGAACTGTTAACAGTAACACACTCTCTGCGCTACCTTCCTATTTGTAACGAATGCTACTCCCGTTATATCATTTTGCGCTTCTGTTGATATTACCCTAGACTCATCTGACCAGAAATCCTTGTCTTCTTTCCAGTTCACTTCACTAAACCCTACGACATCTAGATTCAGCTTTTGCATTTCCCTTTTCTCGTATATGCCGGCCACTGTGACAGAGCGGTTCTAGGCGCTTCAGTCCGTAACCGCGCTGCTGCTACGGTCCATGCCTCGGGCATGGATGTGTGTGATGTCCTTAGGTTAGTTAGGTTTAAGTAGTTCTAAGTTCTAGGTGACTGATGACCTCATATGTTAAGTCCCGTAGTGCTTAGAGCCATTTGAGCCATTTGTATCTATATGCGCAACACACATGTGGTGCCTAGTCGTTCCTTCTACAAACATCAATGATCCTCAGTAATATCTTTCGAGTTTAATGTTCTCATACTTGAAAAAGGCTGATAAGCCGAAACCCTAGCAGCACGAATAAAATTTTCTGAGATTTCTAAACTCTCTAAATGTCTGCTTTGCTCGAGAAGTGTCTACTACTTAAATAAACGTATCACGCCAATTGTATGTAACAAAGATCTTCTGTTTCTTCTCTATGCCATCATCCCAAGGTGCGAAAGTTGCTTATTAGAATGTCAGCTTCAATAATTAATGTCTCTTTCGTGAATTCGGAGTCGCAAGCATATTGCTAACATGTTCTGTACCAACTGGTCGATTATTGAAAGTATCTTATTCTTTGATTGCTTAGGTAGAGACACTCTGCCAGGAGATACTTTAGAGGCAAGATGTATGAGTCAGTGCTAGGCCTGGCGACCACGTGATCTCTTTGTGAACTTCTTCAACCGCGACATAACACTACTATTGCGTTACTGACTATCTTTCTGGCCCGTTTCTGGCCAGTTTTGTGGCGAGACGCTTTGGCGTTGTTCTTGGCTGAGGTTTCACGCGTTGGCTACAGTAGAGTGGTAAAGTAACTTGCTTTGAAGTTACTTTCTGATGGCCATTCTCAAGCAACGAGTTACAAATAGATGAGGCTACACCAAGCACTTTTCAAAAAAATGGTTCAAATGGCTCTGAGCACTATGGGACTCAACATCTTGGGTCATAAGTCCCCTAGAACTTAGAACTACTTAAACCTAACTAACCTAAAGACATCACACACACCCATGCCCGAGGCAGGATTCGAACCTGCGACTGTAGCGGTCTCGCGGTTCCGGACTGCAGCGCCAGAACCGCTTGACCACCGCGGCCGGCCAAGCACTTTTCAGTTTGGCGTAGTATTTATTTACAGCATTCTTCTGATCTTTAACGTTCCTTAATGTGTGTTCAGATTTAACCTTCCTTTGTTCAGCGGGGCAGTTAGCTTTCGATGATCATGATACAGAATCGGCTTTTCATTAATTCATCTGCACAGCAGGTATGTCGAATACATTGTGTATCATTTAAATGTTTCAGGGATATCTAACGTATCTAGAATTTCTCTTTGTTCCATGCTATTGATATTGTCGCCCTATATGTCACGTAGTTCAGATGCGGACAGTTTTACTGCTTTTTGTATCCTTGAATTTGGTTTGTGTCGTAATAATTAGACTTTGAACTGCATCTTCTACAGTTTATTTTAATTCCTGGGTCACTGACCTATTGTTCTTAATTATATGAATATATAAGTACATTGTGTTTATCGCAGATTGTAAAAAAAAACGCCAATGTACGAAGTCTGATCTGTACATTGCTTTCAGCACGAATAGTAGTCAGTACGGGGCCAAACTGCAGTCACGATTTATGTGAAAATGTGTTAGGTCATCAAACTGAACCAGGCATGCTCTGTATACATGAACATTTGCACGTTCTTAGAAGCAGATTATGGAACCGCTAGATCTAACTGCAATCTTAAAATTATCTGCAACATTCACTTGTAATTCCATTTCTTTCCGCTGGGCAAAGTAAGCACTATATACTCTTATATAATGTTTTTTATAATATAATCAAATATGAATTATTTGTTGGTTTAAATCCTTACGTAGTAAGGTAGAAATATTTTGGGCATTTCCTGATGACATATTTTAATGCACTCAAAGAATACGAGAGAGTGGTAGCTTGTGTTATCAATAGGATATAAAGTTACAGTGTTATAAGTAGTATGATAAAAGTCAGTGGGACTCTTAGCAATTCCAAGAAACTATTAGTCTTCGAGTTTGCAATTGTTTGACGAATTTAACTTCAGTGCACGTTGTGGAAAATATTACCACACTCCATGCTCGCGGGGGATGGTCAGAAGGCTATAGAGATATGGAGTGTAGCTCCTCCCGAAAATGTCATTTATGACGTCTTCTTTTGCCGGAGATAAATATGCGAGTAATATGCAGTCGGAAATCAAAATTTTACGATAAGCATTCCGGACAAAATGAGGCCATCCGAAGGAGAGATCACGACAATACCGGGGTAACGCCTCTATACTTCATAATAATCTAAATCCGGCGAGAAACTAAATCCATATGTTTCTTCAAATATGGTGTACCTAACTGAAGTCCTTCACTGATGACCCTGCCCTTTAGAAACTCCCAGTTGATGGTTTTCGGATAAGTGGAAAGCAAACACTGAAGCAGTACGACACTATAACACTGTGAAAACCTTCAAATCTTACTGTTTTAAGTAGTCTTTAAAACATTCAGAATAGGGAAAATGTGAGGAAGCCAGAGACTTATTGTCGTGAGACTTCTCTGGGATTTTGTAAAATTCTGCTTTATGTTGTTTTCAACAAGTTAATGTGTAACTTCACTTGTGTGATAAACGCTTTGGTACCTACTTTCTTGTGGGTGCTCGGAGAGACCAGATATATTTCTTATGTCCATCAGTAAACACTTCCGGGCTAAGTTGCCGTGGTCGATCTGTAGAACTTCTTCTCCCTGACGTTTCGTTCTCAACTACGGAGAACATCTTCCGAGGTGAGTCGACGACTGGCTGCTAGGTGCTGGGGCCGCCGCTTATATGGAGATCGTAGAGGGCGCCACCGCACGTCACGTGGTGTCGATATGTAGCTATCTCTGGCTATCGTCTGTTCTCTCGATTGCAGGCAATCGATTGTCACGTGATTGATGCAACGTCGACCGCCATATCTTGTCCAATTTTAATCCTTCTTCTTTACGATTAAAATTGTATTGATGTTTGTGGATTTCAATTGCCTCTCTATACATACGTGTATAATAATGCGACGTCCTCGCTAGCACGCTTGTCTCACCAAATTTTATTTCGTGATCTCCATCTTTAA